>NC_140165.1:214574514-215242014 GCF_963971535.1 Notolepis coatsorum | reverse complement strand
TGCCAGGCGACCGATAGAATGCTATCGCTTCCATTGTTATGAATGAGAGAAACCACACAGCAGGACATTTTCGAGTGACAATCACGCAGCAAGTTCACAATGAGGAAATAACATGACTTCTACTGGTGTATCATTTGTAATATTAATTAATTTATCAATACATTTATTGATCAATAACCTACATATTATTACCATGCTATTTATGTTAGTTATTAATTAACTAAGTCAGTTAGTCATTTATATGTGGTGCTAAATATAGCCTACATAAACAAATGTATATATTATTTATCGATACTCCCATCAATCGACAATCATGACGTTGCATTACTGCTGATCCGCATGCCTTTCAGGTTAATTAAAAGTTTAATTGGTAATGTTAGCAAGCTATAATCTCCAGCCGTGTTTTGGCCATTTGAAACCATTTTCAAATGTCCAATCTAACTAATTTCATTTTCTCATAAAATGCTTAAAATGTTAAATATGATTATAACAGATGGCTGTTAATGTATTGCAACATGCACAGGGCGACTGCCTGCAGATGGGCAGTCGGAATGTTCTTTTTTCATGCTCATTTGTCATGTTATTCAATATAGCAGTGTTCTGAAATAACTTCATTCATCAGTAGTGCCGAATTTATCAGTTCTCCGCTTCATATAATTAATCAAAATATCCAATCTAATGAATTTCGTTTGCTCAGTCATAATAGCCTACTGCTGAATAACATGGACAAACCATTATGTTCCATGATTTTAATAAAAACACAAACTGCCTATAAATGGTTATTGAGATGCAAGCCCCTACGCAGAGAGTCAGTTTAATCATTGTTGTATATTACAATAAAGCAGGTTGAATAATTGTTTTTTTTGTAGCCCAGGCCTACAGATCTATTCATCTTACATAACAGTATTTTTCACCATTTGTATTTTGTTTATTTCATATTGTATTTAGTTTATTTCGTAATGTATAGAGCTTGCTTAATTTGTATTTTCATGACACATTGCATCCTTTGTTTTTGTCACTATCTTTCGGCATTGCATTTGTTTGTCATGTCATTCCCAAATAAATGATTTTGACCATGGTGCTGAATCTTTAGACCGGAGTTAGGCACTGTGCCAGTGAAAATATTGTCTCATTTATGAATATCTTCTGAGTGAGAAAGTTGTATTTAATGTTTAGTTAAGATAATAGAACCCGCATTATCATATACTCCAGAATAAACTTTTCATTGGCCGTGATTCCAGCAGTCTACTCCTCATGGACCTGACGTTATAAATTAAAAGTTTGTTCTGGAGCATATGAGTGTGCAGGTTCTATTATCTTTATTGTGATTATTACCTAACCCATGCAGCACCCAAAGGAGTGATGTGCTTTGGGGGGAATATAGCATTGCCCCACCGCTATGATCCAGGCATCTAAGCTGGCTTTTTAAGATGCCAAATGTGTGCTCGATCATGTGCGTTCTGATGTGAGCCCGATTGTACGCCGCCTCTCCAATGTTGGCAGGATTACGCACGGCAAGTGGACCCAGATAATCTGGCAACCACATTTTTTATTATATTACTGGCATTGCATACTACCCGCATTTCACTGTATGCTTGTATGCCGTGACAACAAATAAAACTCTTGACTTGTGTTGATTGAATACGTTTGATTCCTATTTCTAAAAACACAACCCTGGTTCACCAAAGAAATCCAACAACTTAGAAAAGAGAAAAACTCTGCCTACAAAACATGAATAAAAGAACATTATGTGACTGCAAAATACAAACTAAGGTCTGCAATAAGAAAAGCAAAATCCAACTATGCCGCCAAATTAGAACAACAAATCACAAGGCGGTTAGGTGGTCGAGCGGAGATTGCGTTCGTCACCAGCCCCGGAGCTGTGAGCTTGGTTCGCCTGTTCGAATCCAGCTCACAGCTCCGGGGTTGTCACCAGCTTGGCTGGCCGTCTGCACTGATACAATTGGCTGTATCAGAGGGTGGGAGAAGCTGGCGGGGTGGGTCCGGGTCGTTGTAAACAGCGACTCCTACAGTTCGGTCGGGGCGCCTGCTAAGCGCGGATTGGACGTGAGGGGGATAGTGTGGTCCTCCCACACGCTACGCCCTCTCAATGAGAATCCGCGCTGCCAGGTGAAAAGAAGCGGTGATTGGCTGGACGTGTGTCGGAGGAAGCACGTGGTAGCCTCCACTCTCCCAAAATGATCTGACTGTGGGGGGTAAAGCGCAGCGACCAGGAAGGGACTGGGAATTGGCATACGACTAACATTGGGATGGGAGAAAATCGGAGGAAAATGGAGGGGGAAAAAGACCAAAAAAAAAAAAAAAAAAAATCACAACAAATTATACCCTAGCCCAATGATAACCAAAGAACCATCTGGAAAAAACTTCAGGACATTACCAACTACAAAAAGAAACCCACCCCATACAGTACCTGACAGTGACAACCACCTGACAAACTCAACACCTTCTACACAAGATATGAACAGTCACCCCCCCCCCTCTCTGCCCCCCTCCCCTTTCCACATCCAGGAGGAAGAAATGAGGACCACCTTTAAGAGGCTAAAGAAAAATAAATAAAGCAGCAGGCCCAGATAACATCAGCCCATCTGTCCTCCATCATTGTGCTGAAGAACTGGCCCCCGTCTTCACCAACACCTCCCTCCGTAATTGTTCAGTCCCCCAGTGTTTCAAACAATCCTCCATCATCCCTGTGCCAAAATCCAACAATATCTCCTGCATCAACGACTACAGACTAATTGCCCTTACATCCGTAGCCATGAAATCATTCGAATGCATCATTCTCACCAACCTCAAAACCAGCACCACCCCCCTCATGGACCCACATCAATTTGCTTACAGAACCAACAGGTCTGTGGATGACACAGTCAACACAGCCACCCATCACCTGCTGCAACACCTGGAAACCCGCAACACCTACACCCGCATTCTGTTCATGGACTTCAGTTCTGCATTCAACACAATCAACCCAGCCAAACTCATCAATAAACTACTGGACATGAACATTGACCCCTGCATCTGTCACTGGATCCACAGCTTCCTCTCTAACAGACAACAGAAGGTCAAAATCAACAACATCACATTCCACCCTCTATATCTCAGCACAGGAGCCCCCCAAGGCTGTGTCCTGTCATCCTGGCTTTTCTCTCTATACACCAACCTGCTCATATCCCTCTACAACTCCGTCAAAATCTACAAATACACAGACGACACAACCATCATAGGCCTCATCACAGACAATAATGAAACAGAATACCGTGCACAGATCAACCAAACAGTTACCTGGTGCACAGACAATAACCTCCTCCTCAACTCATCCAAAACCCAATAACTCATCATCGACTTCAGACGCCAGCCAAACCCCAAAACCCCCATATTCATCTCCAGCGAACCCATAATCACCACAGACTCTTTCAAATTTCTTGGCACCCACATATGCAACAATCTCAAATGGAAAACCAACACAGACCAGATCTACAAAAAAGCCAATCAAAGACTCTTCTTCCTCTGTCAGCTCAAAAAATCCACAATCAGAAAACATCTCCTGCTCCGTTTCTACCAGGCCATCATAAAAAACATCCTCACCTTCTCCATAACAGTTTGGTACAGCAGTCTGGACACTCACTCCAAAAACAAACTGCAAAGAATAATCAATAAATCCTCCAAAATAATCCACACCCCCTCCCGTCACTCGAATCACTCCACCGCCAAAGAACAATAAGAAGAGCAAGAAAAATCATCTCTGACCCCACTCACCCAGCACACCATGGGCTAGATCCACAAAGAATGGATTGCACAGTGCTAATTGCATCCTCACTTACAATTCATTATGAATTGAAAATGGGGGACCCTGATGTAAACAAGACGAAAGTCTTTCTCTGGTCTGCATCCCCTTAACAATTGTGTGTATTGAGCCGTACTGTATTGTACCCATTCTGCAATCTGTTAATACAATTTTCATTCAATAAATCACCGCACAGGTGAGGATGCAATTAGCACCGTGCAATCCATTCTTTGTGGATCTAGCCCCATGTCTTCCAGCTGTTGCCTTCTGGGAGGTGCTACAGATCTCTGACCACCAAAACACCCCGCTTTAAAATAGTTTCTTCCCCACTGCCATACGGACACTGAACTCTCTATAACAATCCCTCTACCTCTGCTGTTACAAACATAAATTGTGATATTGTGGTTTTTGTATGTATCTATGTATTTAACTGCAAGTGCTTTACATAATGAAGACATAATAAAATAAGCAGCAAGAGCAATGTATAACACAAATAAATTGCAGCATGATGCAAAATCAAAATCTCGTTACAAAATCAATAGTGCCGGCAACATTGGGGAAGCCGACAACGCTAAATAACAATATTTAAATAATAAATAAGATTGCATGGGATCTCTGGGTGGCTGGCTCAATATCATCCTTGATTTCATTGAGTAGATCAATAATTTCTTGAGGTGGCAACCTGTGTCTCCGGTTGATTTCGGTCTCGCCTAAATCAAAAAGTGATATTCTCATTCGAAATATTCTTTCACGAGCCTGGCATTACGATGCCTTCACCTGGCAACAATTACTGCTGCCATGATCACCTGAGACGCTGGCAATGACACCCCTTTATAAATGCGCTTAGTTACCACCAAATCTCTCAAGACGTAAATAGCGTTGCTTTAACTGTGCTGTGCAATTAGTGCCGACCTTTGTGAATTGGGAGTGTTTTTGGATGAGGCTCATTTGCATAGAAAGGGGCACATGTTCCGCCCATATTACCTCATTTAAATCCCTGCAAATACCACAGACGCACCGAGACGCAATGCTGATGGAAACGCAATTACCACCGCATTTCACCCGTTGCGCTTCCTTTGTGAATAGCAAACTGTGAGAGCTATTTGCGCCGGCATAGCGTCCAAAAAAGCCGTGCAATCCCTTTGTGAATTCGCCCCTTAGTCTTACACAAGGTGCTATGCCTGTGAGCTGTGCGCGTGTGTGTGTGTGTGTGTGTGTGTGTGTGTGTGTGTGTGTGTGTGTGTGTGTGTGTGTGTGTGTGTGTGTGTGTGTGTGTGTGTGTGTGTGTGTGTGTGTAAGAGAGAGAGGAAGACATGGAGAGAGAGACAGAGTGAGTGAGTGAGTGAGTGAGTGAGTGAGTGAGTGAGTGAGTGAGTGAGTGAGTGAGTGAGTGAGTGAGTGAGTGAGTGAGTGAGTGAGTGAGTGAGTGAGTGAGTGATTGAGTGAGTGAGTGAGTGAGTGAGTGAGTGAGTGAGTGAGTGAGTGAGTGTGTGTGTGTGTGTGTGTGTGCGTGTGTGTGTGTGTGTGTGTGTGTGTGTGTGTGTGTGTGTGTGTGTGTGTGTGTAAGAGAGAGAGAGAGATGAAGAGAAGTAGGGTTCCACAGAGAGAGAGAGAGTGAGATGGAGAGAGAGAGAAAGAATGAGAGAGAGATGGAAAGAGACAGCGAGTGAGAGTGTGTGTGTGTGTGTGTGTGTATGTGTGTGTATGTGTGTGTGTGTGTGTGTGTGTGTGTGTGTGTGTGTGTGTGTGTGTGTGTGTGTGTGTGTGTGTGTGTGTGTGTGTGTGTGTGTGTGTGTGTGTGTGTGTGTGTGTGCGTGAGAGAGAGAGAGAAAGATGAAGAGAGGAAGGGTTCCAGAGAGAGGGAGAAGGTTGGAGGGGAACCAACACTCTGATTTCCTCTGACTGATTAACAGTTCTGGCTGATCACGGCTGATTGATACATCTGAATAGAGGTTGGCACTCGCTTACAACATCAGCACTCCTTCAGAACCGCTCCAATCTAAGTGATCCCCGAAGTCAGGTTTCCTAAGGTTCGTTAATCACAGGAAGGTAAGTGTGGCAGGCTGTGTGGTGGTGGTGGGGAGGAGGAGGAGGAGGAGGAGGAGGAGGAGGAGGAGGAGGAGGAGGAGGAGGAGCACATAAAGCCCCTCTCTCTCATTTTAGTGACTTTTCAACAGGCTCTCTCTCTCTATCTGTTCTGAGAGCAGTATTTAAGAAGTATGGGCATCTGGGGGGGCGGAGTTAGGCGATCATGGAGTAGACGTGTTTCACGTGAGCTCCCTTCTACCGTGCGGAATATACGTTTCTCCCCATTAGTCTCTATTTAATTTTTATTTGTTTTTTGTCCGCTTGTTAAGTCGTCGTGTTTCAACTACTGTCGTCGACTTTTTTCGACTTTCTGCGATGTCGGTGGTGGAAACCAGATCCATGAGCGCCCCAGCCAGCAAACTACCACCGGGCCTGGCCGCACCATCGCCCGGTGTCAGTGAGATAAGCGAAGCTGTGCTCTCGGTCATGACCAAGCTCCATGCAGAATCTGAGACACGCTTCGCTGAAACACAAAGGAAAGTGCTGGCGGATTTTTGTGATAACCTTCATCGAGAGATATCAGAAGAAATAAGGTTGGCGGTCGTCCCGCTGATAGACAAGATGGAGTCGCTGTACGTTATCTCCTCGGCTAATGCTAACGAACTAGCCGAGCTAACGACGGAGGTATCATTACAGGGCGAGAAGATGGCGGATCTAGAGTCCTCCCTGCTGGCTAGGCAGGCTGAAGTTGTCAAACTACAGTCGGTAATTGTGGAAATACAGTCCCGGGAGAGACGCTACAACATCAGGATTGTTGGCGTACCGGAGGGCAACGGGGAAGGCCGTCTCTCTGAGACCATGCCGGAATTGCTGCAAGAAATACTGGGGAATGACGTCCTCCCCACCCCTCCCGTCTGTGAATCGGCCTACAGAGCGGGCAGGACCACTCCTGGTGTGAACAAGGAGCCGAGGCCCATCATTGTCAAGCTGAACAGGCTTCAGCAGAGGGAACTCATCATGCGGTCGGCTCGTGCCAGAAGGGGTAGTCTAAGGCTTGGCCATCACAAAGTGGCCATTTTCGAAGACTTTACACCGGAGGTTCAAGCACAGAGAGGCGAATACAAAGTGGTCATGAACAGGCTATGGAAACTAGGCCTGAGGCCCACGCTATTCGCTCCCGCGAAATTATCTGTGTTGGATAAGGTCGATGGTCTGCGTTAATTTTGGTTGTTGGCTAAAGCGAAGGAATATCTCGAGGGGATACCCGAGACTGTAGCTTGATAACTATATCGGGTGAGTGACTTGGCGATGTGGGCCTGAATACATTGATAGGGCCGGCTATTCACAAATACTTGCTGTCATGCCCAGACATGCTAACTGCCCACTGCCCATCCAACTAGCGGGGCTTCCCAATGACTTCTGTTACTTGCTAATGCTGACCTCATGGTCGTACTTGTGTGTCGCCTCTATGGAAGCTAGCGAGCTAGCTGAACAATGTACATAACAGACTCTAACGTGCTATCCGGATTCATCACTAGCTTACGCGCTAGCCTCGGGCTAGCTAGCGGGTTGCGTCTATCGCCTGCGCTGAGACATTCGAGACCCGTTAATATGTACGCACTTTGGTTGTTGTTGCTGTTTAAGTGTAATCGGTTCACACAATTCAACGTGATCGGGTCCTTAACTAACTTCTTGTATGCTTTTATTTTTATATCCAGGCTGTTTTGAGCTTTGGGCTCAGGTAGGAGAAGATCGGTTGAATATATATATAAACAATATATGATAACAGGTTGTGTCAGGTATTGCTTATTACCATCCCCGGGTTAATGAATGTGTTTAATTCTATTCTTACATAGGTTATGTCATTCCAGCCGTGGTGCCTGATCAGAGGGGCACTTACAGGTGTGCACTTTGATCATAACCCCCTTTTTCCCTTTCTTATTATTGTCGTTGTTTAAATTACATCTGTTTGCACAATTTACCTGTGATCCGATCCTACCTTAGACTATCTGCTGGTATGCTTTAATTTAATTTTGTTTTGAATTTTCCTTTATCCATTTGTGCTATAACATTGCAACGTTAATGCGCAGACTCGGAAATAGATGGTTGCAGGGTTGATGTTGAGTTATTATATAATAATGACTATTTTTCCATTATAGTTATCTCATGTTAGGGCCAAGGCTCACGGTGGTTTTTGACCGATATCTTTATTGAAACAATATATGATAACAGGTTGTGTCAGGTATTGCTTATTACCATCCCCGGGTTAATGAATGTGTTTAATTCTATTCTTACATAGGTTATGTCATTTCAGCCGTTGTGCCTGATCAGAGGGGCTGTTACAGGTGTGCACTTTGACCATAACCCCCTTTTTTCCCTTTCTTATTATTGTCGTTGTTTAAATGACATCTGTTTGCACAATTTACCTGTGATCCGATCCTGCCTTAGACTATCTGCTGGTATGCTTTAATTTAATTTTGTTTTGAATTTTCCTTTATCCATTTGTGCTATAACATTGCGACGTTGATGCGCAGACTTGGAAGTAGATGGTTGCAGGGTTGATGTTGAGTTATTATATAATAATGGCTATTTTTTCCATTATAGTTGTCTCATGTTAGGGCCAAGGCTCACGGTGGTTTTCGACCGATATCTTTATTGAATTTAATTTTTATTTTTATTTGTGTTTATTGGACTAGTGGGGGTTTAATCAGGGGTTTATCTAGAGGGGGGTCGGAGTGGAGAGCGTCTTATTGGATCCATGACTCCAGTGGGAAATGATAGGAAGATGACCATGCTTAGTGGATGGGGCATAGGGAGGGGATTGGAGAGTGGGTATAGGAGGGTTAATAATAGGACGGTGGGTTAGGGTTTAGAGTAGAAGGAGGGGGGGTTGTAACTGGGGTGGTATTTTTCTGTGTTTTATGTACTGTTGTCTTATATGTGTGTAATTGTTCCTCCTCTGAACTCCTGGGATTGACCGTCTGGGCCCGCCTGGATCAGCGCCTCTGTACTCGGCCTGGCTGCACTGGTATGTTCTCTACGCATTTAGACAAACTCGACCATGGCTAAATTGAATATTTTTATTTGGAACGCAGGGGGTCTTAATGCCCCACACAAGCGTGCCAGTGTCCTTTGGTTATTGAAGAGAAGAAATATTGACATTGCTCTCCTTAGTGAGACGCATTTATTGGTGGGTGATGTGTCAAGGCTAGCAAATCGACAATATCACGTTATCTCCTCAAGTTTCAAGTTTCAAGTTTCTTTAATAGTTGTCATACAGAAGTACAGAATACTTTTATACAAAATGCTTCTTACTGTTGTCTTGCTCCAGAGACTGTGCAAGACAAGATAAGTATGAAATAAAATAACATAGTATAGCATGTAAATTAGAAGTAAAAAAAAATGAGGTCACAGTGTTCAGTATAGACATATGTACAATGTTCGATGCAGAATAGACGTAACTGAGTTACCATATAATATACAATACTGTGTAGTGTACTAATATACATACTATATAGTGCAAGGCAGAAATAGGATGAGGTGCAATTTAGGTACAATTTACAGTAGGTGTACGAGTTGTAGTGCAAATCCTTTATCAATAAATATAAAGTGTGTTTGTGTGATCTAAAGTGTGGAGTGGGTGCTGCAGTGTGTTGTTTGTTTAAGTGAGTGTGTGCGTGTGGGTGTGTGTGCTGTGTGCATTTGATGGTTGTTGCATAGTGTTTATTGTTCGTTTAGCAGCCTGATGGCCTGGGGATAGAAGCTTCTTCTGAGTCTTTCTGTGCTCGCCTTAAGACTCCGGTATCGCTTGCCTGACCGCAGCAGTTCAAAGAGGCAGTTGTTCGGGTGGCTCGAGTCCTTAATAATTCTCTTAGCCTTCCCCTTGCACCGCTTGTTGTAAATGTTCTGGAGGGTGGGAAGCCCCCCTCCAATTGTGCGTTCGGCTGAACGTGTCACTCTTTGTAGTCTGCTACGGTCTTGTGCAGTGCTATTCCCAAACCAGGAGGTGATGTTGCCAGTCAGGATGCTCTCTATTGTACATGAGTAGAAGTTCCTAAGGATCTTCTGACTGACTTGGAACTTCCTTAGGCGCCTGAGGAAGTAGAGGCGTTGTCGTGCCTTCTTCACAACACTGTCAATGTGTGTGGTCCATGTCAAATCCTCGGATATGTGGGCTCCGAGGTACTTGAAACTGTTCACTCTCTCAACCGGTGCCCCGTTGATGCTGAGGGGGCTGTAGTCCTTGACCCCCGACCTCCTGAAGTCCACAATCATCTCTTTTGTTTTGCTGACGTTCAGGGAGAGGCAGTTCTCCTGACACCACTGTGACAGGTTCTCTACCTCTTCCAGGTAGGCCCTTTCATCGTTGGCAGAGATTAGGCCCACCACTACTGTGTCATCAGCAAATTTGATGATGGTGTTGTTGTTCCGCTGTGCTACGCAGTCATGTGTGTACAGGGAGTAGAGGAGGGGGCTCAGAACACAGCCCTGGGGGGCCCCTATGTTGAGCGTGATGGATGAGGAGGTGCAGTTGCCTGCTCTTACCACCTGGGGTCTGCCCGTCAGGAAGTCCAAGACCCACTGGCAGAGGTCATAGTTCAAGCCCAGGTCCCTGAGCTTGGCTATGAGTTTGGAGGGGACTATGGTATTGAATGCTGAGCTGTAGTCGATGAACAGCATTCTCACATAGTTCCCCTGCCTCTTGTCCAGGTGTGATGCTGCTGTGTGCAGCACATGGGCTATGGCGTCCTCCGTGGACCTGTTGGGGCGATATGCAAATTGCAGAGGGTCCAGGTTGATGGGGAGGGAGGAACAGATGTAGCCCTTCACTAGCTTCTCAAAGCACTTCATGGCTATGGAGGTGAGGGCTACAGGGCGGTAGTCGTTGAGGCAAGCGGGCGTAGATTTTTTGGGTACAGGGATGATGGTGGACTTCTTCAGACAGGTGGGGATGACAGCCTGTTCCAAGGACAGGTTGAAGATGTCAGTGAATACCGGGGCCAGTTGGTCGGCACAGACTTTTAGGACGCGGCCGGGGATGCCGTCCGGTCCTGCTGCCTTCCTGATATTCACTTTTTTAAAGATCCGTCTCACCTCATGCTCTGTTACCCTGAACACTGAGTCTCCATCAGCAGACCCCCCCCCCCCCATTGCCGTGGTTTGTAGGCTGGTGTTTTTATTCACAGCCTCAAACCTCGCATAGAAGGAATTGAGATAATTTGCTAAGGAGATGTCACTGTTCAGTTTGAGGGAGGTGCCTTTGTAATCTGTCATTGTTCTGAGGCCCTGCCACATGCCTCTAGAGTCAGCCTGTTCAAACTGAAGTTCAACTTTATCCCTGTAACACCATTTTGCCTCTATTACTGCTCTCCTGACGTTGTATCTTGCCATCTTGTGTTCTTCCATGTTGCCTGTCTCCAGCCCGGTATTGTATGCTGATGTGCGCACTTTCAGAGCCTCACGGACGGATTTGTCTACCCAGGGCTTTTGATTTGGGTAGATTTTAATTGTGGTGGAGGGGATTGTTTCTTCTACCAGAGTACAGACATAGTCAAGCACCGTTTTCAGTGTATTCGTTAATATTGGCTGTGTTATCACAGAATACACTCCAGTCTGTGCATTCAAGTGCAGCTTGGAGTGACTCCTCTGACGTCACGGCCCAACGCTTAACCTCTCGCGAGACCACCGGCGTTCGCTTGAGACTTTGTTTATACTTTGGCAAAAGGAATATGGCGGCGTGATCGGACTTACCGAATGGACTAAGAGCCTGTGACTTATACCCATTCTTAAATTGCGAGTATACATGGTCTAATATGTTCTCGCCTCTGGTGGGACAGGTCACATGCTGATAGAAATTCGGCAACACCTTTTTAAGACGCGAGCTGTTGAAATCACCCAGAACCACAATGGCAGCGTCAACGCTAGCTATCTGTTGTTTGTTTACCTCTTCGTGAAGTTTTGAAAGTGCGACCCCAGTGTTCGCGTGTGGTGAAATGTACACTCCAATGAGGATGATGGACGTTAACTCTCTTGGGAGGAAGAAGGGTCGACATTTTATCGTGATAAACTCCAGGTCTGGGGAGCAGTGGTTAGACAGTTCCTTTGCGTTGCCTAAATTGCACCACTCCTTGTTTATCATGAAGGCAATGCCGCCTCCTTTCTTCTTTAGTGACTCTTCTGCCGTCCGGTCCTTGCGGAGAACGAAGAAGTGGTCTGCCGGTTCTATTGCGTGATTCGGGACATCTGGACTCAGCCAAGTTTCTGTGAAACAGAGGACGTTACAATCCCGAATGTCCCTCTGGAATTGGATCCGTGCTCTGATGTCGTCCAGTTTATTTCCTATCGATTGCACATTGGCCAACAATATGCTGGGCAATGTGGTTCTGTGTCGTTTGGACCTCAGTCTGTTCCGGACCCCGGCTCTCTTCCCTCGTCTTCGCGGCGTCTCCTGGCTTTGGCCACGGCCACAACAAAGGATCTCCGCTGGCCATTGTTGTTGTTCAGCAATCCGATCCAGAGAGCAATCCAATCGGTACGTTTTCTTTAATCCAATGTCAATGATTGACTGACGGTCATACACATATAATGCACCAACAGTAGGTGCAAATAAAACTCTTAATACTATAAAAATTAACAAAAGAAAGCACAGTCTCGACGGAGCGATCAGAGAGGCAGCCGTTCGTTGCGGCGCCATTTTTCCTCATCCTCAGCCGATGATAAGACGAAAGGAGTCGTCATAGTTACAAGACGTAACTTTGATATCAAAGTCCTGGATGTGTGGTCGGACACGGAGGGAAGGATTACTATAGCAAAAGTTGAGTTCTCTCATAGGAAGATGGCAATAATAGCTTTGTATGCCCCTAACACATTTGATTCAGCGTTCTATAATACAATCACGAATTAACTGATTAACAGTTCTGGCTGATCACGGCTGATTGATACATCTGAATAGAGGTTGGCACTCGCTTACAACATCAGCACTCCTTCAGAACCGCTCCAATCTAAGTGATCCCCGAAGTCAGGTTTCCTAAGGTTCGTTAATCACAGGACGGTAAGTGTGGCAGGCTGTGTGGTGGTGGTGGGGAGGAGGAGGAGGAGGAGGAGGAGGAGGAGGAGGAACACATAAAGCCCCTCTCTCTCATTTTAGTGACTTTTCAACAGGCTCTCTCTCTCTCTATCTGTTCTGAGAGCAGTATTTAAGAAGTATGGGCATCTGGGGGGGCGGAGCTAGGCGATCATGGAGTAGACGTGTTTCACGTGAGCTCCCTTCTACCGTGCGGAATATACGTTTCTCCCCATTAGTCTTTATTTTATTTTTATTTGTTTTTTGTCTGCTTGTTAAGTCGTCGTGTTTCAACTACTGTCGTCGACTTTTGGGTGGAAACCAGATCCATGAGCGCCCCAGCCAGCAAACTACCACCGGGCCTGGCCGCACCATCGCCCGGTGTCGGTGGGATAAGCGAAGCTGTGCTCTCGGTCATGATCAAGCTCCATGCAGAATCTGAGACACGCTTCGCTGAAACACTGGCGGATTTTTGTGATAACCTTCATCGAGAGATATCAGAAGAAATAAGGTTGGCGATCGTCCCGCTGATAGACAAGATGGAGTCGCTGTACGTTATCTCCTCGGCTAATGCTAACGAACTAGCCGAGCTAACGACGGAGGTATCATTACAGGGCGAGAAGATGGCGGATCTAGAGTCCTCCCTGCTGGCTAGGCAGGCTGAAGTTGTCAAACTACAGTCGGTAATTGTGGAAATACAGTCCCGGGAGAGACGCTACAACATCAGGATTGTTGGAGTACCGGAGGGCAACGGGGAAGGCCGTCTCTCTGAGACCATGCCGGAATTGCTGCAAGAAATACTGGGGAATGACGTCCTCCCCACCCCTCCCGTCTGTGAATCGGCCTACAGAGCAGGCAGGACCACTCCTGGTGTGAACAAGGAGCCGAGGCCCATCATTGTCAAGCTGAACAGGCTTCAGCAGAGGGAACTCATCATGCGGTCGGCTCGTGCCAGAAGGGGTAGTCTAAGGCTTGGCGATCACAAAGTGGCCATTTTCGAAGACTTTACACCGGAGGTTCAAGCACAGAGAGGCGAATACAAAGTGGTCATGAACAGGCTATGGAAACTAGGCCTGAGGCCCACGCTATTCGCTCCCGCGAAATTATCTGTGTTGGATAAGGTCGATGGTCTGCGTTAATTTTGGTCGTTGGCTAAAGCGAAGGAATATCTCGAGGGGATACCCGAGACTGTAGCTTGATAACTATATCGGGTGAGTGACTTGGCGATGTGGGCCTGAATACATTGATAGGGCCGGCTATTCACAAATACTTGCTGTCATGCCCAGACATGCTAACTGCCCACTGCCCATCCAACTAGCGGGGCTTCCCAATGACTTCTGTTACTTGCTAATGCTGACCTCATGGTCGTACTTGTGTGTCGCCTCTATGGAAGCTAGCGAGCTAGCTGAACAATGTACATAACAGACTCTAACGTGCTATCCGGATTCATCACTAGCTTACGCGCTAGCCTCGGGCTAGCTAGCGGGTTGCGTCTATCGCCTGCGCTGAGACATTCGAGACCCGTTAATATTTACGCACTTTGGTTGTTGTTGCTGTTTAAGTGTAATCGGTTCGCACAATTCAACGTGATCGGGTCCTTAACTAACTTCTTGTATGCTTTTATTTTTATATCCAGGCTGTTTTGAGCTTTGGGCTCAGGTAGGAGAAGATCGGTTGAATATATATATAAACAATATATGATAACAGGTTGTGTCAGGTATTGCTTATTACCATCCCCGGGTTAATGAATGTGTTTAATTCTATTCTTACATAGGTTATGTCATTTCAGCCGTTGTGCCTGATCAGAGGGGCTGTTACAGGTGTGCACTTTGACCATAACCCCCTTTTTTCCCTTTCTTATTATTGTCGTTGTTTAAATGACATCTGTTTGCACAATTTACCTGTGATCCGATCCTGCCTTAGACTATCTGCTGGTATGCTTTAATTTAATTTTGTTTTGAATTTTCCTTTATCCATTTGTGCTATAACATTGCGACGTTGATGCGCAGACTTGGAAGTAGATGGTTGCAGGGTTGATGTTGAGTTATTATATAATAATGGCTATTTTTTCCATTATAGTTGTCTCATGTTAGGGCCAAGGCTCACGGTGGTTTTCGACCGATATCTTTATTGAATTTAATTTTAATTTGTATTTGTGTTTATTGGACTAGTGGGGGTTTAATCAGGGGTTTATCTAGAGGGGGGTCGGAGTGGAGAGCGTCTTATTGGATCCATGACTCCAGTGGGAAATGATAGGAAGATGACCATCCTTAGTGGATGGGGCATAGGGAGGGGATTGGAGAGTGGGTATAGGAGGGTTAATAATAGGACGGGTGGGTTAGGGTTTAGAGTAGAAGGAGGGGGGGTTGTAACTGGGGTGGTATTTTTCTGTGTTTTATGTACTGTTGTCTTATATGTGTGTAATTGTTCCTCCTCTGAACTCCTGGGATTGACCGTCTGGGCCCGCCTGGATCAGCGCCTCTGTACTCAGCCTGGCTGCACTGGTATGTTCTCTACGCATTTAGACAAACTCTACCATGGCTAAATTGAATATTTTTATTTGGAACGCAGGGGGTCTTAACGCCCCACACAAGCGTGCCAGTGTCCTTTGGTTATTGAAGAGAAGAAATATTGACATTGCTCTCCTTAGTGAGACGCATTTATTGGTGGGTGATGTGTCAAGGCTAGCAAATCGACAATATCACGTTATCTCCTCATCCTCAGCCGATGATAAGACGAAAGGAGTCGTCATAGTTACAAGACGTAACCTTGATATCAAAGTCCTGGATGTGTGGTCGGACACGGAAGGAAGGATTACTATAGCAAAAGTTGAGTTCTCTCATAGGAAGATGGCAATAATAGCTTTGTATGCCCCTAACACATTTGATTCAGCGTTCTATAATACAATCACAAAGAATATGTTGGAACTTACTGGATACGCTCTCATTGTGGGTGGCGATTTTAATGCATGCTGGGATGCGGAGATGGATAGGTCCGGGTCCTCTGAAACAAGCGACCAAAAACGGTCCTCTAAGGCCCTCAGGATGTGGGCCCAGGACACTGGGCTCGCAGACCTATGGCGCTTATCCAATCCCACCCTCAAGGATTACTCTCACCTGTCTGCCAGACACAAAACCTTCTCTCGAATAGACTATGCATTCGCATCCCCTAATTTGTTTGATAGTTTCGACGTCTCATTGGTTCCCCTGGCTCTCTCGGACCACAAGGGGATTTTCCTTGTGGCAACCTTTGGCAGGCTCTCCACGAGAGCTCCCAGGTGGCGTTTTAACTCAACCTTATTAAAGAACGATGATTTCTGCTCTGAGTTCAGGAGTAAACTAGCTGAATTCTTGCAGATCAATGTTGGCACGGTCGATGACCCCAGGATCCTATGGAACGCATTGAAAGGATTTATCAGGGGTCATGTCACACTTTTCGCCTCCATCTTACGTAAATCCCGGTCAAAAAAACTAGAAGGACTGGAAACATTATATGCGGATCTATACGCATCTTTGCAAACTAACTATAGTGAACGACTAAACACACAATGTAAGATAGTCAAGAAGGAAATAAACTCCATACTTAAACAACAGTCTGAGTTCTTGATACATAGGACAAGGCAAAATTACTACTTTCACGGCTCCAGGCCTAGCCATCTATTGGCAATGAAAATACGCTCGAATGATCATTTCTCGGATATCCCCTCGATCAAGACGCGACAGGGTACAATCACTACTGATTCGAAAAAGATCAACGACACTTTTAAAGAGTTTTACTCACAGTTATATAGCTCAGAGGTTAATCTCGACGACTCTAAATTTGAATCGTTCATTGGCGGGCTTGAGATACCCCACATTTCTGAGGAAGAGGCTAAGGAACTGTGGAAACCGATCACCCTTAATGAACTAAGGGAGACGATTGCTGAAATGCAGAGGGGTAAGGCACCAGGCTGGGATGGTATTCCACCCGAGGTGTATTTAGCTTTCTGGGACCAACTGGGTCCATTGATGCTCGATATGATCAATTACGCTATCGAACAAGGGGAGTTCTCAAGAGATGTCAACATGGTGCTGATTTCTTTACTTCTCAAGAAGGACAAAGATCCCAATGATTGTGGTAGCTATAGGCCCTTGAGTCTTCTCGGGGCCGATTTAAAGGTGTTTGCCAAGGTGCTGGCCCGCCGACTGCAGAGATTTATGACGGTATTGGTACACTGCGATCAAACTGGTTTTATCCCGGGGCGCCTGGCTGCAGATAACCTTAGGAGGCTGTTGCATGTAGTCGATAACAGTAAAGACAATACAGCTCCGTCCACTGTTCTGTCTTTGGATGCCATGAAGGCGTTTGACAGACTAGAATGGTCATACCTGTGGAAGGTACTTGAGGTCATGGGTCTTGGAAAAAATTTTATTCATATGATTAAAGTCCTGTATGCCTCGCCGTCGGCAATGATACTGACAGGCAAAAACTGTTCCACACTTTTCCCAGTCTCCAGATCTTCTGGACAGGGTTGTCCTCTGAGCCCGGGACTATTCGCGCTTTCCCTCGAACCATTGGCCCAATTTATTAGGCAATCGGAGGACATCGTCCCCATAATGATCAATAATACACCACACAAAATTGCTCTCTATGCGGATGACCTACTGATTTTTATGGATGACCCTTCCCGGTCGGCCACAAAATTATTGGGAATAATCGACGACTTTGGTAAATTGTCAGGCTTTAAGATTAACTGGAACAAATCAGCCTGCCTACCTCTTAATGAGCTGGCCAAGGCGGTGCGACTACCAGCTGATATCCCCATAGTGGACCATTTTAAATACTTAGGTATAGAGATATTCCCCACGCTGAGTCAAACTACTAAGTACAACTTCACGGGTACTTATGATAAAATACGCCAGGATCTAGACAGATGGTCGTCCCTTCCTAACTCCTTACAAGCCCGAGCTTCCATAATCAAAATGAACGTTCTGCCTAGGATACATTTTGTTAGCTCAATGCTCCCCCTGCCCCCTCCAATAGACCACTGGCGCAAGGTACAATCGATGGTATCTAAGTTTATCTGGAATAACAAACGCCCGAGAATCAAAAGAGCTACTACTCAACGTAGGAAACAAGATGGGGGCCTCGCAATCCCTGATTTTAAGCTTTATTTCTGGTCCTTCTCACTGAGACCTCTGATGTGCTGGCTAGACCCTGTAGATGCTGTATCTTGGCGCTCCTTAGAAGCGGCGGCGGTCTCACCGCTAAGATTGCAGGATGTGGTGTACTCCACTGTCTCTATTTCGAAATGCCGGCTGAGGTATGGACCGATCATAACTCACGTGATCCAAACGTGGCGTAATGTACAGAGGTCGTGTGGGGTTAAATGCCCATGGCACCTGGACTCTCCAATTTTTAATAACCAGCAATTACTTGTTGGGCACAAGCCGGTTAATATTCCTCAATGGCAAAGGAGGGGAGTTCATACTCTGGAGGATATTTATGATAAGAACGGCCTCCGTGCGTTTCAGGACTTAAGAGAATTTTATGATCTTCCCGGCGAGTCCTTCTTTCTTTACCTTCAACTAAGGTCAGCACTGAGGGCCGCATGGCGTGCCGTGGGCTCAAGCTTTGCACCCACACCCCTTCCTCAGGCTCATAGTGGACAGGACGACCTCCAGAGGGTTTGTCTCAGACTTTTATACGCTCTTAATTCAATCCACGTATAAAAATCTATCATTGGATACAATCTGGCGTGTGGATATCCCGGAGTTGGACCCCGAGTTTGACTGGGATGATGTTTGGGCAAATGTGGCATTATCTTCCCGCAACCCCAATCACCAGCAAATTAATTTTAATTATATTCATAGGACCTATCTTACACCTAGGAAGCTATTTGCTATGGGACTGATAACCGACTCTCGGTGCACTTTGTGCTCTCAAAAGGCCACTGCCACTTATATGCATATGTATTGGGATTGCCCACCAGTGGCCCGCTTCTGGAGGTCAATAACGGACAAACTGTGAGGTTTTGTCCGCTGCTCACCTACTCGCTCTGTTCCTTTAAGCCTACTCGCTCTGTTCCTTTAAGCCTACTGTTAATCAATTGCATTCTCCTCACCTCACTAGCCCCCACCCTCGCGTTCGTTACTCTCGTTTTCTCTTCAGCAGCCACACCCTTGGACTACCTGTCATTATGTGTTTGATTGGTCTTGTGCCGAACACACACTCTAGTTTCAAGTATCAATTACCTTCACGCACCTGAGGTGCATTCTAATTAGTTCCCCTGTGGGCTTTAAGTACTTCGCTCTCCCCTCAGTTCCTGTCGGGTCGTGCCGTATTATTCCGTATCATATTCTCTATCACCAAGACTCCTTCGGGAGGTCCTCTGTCTGTTTATGCTGTTTTCATCTCCGGCGTGAGATGCGCTCCAGCCTTCGCCTCCTGTCGCCGTTGCCTGAGGGAGACACTGGACTGCGCTCTCTAAACTTCCTCTACGGGAGGTATCCCAGTGTTCCACTTCAGACCTCCGCGCAGCAGACGTCCAGACGCGCATCCAGACCTCCGCGCAGCAGACGCCCAGACGCGCATCCAGACCTCCGCGCAGCAGACGCGCTCTTCACTCCAGGCGCGCATCCAGACCTCCGCGCAGCAGACGCGCTCTTCACTCCAGACGCGCATCACTTCCTAATAATACACACCGAAGATATTATCACTTGGATTTGTATTTGGGACTTCGCTCACAGTGTTTATTTGCACCGAAGATTCTATCACGTGGATTGTGTTTGGGACGTTACTCACAGTGTGTATATACACAGAAGATTCTGTCACTTGGATTACTCTGATTTTGGGACAAGTCACCTCTCCTGTCACTAGGGTGACCAGATGCAAAAAGTCCAAAAGTGGGACAACAGTAAGATTTTGGTGGGACAAAGTGGGACAACAGTAAGATTTTGGTGGGACAAAGTGGGACAAAGTGGGACAGATAGATAATGTACATTTTTTTATTAGAATAACTGCCATGGTCTTCACTGAATAGATTTAAATCAAAGGTTAAAGGTTAAATCAAAATAAATACAAATTAAATACCACCTAACATCTGTTTTAAATATTCAAACGTCATCACTTGACAGGAATGTCTTGTGTTTGATATTCCCTGTTAACACAGAACTAGGGAAAACAGTGTAGTATAATACAAAAATAATAATACAAATAAATTGTGTTTCTATATTAGAATAACTGCCATGGTCTTCACCGAATAGATTTAAATCAAAGGTTAAAGGTTACCACAGTCGGCTGACCTGTATGAATGGGAGTGTTGTACTGTGTGATAGACACTTGTTATCTCAGCTGCAGTGACCTTGTCCGTCTGGCTATCATTGTTTGGTTTAAAAAGAAACGTATCCATAGATTTCCTGCCATCTGCCTCACCCAGTCATGTGTCGTTTGCCAGTCTTGGTTGTAACTGCAGGTCCGTTTCTTTTTACTGCTTTCCATCTTGAACTAGTTTGCTTGTAATGTTGTTGTGTTTTTTTGACCAATCAGATTTGCGATATGAGGTAGCATCTCGACTCAGTCTCAGTCACGTCACAAGCAGGCAAGCAGCGCGCTAAAGTACTATAACCAATCAGAGAAATGTGTGTGGACAAGAGGCGGGTTGCTACGTTTACTGTCTGTAGGGAGGGGCTTTTAGACGCATGTTTTTTTTGGCTTCGAAAAGAGGGACATCCTCTCAATATGAGGGACGTGGGACATTTGGTCAAATGGTGGGACAGTACAACCAAAAGGGGGACACCTGGTCACCCTACCTGTCACCTGCTCTGTTCCCCATTGTACTCTGAGCTAACCCACTCCCTCTCTCCCTCTCGGTCCCGTTTACCCACCTCAGAGATCTGCCGAGAGAAGTCTGCAGAGCGGCTCTGATGTACCCACCTGCTTCCCCAGACTAACCATCCCGGGAGAAGCTGCAGAGCAGCAACATTCATTAATGCTCTTGTTCCAAGGCCTTACCCTGTTTTCTCTGTCCCAGTATGCAGCTCCAGCCCTCGCCCTGTTCCAAGGCCTTACCCTGTTTTTCTCTAGTCCTCCTAGTCCTCCCTGTCTAGTCCTTCCAGTCCTCCCTCTCCCCAGCCCGCCTCCGCGGGCCTCTGTCCCTGTTTCCCCACTCTAGTCCTCCTAGTCCTCCCTGTCTAGTCCTTCCAGTCCTCCCTCTCCCCAGCCCGCCTCCGCAGGCCTCTGTCCCTGTTTCCCCACTCTAGTCCTCCTAGTCCTCCCTGTCCCCAGCCCGCCTCCGCGGGCCTCTGTCCCTGTTTCCCCACTCTAGTCCTCCTAGTCCTCCCTGTCCCCAGCCTGCCTCCACGGGCCTCTGTCCCTGTCTCCCCTCTCTAGTCCTCCTAGTCCTCCCTGTCCAGTCCTCCTAGTCCTCCCTTTCCTCCCTTGCCCCGGCCCTGTTTTCCGTTAGCCTTCCCTTAGCCTTCCCCTTAGCCAGCTCGCCTCTTAAAGGCACTGTGCCTTTTCCCTTTCTTGTTATCCAGTATTTTGTGTTCTCCCTTAAAGGGACAGTGCCGTTTCTGTGTGTTTTCAATAAATGCCCAGTTCTTGGCTTACTCTCATACCTGTCTTGTGTTGTGCGATTGGGGTCGGTTACAAACCATAACAGTACGACCCGACCAATCGACGACCCCAGCCAGCACAGACGGTGTATGTTGAGTTTGCCTCTTTTTTTTGTTCCCTCTAGTTAGCCCTGTTAGCTTGTTAGTCTCCCCTGTTAGCTCCCCTGTTAGCCTGTTGACTCCCCTGTTTGCTTCCCTGTTAGCCTCGTTAGCTCCCCTGCAGCTTGTTTGGCCTCTACTACCAGCATGGCCCCAGTCTGCTAGCTTTGCCCCGGCTGCTAGCACAGCCTCTATGTTAATGCAGCCCTTGCTGCTGGCATAGGCCCTGTAGCTAGCCATGCCCAGGCAGCTTACCCAGTTCCTCTGCATGGCCCCAGTCTGCTAGCTTAGCCCCGGCTGCTAGCACAGCCTCTATGTTAATGCAGCCCTTGCTGCTGGCATAGGCCCTGTAGCTAGCCATGCCCAGGCAGCTAACCCGGTCCCTCTGCATGGCCTCCACTTTTTGTGTAGCCTTCCCACTGCTAGGACTGCTCCTTCAGCTAGCAAGGTCAGTTTTTCCCACTGCTAGGACTGCCCTTTCAGCTAGCAAGGTCAGTTTTTCCCACTGCTAGGACTGCCCTTTCAGCTAGCAAGGTCAGTTTTCCCACTGCTAGGACTGCCCTTTCAGCTAGCAAGGTCAGTTTTCTCCCACTGCTAGGACTGCCCTTTCAGCTAGCAAGGTCAGTTTTTTCCCACTGCTAGGACTGCCCTTTCAGCTAGCAAGGTCAGTTTTTTCCCACTGCTAGGACTGCCCTTTCAGCTAGCAAGGTCAGTTTTCTCCCACTGCTAGGACTGCCCTTTCAGCTAGCAAGGTCAGTTTTCCCACTGCTAGGACTGCCCCTTCAGCTAGCAAGGTCAGTTTTCCCACTGCTAGGACTGCCCTTTCAGCTAGCAAGGTCAGTTTTTCCCACTGCTAGGACTGCCCTTTCAGCTAGCAAGGTCAGTTTTCCCACTGCTAGGACTGCCCTTTCAGCTAGCAAGGTCAGTTTTTCCCACTGCTAGGACTGCCTTTTCAGCTAGCAAGGTCAGTTTTCTCCCACTGCTAGGACTGCCCTTTCAGCTAGCAAGGTCAGTTTCCCCACTGCTAGGACTGCCCTTTCAGCTAGCAAGGTCAGTTTTTCCCACTGCTAGGACTGCCCTTTCTGCTAGCAAGGTCAGTTTTTCCCACTGCTAGGACTGCCCTTTCAGCTAGCAAGGTCAGTTTCTCTCCCACTGCTAGGACTGCCCTTTCAGCTAGCAAGGTCAGTTTTTTCCCTCTGCTAGGACTGCCGCTTCAGCTAGCAAGGTCAGTTTGCCCCACTGCTAGGACTGCCCCTTCAGCTAGCAGGGTCAGTTTGCTCCCACTGCTAGGACTGCCCCTTCAGCTAGCAAGGTCAGTTCCCCATAGCTAGGACTGTCCTTCCAGCTAGCTTGATCTCTCATGCTGTTCCAGCCCTGTCTGCCAGCCTAGCTCCGGCAGCTAGCGCAGCCTCTATGTTAATGTAGCAGTACAGCTAGCATAGGCCCTGTAGCTATCAGTGCCCTGGCAGCTACCCTTTCCCTCTGCTAGCCCCTTCCCTGTTCCCCTCTCCAGTGCCCCTGTTCCAGCCCTGTCTGCTAGCCTAGCTCCGGCAGCTAGCGCAGCCTCTTTGTTAATGTAGCAGTACAGCTAGCATAGGCCCTGTGGCTATCTGTGCCCTGGCAGCTACCCTTTCCCTCTGCTAGCCCCTTCCCGGTGCTCCTCTAGTTACCCCTCAGCTACCCTACTTACCCCTCAGCTACCATGGTTACCCCTCAGCTCCTCTAGTTACCCCTCAGCTCCTCTTGTTACTCCTCGGCTTCCCTAGTTACCCCTTGGCTACCCTGCCCCAGTTGCTAGCCCCATTTTTGTTGTGGCTTCCCCTGCTGGCTTGGCCCAGTACTTTTTGTTTGTTGCCCTGTTTTGTCCCCTGCCACTCTGTCTGTATTTTTGGGTCGCCGGGTGGCTCCCGTGGAGGGGGGGGTACTGTGAGGTTTTGTCCGCTGCTCACCTACTCGCTCTGTTCCTTTAAGCCTACTCGCTCTGTTCCTTTAAGCCTACTGTTAATCAATTGCATTCTCCTCACCTCACTAGCCCCCACCCTCGCGTTCGTTACTCTCGTTTTCTCTTCAGCAGCCACACCCTTGGACTACCTGTCATTATGTGTTTGATTGGTCTTGTGCCGAACACACACTCTAGTTTCAAGTATCAATTACCTTCACGCACCTGAGGTGCATTCTAATTAGTTCCCCTGTGGGCTTTAAGTACTTCGCTCTCCCCTCAGTTCCTGTCGGGTCGTGCCGTATTATTCCGTATCATATTCTCTATCACCAAGACTCCTTCGGGAGGTCCTCTGTCTGTTTATGCTGTTTTCATCTCCGGCGTGAGATGCGCTCCAGCCTTCGCCTCCTGTCGCCGTTGCCTGAGGGAGACACTGGACTGCGCTCTCTAAACTTCCTCTACGGGAGGTATCCCAGTGTTCCACTTCAGACCTCCGCGCAGCAGACGTCCAGACGCGCATCCAGACCTCCGCGCAGCAGACGCCCAGACGCGCATCCAGACCTCCGCGCAGCAGACGCGCTCTTCACTCCAGGCGCGCATCCAGACCTCCGCGCAGCAGACGCGCTCTTCACTCCAGACGCGCATCGCTTCCTAATACTCTACGGGAGGATGCGTCTCTCCGAGCCGGCGCGCTCATCCGCGCAGACGCGCTCTTCACTCCTGACGCGCATTCAGACGCACTCCAGATGCGTCCTCCGTACCGGCGCGTACTCCAAGCAGACGCGCACCACTCAGACCTCCGCGCCAGATGCGCCCTCCATACCGGCGCGCACTCCAAGCAGTCGCGCACCACTCAGACCTCCGCGCCAGATGCGCCCTTCGTACCGGCGCGTACTCCAAGCTGTCGCGCACCACTCAGTCCTCCGCTTGGACAACCCGTTTCCCGTGGCGACGCGCTCGCCCCGTTTTGATCCTTCTCTCTTTACGCACAGCGCCTGGGTGAGTTTTTATGACTGTCTTTTATCCTATTCGTTTTTCGTGTGTTTAAAGACACTGAAGAGATCCAGCTTTTTGTCAGACTGTCACTCACCCAGCGTCAGCTTTTTGGACTGTTCATTGGGATAATATTTGGCCTTAACTTCGCTCACGGTGTGTATACACACCGAAGATATTATCACTTGGATTTGTATTTGGGACTTCGCTCACAGTGTTTATTTGCACCGAAGATTCTATCACGTGGATTGTGTTTGGGACGTTACTCACAGTGTGTATATACACCGAAGATTCTGTCACTTGGATTACTCTGTTTTTGGGACAAGTCACCTCTCCTGTCACCTGCTCTGTTCCCCATTGTACTCTGAGCTAACCCACTCCCTCTCTCCCTCTCGGTCCCGTTTACCCACCTCTGAGATCTGCCGAGAGAAGTCTGCAGAGCGGCTCTGATGTACCCACCTGCTTCCCCAGACTAACCATCCCGGGAGAAGCTGCAGAGCAGCAACATTCATTAATGCTCTTGTTCCAAGGCCTTACCCTGTTTTCTCTGTCCCAGTATGCAGCTCCAGCCCTCGCCCTGTTCCAAGGCCTTACCCTGTTTTTCTCTAGTCCTCCTAGTCCTCCCTGTCTAGTCCTTCCAGTCCTCCCTCTCCCCAGCCCGCCTCCGCGGGCCTCTGTCCCTGTTTCCCCACTCTAGTCCTCCTAGTCCTCCCTGTCTAGTCCTTCCAGTCCTCCCTCTCACCAGCCCGCCTCCGCGGGCCTCTGTCCCTGTTTCCCCACTCTAGTCCTCCTAGTCCTCCCTGTCCCCAGCCCGCCTCCGCGGGCCTCTGTCCCTGTTTCCCCACTCTAGTCCTCCTAGTCCTCCCTGTCCCCAGCCCGCCTCCGCGGGCCTCTGTCCCTGTCTCCCCTCTCTAGTCCTCCTAGTCCTCCCTGTCCAGTCCTCCTAGTCCTCCCTTTCCTCCCTTGCCCCGGCCCTGTTTTCCGTTAGCCTTCCCTTAGCCTTCCCCTTAGCCAGCTCGCCTCTTAAAGGCACTGTGCCTTTTCCCTTTCTTGTTATCCAGTATTTTGTGTTCTCCCTTAAAGGGACAGTGCCGTTTCTGTGTGTTTTCAATAAATGCCCAGTTCTTGGCTTACTCTCATACCTGTCTTGTGTTGTGCGATTGGGGTCGGTTACAAACCATAACACAAACTTTCAGATCTGTGTGGCTTAACTATCCCATTCACAGCTGTTACGCTACTCCTGAACGATATAACGACACTACCTGCGTCCGTTCAACTAAAAAGGGTTGTCCTAGCGGGTGTCACAGCAGCGAAGAAGCTAATAGCAATGAGATGGAAGGAGCCTGAGAAGCTTACAGTGATTAACTGGTCCCTAACACTATTGGATGTGATTTATCTTGAGATATCCACGGCGCGGGTGATTGGGGTGGGACAGGCAGGTATTGACCTGTGGTTTGCAGCAGCCGAAAAGGTCAGGACCGCCGTGTGCGGCTGAGCGGGGTTGAGGTGCGTGTTCGGGTGAGTCCGGGGGTCTCTTGGGAGGGGGAGGAGGAAATGTTTTGTCTGTCTTGTCTTTTGTCTTGTCCTCTTGAGTTTAGCTGGGGATTTTATGGGGGGGCAGCTATTTAACTATTTCTTCACTGTTTGGTCACTTTTACACGGTCTCTGTGAGTCTATGGAACACCTCTACAGGTTTTTGTTTTTTCATGAAGGTTCATTGCTCTGTTTTCGGGTTGTGTTCTCAAAAAATGGTCCTTGTGGTGAATTGGAGATGTACGTTTTATTAATATAGGGTCACACAGCCGGGAATCGGGGCTGAACACTGGGAAAGACCATTTATTGGATAGTACCCCTTGGAATAAAAATTTAGAAGGTTGAACTCTGTTTTCTTTTCTCTTTGTCTGTATAAATTGTTATTCTGTATTATTATTGTTTTTGTTATTTTCTTGTGAAGTTCTATGTATTGTGATTGTGTTTAATGTGTTGTCTTGTTTCATGTGAATAATAATAAAAAAAATTGATAAAAAAATAAAAATAAAAAGGGATGGGCATCTGCTGCTCCAATGAACAGTGTTGTCCATGTCGGTCCTCAGCATTGGTGACAAGTTTGTGTGTGTGTGTGTGTGTGTGTGTGTGTGTGTGTGTGTGTGTGTGTGTGTGTGTGTGTGTGTGTGTGTGTGTGTGTGTGTGTGTGTGTGTGTGCGTGCGTGCGTGCGTGCGTGCGTGTGTGCATGCATGTCGTGTGTGTGTGTGTGTGTGTGTATGGGTGAGTGTGCGTGTGTGTATGGGTGAGTGTGTGTGTGTGTATGGGTGAGTGTGTGTGTGTGTGTGTGTGTGTGTGTGTGTGTGTGTGTGTGTGTGTGTGTGTGTGTGTGTGTGTGTGTGTGTGTGTGTGTGTGTGTGTGTTCATTCTGAAGAGCATCACAGTGTCGCCTCTTCAGCCCAATCACCAATGCCGTGTTCACTCCTCTCCTAGGTTTCTAGGCTTCTAAGGTTCTAGGAACCCACATCACAGAGGAACCCACATCACAGAGGAACCCACATCACAGAGGAACTCACATCACAGAGGAACCCACATCACAGAGGAACCCACATCACAGAGGAACCCACATCACAGAGGAACCCACATCACAGAGGAACCCACATCACAGAGGAACTCACATCACAGAGGAACCCACATCACAGAGGAACCCACATCACAGAGGAACCCACATCACAGAGGAACCCACATCACAGAGGATCCCACATCACAGAGGAACCCACATCACAGAGGAACTCACATCACAGAGGAACCCACATCACAGAGGAACCCACATCACAGAGGACCTCACATCACAGAGGAACCCACATCACAGAGGACCCACAGAGGAACCCACATCACAGAGGAACCCACATCACAGAGGAACTCACATCACAGAGGACCTCACATCACAGAGGAACCCACATCACAGAGGACCTCACATCACAGAGGAACCCACATCACAGAGGACCTCACATCACAGAGGAACCCACATCACAGAGGACCTCACATCACAGAGGAACCCACATCACAGAGGACCCACAGAGGAACCCACATCACAGAGGAACCCACATCACAGAGGAACTCACATCACAGAGGACCTCACATCACAGAGGAACCCACATCACAGAGGAACCCACATCACAGAGGAACCCACATGGACAATCAACTCCACTGCATGGCCAGAGAGGCTCAACAGCATCGGCTCTACATTCTAAAGAAGCTGTCCGTGGAGCTGCTCGTGTCCTTCTACCATTACTCTACAGAGAGTGTGCTGCTGACATACTGCATTGGGCTGCAGACAGCAGAGCACTCTGGGGGGTCGTAAACACACAGCTCGGGCCCCCTGACCTCACTGGAAGACACGCTCAGGTCATGCTGCCTCCGCAGAGCCAGCAGCTTTCTGAAGGATGCAACTCACCACCATGTCATCATCTCTGCTCCCTGCTGCCGCCTACGAGCACCGTGCTGCAGGGTCTTAAAGACCCGCGCTTCCATGCTCAAAAACAGCCTTTACCCCAGAGCCATCAATGAACTGAACACCATAAAACACTGCCCCCTCCCCCTATCACCCCCCACCCCCACTCCCAACACTATATATATATATTGTGTGTGTGTGTGCGTGCGTGCATGCGTGCGTGCGTGCGTGCGTGTGTGTGTGTGTGTGTGTCTGTGTGTGTCTGTGTGTGCTCATATGTATTTGTGAGTGGAGAGTTCAGTGTTCAGTGTTCTGATGGCCTGGGGGAAGAAGCTGAGTCGGAGTCTCTCTGTTCTTGCAGCGTGTGACCGTAGGCGCTTGCCTGACCGCAGCAGCTTAAACAGGCTGTTGTTGGGGTGGTGAGGGTCTTTTATAATTCTGCAGGCTCTGGATTTGCACCTCCTGTTATATAAGTCCTGCAGGGGTGGTAGTGCAATACCCGTAGTACGTAGAGGGACACCCGTCTACAGGGGCCGGGGGGCCGACAGGGACCCTCTCCATGACACTTGGTAGGATCGGTCGCTGAGGTATGATGTAAATGGTAAATGGCTGCTTTTTTATATAGTGCTATTATCCAAAGCGATTTTACCCATTCACTCACACATTCACTCACACATTCACACACCAACGACGGAGGCAACCATGCAAGGTGCCAACCTGCTCATTGGGAGCAATTAGGGGTTAAGTGTCTTGCTCAAGGACACTCGATCGACGCTCAATCAAACCGGGAACCTCCGGATTGCCAGACGACTGCTCTACCTCCCGAGCCACTGTCGCCCCATGATGTCAGCCATGTCAGCACAGAGCCAGCCACTCCCATTCCTACGAGGGACGCAAGGAGGATCTGATGGTTGACTGTGTCGAAGGCTGCAGACAGGTCCAGGAGAATCAGGACAGAGGAGAGGCCTTTTGCTGAGTGAAGAGCCTCTGTGACCGCTATGAGGGCCGTCTCTATGGTGTGACCAGTCCTGAAGCCTGACTTGTTAGGATCTAGGAGGTCATTCTGTAAGAGATAAGCAGTAAGTTGGTTGGATACAGCATTACAGCACGTTCAAGTGATTTAGAGAGGAAGGAGAGAAGAGAGACAGGACGATAGTTGTCTATGACCGTGGGGTTCATCTTTGGTTTTTTTATGAGCCGTGTGACTCTAGCTTGTTTTAGGGAGGTGGGGACCACCCCCGAGTTGAGGGAGGAGTTGATGGTTGCAGTTAGGAATGGGAGGATGTCTGGTGCTATGGTCTCGCTAACACTCTAATAAATTACAGGCCAGCAAAAACACTGCGATCATCAGCTGCTGGACTACTAGAGGCTCCCAGAAACAGTCAAAAGAGGATCGGTGGCGCAGCCTTTATCAACTACGCCCCAAAACTATGGAACAAACTACCCCAAAACATCAGGGAAGCCAACTCGCTGGACATCTTCAAAAGACAGCTTAAAACCTATCTCTTTGCTCAGGCATTTAAATGAAACATCAGGGATATCCTGACACAAATTGTACTTTACCTGCACTATTCTTACCCAATCTACTTTTATACACTTCCTATCAAATTCATGTGTCGGTTCTATGTTTTTATATCTCTTTTATTTTCAAAACTGTTAAGAGCGATGCATGCTCTGTTGTAAGAAGTGTTAAGAGCGATGCTCTGTTGTATGTTAGAACTTTGCAAAGAAACTCAAAGTATTAAGAGCCAATTTTTTTACTGAATCAAACCACACTTTTTTACTCTATCTATTCAATTTAATAATTTGTATTACTGTTCCTAATGTGAAGAACTGTGATTTACCTTACCTTGCTACCTCTCTATCTTTTTTATGCTCGCTTATGCCTGTATTTTTTACTGTTGTGAAGCACTTTTTTGGCGAGGAGGGAGGACATGGTAGCGTGCAGTTTGCGAAGATTCTTGGCAGAGGCCTCGATCCTGTGGTGAAAGAAAGAAGCTTTGGCAGTAGTAATGGTTTTGGAGAAAGCTAACAAGAGGTTCTGATATGTGGCTATGTCAGCAGTGAGGCATGTCTTTATACTTCCTCTCGGCCGCTCTCAGGACCTGTCTTTCTTCTCTCACTGCATCCGTCAGCCATGGACTGGGTGGGGAACGGCGGGCAGGTTTCTCTGCGAGGGGACAGAGCTTGTCAAAGGAGGTTGACAGGGCTGAGAGGAGGGTGGAGGTTTCCGTCTCTGGAGGGAGAGCAGAGAAGGTGTCACTCAAAGGTAGAGCGGATAATATATATGATATATAATATATGAGGAGAGGGTGGCGGGGGATAGGGAGCTCAAGTTGTGTCTGACTGAGAAAGTTGGAGTTGGAGTGGATGGCTTGGGGTTAGTCACATGAGAGTTAGTGAGAAGGATATGAAGAAATTATTTATCTGTAGGTAGGTGCGCATGTGTGTGTGTGTGTGTGTGTGTGTGTGTGTGTGTGTGTGTGTGTGTGTGTGTGTGTGTGTGTGTGCGTGCGTGCGTGCGTGCGTGCGTGCGTGCATGCGTGCGTGCGTGTGTGCGTGCGTGTGTGTGTATGTGAGTGGATGTGTGGAATGTTAAATGAAAGATCTTATGGGCTGCGTGTGTCGACTGTGGCTTGAAGCGTGTGGGCCTGAGCTGGAGTAGGGCGCAGCCTGTCCAGGGGCAGCTGAAGCTTGCGCCCTAGCACGAGAGAGGCTGGGGAGACACCTGTGGTGGCGTGTTGAGTAGCCCTGTAATGCAGAAGCGTCTGTTGGAGACTGTTGATGAATGTGCACACTTGTGCCAGGTGGGCCATGATGCCATTCTTCAGGGATTGGTTCAGCCGTTCCCCACCCCTGTTCGCAGCCGGGTTGTAGAACGACGTGCGGATATGGCGTATCCCCTTACCCCCTAGGTAGGAGGCCAGTTTGTGGGCGACCATTTGAGGGTCATTGTTGGTCGTGATCCTCTTGGGCAGGCTCCAACGTGTGAACAGGGACTCGAGAATGTCAATCAACACCCCGGCTGTGACCGAGCCCACGGGCGCCACCTCAGGCCACATGGAGTGGAGGTCGTAGACCACGACAAGGTGATGCGGTTCACCACAGACGTCGAGTTGCATGTGCTCCCAGAGTTGGGACGGCCAGTCCAATGGCTGCATGGGCGGGGGTGGGGCTGGGGCCCTGGTCTTCCCACTCAGAAGACAGGGAGTACAGTCCTTGACCAGGGTCTCGATCTCCCTGTCGATGCCTGGCCACACGACCACGTCACAACACCGCTGTTTGAGGCTCCACGCCTAAACAGTGCAGTAGCAATGCACGTTTCCTCTCCGCGGATATTCCACCAAAACCGGCAGCCAGGAGATACGTCTTGAACGAGGAAATCCAGCATGCCCACGGCACGGGCGGCTCACCGGGCAGAGGTAGGAAGGGTGGGGGTGGTGGGATAGAAAAATCAGCCATCTCTCGTCGCCAATGTTATGTTGGAATAATAAGATCACACGTTGTTGTAGCTTAACACATCCACCGCCATAAACGGCTTATGACAGGTTTGCTGCTCAACGAACAATAAACACTATACAACAACCACCAAATGCACACAGCACACACATCCACACGCACACACTCACTTTAAACAAACAACACAATGCAGCACCCACTCTCCACACTTTAGATCACCTAAACACACTTTATATTTATTGATAAAGGATTTGCACTACAACTCGTACACCTTACTGTAAATTGTACCTAAATTGTACCTTATCCCATTTCTGCTTTGCACTATATAGTATTGTATATTAGTACACTGCATAGTATATTGTATATTATATGGTAACTCAGTTATGTCTATTCCGCATCGAACATTGTACATATGTCTATACTGAACACTGTGACCTCATTTTTTTACTTCTAATTTACATGCTATACTATGTCATTTCATACTTATCTTGTCTAGCACAGTCTCTGGAGCGTAACAGTAAGAAGCATTTTGTATAAAAGTATTCTGTACTTCTGTATGACAACTATTAAAGAAACTTGAAACTTGAAACTTGTTTGCTGATCATGCGAATTCCACCAATCCATGGCGTACGATGTTATTGAGATCATATTTCATTTTTTCGCCATGGTATTCATAATTCCGCCACCCAGCCTCTGCTGAGACAGTGGGACTCGGCACAACCGTGCAACGCTTCAATACCGCCGCCTGGTGGATGATCGGGCGAGTTACAACCGGAAATGGATCTCTGGTGATCTCGGTGCATCTCGGAAAGCCGTCCGGCAGGCACATATTGTTGCGGGACTCTAGACACACATCTGTGTATATGGATCGCTGCCATAACTCAATAATCGATATGATTTGGGCGTTTATTGCGCCATACAAACCGGAAATGGATCTAGTCGATCTACGTCAAATAAGTGGGATCTTTTTCCTCCAGTCTCATCGGCGAACGGTAAGAGGACAGTAACGTTACTTTCAGCGTGATTGTTTATTCATTTCAATGCAAACCGCTCTGATCAATATATCACCCATACTACATAAAGCATGACGATCACGGAATTATAAACTACCCCCCCCCCCCTTTCATCCGCACATGATGAGTCATAATGTTTAGGATCGTATTCAGTTGGATTTTTTTATATAGCGTGTATCGCGAATAAACTGCAATCGATAATCTATATTATGCGTTTAGGCCTATAACTAGCGTTCTAGGAATTACTGCAAAAAACGATAAAAACATACTTATATTCTAGATGGTATTTTCGTATGAATGAAAAAGTATAACGTTCCTACATCCTGAACGATAGATAATCGATAATCGTTGAATGGGCCATAGTAATGTCAATTTAGCAATACAATTTAAAAAGGTATAGCCCTGCAAAGAAGGTGAACATCTCCATAGGCTTAGACTGGTGGCAGTGATCATACATTGATGGATAGAAGCGTGGCAGTTAATGTGTTAACAGCGTTTACTCAACTGAGACACATGCTTACAAACGTACATCACAACGTCAACGTCATGTCCAGACCATAGCCGTAATGTGAATCAGAACGCAGAACATGACACTGTGGCAATAGTCAGAACACTGGGTTAAGTGCTGGCATTCACTAGAGTACTAGGCGTAACAGAGTAACTTATTGATTTGTTCATTCTTTTTTACATTATTCCAAATTAAGGGGATAGTGTAGTGTTTTGATTTATTAACCATCTTGATCAAAAGTGTGTGGGTCTATTCTTTTTCTCATTATACTATCCACTGAACTGTTTTATGTGTACAACCTCAATCTTTAGAAAATTGTACCAGCATCTTTAATATTGCAGGTTGGGAATCACAAGGTAAAGCGTTTTTGATAAAAGTTTGCTGCATATCATGGTATAAATTCACATTCAAGTATACTAATGCACCAATATTTGACTCAGATGTTTAGGTACATGTGTAAATGTCCATTTCAGAGAGATTTTCTCTTCCCAACAATTTTTGAATTTTTCGTAATTTCCATACATATACATGTATGGCCCCTGACAAAAATCTAGCCACTTATCAGGGTTCACTTATATGGCCTAACTTTTCCATTTTCGATTTTAGAGCTATTTTTAGGGCATGGCCCTTATATCTTCGCGTATCCAGGGGGCTCTTTTGACTGCATTTGGACTTTGTTTCTTTGAGAAAGCTATTTATTGTGGACTTGATTTTGGAGAGAAACAGGTGGCTGTCTGTTTCCACATCTATCCCTGATAGCACATCACTCCAGTTGATTTAATTTATTGCAGCATCAAAGTCGTCTTGGTCAGCCCTAGGAATTCTGAAGTAGCTATGCTTTTTAGCTAAGGCAGGTTAAATCGATTCCTTGACAGTTTTCTTGAGATGAGCGTTAGATTATGGTTGGACAGACCAGTGACACATTTTTATGATTTTGTTATCCTCTCTGGCCTGTTACTAAACACTAGATCGATCTGGGTCTTGATGTGGGTGTTACCCTAGTTTGCCCTTTAACTAGCTGTACAAAGTCTAGTTTGATCATTGTTTGTTTTAGGGTTTTTCTAGCACGTTTGTCTTCCCAGTTTAATAACCTGTAGTGTATTGAGCTATGCGGTTACCCGTACTGGGAGGAACCCGGATGTGGGACGTGAGAGGGTATTCTATATGCATGGAGCTGGAGAAGAGACGATAAATGATGGAGTCGATGTTAAACTAAATCTGGTCGTCCTGTCAAGTTATTTCATAACACAAGACATATATCACATGGTGTCAGAAGAAACTCGGGAAACTCGGCAAGAATGGCACACTTTAAGGCACCGCCGAATTTGAGTCTGGAGGGTAATCTCGCGGAGAATTGGCGAACGTGGCTGCAGCGTTATGAGCTTTTCTGTGTCGCTACGGGAGTAGCAGAGAAGTCAGAAACAGTGCAGTGCGCGACATTCCTGCATGTGGCGGGAGACGAAGCCATAAAAGTGAGTAACACGTTTGTGTTCGCGGACGGGCAGAGGAACCAGATTGCCATATTGAAAAGAAAGTTCAAAGAATACTGTGAGCCTCGGAGGAATATGCCATACATAAGGCACATGTTTTTCACCCGTGTACTCGCTGATAACAAACTATCATTACACATGGGCAAAACAGAGTCCATTCTCTTCGGTTCAAATAACAAACTCAGCAAGACCGACGGCTTCTCAGTTACAGTGGGTGACAATATTGTCACAAGGAAAGATGAAATTACCTACCTGGGTTCCATCCTAGAGGCTAATCTCTCCTGTGACAAAATGGCATCCAATGTAATAAAAAAAGTCAACCAACGAACTCGATTCTTGTACCGGATCTCCTCTCTGGTAAACAAGAATACCCTGAAGACTCTGGCAGGAGCACTCATTCAGGGGTACTACGACTATGCTTGCACCTCATGGTACCAAAGCACCTCAAAGGCGCTAAAAACAAAATTACAAACATCTCAAAACAAACTGGTCAGACTACTGCTTGACCTTACTCCTAGAACCCACCTCACCCCTGCCCACTTTGACAACCTAGGATGGCTTAGAGTAGACGACAGAGTACAGCAACTTGCAATGGGCCTGGTCTACAAGATACACTACACGACCAAGGTACCCATGTACATGTCAAAATACTTCCCAAAGGTCAGTGAATACCACGATCACAACACCAGAGGGAGCTCCACAAATCATGTTAAACCCAGATTCGGCTCAAATAAGGGACTAAACACGTTTCGCAATTATGCCACATCAATGTGGAACGCCCTACCCAAAACTGTAAAGGAATGTGGATCACTACCCACTTTCAAAACCTCTCTCAAGGGACACCTACGGGAGACTGCAATTCAACACTGGCCCCTGTAAATATCCTAACCCAACCCCCTCCAATGTACAGTAATTTACCTAGTATGGTTTTGTCAATAGTCCAATGTACAATTTTGTTTTTTTGTACAGTGTCTCCTCCCCCCCCCCCCAATGTACAGTTTTGCTTGTTTATACAGTGTGCCCCCCCCCCCCCCAACCACCTCCAATGTAGATTACCCAGTATGGTTGTCAATATCCCAGTGTACCCAACCCCCCCCACCCAACCTCCTCCAATGTACAGTTTCTACGTCAAATGTATATATATACTCCCTTTTCCTGACTCCTTCTGTATCACAAACAGTACTGTATTTGCAAATCTGGTATGTCATAAATGTATAGATGTAGCAGTACTGACTATCTGTATGTCATGTATGTCATATATGTCCTGATGAATTGAAAATGGGGGACCCTGATGTAAACAAGACGAAAGTCTTTCTCTGGTCTGCATCCCCTTAACAATTGTGTGTATTGAGCTGTACTGTATTGTACCCATTCTGCAATCTGTTAATAAAGTTTTCAATCAATCAATCAATCAATCAATCAATCAATCAATCAAGTACAAGGTCCGTCAGAAACTATAGATGCATACAGTATGTCACAGGCCTGAAAAATAAAGCAAGAGACTGTGAATTTGGCAACCTATACAACTCATTGATATGTGACAGAATTGTCTGTGGGATACGTGACGATCAAGTAAGAGCCAGATTGCTCAGAGAGGCTGATCTCACGTTAGAAAAAGCTCTTGATGTGTGCCGTGCCAGTGAAATAACATTCACCCAGATGAAAGCGTTACATGAGGAAGTTGAAGTGCACAAAGTTAGCACAGCAAGGCCATACAGAAAAGGAGGAAACTTCACAAAAGAAAGCCCAATGAGTAGTGAAAGGAAAGTGGACTGTGACCGATGTGGATACAAGCATGAACAAGGGAAGTGCCCAGCCTATGGACAGACATGCAGGAAATGTGATAAGAAAAATCACTTTGCAAAAACGTGTCGTGCAAACAGTCAACTCAGAAATAAGAAAATGCATGTTGTGGAACAGAATCAGGAGGACAGTGACAGTGAGACAGAGGAAATGTTCGTTGGAACAGTAGAGAAGCATTAAAGAGATTGAAAAGGAAAAAAGGGACCAAGACAGATGGTCTGAAGACTTGACTTAAACCCTTTTGCTCTTTGGGGAGCATAGGTCATTCATGAAATCTCTCCAGCTGGTTCGGTGTTGGGCGATTTTCTCTGCTTCCTTCCATGATGTTCTTTCTTCCTTGAGATCCGCCTCGACAGACCTTCTCCAGCTATTTCTGGGTCTTCCTGTCTTTCTCTTCCCCTGTGGGTTCCAGGTTAAGGCCTGCCTGGTTGTGTTGGAGGATGGTTTTCTCAGGGTGTGTCCAATCCAGCCCCATTTCCTGCGTTTGATTAGGGTTTCAAGTGGTTCTTGTTGAGTGGTTTGCCAGAGCTGTTAGTTTGTGATGGTGTTTGGCCAGTAGATTCCCAGGATGTGTCGTAAACATCTGTTTATGAAGGTTTGCAGTTTGTTTGAGGTTGCTTTTGTTGTTCTCCATGTTTCTGCTCCGTATAATAGAACTGATTTGACATTGGTGTTGAAGATGCAGAGTTTGGTCTTTGTGGAGATGTGGTTTGAATTCCATGTTTGCTTCAGTATTAAAAATGCTGTTCTTGCCTTCCCTATTCTTGCTTTGATGTCTTTGTCGCTACCTCCGTCCTTCCCCACGATGCTTCCCAGGTATGTGAAGGTGTCCACCTCGTCCAGTGCTTCTCCGTCCAGTTGTACGGCCTCTTCTAAATTGTGGTTCATCTTCATCTCCTTTGTTTTTGCTTTATTGATGTGTAGTCCTGTGGTAGCTGCAATTGTGGCAAGTTTTGTGAGTTTGGTCTGCATTTGTGTTTGTGTGTGTGAGAGGAGGACTATGTCGTCGGCAAAGTCTAAATCCTCTAATTGAGACCACATTGTCCACTGAATGCCCAGATTTTGTTCGGCTGTGGTTTGTTTCATGATCCAGTCGACTGCCAGAAGAAAGAGGAAAGGGGACAGTAGGCAGCCCTGTCTGACTCCTGTCTCTACTGTAAAGCTGTCTGTGAGCTGGCTGTTGTGTATTACTCTGCAGGATGATTGTAGGACCAGCTGTTGGATGATGGTTATGAACTTCGTTGGGATGGTCTGAAGAGCTGCTAATAAACAAGAAAAGGGCCACATTTCGAATTGACACAGGAGCTGACTGTAACGTCATGTCAGCCAAAACGTTTCACACGTTACATGTTCACGACAAGATGCATGCATCCAAGTGCAAGTTGGTGACCTATTCAGGCCACAAGATGGAGCCCTTGGGCAAAATATCAGTCACATGTCTGTATAAAGGTAAAACACACAGGATTGACTTTGAAATTATAGAGAAAGATGCTCCAGCGATTCTAGGAAGAGAAACCAGCACAAAGCTGAAAATGGTCAAAAGGCTATATAGCATGGAGAAAGAAGACAAAATGCAGAAAGACTATGAGCATCTCTTCTCTGGACTTGGCTGCTTACCAGGTGAGCACAGCATCAAGATAGACCCTGACATAAAGCCAGTGATACACGCACCTAGGAGGATACCAGTTGCTGTTGCTCTGAGGGACAGAGTGATTGAACAGCTTCACAAAATGGAGCAGTCAGATGTAATCATAAGGCAATCTGAGCCAACACAGTGGGTGAACAGCATGGTGACAGTAGTCACGCCCAAGAAGATAAGGATTTGTATGGATCCTAAAGATCTGAACACAGCAATACGAAGAGAACACTATCCACTCCTCACAGTGGAGGAAGTGGTGTCACGCATGCCAAATGCAAAATATTTTTCTGTGTTAGATGCAAACCAAGGATTTTATCAAATAAAACTGGATGAAGAGAGCTCCAAACTGTGCACGTTTAACACACCCATTGGGAGGTACCGTTTCAAGAGGCTTCCCTTTGGCATCTCGTCAGCGAGCGAGGTGTTCCAGAGAGCTGTGGCCCAGATGATTGAGGGGTTAGATGGTGTGGTCAACATCATTGATGATCTGCTGGTGTGGGGGGACACTTTAGAGCAACACGATCAGAGACTGGTGAAGCTGCTGCAGAGAGCAGATGAGAACGGCCTGAGATTCAATAGAAGCAAGTGCAAGTTCAGGATGACAGAGGTCAAGTACATTGGCCATACACTCAGCGCAGATGGGCTAAAGCCTGATGATGAGAAGATAAGAGCCATTGTACAAATACCTCCACCTGCTGACAAGCCAGCATTAATGAGGTTCATGGGAATGATTCAATATCTAGCTAAATTCATTCCTAATCTGTCTGAAATCTCTGCACCTCTAAGGATGCTGTTGCAGGGAGAAACAGAATGGCACTGGGAGGAGCCTCAACGTCAGAGCTTTGAAAAGCTGAAGCAGCTGATCACAGGAGCTCCCACTCTGAAATACTATGATGTAAACAAGGCTGTGACGCTGTCTGTGGATGCCAGCTCGGAGGGCATCGGGGCTGTGATACTGCAGGATGAACGACCTGTGGCATACGGCTCAAGGGCGCTCACAGATTGCCAATGCAGGTACGCGCAGATCGAGAAAGAGCTGCTAGCCATAGTGTACGGATGTGAGAAGTTCCATCAATATCTATATGGCAGAGAGGTCAAGGTCGAAAGCGATCACAAGCCTCTAGAAAGCATTTTCAAGAAGCCACTGCATCAGGCTCCCCTGAGACTGCAAAGAATGCTGCTGTCAACAGTGCAAAGTACAACATTGCAGTATCATACAAGCCAGGAAAGGAGCTTCACATTGCAGATGCATTGATCCGTGCTTATCTACGTGAGCAGAAAGAGGATCTTCTGGAAGAGGAACTGCATGTGAACTGGATCACACCACAGTTGCCCATATCAGAGGAAAAAGCAGGAGATGTTCAGGAATGCAACTGCACAAGACCCAGTACTGCAGGAACTAAAGAACATGACAATGCACGGATGGCCTAAGGACAGGTCTGCTGTGTCAGATAGTGTGCAGCCGTTTTGGACATTCAGAGAGGAGATCAGTTTTGCCTCAGGTCTACTGTTCAAATCAGAGAAACTCATTGTACCACAGCAACTGAGATCACAGATGCTTGACAAGATACACGAGTCACACTTGGGAGTGGTCAAATGTAAAGAAAGGGCCAGAGATGTGCTTTATTGGCCAGGCATGTCTGCACAAATTGAACTAGTTGTAGCACAGTGTGCTGTCTGCAATGAGCACAGGAGCAGCAATCAAAAAGAGCCACTGATCTCACATCCACTGCCAAATAGACCATGGGAGAAGGTTGGCACCGACATGTTTCATAGCAAGGGCTCAGAATATCTGCTATGTGTCGACTACTTCTCAAAGTACACAGAGATAATGAGGCTGACCGACACCACCAGTAAGGGTGTTATAACTGCCATGAAGTCCATATTTGCCAGGCACGGGATTCCAGATATTCTGGTCAGTGACAATGCCCCTCAGTACGCCAGTGCAGAATTCAAGAGCTTTGCAGAGAGCTGGGAGTTCAGTCATGTCACCTCAAGTCCACACTATGCTCAGTCAAATGGCCAGGCAGAAAAAGCTGTGCAAACTGTTAAAAGGATGCTCAAAAAGTCTGGTGACCCTTACATAGCGCTTCTGGAATACAGAAATACACCACTGGAAGGTGTGGGCCTGTCACCTGCCCAGATGCTGATGGGGCTTCAGTTGAAGTCAAAACTGCCAGCGTCCACCTCACTGCTCACCCCTGAAGGTGTACTCAATGTTCACAACAAGTTGAAAGAAAAGCAAGCTAAACAAAAAAGCTACTATGATCGCCACGCTAAACACCTACCTGTGCTGCGTGCTGGAGAGAATGTGAGGATGCAGTCTGGAGACACTTGGAAGCCAGCTGTAGTTCTGAGGGAGCACAAACAACAACGTTCCTATACGTACACCTGAAGGAAGGATGTTTAGAAGGAACAGGAGACATCTCAGGGAGACTGCTGAGAGAGTTTCCATCTGCTGATAAGGAGCAAGATGTGAATGGGGATATGAACTGTGACAACCCAAGGTTTGTTGATCAGGACAGTTCACACGCACAGACCCCAGCGCACACTCCACAGGGAAGCAGTGACACTACTGACTCTATTGCACAACCTTTTCGCACTAGATCAGGGAGACTGGTCAAAACTCCAACAAGATTCAGAGAGTAGGGAAACAAAAAGTGGACTCTGCTCATTTATGTTGCACTGTAACTGATTTAATGTTCACTGCATGACTTTGTGGTTACAAAAACTACAGTTTGTGTTGTTTTAAATACAGGAGGCACCTTTGGTTGTTTGTGCCGTATAGGCCCACAGTGCTTAGTTTTATTATTTTCTTTCCAAGAACTATTTCTCACTATGTTCTGTGATTATTCAGTTGTTGACAACTTGTTAAAAAAAATTTAACAGTGAAGAATGTGGAACTTAAGAAGGGAGTTGTAGTGTATTGAGCTATGCGGTTACCCGGATGTGGGACGTGAGAGGGTATTCTGTATGCATGGAGCTGGAGAGGAGACGATAAATGATGGAGTCGATGTTAAACTAAATCTGGTCGTCCTGTCAAGTTATTTCATAACACAAGACATATATCACATAACCCATTAAGATTGCTTCCTTATTAAGGTCACACTCATTGAGAATTGCTTTAAGCTGGTTGAAAAATATGGCTTTTGAGTTACAGTAGGTGGTCGGTACAGCCCTAGGAGGGTAAAGGACATTTGGGGAGACAGAGTGATTTTCAAACCAATGCACTGTAATTCATTATCTGAGGACCAGTGAATCATCTGGGTGCAGTGAATATGGTCTTTAACATAAAACATCAGCCCTGCCCCCTTTCCTTCAGATCCATCTTTTCTGAACATGTTGTACCAGGTACAGACAGAGCAGCCGCTGGAGAGTTGCTGTGCAGCCAGGTTTCAGATAGACACAGGAAGTCTAGGTTGGATTCTAAAAGCAGATGTTTGATCTGGTCACTTTTTTGGGTGACACTACGTATGTTTAAGTGTCCCCCTAAAAGACCTTTGGGGCCAGAAAAATCAAGCTTTATTAACATGACGACCTGCCTGCAACTCAATCAAAGCAGTATGGCTATGCAGACGACCTGGCCATCCTACTCAGCAAGCCAACTTGGGAAGCAGCCGAAGAGGGCCTCACTGAAGATATGAACATCCTGTCTTCATACCTGAGGAACTGGCGTCTCAAGATCAGCATGGGAAAGACAATGTCTACAATGTTCCACCTCAACAACAGGGAAGCGACCCGTGAGATGAGCGTCATGGTGGATAACGTCCGGCTACAGTACCAACATACCCCCACATACCTCGGTGTGAAGCTTGACAGAACACTGTCATTCAAACAACACCTGGAAGGTGCCAGGGGAAAAACAACTGCCCGTGCCGCGCTGATACGACGACTAGCCGGCACCACATGGCCTCAACAAAGACACTGCGCATCTCCTCACTGGCCCTGGTGTTCTCTGCCGCCGAGTACTGCGCCCCGGTCTGGTGCCGTAGCACCCACGTGAAGAAGCTGGATGTTGTTCTCAACAGCGTCCTGCGGACAGTCTCTGGTTGCCTACAAGCCACACCGGTAAACCAACTGCCCGTACTCGCTGGTATTGCCCCGGCTACCATCAGATGAGAAGCAGCCACACTGGCCCTTTCCCGCAAGGCACAGATCAGTGCATCCCACCTCCTTCACAATACCACCACAGAGACACCATGACGTGTGCGCCTAAAGTCACGGCGCCCCTTTTCCATGCAAGCCTACAGGCTACTCCACACAACACCATCTGACACTTCCAAGGCCTCCTGGGTCAGGACGAGATGGAGGGACCAGTGGAGGTCAGCAGAACCATCCAGGCTGCACCTCTTCATCAATGACCCTCTGGACGTCCTTGGCCAGGACTTGCCCCGGAAGCAGTGGACAACCCTCAACCGCCTAAGGACCGGTGTCGGACGCTACGGCGCCTCAATGAAGAGGTGGGGCCTCAAGGACAGTGCCTTATGCGAGTGAAGAGCCCCTGCACAGACTGTGGAACATATCATCACCAGTTGCCCCAAACACCGGCCACCATATGGAGAACGTGGTCTGATGGAACTGGACGATGAAACGCTGGCCTGGCTTGCCTCAACGGAGCTGCAGGTCTAAAGACACACGCCAGAAGAAGAAGAACATGACTGAAAGAATGACCACCTTTTGTGTTTTTTAATTGCTGGGTTCAATGAATTACGTTTGACAGATTTCTGGTCTGACTAGTTAGTAGTGACGGACAATAACACAGTTTGCTACGTGTAGTTTCATGTGGAATTGTATTTGGTGATGGGGAGGTGGATGTCAACGTTACATGTCTTGCTGCCTGCGGGACTGGAACATGGAGATGTTTCGGTGATGTTGCCTCACTGGCTTCCCATCCGCAAACACTGCTGATTGTGTTCATACCGCTGGAGGTACCTCTGCCAGGAACTGAAGTGGTGGAGTGCTTAGACCTCTACCCAGCCGCTCCCATTCTATTCTATTCTATTCTATTCTATTCCTTCTTCTCCTCAGTTCTGCCACTCACTTAATAAGATCAAACAGACCCATACAATCACTCTGACTTGCTCATGTGAAAAGTTTGTACAGTAGATGCTTGTGATTGTGTGTGTGTGTGTGTGTGTGTGTGTGTGTGTGTGTGTGTGTGTGTGTGTGTGTGTGTGTGTGTGTGTGTGCGTGCGTGCGTGCGTGCGCGTGTGTGTGTGTGTGTGTGTGTGTGCGTGCGTGCGTGCGTGCGCGTGTGTGTGTGTGTGTGTGTGTGTGTGTGCGTGCGTGCGTGCGTGCGTGCGTGCGTGCGTGCGTGCGTGCGTGCGTGCATGTGTATGTGTGATATTTACATAATTATTCATATTGGACAATTAAAGCGTCCGGGAAGGGGTGAGTGAGTGAGGAGGACAGTGGAAAGAGCCCAACCCCACCCCCCTCTCCGCATACACACGCACACACACACACGCACACACACACACACACACACACACACACACACACACACACACACACACACACACACACACACACACACACACACACACACACACATACACACACACACACAGAGACAGACAAGCACACACACATCTAGATTTGTGGCTGCCCTCCAACAGTATATTCGAGGCTGCAGTACACAAATCACAAGCAGAGTTGCTGACTGTTAACTGGGAATGCCAAGATGCTCGATTAATTCAAAGGCTGTGTCAAGCCGTAGAAGTGCTCTGCATCCCGCCTGGGAAGCCTGATCCGCCCTACACTACTGTTAATGGGTACATATGTCAAGGGGGATTTGTTGCGATGGCGGAAGCGGAGGCCTCTCCTTGTAATATATTGGATTCAATGGGTCATTGCTTTTGTTTCCTCTCCTTTTTTTGCAGAGAAGACTTTTCAAGCAGGTGTTTCAGCTGAGCTCTCAGTTTGCAGGGTATGAGGGCAAATTAGTTGAATAATAAGGTCAGGGGGGGGGGGGGGGCAGACGAGAGATTGTTCAGAGAAGGGGCAGATAGGCATTTATATCTGAGGAGAGATTGGTCAGGATTTGATGAGTTGTCGTCGAGTTTGAAGCGTGCCAAACCACATGTGAGTTCAAATTGTGCTGCGCTAGTAGTATACATCATGTAAAATGTAATATATATAAAGAATATTGACCATAAAATGTCAATATTTTCCAGGTCATGCCCATAGCCAGTAATTGCCTCATTGCAACTCGGTGGCCTTTGACATAGACCTTTGGCCTCATTAATCAAGCAGCATACGACCAACATACACCCAACATACACCAACATACACCCAACATACACCCAACATACACCAACATACACCAACATACATCCAACATACACCCAACATACACCAACATACACCCAATGTTCCCCCTAAGGTGCGCCCCGTGCGCACATGGCAAAACGCTCCCGCGCACATCTGAAATCTGTCGCGCACAGAAGCGTTTGTGTAAAATATGCATGTAGTTAAATTGACTGGTGCGTTGCACCGAATACTACGGTAACCTGTTGCCTGTGACGTTACCAAGAGAAGCCTCGCTTTCAGTGCCTTGTGGGCGGCGCTACTGCGCTCTCACACAGACACACACAAGAGAGCAGGAAGGGGACAAATCCGACCAGCTCCTCACAATGCAAATGCGAAAATGTACATTACAGATGAACTGCAGAGAAAATTCCCAATTTATCGTCCCGGTCGAGACTAATTGGAAGCGGAGTGCAACGCGTGCAAAGCTTGACCATATGTTTCTGTGTCTAATAAAAGTGGTGGCGATCTCAAAGCTCACATGGACACAGAAAAACATTACAAACAAAGCAATGCGATGCGAGAGCAAAGTTGACCGAATTGATTGAAGTATGCAGCTATACAGAGGGAGAAAGAAAATAATTGAAAACTATTTTGATGCCTCAAAATGATGTTTTGGTTTGATAAGATGCTTGTTATGATACAATCATTCTAAGGATTATGTGTGTAATAAATTAGTTTAGTACACTAATTGCAACAAATCTGAACCTGCATAGTGCACTTTTAAATTAGTATCTTTGTGAGGTTACTGTTTTATAATTTACATTACATTGAAAAGATAAAGATATATTTTTTAAGCTGGATTTTCTAATACAGAAGAGGTATTATTTAGAACATTACTTCATATTTTTCTTGTTGTTTATTTTGTCCAGTAAGACTTGAAAATATATATTATTTTGTCATAGGTTGATTTAGTTATTTTCTTGAGATTTGTCAGATAGATTACTTTAGGCATAATACAGCATGTTGAGTAACTTTGGTTATAGAGAGATATTATTTTGTTATATAAAATAATATACCGTAATTCCTCTAATAGTAACCAGGTCTCAAATACAAGCCGGGTCTCTATTAATGGCCGGGTGCGCTCTTGAGCTAAGCAATTATAAGCCGGCCTCCTAATACAAGCCGGGTTACTAATATACTGAGCTGCATACTGAGCTAGTTACTTGATTTCACTTTGAAAACGTTGAAATGACCAGTGACCACCTGTAATTGCACTGTTTACTATTTCATACAGTACTTGGTTTCAATAAATGAACCCAGTACATTTTACTGGGTTCAAACTGACACAAAATGTTGATTTATTCATTATGATCCGTTTGAAAATTTGAAATATAGGCCTCCCTCTTATACAGGCCTCCTCCTAATACAAGCCTGGTACCCACTACAGTTGAAACAAATACAAGCCGGGGTTACTATTAGAGGAATTACGGTAAACAATAATTTTATATCCATACAGAGAAGGCATACTTTAAATATATTATAATGATAAGGCATCTTTGAGTAAACTTTGAGTATCATTAAGTATCTTGAGGCTGAAGGCAGTGTCCTCTTTAAAAAAAAACACAATATGGTCACCCTTGAAGTCGTATTATAATTCACTTAATAAAATAATGACGAGTCAGCCTCCTAAAAAGACAAAAGTTAGTGACGCGACTCACACCGCTGCCGCCAAAGTAAGGACTTTGCTCTGTATCGTCAATCAATGGTCAAATAAATATTTGATTAAGGAATATAATTCAAGTTCAAGTTCAAGTTTCTTTAATAGTTGTCATACAGAAGTACAGAATACTTTTATACAAAATGCTTCTTACTGTTGCGCTCCAGAGACTGTGTTAGACAAGATAAGTATGAAATAAAATAACATAGTAAAATTAGAAGTAAAAAAAATGAGGTCACAGTGTTCAGTTTAGACATATGTACAATGTTCGATGCAGAATAGACGTAGTTACCATACAATATACAATACTGTGCAGTGTACTAATATACAATACTATATAGTGCAAGGCAGAAATGGAGAAATGGGACGAGGTGCAATTTAGGTACAATTCACAGTAGGTGTACGAGTTGTAGTGCAAATCCTTTATCAATAAATATAAAGTGTAAGTGTGTTTGTGTGATCTAAAGTGTGGAGAGTGGGTGCTGCAGTGTGTTGTTTGTTTGAGTGAGTGTGTGCGTGTGGGTGTGTGTGCTGTGTGCATTTGATGGTTGTTGCATAGTGATTATTGTTCGTTTAGCAGCCTGATGGCCTGGGGATAGAAGCTTCTTCTGAGTCTTTCTGTGCTCGCCTTAAGACTCCGGTATCGCTTGCCTGACCGCAGCAGTTCAAAGAGGCAGTTGTTCGGGTGGCTCGAGTCCTTAATAATTCTCTTAGCCTTCCCCTTGCACCGCTTGTTGTAAATGTTCTGGAGGGTGGGAAGCCCCCCTCCAATTGTGCGTTCGGCTGAACGTGTCACTCTTTGTAGTCTGCTACGGTCTTGTGCAGTGCTATTCCCAAACCAGGAGGTGATGTTGCCGGTCAGGATGCTCTCTATTGTACATGAGTAGAAGTTCCTAAGGATCTTCTGACTGACTTGGAACTTCCTTAGGCGCCTGAGGAAGTAGAGGCGTTGTCGTGCCTTCTTCACAACACTGTCAATGTGTGTGGTCCATGTCAAGTCCTCGGATATGTGGGCTCCGAGGTACTTGAAACTGTTCACTCTCTCAACCGGTGCCCCGTCGATGCTGAGGGGGCTGTAGTCCTTGACCCCCGACCTCCTGAAGTCCACAATCATCTCTTTTGTTTTGCTGACGTTCAGGGAGAGGCAGTTCTCCTGACACCACTGTGACAGGTTCTCTACCTCTTCCAGGTAGGCCCTTTCGTCGTTGGCAGAGATCAGGCCCACCACTACTGTGTCATCAGCAAATTTGATGATGGTGTTGTTGTTCCGCTGTGCTACGCAGTCATGTGTGTACAGGGAGTAGAGGAGGGGGCTCAGAACACATTTTTTTACCTTTATTTACCCAGGGTAGGTTCGCTGAGCACAGATGCTCTTTTTCAGGAAAGCCCTGCTTCACATTCACACAGTTCCATTCACACCTGGGAGCTGCCCAGTACAACCACAGTTGACACCATTGGCCTTGATTCAAGCCATGTCACATAGTTCAAGTTTGAAATGATTCTTTCTGTTTTGCTCCTGAGAGTGTGCTAGATACTGTACTGTACTGGTAATATTATTTATTTGTGTTAACTTCTGAATAAAACAACAACATTATTTTGATATTTCATTACCAATTATCATAGCAAAACAGCTTTTTCGAACAGTCTGTAATGCATTTTGGAAACGGGAGATGGGCTCATGGTGTAATGGGCCACCTGGCCTGAGAAACATAAGGAGGAAAGAAAAAGTAAGGACTTACTTCTGGTCATTATTTGGGTAGAACACACATATTTTGAATGCCTTCGGCAGGTTTTTCTTTTTTTTTTAGGAATTTAATCTATATTAATCTAGATTAAATCCAGGATTGCAGATAGATTAATCTAGATTAAAAAAATTAATCTATGCCCACCTCTAATTTTTATGTTAGACATTGAGGGAAATTAAGATTCTCAGATTTTTTACAAACCGCCGCTTATCAACTAACCGGTTAATCGGCAGGTGATGTATGTTGCTCAGTAGTTGCTGATGTCTGCTCAGGAGGTTTGAGTGTTTGCTCAGACTGAAAAAAAATTAGAGGGAACATTGCACCCAACATACACAAACATACACCCAACATACACCAACATACACCAACAATCCAACATACACCAACAAATGTGTAGTGTCTTAAAAAAAGAAACTTTGTAGACCACTCTCTTGAACATGTTCGTAAGTACCTTTGTAAATATAAAAAATTTCGTACTAGCAAATTTACAAATATCCTCCTCCGTATTCCTGGACGCATGAAGAGGTCTTTGTGTTATGGTTTGTAACCGACCCCAATCGCACAACACAAGACAGGTATGATGGTTTGCCAAGAAACAGATATTTATTTAGAACAGGGAAAAAGGGCACTGTCCCTTTAAGGGAGAAAACACAAAACACTGGAATAACACAAGAGGGGAAGGTAAAGTGCCTTTAAGAGGCGGGCAGGAAAAGGGAACACTATGGGAAGGTAAGGGAACGCCTAAGGGAAGGTTAAGGGAACGCCTAGGGAACAGAGGAACTAGAGACTAGGAGAACTAGGGAAAGAGGACTAGGGACTAGGAGAACTAGGGATAGAGGACTAGGGACTAGGTGGAACTAGAAGGGGAGAACTTGGGACAGAGGGGACTGAGGCCCGCGGAGGCGGGCTGGGGAACAGGGAGGAACTGGGGACAGAGAACCGCGGAGGCGGGCTGGGGACAGGGAGGAACTGGGGACTGGTGGGAAAACATCTGGGCCGCTCTGCAGAACAGAGGAGAGGGTTAATATTCAAAGGGAACAAACAGAGCAGATGCAGAACAGTCCAAATAACAAAGTAACAAAGTAAATACTATCTTCGTGTGAACAAACACACAGTGGGAGATGAAATGTCCAAAATAATATCCACGAGAGAACAAAACAGAGTGGGAGATGAAATGTCCAAACTAATAACTAAGTGAGAACTAAAGGAGGCAATACGCTGGGTGAGTGACATCACAATCAAAACTCACCCAGGCGTATGCGTAATGGTACAGGAACAGCAGCGAGACGGGGGCAAGAGGCATTACGCTGAGTGAGTGACATCACAATCAAAACTCACCCAGGCGTATGCGTAAAGGTACAGGGACAGCAGCGGGAAGGGGGGCAAAAAGCATTACGCTGAGTGAGTGACATCACAATCAAAACTCACCCAGGCGTATGCGTAAAGGTACAGGGACAGCAGCGGGAACGGGGGCAAGGGCACTACGCTGGGTGAGTGACATCACAATCAAAACTCACCCAGGCGTATGCGTAAAGGTACAGGGACAGCAGCGGGAACGGGGGCAAGGGCACTACGCTGGGTGAGTGACATCACAATCAAAACTCACACAGGCGTATGCGTAAAGGTACAGGGACAGCAGCGGGGCGAGGGCATCGCCACCGGGTGGCTGGCTGTCCGAGCCGAGGAACAGAGTGCTGGAACAGTGGCGGTGGCGAGGGTGTCGTCCACCGGGTAGCCGACTGTCGGAGCCGAGGAACAGAGTGCTGGAACAGTGGCGGTGGCGAGGGTGTCGTCCACCGGGTAGCCGCTGTCGGAGCCGAGGAACAGAGTGCTGGAACAGTGGCGGTGGCGAGGGTGTCGTCCACCGGGTAGCCGCTGTCGGAGCCGAGGAACAGAGTGCGCGCCACACCTTGGTGTGCGCGTCGGAACAGTGGCGGTGGCGAGGGTGTCGTCCACCGGGTAGCCGCTGTCGGAGCCGAGGAACAGAGTGCGCGCCACACCTTGGTGTGCGCGTCGGAACAGTGGCGGTGGCGAGGGTGTCGTCCACCGGGTAGCCGCTGTCGGAGCCGAGGAACAGAGTGCGCGCCACACCTTGGTGTGCGCGTCGGAACCGAGAGACGCCTCGGGGTGCGTCTGCGAGGAGGAGTGTGCCAAGCACGAGGATCCTTGGAAGATGCGCGTCTGTGCGCTGGTACGGAGGAGCGTGCCAAGCTCGAAGGTCTGGAAGATGCGCGTCTGTGCGCTGGTACAGAGGAGCGTGCCAAGCTCGAAGGTCTGGAAGATGCGCGTCTGTGCGCTGGTACGGAGGAGCGTGCCAAGCTCGAAGGTCTGAAGTGGAACACTGGAATACCTCCCGTAGAGGATTAGAGAGCGCAGTACAGTGTCTCCCTCCAGGCAAACGGCGGCAGGTGGCGAAGGCTTGAGCGCATCTGGCGCGCTGGTCTGGAGTGGAACACTGGAATACCTCCCGTAGAGAATTAGAGAGCGCAGTACAATGTCTCCCTCCAGGCAAACGGCGACAGGTGGCCAAAGCCCTTGAAGATGCGCGTTGCGCGCTGGTGACTGGAGAGCGTGCCAAGCCCTTGCAGATGCGCGTTGCGCGCTGGTGACTGGAGAGCGTGCCAAGCCCGAGGGTCCGGGAGATGCGCGTTGGTCTAGATGTGCGTCAGGACGAACAGCTGCGCTGGGGTCTGCAGTGGAACGCTGGGGTGCCTCCCGTGGAAGTTACAGGGAGCGCAGAACAGTCTCCTCCACAGGCTACGGCGACAGCAGACGAAGGCTGGAGCAAAACATCTCAAGGCTGGAGAAATCCATATACAGCATTGGTAGACCAGAGGATCTCCCGAAAGAGTCTAGATGTTAGAGGAAATGACTCAGCAAGAATACAACACGACCCCACGCCGAAACGAGGGGAAGAGCCCTGGTATTTAAAGCCCACAGGGGAACTAATTAGCCTGCCACCACAGGTGCGAGAGGTAATTGATAATAGTCCAGGTGTGGCCACTGAGAGTAAACGAGAGTAAAGAACGAGAGGGTGGGGGCTAGAGAGAGTGAGTGAGAAGGGAATTTCTAACAGTAGGCTTTAAAGAAACAGAGAAAAGGTGGTGAGCAGCGGGCAAAACCTCACACTTTGTAAGTGGCCAAAATCTTTGCAGCTGGGTTCCCATGAATTAAATACGTCACTCATTCTTAAACTGCAAAGCGCGTTCTCGCACACCTGAATTTGAATACAGACACACCCTGCCAGCTCCTTATAAGGCGAAGGAGGCATGTGCAAAATGGCGAGGGCCATGTGCAAAACAGCGAAAGGGTCGGCATTGCATCTGCACCATCTTGACCCATTCAACAGGTAGCGTGGAAGGATTTGGGACTGATCTCAAAATGAGATTAGATTCAAATGTATTGTAATTATACAGCACAAGTACAATACACCATCCAACCAGAGTGGATAAATAAATGCTCCAGAAATAAATAAATGTGTGGAGAAATGGCTTAGTGAGGCAGCCTCAGCCAGGCCCGGACTGGCCATCGGGAGTTTTCCCGGTGGCCTGGCCTGCAGTGTTTCTAGTTGCGGCAGCACGATAGTTAGATAACCTAGGTGGGGAACAACCAGGAGATCCCTTCGACAGAGGGTAACACAGTCAGGGGTAGGCAATTAAGTTTGGCCGAGGGCCAAATTTTTTCCAAGCCATTGTATGGGGGGCCGGAAACAAAAATAATGGCTCATTTAATATATTGATAGTGAAAAGATTTTAACTCTGTGACAGACCACCTTATAACTAAGACATACATTTGTGGCAGAGGCAGATAATGGACAAAATAAACGAGCTGCATAGATGGCCTAATAAACTGTAAACGACATACACATTTGCACTGAACATTATACCTTTGTCTGTTTGCCATTTTATTATAAAACCAGAGACAAGCACCTCTCTCTTATCGGCCTATGTGTCTATCTGACAGCCCTTTCTGTGGAGCGCACTGGACTATTGAGAAACAATAGGAATTTTCCATTGGTTCTCCCAGTCCATGTGACCATTTCTAGCATTTCCATTGGCTATAGTGACAGACATAGATATATGATAAATGGATAGATACAGCGGATTAGATGCAGTCCAGAGAAAACAACCAATCTAGATATTTCAAGATTCTATGCTTAGTAGAAAAAGGGGGTAACCACTGCGCTCAGACAGGTGCGTAGTCCAACATTAATTAAGTTGCAAAAAAGGAGGTAGGGACCGCACTCGGAATATCGTTGTTTTTATTTTCAAGTTGTTATATCGCACAAAACGTTTTCTTCTATGATTCTATGCTTTACATCGGCGCATTCTCTGAGAGATGCACTAAATTTTGAGATGACAATCGATTCCGATACAATAAAGCAAGTCTTTATCACAAACAAATCCAAAGATATTTAATGTTTTACAAAACATGTCTACTGTTGCACCCGGCTTTAGAGGGTTAAAAGCCTAATAGTATTTTTTATTTATGTAGCAGCCTGAATATTCTACTAAGTATTCAGAAGTGCTAACTAACTGTTACTTTCCCTGTGTGTGTATAACGTGTGATAAACAGTGTTCCTTTGGATAGCTTGCCCAGTCTAATAACGAGGTGAGGTGCTACTCTTCTCCGGCTTCAGTATGGATCACTAACAATAACATTGAAGCACCTTTTCCCTTTCTGGAGTGGTCCTAGAGTGGGATCAGTGGCGGTTGCCAGCAGGGGGCGAAGTGGCAGTGGTGGCAGGTGGAGCGGAGGAGAGAGGAAAGCAACGAGGAAGAGGGAGTTACCTGGGGGCGAGAGGACAAGGAAGCTCTCTTCGGCAGTGGACTTGACCGTGAACAGTCGCAGTCACAGCGGGCGTGTGCTCTGGAAGAGCCCCTTTGCAGAAGTTATGAGGAGAGCCCCGTCGGAACGAGCGACGGGTGATAAGAAGAGAGCCCCGTTGGAACGAGCAACGGGTGATAAGAAGTACTTGCTAGTTGACGGGTTATCCTAGAAGTACCAGCGATAGTGTGTGAGTAAGCGATACAGAACGAAGGACTAACGTCTGGAGTTAACGGGACTAACGTCTATAGTTAACGGGTTATAGTAGTAAGTGTGCAGTGTATTAGCATGCTGCTAACGGCTCCGTCTGACTCCAGTAGACTACCGGGCGCGCGGCGCTGAAGACCGGTGGTATAGTCAGCCACGTTGCGTTAGTAGTATAACCGATATAGCAGGAGGGTGCATCCAGACCCGAAGTTTAGCTGTGTTTAGGGTAGCAACAGTATTAGCAGTTTGTGCGACAGCAGCAAGCAACAGCCAGCAGTGGACGTTCCCCAGACGTTACAGAGGACGCCTCTTCCCACCAGCAGAGGTCACCATCACAGCACGCTCCTCCAGCTAACCACTGCCCATGCTGTTCGCCCAGCCCGCTGGCTGTGCTCGCGGGATCGCCGACGCCATCTTGTCACCTGGACGAGAGGTGATAAGAGTGGGTCCGCCATCTTGGCTAAGTACGAACGGTACCTCGTGTATCCACATCAACGTCCATTCAAATGAACGCTAACAACCAGTGTCTAAGGGGTACCCCAAACAATTTACGCCGGCTTTAGTGTAGGTTTTATTTTGGTAACGTGGGCCCACATTTACTTTTGGTATTTTATTATTCTTGTTATTTGAATTCCCAATGTTTCTCTACTTTATGCCTGGGTCTCCCCTAGTACAAGCGGGGTGTTATTAATGTATTGAGCACGCGGTGCCTATGGTGGGAATAGTTTCCCCTACATTATCAGTGAGAGCACCCCACCGGCATGTATGAATAAATCTGAAGTATTATCTGTAACTGATAACCTGCCCAGGCTTCAATACAAAGTAGACCTTATTGGGAGCACTGTGTGTGTGTCTGTTTCTTCCATTTGCTAATCTAACCCCTGGGTAAATATTGTGACTGCATAATTATTTAACCCTTACACCACATTCACAAAATAGCATTTGAAGGGTCTATACAGGTGGTCAAGGAAGGGTACTGCTTAAAGGGAAGCCCAATAATACTATTGAACTGACAGTCATTGGGTGTGGGAGGGCTATCGGAGGTACTGGGGGAAGTGAGAGTGTGTGGGGAGCTACTGCTGACCGCCTTGGAAGGCGAGGGAGACCAGAGTACCAGTCCCCAGGTTAGTAAATCCTGGGCCCCATCCACTCCTGCTGCAAGCCCTCCAGAACGACGTTCCGGGCCAAAGACGGGGGTACATATAGGTCAAATTCTATAGTATCCTACTACCCAGTGTCTGTGTACTACTACTCCCACAAGCAGGGATAATCCACCCTTCTACATTTAGTTAATAAATGTCTTGTTTGTTGTAATTCCTTATACCTAATGTAGCGCATCTTCTTGAAGCAGATTCAGCTTTTTTTGCTCTGATTTGACTTCAGTTTAATTGCATTGTTACTGTTCATGTGTGGTGCCGTCACAGTCATATATAAGTAAAGATAAAGTTTGAATGACTTACTGAACTGATGTTTTAATTTCACACCACACATGTGGTGTGGCTTGTTTGTTATTTCAGCACTAGGCGCTGTCCACCAACTTTTTTCATGTTGAGCAAGCACTACATTGCACCTCGCTGCCTACCTGTTATTCACTCTCAACATGGATAAAACAACGTATAATAAGCATTCTTTAGGTGGTGGTAGTTTCTCAATTTGGACATTATAGCTAACATATAGCCTAGCCTAGTTGGTCTGATAAATATATAAAAAAATATTATAAAAAAAAAAAAAAAAAATTATATATATATATTCTGAAGGGCCAGATATTATTGCTGGCGGGCCAATTTGCCGACCTGTGAAACTCACACAAGTTGGAGAACTATCTCTCTCTCTCTCTCTCTCTCTCTCTCTCTCTCTCTCTCTCTCTCTCTCTCTCTCTCTCTCTCTCTCTCTCTCTCTCTCTCTCTCTCTCTCTCTCTCTCTCTCTCTCTCTCTCTCTCTCTCTCTCTCTCTCTCTCTCTCTCTCTCTCTCTCTCTCTCTCTCTCTCTCTCTCTCTCTCTCTCTCTCTCTCTCTCTCTCTCTCTCTCTCTAAATTATTTCAACATATAATATTTGTATGCTGTTTTTGAAGAGGACAATTTAGTCCCCTAATGGTAAGAGTGAGTATTTTTTTCAATCTGACATTACAAAAAAAAATCCATCTAAATCAGTGTTGTTGCTAATCATTGACAAATGCTAGCCTGTAATAATCCCCCCCAGAAAAATCCACTTTGCATTTGATATTGATATTTTTGATATTGATATTTTTTAACAATAATTTGTGATGCCATCACAAACGCTGGCATAAAGGGTACAAATTAAAAAAGTCCTGCACCAGAATGCAGGAAATTAAGTCTTTGTAACAAACATTTTCCTGGTGGAGGACCCCCAGACCCCCCGCTTAAAAAGTGGCCTGACTGGGGCTATATTTCCCGGCCTGAATGATTTCCCCAGTCCGGCCCTGGCCTTACACGCACACACGTCTTGTCACTGTTTAATTTGAGGAGGTTATGAGTCATGCAGGTTTGAAGTTCGGTGATGCAGGACTCAATGTGACTGAGGGGTGGGTTGTGAGGGGATTGTGTGCTGATGTATATTTGGGTGTCGTCAGCGTAGCAGTGGAAGTTGAGGTTGTATTTGCGAATGATGTGACCGAGGGGGAGAATGTAGCAGATGAAGAGCAGGGGGCCGAGGACTGAGCCTTGGGGGACCCCCTGTGTGACTGAGGAGTGGGAAGAAGTGTGGCCGGAGAGGGAGATGAATTGATGTCTGTCAGTGAGATAGGAGGAAAACCAGTCGAGTGCTGTGCCCTCAACACCCATTTAGTTTGCAGTGTGTTTGTGTAATGTTCACAATGCCTCATTGAGTCAGGACTATACTATAAATGCAAAACGTAATTGTTAATGATACAAATATTGTCGTATTTATTATCATTATAATTATTTAATTCCACGGATGTCTGTAGTATCGGAAATCCCCAATGACTTGTCCCAGAGAAAGCTGTTGAAAACAACGGCGCACACCGGTCTGTCTGACTTACGACTGCCTTTTCGAGTTTGTAAATCCTACAACGAATTTACAATACGAAGCCGTTCAAGAATGCTGAATAAGTACGTAAAACGAGTTACAAAGGAATTCCTTGGTAACCTTTACCTTTACGTATGTCCATTCAAGGATGAGGACCAATAAATATATATTTTTTTTTTAAACATAAAAAAACAGTTTAATTTCTTAATTTAATGTCTGTATTTGAGTACAGACTCAACTACCTTAACTGTTCGATTGTACTCTACTCTACTCTACTCTACTCTACTCTACTCTACTCTACTCTACTCTACTCTACTCTACTCTACTCTACTCTACTCTACTCTACTTTACTCTACCAAAAAACTTTGTATGGAAATATTTGACCCTCTTTACACTTGCTAACGTCACGTGTCTCATATCCGGATTGTATCCAGATATGATTGAGTCGGATTACATTTGCATTCATGTTATTTTCATGCGTTTTCCAGCTATATCCAACTGCAATCCAATCACCCAAGACGTGTGTCAGTGCCAGGTGGAGTAAAAAGGGCTCTTTATGAACAAGGCCTGTGATATCAGACACTTATAGATTCCACTCATATCTCTGGCCTGCATTAGTCTTTACCTTTAGATTTGACAGAGCGATATCCTCAGCTCTAATTACTGCCGGGGCGTTTGATGGTGTCGCTGTGTGAAATGCTAGTCCTCACTGCAATGCTTTCTACTTGGAGATAACAATCCCATCAGAACTGTGGAGAACTAACAGATCCTTATCGTGACCCGACTGTTCACACTCGCCTGTAGATGGAGACGGAGCAGCCAATCACCATCCAGTATCTATCTGCCCTGCGGCATGGCATCTGCATGAGAGAAAGAGAAACGCCCTGAAGTTTCAGAGAGACAAAGCACACTATAACCACTATAACTACAGGCTAATGCAGTGTTTCTCAAAGTGGGGGGCGCGCCCCCCAGGGGGGGCGCAGAGGCATGACAGGGGGGGCCTTGAGATAAAATAATTTTTTTTTTTTTTTTTTTTTTTTTTATTACAGATAATTATCACTAAAGTGCTATCTGTTGCAGCTGCACTGTTCTCCATGAAAATACCATATTTGGATAAGTTTGACCATTTCTCAAAATCTGAAAATCATTATTTAATAAAACACAGAAAAGGATCACCAAGTTACTCTCGATAAAAAAAAACTTTACAGACAACATTGAGACAAAGCTTCCTGACACATCTCCATCCAAACTCTTGGAAGAACTCATTGAAATCTCATCTGATACCACCTGGAGAGCTAGTTTCAGAGTGTGGTGCTGAGTACCAAGTATCTCATGATGCAGCAGTTAAGGTGTTGATACCATTCAGCACCACATATCTGTGTGAAGCTGGCTTTTCATCCATGACAGCTCTGAAAACAAAATATAGGGCCAAGTTGAGCCTTGAGGATGACATGCGTGTTGCCTTGTCAAAGACTGACAGCAATAAAGACTGTTTGCTTATTTCCTATGTTCGCTTTGTAAATTCCCAGTCACTGAGTGAAGATCTGCTGTTTTGCAAATATGTCAAAAACAGAGCGACAGCTGATGAGCTCTTCAAAATTATTGACAGTTACCTGACAGAACATGGACTGAAATGGGAGAACTGTGTGGGCTTTTGCTCTGACTGTGCGCAGGTCATGGCAGGGAAAAGGAGGGGGCTACAGCCGCTCATCAAGGGGGTCTCGCCAAACGCGCAATGGACACACTGTAAATTCACAGAGAGGCGCCAGCGTCAAGACAGCTTAGCCCTGAGCTGAATGAGGTTTTGACAGAAGTTATAAACGTGGTAAATTTCATCAAAACCCGAGCCCTGAAAGCGCGCCTGTTCTCTGCGCTGTGTGAGGAGATGGGAGCTGACCATTCTGCAGTGCTGTTTCACAGCGAGGCAAGGTGGCACTCGCGAGGGAAGGTGTTGTCAATTTGAAAGGTCACGATATTGGTGTTATTTCAATACATTTAAACATGGCCCATTTCATGACTATTTTGTTGGGGCGAGGGGGGGGGGGGCCCAAGATATTTTGGTCCGCCAAAGGGGGGCCTGACAGAAAAAGTTTGAGAAGCACTGGGCTAATGCAAGACAGTCTCAGAGAGGTAAAGCACACTATAACCAGACGAAAGAAGAAGAAAGATGACAAGGGTTAAAGGTATAAAAATGATGTCGTTAAACGTTAATGGAATGAATAATGCGATAAAAAGGGGCAAAGTGATGTTGAAATGTAAGAAAAGTGAGATGGAAGTGATTTTTCTGCAGGAGACACATTTGGTAGCACAGGGTCATGAGAAACTGAAGAGATTTGGATATGAAAATGCATACTATAGTTCCTTTGAACAAAACCCGAGGAGAGGAGTAATCACGTTAATCAAAAACACAGTCAAATTTGAATTGATCAAGGAAGTAAGAGACAAGGAGGGAAGGTTTGTTCTGGTGAAGGGGAAAATGGAGGGCCAAATGGTTACGTTAGTAAATGTTTATGCACCCCCAGAGAGTGAGAGGGATTTATATGAGACCATTTTTGACATGATAGTGTTGGAACTAGAAGGGATATTGATATGTACGGGAGATTTTAACGTAGTACTGAATCACGACCTAGACACCACGAGTACTAGAAAAGGACGGGCGCCCATCAGTAGATATATGAATATTCAGATGACGGAAATGGGAATTACAGACGTTTGGAGGGAGATGCACGCCATGGACAGGGAATACACACATTACTCACACCCACACGTGACATATGCGAGAATAGACTACTTTTTGATGACGACGGGGGACAGTTACAGGGCACGGGAGAGCAGTATAGGAGTAGCGGACATATCGGATCACAGTGCCATATATCTGACAGTAGATCTAGAAGGGAGACGGAGGAACACGATTTGGAGACTAAATGTAGGAATATTAAATAACAAAGGGGTGGTGAGTCAGATCAAGGAGGAGATAGCCAGATATAAGGAAGAAAATGACAACGGGGCGGTAGACCCGAACATTCTATGGGACACACTGAAGGTAGTGATAAGGGGGAAATTGATGGAAAAAACAGCAATGCTGAAGAAGGCCAGAACGGAGACATATCACAATCTGATAGGGAAGCTGAAGAAGCTAGAGGGGAGACACCAGATATCAAAAGAACAGGAAACGCTCGGAGAAATCAAAGAAGTAAAGGCCAGGATAAATAGGGAATTATTGACGGAAATAGAAAAGAAAGCGAGGTTCATGAAACAAACGTACTATGAAGGGGGACCAAAAGCGACCAGACTGTTGGCTAGGAGAATTAGGACGCAACAGAAGTTGAACACGATACACACAATAAGGGATACAAAGACTAATGAAATATTGAGGGACCCAGCTGAAATAGAGAGGACATTTAGAGAATACTATGAGAAATTATACACACAGCCAAAAGCAGCGGGAGAAGAGGAAATAGAAACATATCTGGAGAAGCTAGAGTTACCATCGATAGGGAAAGAACAGAATGAAGAATTAAATAAAATAATTACGGAACAAGAACTGGAAGATGCAATTAGTAGAGCTAAAAACAACAAGTCTCCGGGGAGCGACGGATTCCCATCGGAATTCTACAAGACATTTAGAACTGAATTAGCACCCATGTTAGGGGCGGCGTTCAGACACACGATGGAAGAGGGGAAAATGCCCCCCTCGTGGAAGGAAGCCATAATCACCACGATACCGAAGGAAGGGAAGGATAGGGAATTATGTAGTAGTTTCAGACCTGTGTCCATACTCAACGTAGATTACAAGATGTATACATCGATAATATCAAAAAGATTTGAGACGTTTATGCCAGACATTATAGATGAAGATCAAACTGGATTTATTAAAGGGAGACAGACACAGGACAACGTGAGAAAGACATTACACATAGTAGAGGAGATACAAAAACAAGGGGGTAGCGCGGTACTGATTAGCCTAGATGCAGAAAAAGCGTTCGACAGTGTGAGCTGGACATTTTTATATAAAACATTGATGAGGTTCGGACTGAACGAGAGGGCGATGAAGATGATCAAGGCACTATATCAAGAACCGACAGCGAGGGTTAAGGTGAATGGCAGCTTGACGGATAGAATCAGATTAGAGAGGGCTACCAGACAGGGATGTTGTCTCTCACCGACGCTCTTCGCCGTTTTCATAGAACCACTGGCACAACTGATCAGACAGACCGAGGACATCAAGGGAGTAAGGATAAAGGGAACGGAATATAAACTAGGCCTATTTGCAGACGACGTGATAGTATACATGAGGCAACCAGAAAAGAGCTTCCCGGCACTGATGGATCTACTGAAGGAATATGGCCACTACTCAGGATACAAACTAAACGTGACAAAGACACAGACCTTAGCATGGAACTATTCTCCAACGACGGAAATTAGAGAACAGTACGGGATAAGATGGGACATGGACAAGATTAAATACTTAGGGGTGAACATCACGAGAGGGGTGGAAAAACTGTTTGAGGCGAATTATACACAGATAAATCAGAACATAAAGAGAGACCTAGAGAGATGGACAGTAATGCCCTTGGACTTCAATTCAAGAATAGAGGTCATTAAAATGAACATACTATCAAGGTTACTGTACCTATTCCAGTCACTACCCATACAAATACCACAGAATCAATTCAGGGAGTGGGACAGACTGATATCGAGGTTCATATGGGCGGGGAGAAGACCACGGGTCAGATATAAAACACTACAACTACCAAAGGAAGAGGGAGGGATGGCAGTACCCAGCCTACAAGATTATTACTATGCAGCACAACTGAGAGCAGTGACGTGCTGGTGTAACGACAGATATGAGGCAAGATGGAAAGACATTGAAAAAGAAGGGGAGGGATACAAGGTACAAGCTCTGGTGGGGGATAGGGAACTATTTAAAGAAAAAGAGGGACTATTAGATCCAATCACCAAATGCACCTTGACCATATGGAACAGAGTAGTAAAAACACACAAATTGGAGAAGCAGTCAGGGGTCCTGAGATGGGTAGCACATGACAAGAGATTCAAACCAGGGAGGTTAGACCATGGATTCAGAAGGTGGGAGAGGGGGGGGGCAACAGCAATATGCAAAATGATAGAGAAGGGAGAAATGCAGACACTACAAAAATTAAAGGAGAAATTTGGACTAGAAAACAGGGACCACTTCAGATATCTACAGGTTAGAGACTACTACAACAAAGAAATAAGGGGGGCCAAAGACGAGGAACAGAATGGAATAATAAAGATGATAGTATGGGCATACGAAGGGGGGCAAGGAAGAGTAATATCAGCAATATACCGGGCTATAATGACCAGCAAGGGACACACGACCGATTATATAAGGGAGAAATGGGAGAGAGAACTAGAGATAGGAATAACAGGGAAGGAATGGGGGAACATATGCGAGGTACAACATTCAACAACAGGATCGAGAATATGGAAAGAATTTGGATGGAAAAACATAATCAGATTCTTTATAACCCCAGAGCTGAAGGGAAAATATGCACCAACACAAAAAGCATGCTGGAGGATGTGTGGGAAGGAGGGGGCAAATCACACGCACATATTCTGGGGATGTCAGAAGCTGAAGGGGTATTGGGAGGAGATAGGGGAAGCAATGATCAGAATATTAGGATACGGGCTACCACAAACAGGACTGGTGCTTTACTTAGGAGACCTGACACACGAGGGAATACAAGGGGGGGACAAATATTTAATAAAGATAATGTTGATAGCGGCCAGAAAAGCAATAACGAGACTGTGGTACAAGGAAGACCCACCGACAATAGCAAAATGGGTAGGAATAGTGGAAGAAATACAGGATATGGAAAGGATAACACACATGCTGAGGTTACAGGAAGAGAAATTTGGGGAAAGATGGGGAAAGTGGGAGGATTATAAAAGGAACGAGAACGACATCACAGAGGAAGAACCAAATGCAACACAAGAGAGCGAAGGGTAAAGGAGGAAAGATGTTCAAGCAGGGTCTATGAACCCATGTCACACACCTGTACTTTAGTTAATATTTTCTATTTTGTTTTTGGGATATTACAAGTGCTGAATGCTTTTATACCTTATTATTTATGTCTGTTTAACGGTGTGATATTAAATATTCAGGGATGAGGTGGTTTGTGTATGGGTGAACCAAAAGGCAAAGTGAAAGTTAATAAACAAGAGAAAAAAAAAAAAAAAGGACGAAGGAGAAGGGAAGAAAGAAGCTCAAGGAGGGTCTCTGGACCCAGATCACACATACAAACCTTAGTCAGCATTTATCGTCTTTGAGTAGGAATTACCTGTTTATGCCTGTTTAAGAGAGATACACAATCAACCTTTATATCAAATACCTAGAAAACAACAGTAGGGGAACCAGACAACTAACCATGTGATACCCATGTAAATATTTATGTGCACTGTTTTTTCTTTTTGTTTTTATTGTGATGCTAGTTTCTTCATTTTTTATTCTTTATTTTTTGTAAGTGCTGTCTGTCTAAATAACTGTTAATAAAAATTTAAGTTTAAAAAAAAAAAAAAAGCACACTAGAACCACTAGAACTACAGGCTAATGCAAAACAGTCTCTGAGAGACAAAGCACACTATAACTACTAGAACTACAGGCTAATGCAAGACAGTCTCTGAGAGACAAAGCACACTATAACTACTAGAACGTACAGGCTAATGCAAGACAGTCTCAGAGAGGTAAAGCACACTATAACCATTAGAACGTACAGGCTAATGCAAGACAGTCTCAGAGAGGTAAAGCACACTATAACCACTAGAACGTACAGGCTAATGCAACAAGGTTCCAGCGAGGTAAAGCACACTATGAACACTATAACTGTTATAATGTACAAGATGACGCAACAGCGTTTCACAGATGTAAAGAACAGAGTAGTGGAGAGGAGAAGAGAAGAGAGGAGAGCAGGGAGAGGAGAGGAGAAGAGAGGAGTGGAGAAGAGAAATAGGAGAGAATAGAGCAGAGGAGAGGAGAGCAGGGGAGAGTAGAAGAGAGGAGAGCAGCGGAGAGGAGATGAAAGCAGGGGAGATGAGAGGAGAAGAGAGGAGAGCAGGGGAGGAGAGGGGATGGAAGCAGAGGAGAAGAGAGGAGAGCAGGGGAGAGGAGATGAGAGGGGATGATAGGAGAGAGGAGAAGAGAAGAGAGGAGGAGAGAGAAGATGAGGAGAGGAGATAAGAGGGGGTGATAGGAGAGGAGAGCAGGGGAGAGGAGAGGGGATGTTAGGAGAGAATAGAAGAGAAGAGAGGAGGGGAGAGAAGATGAGGAGAGGAGATGAGAAGAGAGGAGATGAGAGAGGAGGGGAAGAGAGAAGATGAGGAGAGGGGAAGAGAGGAGAGCAGGGGAGAGGAGAGGATAGGAGAGAAGAGAAGAGAGGAGGAGAGAGAAGATGAGGAGAGGGGAGAAAAGAAGAGAAGAGAAGAGAAGAGAAGAGAAGAGAAGAGAGAGAGAAGAGAAGAGAAGAGAAGAGAAGAGAAGAGAAGAGGAGAGGAGAGGAGAGGAGAGGAGAGGAGAGAGGAGAGGAGGAGAGGAGAGGAGAGAAGAGGAGAGGAGAGGAGAGGAGAGGAGAGGAGAGGAGAGGAGAGGGAAGAGCATGTGAAGAATGGCAGCAGCCTGTAAATCCTGCCATGCCTCCTTGCATTAAGTCCAGTCCTTTCACCTGGTATTTATATCTGTGACCTAATCGATTCCCATCCCACACCCCTCCCACCCTGGCATCAACTATGTCACAGGGCCCATCAAAAACACCAGCAGCGCTCTAACCGGACAGGCCAAAATGAATTCCCACCCTTGATATACACCTGGATCAATCCCCTACCCGCCTGGATCAATCTGCTACCCCATCACACGCACGCACGCACACGCACACACACACACACACACACACACACACACACACACACACACACACACACACACACACACACACACACACACACACACACACACACACACACACACACACACACACACACACACACACACACACACACACACACACACACACACACACACACACACACACACACACACACACACACACACACACACACACACACACACTAAATCAGTTGCGTTTAGCACACGAAACTCCAAATGCACAAATTAAAACATGTGTCCGAGGCTGAAAGAAAACATAATTTTTTTGTTCTTTTGTCTCTCTTTAGCGGCAGTGAGCATACATACACGTCAACTATGTGGGCGACTGGTATCAAGGCTGCTACTCAACCTTTGTTTATTTTCTCTATTCACACTTTGTTTTCGTTTTTTTTCATGGCAAGGTTGAAGTCAGTGTGGTTCTCCATTTTCACACTGCATTTGTTTTCAAGAGGTGTTCCATCTGCTTTTTCTATTTTGCATGTGTGTGTGGGTGTGCGTGTGCGTGTGTGTGTGCGTGTGTGTGTGTGTGTGTGTGCGCACATGCATTTCTTACTGTGTATAAAAAACTGTCATTGTGTGCCTGTTTGTGAGAAAGAGAGAGAATCCTTGAGAGTCTGTCTTTGTCCCCGTGCCACGTTGAACCAGCTACTGTATACTGTCTGTCTTTGTCCCTGTGCTGCATTGAATCAATTATATTGTCTTTTTTTGTCCCTGTGCCTCGCTGAATCAACTGTCTGTTTGTGTCCCTGTGTCACGCTGAATCTACTGTCTGTCTTTGTCCCCATGCCACGCTGAATCCGTTATCAGTCTGACAACTCAGGGACAGGACAGCCAGTGAGAAATGTACACACAAACGCACGCACACACATGCACACACACAGATGCAGTACAGATAGAGGCATACAAACACATACCCCATTATCGCTCCCGAGTCCCAACTCTACCTCTTTCTTTATCTCTATCCCTCTCTCTCGCCTTATCTCTCTCCTCTCTGTATTCCTCTAGTTGCTTATTTTTTTTCTCACTCTTCCTCCCTCTCTCTCCCCTTCACACACAGACCTTGTACAAACAGCGTTGCCGTTTCCGTATTGACGTTCTGGAGGTCGCAGGTCACCGAACCCTCGTGGTTCCTCTCGGCCCGTTTCAGGACCAGTGTCCAGCTGGCTCTCTGCGGGGTGGACCGGTCTTCGGCCGTCACATTGGGGTGGTTGTCCAGGAGGCCGTGGTCCTTGGAGATGGTCAGCACCGAGGCGCCGTTCAGTAGCCACACCATCACCGTCCACGGGCCAGAAATGCTGCAGGTCAACCGGGCCTCCTCACCCCTCAACACCGCCAGGGTCTTAGGCTCCAGACGCATCTGGGCCCCAAGGACTACGGAAGGAGGATCGGTGAGGAGAGGGATGTGTGAATATAAGTGACGTGATAGGGTTAGGAACAAAATCTGGGACTCTCACATACACTGAGGCAGATATATAGTAGCCTATAACAAGGGTTCCACCCCCCCCCCCCCCCCCCCTCTTCATATTACAACAATCAGCTTTTTTCATATTGCAGGCCATTGATGTTTCCTCATTTTCTCATTCAAATGTGAGAAGATGTTTTATTATTCTATATATCCCAAGTCAATACCTGTTCCAGTAGTAGAAGTCAGAGAAAGTAGATCCAATAGTAGATCCAATGGTCTGACAAAAAAATTTATAAAAAAATCTGCTGCCATTTTTCTTTTCTTTTTTAAGTCCGCGATTTTTCTTTTGTTTCACAATGGGTCATGACAAACCAATTACATAATCCAACATATGTGTAACGAACTAACATATTCTAGTTGACTGTATCTTTTTTGGAGGATTCGTTCAAAAGCAGCGGCCCGCCTGATCTCAAACCTACCGAAGTCGGCCCATGTCACCCCACTTCTTAGGGACCTGCACTGGCTCCCCATTGCTGCACGAATCCGCTTCAAGGCCCTCGACCTAGCATACCGTGCGGCAAAGGGAACCGCTCCCGCCTACCTCCGGTCGATGGTCTCTAACTACACACCCTCAAGACCCCTACGCTCTGCATCTTCTGGCCGCCTCAGACCTACTCCTATCCAAGCTCCGGGAGGGTCATCAAAGAGAAGTCGCCTATTCTCAGTCCTTGCCCCACAATGGTGGAATGAACTACCCACCCCAGTTAGGACAGCCGAAACCCGTCCAATGTTTCGCCGTCGACTAAAGACGCACTTCTTCAACCATTATCTGAAATTTTTTTAAATATATAAAAGAAAAAAAAAAATCTAACCCTAACTAACCTTACTGTCATGCACAAATAAACTAACCTACACTGTAGCATGCAACACTTTGATGAACATTGTTACTCAGCTGATAGAGTTGTACCCTTCCTGATGACTTGTCGTACAGAACTTGTAAGTCGCTTTGGATAAAAGCGTCAGCTAAATGACTAAATGTAAATGTAAAAGATATTCATACTTCCATTTGTCTATCTATGGCGGACTCATAAAGAAAATAAAAAAATAAGTAATTTGGTTGTGGGAGGGATCTGGGGTCACGTGGAGTGTGTTATACGATATAACAACGTCTAACTTGACTCTTTCAGCCAATCAGAATCAAGATATTTACATGCCATTGTATAATCATGAGTATATAATTCCAATAGTGTATTCTGTCTGTTGTTTTGATTATTTTGGTTTTGTAACATTGTCCTCTCAGCTACATAGCTTTTGCTCGAGACTGGGCTTGGAATGTAATTCACTGTGCATTTCCAGTGCAGTACAGTCTTGTACCCATGTATTTTTTCTTATTTTTCTCAAATTTCTAAACGCATAATCATTTAATTATGCTAAGCTCTGCTCCCATAAAAATTACCAATTGAATAAGTGGAACCATATAAACCCAGCTACCACAAGAAAAATGTATCCGGATCCAGACGGGTCCTAGAACTATGACGTGACTCATCAGCTAGCTAGTCTACAAACACAAGTTAGTGACCAAAATAATCTAAAACATCCACAGCATCAACTGATCCACAGGCGGTTGCACTAACCAGCTGAGCTAAAGGGTCAGATCATTAGCAGGTGCTGGTTGACTGCAACCGAAGAGCATCCTCGCAAGTTCTTTCATCCATGTGCGCACTTTCCCAGGGTTAAGGCACTTAGATTCCACCCCCATCGTTATGTGAACCTGGATACAGATGTAACCGAATTTATTTGAAACCTGAGACCATAGGATCCGTTAGCAAGTGCTGGTTGACTGCAACTGACTCGTTAGTAGTTTACACTATTACACCGCATGGAAATTGAAAAGCTTTCCATTTTTGCACAAAATGAGTTCCCTTCTAGCACTAACATTATTTTTTAAGCATTTTTGGTTGAAATAAAATTTGGCGTTTTTTTTTTATGATTAATTGCGAATATTTTCATGTTGAGCTATAGATTGTAGATGAATAAGCACAGAAAGGTACACCATGCAAATGTTAATGCTTTATTGGTTTTAAACGAGACGATCTAGAAATGGGCAATGGGGAAATGCATTGTGTTCCACAGAGGGTGGAACACGAAAAACGGCAATGACGTAACCACTACACCTCCCTATTGAGGGTGTGTAGTTAGAGGCCATTGCATGATGTGCCAGGTCGAATCTCCTTTCAATGAACTCCTTTCAAATCTCCTTTTCAATGAACAGAAGGCCCCCCTCAGCGCACTGAGAGTTGGCTGTGCTCAGAGAGGGCGCACTCAGCAGAAACAGAAGAAATGACACTCCTAACATTAACATTCCACATTGAGCTTTTTCTAACTCAATTAACATAATTGTACTGGTTCATTAAGAGACCCGCACCACCTGGGTCACAGTCTGATCACCTGGTACGACAGCAAGCATATAACAGGTCAGAGAGAGAGCATCGTGACTGGAAGGAACAGGTCCAGGAACCGTTTTTATTCCAGCACTGTGCCAAAGATATGCAGACAGGCACAACATGCAGTAGGCTCACATTCACTTCAGCCTCCCAGGTCCTCTGACCCCACACACGCACACGCACACGAATGCGCACATGCACAGACACATACACACACACGCATGCGCACATGTACAGACACACACACACACACTCACACACACACACACACACAACCCACATACACACATGCACACGAATGCACAGACACACACGCACACACACACACACACACACACACACACACACACACACACACACACACACACACACACACACGCAGGGCCTATATGCACTGCCTTCAAATTTTTTTTTTTTTTTATCCACTTTTTCTCCCATTTTCTATATTTTTCTCCCATCCCAATTTCGTATCATCCAATTCAACCCTCCCCTGTCACGAACGCTGTTTCTTGCCTCCCACAAGCCGGCTGCAATGTGGACTAAGTCATACATAGCACAAGTCCCCTCCGGTACTTGAGGTAACAGCAGTCGCATCTTTTCACCTGCGCAGCTCGATCTCTCAGTGTCGAGGAGTAACGCGTGGGAGGCTCACGCTGCCCCCGACACTTCCTGATTCTACTGCGCAGGCGCACCAACCGACTTGTAGGAGTCGCTTGTTCACAACGCCCGATCCCCACCCTTCAGTTTTCCCTCCCCGTAATACGGCCAATGTGTATTACTGCGGACGACCAGCCAAACTGAAAAACAATGTGGAGAGCTGGATTCGAACACGCGAATCCTAGCGTCTCCACACTGGTGGCGAGTGCCTTGCCCACTACACCACCTAGCCGCCCATCCTTCAAAATTATTATGTGCAACAGCTATACTTCATGTGGGTTATTTTCCCTTGTGTGCAATTTCTAAATGCAATTTTCCTAAGTGCACTTTTTCTTTTTGTTATTACTGTAGAGAGAGGGAGTAACTAACTATTGATAATTCCATAGATTTGCGTAACAATTGATACAATTTTTCACCTGTGGTTTTAGAGTTGACATTTGGAATTATCATTTTACTGACAGTTAATTACAGAATTTCCATTTAGGCTGCTGTTTATGATTTACTGTTGTGATCGTTATGCTGCAGTTATACAATATGAGACTATGAATAATCTGATCAGACCAATAAAGCACTTTCACTGAATTGAATTAAGACGGACGGACGGACGGACGGACGGACGGACAGACAGACAGACAGACAGACAGACAGACAGACAGACAGACAGACAGACAGACAGACAGACAGACAGACAGACAGACAGACAGACAGACAGACAGACAGACAGACAGACAGACAGACAGACAGACAGACAGACAGACAGACAGACAGACTTTGAAACAGACAGACAGACAGACTTTGAAACTCCTATAACTCCTCACCTGGGCCCTCATGCATCAACGTGTTCTACGCACAGATCTGTGCGTAACCCGTGCGTACGATCATTTCTAAGCAAAGAGTGGGATTCATCAATTTGAACTTGAACTTGACTTCGTGCGTACATCTACGCACAGGTCAGACCTGGCGTACCTAGCTCCCAGTGGTAGAATATATTATTACAACAAGGAAATGAGCTTCTGTGCATAATAACACTGGATGTTCTGTATGAACCGTAGTTCATTATAGTTCATTGTAAGATAGCAACAGTAGTGTAATTATGGTCAAAACCCTATAAATAGCATTTGGAATAATAGATCTTTCTCTCAGAATGAATGCAGCATGGTTTATATAGCGTTATCGGAATATACGGGGTGTAGGCTACTGACTGACTGCGCTCCGCGTAGCTTGATTGATTGATTGATTGAAAAGTTTATTAACAGATTGCAGAATGGGTACAGTACAGTACAGCTCAGTACATACAATTGTTAATTGGGGATGCAGACCAACTTTCGTCCTGTTTACATCAGGGTCCCCCATTTTCAATTCATCATAAATCATAAAGCTCAACTCGTTATTATTTTGCGCACAGACCGCCGAAACACGGGAACGTTTTGATTATATTTAAAAGGCTTTACGTTAAACGAAACAAGTGGAATTTCGAAGCTGTAAGCAGAATAAGTCATATGAATATAGTGTTCTTCCCCCTTTTTACTGTACAAGAAAGAATAGAAAACGCATTGCAATGACACCATGCAGATAGTGGACAGACTATATGATGGGATTCAAGTTCGCGTTTTTGTTGCTCATAGGCATGCTGTCAGAGTATGATATCTTAATCAAACATTCTAGAACATTTGTCGTCACAGATCATGTCCTAATGGAACATAGGCTATGGCATGGATCGTGATATTGTGTGGACTGTTATTATTACTGTACGGCGGTACCACCCATTGTGACAGCAGCCTTGAGTCCCGCACACAAACATGATGGAATTCAAGTTCATGTATTGAAAGGCAGGATACATCATACATGCAGTGAGATTCATTGTTCTTGTATATGCTCTCGTATTATATTGTTTATATAGGCTACCCAATACTGACATCAAAATAGATTGTAGTATGCCTCTAGAAATCATATGCAGCAGGTAGAAAATTTACGGGAGATCCATCGCGATTTGGAATAGAATTGAGGAGAACTTTAATCCGTGGGTATTATCAAACAACACGGGAAAAGGCAGTCATATTCCAGCGCGGTCTTTATTAGCCGACAACAAAATAGATGCCTCTAAAAATCATATAGCCAATCGAACACAACTAATAAAGGCATTCATATTACAGCACGGTTATAATGACACACAACCAACGCCAAACAGTGGTCAACGAACGGTCTTTATTAGTATTTTGAGCTGTCCAGGCAGAATTGCAGCAATGGTCTTAGGGAGCCGTTGATATCTGACATCACCGTTTAGCGTTTACAAGTCCGCCTTTTATTTATCCCATAAATCATAATACGCGATAGTGTCTTCTTGGTTCGACAGCAGTGAATTCTCCGTGGAGTTTCTCGGAGTCCCGCTCGGGTCGGTCCATTATTTCACATCCCATGGGGGGTGTTTCCTCATTTTCATGACCATATATGGATAATCATGCACGAGCATTGACGGTAGAACAAAGTGGTATTCATCAACACGGCAGGGCATAGAGCCTGCATACGCACGTGTGATGAATGCCGACTTCCCTGTGCGTACGCTAGTTCTACATTCCGTGCTTACGTGTGGAAGTAGGTCAAGTTCTACGTCCACGTTGATGCATGAGGGCCCTGGTCTATACAAATTCACACACACACCTCACTCACTCACTCACTCACTCACTCACTCACTCACTCACTCACTCACTCACACTCTCTCTCTCCCCCAATTGAGTTCCAGTGGCGTGTCATGGCTTCCTGTCCCTGATGAATGAACTAAGGGGTGAATATGAATGGCTGGGGTGGAAACTTTAGAATATGAAATAATAGGTTTACGACCGACTACTCAGGGTGATGTATAACTTGTTTGTGGTGAGCTAACTGCATTGGCTGCTAGAGCCGGTGTGCGGAGTCATAAATTATGTATCCGTTTAGGAAATTAGGTCTGAGATATATCTAGGCCAGGCCATACAGCTTTTTCTTCTCGTTGGAATGAATCAGAGAATGGCAGAGACTTAGTGATGAACATATTAGTTTGCGCTCCAATTTGGAACATGAACCTGTGACTCTGAGCTCCCCCGACCACTGGCTATATAATACTGCTAAAGCAAGGTGGCCATTTTGAGGAAAATTAATTATGCCGTGCAGATAGATCATTAGGCGTTCTAATTAGAGGGGCTCTGGGTTTAATATCAAGGCCACCGTTATTAAACACACCAAGGCAATGGATGTGCCAGCTTACAGAGGCTTATTAAAGGCTCCTATGATACCTAACAAAGTTAAATGAAATAAAAGACAGTGGTGGAAGAAGTATACAGTTCCTTTACTTAAGTAAAAGTAGAAATACCCAGATAAATGAGTACTCTGGTAAAAGTAAAAGTACTCCTTTCAAAATTATATTCAAGTAAAAGTTGAGACATATTTGATATTGAATGTACTTAAGTATAGAATGTAAAGGTATACATTCTACATGACGTTTGTGTATTCCAGCACTTGGGAGTGATCGATCTTCGAACCCTTGACCTCTAAAGGTCATGTTAAAGTGGTATGTGGTCCAGTTATGCTGCTCTGATTAAAGTTTATGTTAAAGTGGTATGTGGTCCAGTTATTCTGTTCTGATTAAAGGTTATGTTAAAGTGGTATGTGGTCCAGTTATGCTGTTCTGATTAAAGGTTATGTTAAAGTGGTATGTGGTCCAGTTATGCTGCTGATTAAAGGTGATGTTAAAGTGGTATGTGGTCCAGTTATGCTGCTCTGATTAAAGGTTATGTTAAAGTGGTATGTGGTCCAGTTATGCTGCTCTGATTACGTCCTCTTGAAGTTGACAGGCTTCAAATGTGAAAGTATATAATCTTCATCCCTTTTTGCCATGTTTTCTATGCAAACTCTTTTTCTTCAAAGTAACTAGTAACTGATGGGTTCAGATAAAGTAGTGGAGTAAAAAGTACAATATCTCCTTTGAAATGTAGTGGAATAAAAGCACAAAGTTCCCTAGAATGAAAATACTGAAATAAGTAAAGTAAAAGTACCTCTCTAAACTGTACTTAAGTACAATACTTGAGTAAATGTCATTACTTTCTACCCCTGTCTGCTGAAGTGAACTCTCACCTTGCATCGTGTGTGCCAGAAGCAGTATGAAGGGGACAAGGCAGTCCATGACTTTTGAGAAAACAGTCAAGCCATTGTTGACAGCTGAATGGAATAAGGCAGGGAAATTAGGTGAATCAATACTGAGATTTCAGAATGGCTGGTAAACTCTCTGTGGTCCGGAGATCATACACATTTCCTGTGTGTAATGAATTTTAAACGGAAACTGTGGTCCATCCCAATGATAAAGTACAAATATGAATCACTCTGATTATCATGTTATTGCACTTAATTCCATTACATTTAATATAACAAGTCTATTTCAGACGTTAAACATTTAGTTTAATACCATTTTCTATTGCAAGTTAAGTAACCTGAACAACATTCTACTGACAGATGGCTACAGTATCCTATTAATCCAATAGCCAAGTCACAAATGTACAGGATCTGTTTAGCGCGTTGGCTGTAACATAAAACGGATAAAACCAGAATGCATGACTCTTTGGTTATAACATAAAATGCATGAAACAGGAATGCATGACTCTTTGGTTATAACATAAAACACATAAAACCGGAATGCATGCCTGTTTAGCTATAACATGGACATCTTAATACGTTTCAACAGTATGTGAGAAAGCATTGATAGTGATCCTATGGGAGATGACTCTATCATGGTAGTTTGCTGGTACTTTTAGTTTTACCATGGTAACAGCCCTAGTAAAAGATTATTGACCATGGTACTGCCATGGTAAAAGTAATGTATCACCACGGTACCAAGTATGGTATAATGTAATATAAATCATGATACCGATGGTAACGGTATTTCCATAACGTTTTGATCACTGTCATGATACTCCGTCGTAAGGGAAATGTACAATATACAGAAATGGGTAAACATATGGTCTCTTTCCCAATTCAGTCATATTAGACACAAAACAAAAAGCTCCATCGCCAGCAGATATTAACATCTCACTGTTCAACAGAACACAATATACCACCATTATACCAAAATACCACTAGTTTGTAAAACTCACCTCAGGGTTGCTTCTTGACAGATTGTTGCTGCTGGTGTCAATAGAGAACAGCGTAGACGATGCTGCTATCTCCTCATGTTTGGTTCATATCACCCAAAACCACCCTGTTAAACATTACCGAACTCAATGAGAACTTTGTCCCTGTGCCATTATGGACAAACAGCGGGGAATACACTCTGTGACTCACACTGAGAACAAAGCCATTTGAAATTCCCCAAATCCCACAGGGTCCTCATGTACTGTACATCTCCCCTCCCTCTTTAAAAGAATGGACCTCGACAGATGTGATGATGTATGTGTGGACTGAGAAACTTTCTTTTGACGACTGTAAGGCCAGATATATGAAAGGCCCATTCATATGCCCATTCCAAATATAAAGAAATGAGTATAGCTCATCACCACCAAAAATAGGAATGACTATTCTTTTTTCTTGGTTCAAGTAAATGTTCATGTTTTGTGTCTGTAAAGGGTTTGTTTACATTGGTAATGTTTGTAAACACAGGAACGAAGGTATCTGATTTATAATGGGTTTAGAACTAATGAAGAATTATTAGATATTCTGTTTTGTATATTTTGATGCAATTTAATGATAAATGAGGGGACTTTTAAACTACAAAGGTACAAACACACACTGGCATTAGACCTCAGACACTGTTAGTTTAGTTTAGCTCATTTTCCATCTACAAACTGAACTCTTCATGAATGTATGACAAAACGTAAGAGAACCGGGGATGCAGCCTTTGCAAACTATGCACCAAAGTTATTGAACACACTACCTATGGACATTAGGGAAGCTAGATCTCTTAATATTTTAAAAAATAAGCTAAAAACGTACCTCTTCACAAAACTGTCAGGTATTAAACTGTGTGGGTATAAAACAAGAAACTGTCAGGCTTTAAAACTGTGTAGGACCCAGGCCTAGAACTGCACCCTGAGAGAGGGAGCTGCACCCTGAGAGGGAGCTTTTCCCTGAGTGGGAGGTTTGAAGGGTCAAAGTGAGTATAAAACAGGAGGGAACTGTCAGGTTTTAAACTGTGGATACCAAACAGAGAAGGTAAAGACGACTTTGAACTGTTAAACAGTAATCCAGAACTATTTTATTGCACTGTAAAAACTGGGATTTTATGTCTGCACTTTATGTGCACTATTTTACTCTGCCTATTCTATAGTATTTTTTATTATTGTCTATTTAAAACTGAATCAAACCATAAACAAGGTGGCCTGTTGGGATGTTAGATCCTAATGTGAAAAACTGTGATTGTATATGTCTGCACTTTATGTGCTCATTTTATGAGCTGCAGTTTCTGTATGAAAGGTACTATACAAATAAAGTATATTACTATTATGAATATCCTCCACATGGATATGGTAAAAAAGAATAATAATAATACTGAAGTGTTCCCTCTCTTGGAAAATGGGATCACAGTTAGCACCAGAGCCAGTAATAATAATAATAATAATAATAATAATAATAATAATAATAATAATAATAATAATAATAATAATAATAATAATAATAATAATAATAATAATAATAATAATAATAATAATAATAATAATAATAATAATAATAATAATAATAATAATAATATAATTTTGACATTGATTCATGTCAAGACTGGACCTATCAAACACCTTTCAGCTTTCAAACAAGACAAAATGACCCTCATTCTCAAGAAAAAGGTTCACCCTACTATTGCGAAACATATTGTATAGCACATGGTGTTGCTTGAGAACTGTCAGAAGAAAACCTGTGACCTGGGTTTGACCTTCTTGCTCGCTGAACACGATCAGCGCTTTGTCCAACTGTACATTCCTCTCCATCTCTCCTTGGCATCCCCCTGAGACCTATAGCCTCACGTCCTGTTGACTTCTTCAACCGCCCTCAGACTTCACAATTGTGCATTGGTCTATAAATAAGCAAACAATACAGTTTAAAATAGACCACAATAGAGTCGCAACAAATGTATTCATACCACTCTCCTTTATTGGTATGTTAAATAACATCTAGGGCTTAGTCATATAGGTTTCACTCTACATTCAACAAAGTGCATCGATTTGACAGTAGTAGTAGTAGTAGTAGTAGTAGTAGTAGTAGTAGTAGTAGTAGTAGTAGTAGTAGTAGTAGTAGTCATACGGATGATGCAGAAATATTTTCTTGTGTGGCCTTAAGAGTATCCATGTTTCATTCATACATGTAGTATGGTAGAAGAGTTTTTCTTTTCTTTTTTTTGCAGTCTTCAAGGCACAGATTGATATGTCTGTTCCAACGTGAGAGTGTGTCCATCCACTGGTTACTCAGCGGCGTATAAAATAAGGTCTCTTCACACGAGAGGGGGCAGGTTAAAGAATCAGCTTTGACTCGTCATCGTTTACAAACCGTGGTATAAAACTACCATTTCCCAACAGTAAAACATGACAAATATGCCTGAATTCTTTCAAACGTTTAAGATATGACTGTGTATGTACATTTTACAATGAAAAAAAAAAGCTAAACAATGGATAGCCTACCCCTAAGCTACATTGTGTATTTTCTCTAGTCGTATCTCCCTTTATTGCAAAATATAAAAATCAGGTCAAAGTTGCAGTCAAGACGAGGAGAGGTGAGGGCGATAGGGTTGGGGGGACAGGCCCCTCTCTGTATGACTGATGGATTCCAGTGACCTGGACCTGCAGGAGGGGTAGGGGTTCCAGCGAGAAGTGTCCAAGAGGGAGCAGCCCTGGTGGGGTTGGGTGTCAGGGGTCGGGAGGGACGGAACTGGTGGTTCTCCAGACTACAAAACAGACAAACGGAGACAAAATAATAATAATAATAACAACCATTTATTTATTAGGACTTTGTTGTCCCAGAGGGGACTCATCCTAACCTCCAGGAGCAGCCACATGGACTGTGTTGACTACCACAAGCGCCCAGGGAGCAGTTAGGAGTTCAGAGTCCTGCTGTGAGAAGAGCTGTGATCGAACCAAGAACACGTCAGACTACCAGACGACCGATCTACCTCCTGAACCAGGAACACGGAAGACTACCAGACGACCGCTCTACCTCCTGAACCAGGAACACGGAAGACTACCAGACGACCGCTCTACCTCCTGAACCAGGAACACGTCAGACTACCAGACGACCGCTCTACGTCCTAAACCAAGAACACGTCAGACTACCAGGCGACTGCTCTACGTCCTGAACCAAGAACACGTCAGACTACCAGACGACCGCTCTACCTCCTGAACCAAGAACACGTCAGACTACCAGACGACCGCTCTACCTCCTGAACCAAGAACACGTCAGACTACCAGACGACCGCTCTACCTCCTGAACCAAGAACACGTCAGACTACCAGACGACCGCTCTACCTCCTGAACCAAGAACACGTCAGACTACCAGACGACCGCTCTACCTCCTGAACCAAGAACACGTCAGACTACCAGACGACCGCTCTACCTCCTGAACCAAGAACACGTCAGACTACCAGACGACCGCTCTACCTCCTGAACCAAGAACACGACAGACTACCAGACGACTGCTCTACCTCCTGAACCAGGAACACGTCAGACTACCAGACGACCGCTCTACCTCTTGAACCAGGAACACGTCAGACTACCAGACGACCGCTCTACCTCCTGAACCAAGAACACGTCAGACTACCAGACGACCGCTCTACCTCCTGAACCAGGAACACGTCAGACTACCAGACGACCGCTCTACCTCCTGAACCAAGAACACGTCAGACTACCAGACGACCGCTCTACCTCCTGAACCAAGAACACGTCAGACTACCAGACTACCGCTCTACCTCCTGAACCAAGAACACGACAGATGTAGCAGTACTGTCTATCTGTATGTCATGTATGTCATATATGTTACGATGAATTGAAAATGGGGGACCCTGATGTAAACAAGACGAAAGTCTTTCTCTGGTCTGCATCCCCTTAACAATTGTATGTATTGAGCTGTACTGTACTGTACCCATTCTGCAATCTGTTAATAAAGTTTTCAATCAATCAATCAAACTACCAGACGACCGCTCTACCTCCTGAACCAAGAACACGACAGACTACCAGACGACTGCTCTACCTCCTGAACCAGGAACATTTTGAGGCTGGCTCCGGTCTGTCGGCCACTGCTCTGCGGCATGCCCATTCCTCCTGAGGCTAATCTGGAGCTCACTTAGTAGCTTCCTCCAACAGGCTGCGACGAGGCTTGGAGGGGTGGAGGGGCTTAGGGGAGGATGAGGGAGACCCATGAAAGTCGAATATTTTCCCATAGTCTCTCTCTAAACCCAAACACCTCCTGCAGCAAGCAGCAATCACTCTACATGCAGAGCCTGGCTTTGAAGATTACGGTTATTATTGTTATAATAATAATAACAATAATAATAATAATTATTATTGTTATCATCATCACCACCAAACGCCTTGGGAGAAAGAAATTAGATAATTCTTGTCATGGCTGCTGCAGATTCCCAGGTTGAAGCTGTTTGCAGATGGAGAATAATAGTGAGAGTCAGCCCTGTTGAAACAGCCCAACAGACTACACTGTTGCTCCCCTCACGGAACATTTGAGATAATGAACGGCTAGTCGGCTACCAATGTCAAGACTTAACACTATGAACACGCTAATGTTCTCAAGAAGAACATCAGTATTTCTTTTTTAAATGCTGGTGAGATTTATGTGTCATATAAGTGCAAGGCTATAACATTGAGGCCAATATCTTGGTGCTACCTTGCCCCTCTAAATAATGCAGAGCGGTTTGTTTAATAATGCTATTATGAGGTGTCCTTAATTTGATATCAGGGTCAAAGAGGTAAACAGAGGCAGTGCTCTGAACACAAGTTTATCTTTTTAATTAATCTGGTTATATTAATGCCAAAACATGAAGGCAGCAGCAAGAGGACTTAATCATGCTTTAGTGATGTTTGCTAGATATGCACATGATCTTTTAGCGCCCCCCGGTGGTAGAGCAGGAGAACATAAAAAAAAAATTATTTCCATTTTAGGCATTTAGCAGATACTCTTATCCAGACTGAATTACAACAAGTGCAGCACTAGAATAAGTTAAATCTCGATCTGAAAAAAGAAAAGAAGCTATAACTAAGGATAAGTTAACCGTGCCCGGTCAGTAGCCTGAGAATAAGACGTTTAAAGGGGAAAGATTACCCAGGTACTCTGTGCCGTTTGGCCAGGGTTTGAAGTCTTCTGATTAACAAGCCTAAACAATGTTCAGAATGATTGCCCTTTGTTGTATCACAAGGGGGACACAAGCAATAAATTAGCTTTAATTAATCAACCAGCTGTGCTTTCTGAAGCCAGGAACAATGCCTATAATGTACCACCCAGTTTATAAATGTGCGTGGGGTAGCCAGGCAGGGAAGGAAATAATTTATATAGAATTTGGTGTGTGCTACCATATAAACCATTATTTTTATTATTATTTATATTTAATAAATAATCAGAATTTGATTCAGACTAGTTTCTTTGAAAATCACTTAACAAACATGTTCCACAGATTCAAGTTGTATAAAATGTTAAAATGACACATCTTCCAATTTAAAACAAGGAAGAGGAGATATTTTACCTAGGCAGGAGTGAGTCACACCCTCTATCTCTTCTGGCTCCAACTCTATGCGTCCTCCTGTTAAAGCACAATAATCATGTATTAACAACAAATACGGCCACCTAAAGCAGTGAAATATACCCATAAGGCCAAACCCATAGATATTACAATCTAGTTCTGTATCAGAAATACCCTGAAGTTGGATCCACTTTTTTCCCATTAAGATAACTCATCTGACAGAAGTAGTGAGCTGCACCGTGCTGTACCCCCCCCCCCACCCCACCCCAAAAAACCATTAAGTCTTATCTCTGTGTTTTGTCTGATTGCTCTCAAACATGATTACGGAGGAGTTGAAGGAATAAGATTCAATTGTGATAAAAAATAAACAAAGTTATCAGTAACTCAAGATTTCAGATGAAGAATTGGTTTGGCTCGTGTCTCGGAAGAGAACCTTCCCCTAAACTGGAAAAAGAGCGTTCGCAGGCAGGTGTAGCAAAAGCAGCTGTTCCCCTGCGTGACAAGCTGCGGTTATTTGTTTTGTTGTGGTTGCTATGACGCTACCTTATCCTCGTCCACGTCCTCCTCTTCCTCCTTTTGGGGCGAGAAAGAGACAGAAAGAAGAGAGGCCGTTTTGGTGAAGTCAGGGGGGGATGAGGAAAACAAGAGTTAGCATTTGTCGAAAATATGTGTTAAAAGAGAAAGGAGGGTAATGGAAACGGTAGTCCGGGGGGGCGAGGCGTCGAGAACGCTGGAATGACAAGCAGGGAACGACGGGATGAAGGGGAACTAGTTAAGTCACAGGATCATATCTTGGTTGAGAGAGAGAGAGGGAGAGAGGGAGAGGAGTGGGCCTTTAAGGTGGTGACCTCCGGGTGGTATCATGTGACATGAAACTGCAAGCACTGCCTATTTTCCTATATCATTTACTCAAGACTCGTCCGTCCCCCCGCAGCACTGTGCTTGGTTAGTGCCGCCTGCATAAAGTAAGTATAACCTATTCCCAGAGGGCCAGAGAGAGGGGTGACACCGCAGTCCATTACTAAGCCTAAGCCCTTCAAACGACTCCATTTATGTATTGGTGATCCATGTAGCTGAAGACTTGTGGATATAGATCTGGATCTCCCATCAATAAAGATCATTTGAATACAAGTATCCAAAGTCTTCACAACTTCAGTCACAAGCTAGGCTATATATATACACACTATATACACTAGTGTGACATATAGATATAGATATATACACTAGTGTGACATATAGATATATACACTAGTGTGACATATAGATATATGCACTAGTGTGACATACACAGTAGGCTACACACTTGAGACAATCCTTAGTACAGTTGCAAAATAGCAAATGGCACTCCATTAATCTTCCTGTCCATAGCCAAAATTCTATTTCCAAAAGGAAATCATACCCATGGCCTTTAAAAATACATGTCCAAGATGGCATTGCTTTTCTCTCAAGGTAAATTGCATTCAGTGTGCTTTGTGGTTGTAATAGGACTGTTTATCTTGGTAATGTCTGTCAACACTTGAGTAAAACAGATCTATATTACGACTTACAATAGGTTAAGAAAGCTCCAGATAGCATACTTACAATCTACAGACCAAACACTTCAAATATGTATGTGAATATATATATACCCCACATTGATAGGGCCAAAAAAAGCATTAATTGGGGCTTTAATCACAAACATGTCCCAGGTTTTGCTCATGTGTACACGACTAGATTGTGAAAAACAACACAATAACACATTCCACCTGCTCTTAAGCCTTCGAAATCAAGAGAGGAAAAAGCGGTGGACTCGGAGAGGAAGCGCCTGCAGATGATGTGGCACAATGCACACTGCAATATCGAAGTGACAACATTAATATGGTGCAGCAGCGGCATCTATCCACTCAACGTCAACAACAAGGGGAATTGAGTTAAAGTCCCACACTCAGCATAAGGTGACGGGTGGGGGCACCTTGGGGGGGGGGGGGGGAGGGTGGAGAAAGTAAAGAAAAATTCACACAGATCTCCATTATGCAGTCACGACATGCAATCAAAAAGGTCCATCCCCTCCACCTCCTCGTCTCCACAGATCCACACCATGCAATAATACAGCGACAAATAATCTACAGTCACAATATACCTCCAGTACTTCAGACTCTTCTTCTACGGGAGGGGGTACTGAGCGTTTTAACTGTTAAGTCACTAAAGACACTAGAAGAGGGAAAACCCCAATGTTACTCTGCGTTATCTGAAGCAGGGGGCCCAGCAGGGGTCAAATGTGGTCCTCCACAACATTCTTTTTGGCCCTCAGAATGGTTCAAGGGAGTGATGAGATATTCTATTTTACAAACATTAGGTAAAAGGTTTACGCACCCCACAGACTAGATCAACCACCCAGTGAACATCGACACCGAACATCGAGTTCAGATCAACTGATGCTGCATTACAGCTCAACATAAATGATGCCTTTCCTTCAAACCAAATGTATATTACGACATAGGAAGACTTTCCCAGGAAGGGAGTGTGTTGTTTACCTATTTCTGAGGCAGGTGTATTCTCAGGTTGCGTTTGAAATCCTCATCTTATCTCACTAAAGCGTTTAAACAACATTGAAACAACACTGGTATTCAGTTCGAGCCTCTCCGCGAGGCATCGCTCGGACACCCCAACGGCCAACAACAGACGGCGAACGGAGATCAAAATGTCCGCCGGGTGACGTTTAAGTGAACCGTTTGTTGTGGCTCATGCGGCAGCATATCGCCAGGCGTGTCGTCGGGTGAAACTCTGCAACACCATGCGGCACACAAAGAGTGAGAGAGTGAGAGAGAGACAGAGAGAGTGTTTCCATATAGCAGCCCTAGCTCTTCGAAGATACACCACAGATTAGCCCAACTACCACAGGAAACTACCTCACTGGCTGGCTCATCTGGCTCCTGCGGGGAAGAGGAAAGGAGATAGAGCAAGGCAAAGCATCTTTGATAGGAGAGGCAGATAGAAGAGCATGCAGTGATTCATTGGAATGTCGGAAAGACACCTACATACTCTGTATGCGTGTGTGTGTGTGTGTGACTGTGTGTGTGTGCCTGACTGCCTGTATACCGCTAGATAAGAGTATTGTTAATGTGCTAAAGCCGTCAGAGAGGTGATGCCCGTCTTTCCATGATATTCCTGATAGCACTTTTGCAAATGAAGGCCATGGCTTTATCCTTGAGATACAGCCTGCTCAGTTTATACCTGTACATGGAACAAGTACTCAGTGGATAAACTGGCCAACTACCAGCCCTTCACAGCACACGTCAGAGACCTCTGGCTTTGATTACAGCCTTGGCTGTGGTGGTTGACATTTGGTAGCCTTGGGACACATTCGTAATTTAGAGGTTTGTTGGGTTGAAAATTGCAGGCCTGTCAATGAAAAGTGGCATAACAATTAGTGAGATTCTGTTCAGTTTCTGTAGTAGGGTTGTTTTGATATTGCAATGCCTGCTGGGAAAGTGAAGCACAAACCTTCACTTTTTTTTAAGCCAGCCTCAAATTCGAGGGAGTATTAGTGGGCTGAGCGGTGACCTCCCCTCGGTCGATTAGACCGACTCGATATCGGAACATGGCGGTGGCTCGCTCGAACACGCAACATTGAGCATTAGCGGGAGAGTGCAGTGTTCAGGGGGGAATCGGGACAGATAGTATCTGTGTTCTCTATCTCGCCCCCTGAGCCCTGGTGGCTGCCAGAGTTTCTGCGATGCCGCTCGTCCGGCTGGACAAAAAGGCTGCTTCAGTGCCTGGTAGAAGGTTGGACTGGGGGTTGTGGTTGAGCTGCAGGCCATCATGAAGAATGACAGCCGCCCTCTCCATCACGCCCTGGCAGGCCATCATGAAGAATGACAGCCACCCTCTCCACCACCCCCTGGCAGGACAGAGGAGCAGCCGCAGTGGATAGCTCATCTCTTGTCCCCTCAGCCATCAGACTGTTTAACACTGCTATTTTTAACATTTATCGTAATCTATTGATCTATTTTACTTCTGCTACCTTTTTTAACTTTTAACTTAAGTACTGATTTTATTGTTTGTCCACCTCATTGCTTTACTCGTTTCACTCCTATATTGTGTGTCCATTTGATGTCTATTTTAACGTTTGTCAACTGTAATGTTGACTGATGAGAGCTACTGGATACCTGGATTTCCCCAAGGGGATCAATAAAGTCTCCATCTATCGGTCTATCCATCTATCCATCTATCTATCTGGTTTTTACGTGGGAGAGATATCCCTCTTGACATGGGGAAATATACTTAAGAGACCAGAGTCTGTTGGGACACTCTGGACGAGAGCAGGTCTAGTCAACCTGCCACGGAACTAGTGAGGGAGAAAATTAAAGGAGATCAGATAAACTGTGTGAGCGGCGGAGGTGTTGGGGAGGCAAAAAAGCGGAGAGGCAATGAGACAAGGAGGCCGGGGGCAGTCCAAAAGAGAGAAGAAAGAGGAGGAGCGAATTTCACATCAATCTACCTCAAGCTGTCGTAGCTCTTCTTCCTCCTAGAAGGGATAACAGATAGGGGGGTCAGAGGGGGGGGCAGAGGGGCAACAGCGACACCAGAAGCATGCGCTACAGGAAAGAAAAGGCATCCGTTTCAAATGGAATCTACTGGGATAGGTCAAGCTGTCGGGAAACAGCTACAGGAAGAAATTAGGAACAGAACATTAAAAGAGAGAGAGAGAGATGCTGATGGAGAGAAAGAAGTGATGAAGGATGGAATGGAGGAATGATGAAGGGTAACATGAAGTACAAACGGGGATACGGAGAGACGGGAGGAGAAAAGGCGGACGTCTTGGAGTGAGTGAGTGGGTGAATGAAGCAGTCTACGGATGGATGGGGGGGACGGCAGTTCAAAAGGCTCCTGTCCCTCAAAACAATGTGGAAGAATTACCCCTTTCCGGAATTTTGTTACAACAAACCCACACAGATGGTGACTATAAGGAACAACCGTAGAGAGAGGTGGCCGTCGACGCACAGTTTACCTCCGACTGCAATTCGTCTTCCTCCTGGGGGGGGGTGGGGGTGGGGGGGCAAACCAAGAGATGGACAGAAGGTCAAAGAAGGGGTCAACGGTTGTGAGGTGTGTGGAGGATCGGGAACACGATGGGTGGGAGACCCTCTCTCTCGCATTCATGCAGGTTGATATCCCATGGATTATATGAAGTTATTACATGGCGTTTTAACATTCGCCGAAATGCTTGATTGTGATTGGTCAATAGCCCCTGACAGCGGTGAATTATTTTTCGATAACTGACCGCTGCCATGGGCAACGCGCAATAATCACCGGTGATTATTGCTTTTCGCAGCTGGAGCAATCAAGCCCACTGACACACACTGCATCCAGTGCAATCAGACACACCTGCCGGCTGCCGGCGATAATAATAATCACTTTATTTGGGCTGACAGAGCCACAGAACAACTGCGTCTGCATTTGATCTCGTCTTGTCGATGGTGTAAAATGAATTAGGTATATTGTTAGTAAGTTAGCCATGTAATAAGCGGGATAATGTATAGCTATACTCGGTCATTGTTGCAAAATAATTGACCTTCACTGACGTTTAAAACACCTCGGCGAGGCGCCTCAGTGTTCTAAACTCTGTGTCGGTCAATTATTTTGCGACAATGACCTCGTAGCTATACATTATCCCTTACTTAACGCTGCAATGTTTTGTTTGACTTTTGCTCCAAAAATTTAACTCAACGTGGACACACTGACTCAAGTCTTCTGTGAGCAGGTTTCATTGACCAGTGAGGCAGAAGTGCAGATATATTCCATTCTAAAGCTTCCCAAAGAGGCTCGCCCTTCTAACCAATCAGGGAAGCTCAAAGGGAAGTTTGTTGGAATAAGTGCTTTTAGTGGTTGAATCTATGTGGTCTTTATTCAACACAGACAAGACAATCCACTAAATAACCACAATAAGAGACATTTCGGAGCAAAATTCTAGCTTTAAAAAAAGGGACATTTCACTTTAGTAGAACTTTCAGCAGTCCATCTAAGCGCATCTACAAGTGAAGCTGGGGATAGTCTATATGACCTTTGGGCAGATTATTGCAACGTTTTGGATGTCACAACGAATCAGACTAGGTCAGACCAAGTCTGTGCTAGTTTGGGGCAGTTGCTGTTGATGGTCGGGAGATTCATTCATTTCATTCAACCTTTATTTAATTATCTGGGACACATTGAGGGGTGGCCCCTCAAAATAAATAAAACACAAACATACCATCGTTGAAATCAGTGAAAGTCAGTTGTTAAGATTTGTGGTATCCTGTCTTTTTACACTGATAGAATTGTAAAATTTCCCCAGCTTGTCTTGTAAGATAGAGGTAAGACTGCTGAATTTCTACAAACTCTACAAAAAGTGAAATACCCCTTTAAAATGGAATAGCATGCCATTTCTGAAACGCTAAGACTAGATGCTAAAATGTGCCTGATGGTTTTGGAAATGAATATGTCACAAACATTGGTGTGATTGGTGTTTCACAGTAAGGACTTGATAAAACTCACATTCCCTGCTTGTAGGGGTGTAACGGTACACAAAAACCACGGTACGGTACGTACCTCGGTTTTGAAGTCAAGGTTCGGTACGGGTTTTCGGTACAGTGGGGGAAAGTTTGGCTTTCCATGTTCCACTCAGGGGTGATGTAGTGTGCAGTAAATAATTGTACTTGTAGGGCTGTCAACGAATATTCTATATTGAAATTAATAATCGAATAATCGACCTTTTTTTATAATAATAATTATATTAGATAGTGGTTAACATACCTTTGTATTTGTTCGGTACACTACACAGCCGTTCGGTACGGTACAATACACACTGAAACAGTTCGGTTCGGTACGGATACGTGTACCTTTACACAGCTGCTTGTGATTATATTTTTGAATAGGCCTGCCTACATTATGGCCTACAATGCAGTACAATATAATGTACTATAATGTTTACATAAAATGGTCTAGGGTGAGAAAACAGCTCCCAAATCCCCCTCAACAAATGTTTCTATATAACATATGACACAAGCATATTGAAAATAAGGGACTTGGGGTGCTCCAGTAGCACACCATGTTACCGCGCTGCGTCGCGGGACTCCGTGCTGCGTCACGGATCTGGTTGACTCCGAGTTCGATTCCCGGACTCGCCGTCATTTGCCGAATGTCTCCCCCTGCTCTCTCTCCCGTTTCACCCTACAACTGTCGGTCATGCTTGACCAGAAAAGCGATAAACGCTAAAAAAAATTAAGTTTAAAAAAAAAATTTAAAAATAAGGGACTTAGTGAGTTTGATCGATTCCCAGCCAAAACTATTACCGTCCTAGATTTCTCCTCTGCTTAGAAATAAAAAGGCTGAATCCAAAACAATGTATAACACATGCAACAAATTAAATTAACGGGTTTGGTTGACTTCATTAACCCTTTCACTACAGCACTACAGAAGGTTAACCCTTTCACTAACTCACTATAGACGGTTAACCATCTGTAGTGTGGTAGTGAAAGGTTAACCTTATGTAGTGTGGTAGTGAAAGGGTTAACCTTCTGTAGTGTGGTAGTGAAAGGGTTAACCCTATGTAGTGTGGTAGTGAAAGGGTCAACCCTCTGTAGTGTGGTAGTGAGCGTGTTAACCTTCTGTAGTGTGGTAGTGAAAGGGTTAACCCTCTAGTGTGGTAGTGAAAGGGTTAACCCTCTGTAGTGTGGTAGTGAAAGTGTTAACCCTCTGTAGTGTGGCAGTGAAAGGGTTAACCCTCTGTAGTGTGGTAGTGAAAGGGTTAACGTGAGATGCATTCCCTCCACAACAGACCTGCAGAGGATGGAAAGGGGTGCAAGGAGGTGCAAGGAGGTGCACCTGAAGTCATTGGGGCCAAAAAGGAAAGCAGAGGCGGCTTCTCCAGCAACGCAAAGCACACGGCAGATATGAGCGAGGAGGAGAATGATGGTGGTTAATCTTTTCAGAAAAGACCACAGTCAAAAGGGGATGCAAACAAAACAAAACTCCACGCCCCAAATGCTCCTCGGAACGGAGATGGATGAGGATTAAACTAAAACTAAATGGAATAAGTTAATGAGTCGCGGAACACCTCAGCTACACACAGTGAGGGGAACACTATGATTCTATACCTCAGAAACCGGCTGATCATCTTCTCCCTAAAACAGTGAATAGCGATGATTAGCTTGGGGATACATTTCTTCCTAGCTCTTCCTGGCTTTTTATATTATTATATATACATATATATGTTATTAAGGTACAATAACTATGCCATATTTAATTACAAATGGCTATATAGACCTTAGCAGTGGAATTATATTGCTAGGTAACAGCTTGGGCCCAAGTTTATTTCCTGTCAGCTATTGATATTAATAAATACTGCAACTCATTTATAATGTTTCTGTTTGAAAAGGGCTGCTGGAACGGTAAAAAACTCTTTAAGAATGATGCTCCTTAAGCAAAACCTTAAACGTTGCCCATTGTGGGCCTTCATTGGTTTAGTCAGTTATTGGTATAGTTCAGGGGTCGGCAACCTGCGGCTCCGGAGCCGCATGCGGCTCTTTAGCCAATCAGCTGCGGCTCCCTGGCCCAAAATAAAAAAATATATTTCTTTTTTGTTCTCTTATTTTGGAGATCGGTGTCATACTGTGACACTGAAATGAAAAAATATTTCATCAACTAAAATATTTAGTCAACAAAAATAATTCATCAACTAAAATATACAGTACGTCACACCCCGCGCGGCCGCCTCTTCCTGCTGTCTGCAAGTGGCTAATCTTGAGTTTCCGACCCCCCAGTAAGCTAACCATGGATAAATCCAAAAAAAGGAAAGTCTGAGGAAAATAAAGGGTTTAATTCAGCGTGTGGACAGATTAATTTGCTTTCACGACTAACGATGCAGGCTTACCTGTATGCCTGATATGTGGTGCGAAATTTGCGAACAATGAAAATTTTACTTTTTATTTTATAGATTTTCCACAAATAAGGGAAGGACTCAAATAGAGCTGCATAGTTCAGGGTTTTATTTCAAAGTAGGTCTACAGATGCCAGTGTTTTTTCTCCTTTTCTGTGTTTTATTTCAAAGTAGGTCTACACGTGGTAGTCTTTTTTCAAAGTGGACTACTTTTTATTTTATAAATGTTCCACAAATAAGGGAAGGAATCAAATATACCTGAATAGTTCAGGGTTTTATTTCAAAGTCGGTCTACAGACACCAGTGTTTTGTCTCCTCTTCTGTGTTTTATTTAAAAATAGGTCTACACACTAGGCGGTCAGGTGGCGTAGCGGAGATTGCGTTCGTCACCAACGCCGGAGACGCTGGATTCGCCTGTTCGGCGTTGTCACCAGCTTGGCTGGCCGTTCACACTAATACAATTGGCAGTATTAGAGGGTGGGAAAGCTGGAGGGGTGGGTCCGGGTCGTTGTAAACAGCGACTCCTACAGTTCGGTCGGGGTGCCTGCTCAGCGCGGATAGGATCTAAGGGGGGTAGTGTGATCCTTCCACACGTTACACCCTCTCAGTGAGAGTCCGCGCTGCCAGGTGAAAAGAAGCGGTTGATTGGCTAGATGTGTGTCGGAGGAAGCACGTGATAGCCTCCACTCTCCCAGACCGACTGTGGGGGGTAAGTGCGCAGCGACCAGGAAGGGGATTGGGAATTGGCATAACGACTAACATTGGGATGGGAGAAAATCGGAGGAAAAAGGAGGGGGAAAAAGATAAAAAAAATTAAATAAAAAACAGGTCTACACAGCCAATATTTTTTATCCTCTTCATAAGAGTTTGAGGTTTTCCTTTGTTATAACAGGTAAAAACAGCAATAAAAAGTCAAACATTTTCTTTTTGTTGCTTTATAATTCCATTAATGCAACAAACTGTGTGCTATAAGTATAAAGTATAATAAATCGCAAATTACTTTGGGTATGCAATTGTCAGGCGTTTTATGCTAAATGTGGGGTATGCTTGGGGATATATAAAACGTTATACACTGTGTTATCTTCATTTTAAGGGTAAATAGGTTGTGCGGCTCCCTGAGCATTTTATTTTGTGGGAGGGGGGAAAAGTGGCTCTTTTGATAGTAAAGGTTGCTGACCCCTGGTATAGTTAGTGATTGCATTGTTTTAGGGAGAACACTTACATTTGGCTATAATACTCCTTTGTGAGATAGCTTTCAAATAAACTCAGCAGAAACAGGAAATGTTCAAACAATGTGATATTTCATGGTGATCAGCGTTTGTTAGGGACACTTAGTTCAGCTACAGTACTGTAGCATATTAATAAGCAACATTTTACAGTATTGGCTAACAAATATAATTGGTTGTGTTTCACCATATAACACAAATGATAAACCAGTGACTATGGTTAGAAGTAGACCTAGCTAATGGATTTCCCCTAAATATGATTTATTAATCACTCACAAGTTAAGTATTATGTACTTTGTTTCCTTCTTAGTTTGACTAAACAGTAGAGGAAAATAAGTGAAGTCTATTCTTAAAGTCTATTTCTAGGCCAAAGCATAATACAGAAACTATTGGCTGGAGCTGGTGTTGGTTTGTTGTTGTTTGTTGTTATTAATAACAGCTGCCCTCATATTCTGCATGAATATGAATATGTTCACACAGTGACTCTTGTTACCTTGTCATCGTCACCTTCCTCCTGTTCAAAACAAGAGGAAAGAAAACCCTCAATTAATACAATCCTATGAAATTTACTTGACTAGATGGATCATCCTGTTTTTATCTCCACCAGGCAGAAGCCTGGTGAGATCATGTAATTGGTTGCATGTGTCTGTCGGCCTGTGGTGATTTGAATGAAACATTGTACACAGGCTGACACCTGAATCTGGAATCTTTTTCTGATCGGCCAATGACAAGTATTTTACTTGAATTATTTTCCATCATTGTCCATTGAAATGCATATTCAGTATGAAGTTACACCTTTTGAACGCAAGAGGGCGATACTACACAGGTTCGCTACTCAGAGCCTCAGGGAATCAGCTCTCTGGCCCCTGTTTACAACATGGAAATGCCATAGTGAAGCTATTGTCATTGCTACAGTATACCTATGCACTGCAGTATGCATTAATCAAATAAAATCAGACATGTTCTCTTTCCTAGGAGAATGGAACTGGAATGCATGGTTTGGTTATCTGGTAATGGCAACACATTGTGTCACCACTAATGCTAAATGAATGTGGTTATCAAAGAGGCAACCAGAACATGTTTCAATCTTTTGGGAAAATCATCCTCATTTTGCATGAAACAGAGTGTTGTTGACTGAAGTTAATTTCATGAAATTATATGCACAATGTCATGATTGCTCCAATGACTCCCATTAACTCAATCAGCGCCAGACCCGAGGAAAGTCGGGTTAACTCGTCAACCGTTCAGCGCCAGACCCGAGTATAGTCAGGTTTTCATCATTATTTCTTTTATTCAATATTTTTATTCATTTCTCTCACACGGACCTTGGGGTTACCATTATGGAATCACTCTGAGATCGCTAGAGTGCAATACCGGCCTCATCCAGGTAGGTGGCAGTATCGCCCACCCTTCTAAACCTTTTTTCCACACACAGTGTTACATTCAAATGTCTCCGGGCGCAGTTTTCTTGGTCAGGCGAGTCTAGTGGTTCACTCGATGGCATTGGAACGCGTCCATTGCCCCCGATGCATGTGTTGTGGTGGATTATGTTGGCAACACGATGGACACCAATACTGGAAATCGCGATCAGACAATTGGAATATTCTTTTTGGGGTACCTCCTAGTGAGGGTAAGGACTATATGACATCAATCCTGCTTTGATCCAATCATGATTTCACATTGATCGTTGCGACCATGTGTAACATACTCCAGAACGTATGCCGTTGGTGACGATCAAAGCATCAAAAAACGCCCCCCCCCCCCCCCCCAGTAGCGTGTCCAGGCGAGCAATGCCAACGCTTTTAATAAAATTCACGTATTCCTCCATAGCGCCGTTTTATGGAATTAACCAGGATCACTCTGAAACTATACTTATATTCACCACGGTATAACACGCAAACGTATACATGAAAAAAGGTATTCATTTTCACATATTGAACGATGGATAGTTGATGTCAAATGAGCCATAGTATTGTATCCATAGCTATAATATAGAATATAGATACAGCCCTGCAAACACCGCCACGCAGCCCTATCTCTTAGAGTGGTGGCGCAGTAGGAACTAAGATGCTCTAGGCCTCCGGCGCTGAATGAGTTAATTTAGCATTAGCGGTGGCTAGATGTTGCTGATGATAATTTTGTAGCGATTACTGGAGAACCAAACCATGCATTCAAGTTTCCCCTGATTCTAAGACTACTCCCAGGCCAGAGAACCATCTGAACACCGCATGAAACAAGACAGGAATTACCCTTTGAATATCATTCTTGAAAAAGGAACGTACCTGTGCCTCTCCTTCCTCTGCATGAGCCTGCTGTCAGAAAGAGAAAAGGGAATGTATGAGACACTTTGGAGAGATAATGTGGACTCAACCAGACATACTGTACATACGGGCAACACAGAACTTCTCCTCACACATACTGTGCATGACTGTACAGCGCGCACACGCACACACACACACACACACACACGCCACAACAACTGACCCTCAGGCACATGGAACCACACACAGTGGGACCCCTACCAACATACACACAAGACCAGCTAACAGTGGAATAGTTGCACAACACTTAAGTGGCTAAAGGTCCCAAAGTGCTGATGGGACAAATAGGAAGGATGGAATGTTGCAGGGTGTGGGTTAGTAGCCACATAAAAGGATCCAGAGAGAAAGACAAACCCTTGAGGTAGTAGGAGAAGAGAGAGGGATGGAGGAGAGACTAAAGTAGAGACAACATTATGTGGACAGAGGAGAGACCACATCAAAGGTACAGAGGAGAGACTAAAGGAAAAAGACAACATTATGGGGATGTAGGATGGGCTAAAGGAAAATATACAACATTATGGCAACAGAGGAGAGACTAAAGGAAAAAGACAACATTATGGGGATGTAGGACAGGTTAAAATAAAAAGACAACATTATGGGTACGTAGCAGTGGCTAAAGGAAAAAGACAACATTATACCTCAGAAACCGGCTGATCATCTTCTTCCTAAAACAGTGAACAGTAATGATTAGTTTGGAAATCAATTGCTTCCTGGCTTTCACCAGACTTACAGTCTACAGTGGAAAGAGGAGAGACTAAAGGAAAAAGACAACATTATGGCAACAGAGGAAAAACTAAAGGAAAAAGACAACATTATGGGGACGTAGGAGAGGTTAAAATAAAAAGACAACATTATGGGGACGTAAGAGGGGCTAAAGGAAAAAGACAACATTATGGGGACGTAGGAGAGGCTAAAGGAAAAAGACAACATTATACCTCAGAAACCGGCTGATCATCTTCTTCCTAAAACAGTGAACAGTAATGATTAGTTTGGAAATCAATCGCTTCCATGGCTTTCACCAGACTTACAGTCTACAGTGGAAAGACTAAAGGAAAAAGACAACATTATGGGGACGTAGGAGTGGCTAAAGGAAAAAGACAACATTATGGCAACAGAGGAGAGACTAAAGGAAAAAAGACAACATTATGGCAACAGAGGAGAGACTAAAGGAAAAAAGACAACTTTATGGGGACGTAGGAGAGGTTAAAGGAAAAAGACAACTTTATGGGGACGTAGGAGAGGCTAAAGGAAAAAGACAACATTATGGCAACAGAGGAGAGACTAAAGGGAAAAAAGACAACATTATGGGGACGTAGGAGAGGCTAAAGGAGAAAGACAACATTATACCTACTCCTTTTCGAACATGTACATTTTGTTATGTTTTGCTTATTTATTTATTTATTTCATTTAATTTCTTGAGATCGATGTTCGAAATAAAGATTTAAAATCAAATCAAATCAAAATACCTCAGAAACCGGCTGATCATCTTCTTCCTAAAACAGTGAACAGTAATTATTAGTTTGGGAATCAATCGCTTCCTGGCTTTCACCAGGCAATTCAAAACTGGCCCATGTAAATGTCCTAACCCCCTCCAATGTACAGTAAATGACCAAGTATGGTTGTCAATATTCCAATGTACAGTTTTGCTTGTACAGTGTTCCCCCCCCACCCCTCCTGCCCAACCCACCGAACCACCTCCAATGTACAGCCCCCCACCTACCCAACCTATTTTTGTATCACAAACAGTACTGTATTTGCAAATCTGGTATGTCATAAATGTATAGATGTAGCAGTACTGTATATCTGTATGTCATGTATGTCTGAATGTATGAATTGAAAATGGGGGACCCCTGGGTGCTCCAGTAGCACACCATGTTACCGCGCTGCGTCGCGGAACTCCGTGCTGCGTCACGGATCTGGTTGACTCCGAGTTCGATTCCCGGACTCGCCGTCATTTGCCGAATGTCTCCCCCTGCTCTCTCTCCCGTTTCACCCTACAACTGTCGGTCATGCTTGACCAGGAAAGCGATAAACGCTAAAAAAGAAAGTAAAAAAAAAAAAAAAATGGGGGACCCTGATGTAAACAAGACGAAAGTCTTTCTCTGGTCTGCATCCCCTTAACAATTGTGTGTATTGAGCTGTACTGTATTGTACCCATTCTGCAATCTGTTAATAAAGTTTTCAATCAATCAATCAATTACAGTCTACAGTGGAAAGAGGAGAGACTAAAGGAAAAGGACAACATTATGGGGACGTAGTAGGCTAAAAGGAAAAAAGACAACATTATGACAACAGAGGAGAGACTAAAGGAAAGAGACAACATTATGGGGACATAGGAGAGGTTAAAGGAAAAAGACAACATTATACCTCAGAAACCGGCTGATCATCTTCTTCCTAAAACAGTGAACAGTAATGATTAGTTTGGAAATCAACCGCTTCCTGGCTTTCACCAGGCTTACAGTCGACAGTGGAAAGAGGGTAATATATTATTGTGTATATATTTTTTTATATATATATATGACTAATTCAGCAGGTAGATGCCCTGTGCACAACGCAGTCAGCCCCCATTTCTTGGTGCAGGTGATGGCAGGAGACATCAGAGAGTAATTCAATTGTTTGTAATGTTTAAAAAAATAACTTGGGTCCAAGTTTATTTCCCGTCAGCTATTGATATTAGCAAACACGGCAACCCATGTATAATGTTTCTCTTGTGGAGTTTGAAAGGGGCTGCTGGAACAGTAAGAAACTCTCTTTAACTCATTCCCTGCCAACAACGAGTTTACTCGTTATTGGGCGCCATGCGTTGAACGCCAACAACGAGTAAACTCGTTATTTGGTCCGTTTTTCTTTTTTTCGATTTTAATATTATATTCAATGTCACGGAACTATGAGGGGTGGAAGTAACAAATTTATAAATGAATGTGTAACCGACTAAATTAATGTGTAACCGATTAAAATGCAATCAAATCAAATAGTCACTTGATGAATTAGCAAATGATTTAATTAATTCAGAACCAAACTGAATAAAACATCATCAATAAAAATGTATAACAATCAAACACATTATTTAAATAAACTAGACTGGTTTTATCTAATCACCTGGAAATTCAATTCAGTGCACCGCAATTCCATTCGCCACCACTTTCGTCACCACTTTCATCAATTTTTGTTACTTCCACCCCTCATAGTGGGCGGGGTAATTTGATTGACACATGGAGCACAAACCGGTAACAAACCGTTCAACAACGAAAGTGTCCTCGATTTGATGAAAGTGGTGGCGAAAATGGTGGCGAATGGAATTGCGATGCACTGAATTGAATTTCCAGGTGATTAGATAAAAACTAGTCTAGTCTAGTTTATTTAAATCATGTGTTTGATTGTTATTTCATTTTATTGATGATGTTTTATTCAGTTTGGTTCTGAATTAATTAAATCATTTGCTAATTCATCAAGTGACTATTTGATTTGATTGAATTTTAATCGGTTACACATTCATTTATAAATTTTTGTTACTTCCACCCCTCATACAGAACTGTATGTTGCCGTTAAAAGGCATACTGGGAACCTGAGGGTGCAGTACCGGCCAGATCCGGCTAGGTGGCAGTATCGAGAGTGCAGTAAATCCTGTTCCAGACCGTGTGTTACATTTAAATCCCTCCGGGTGCTAAATTTAGACGGAGCTGAGTAAATCGCTTCATCCGACCACTTCGAAACGCATCTGGCACACTCAATCCATAAATTGTGCCAAATTATGTCCGGGACCAGATGGACACCAATACTGGAAATCGCAATCAGACAATTGGAATATTCTTTTTGGAATACCCCCAATCAAAGGTAAGGACTATCTAATATCAATTTCAGCTTGATCCAACAATATTTTCATATCGATCCAGCTGATCAGCGTCTGTAGTGTTCAACACGAATGCCGTTACTGGCCATCAAAGCATAAAATAACGACCCCCGTCCCCCCTTTCATGCATTCATGATGAAACATAATACCTATTATATACATTTGATTTGGAAATAGTAGCGTGTCCAGGCAAGAAACGCCAACGCTTATAGTAGAATACACGTAGCGTCCACGATGCGTGTCACAATGTTTGCAGAGCTATATCTATATTCTATATTATAGCTATGGAGACAATACTATGGCTCATTTGACAGTCACTATCTCTCGTCCAACATGTAAAAAAGAGTGCATTTGTTCATGTATACGTTCGCGTGTTATCCCATGGTGAATATTGTATAGTTTCAGAGTGATCCAGGCTAATTCCTGGAAGCTGAGTTATGGGGCGCTATGTGCATTTTGCAAAAGTCGTTTGCGTTGCTCGCCTGGACATGATACTATTTCCAAATCAAAGGTATATAATAGGTATTATGTTTCATCATGAAGGCATCAAAGGGGGGTTGTCGTTTTGTGATGCTCTGATCGTCAGCAACGGCATACGTTTTGGAGTACGTAACATATGATCGTTGCGATGGATGTGAAATCATTGTAGGATCAAAGTAGGATTGATGTCATATAGTCCTTACCTTTGCTAGGAGGTATTGCAAAAAAAATATTCCAATTGTCTGATCGCGATTTCCAGTATTGATGTCCATCGGGTCCCTGACATGAAATGGGACAAACTATGAAGTGTGATGGACGCGTTCCAAGTGGCTCGAATGAAGCTTTCACTTGCCCGGGTATCATTTCTCCGCCCGGACCATATAAAATGTAACACAGTGTCAAATAAGGTTTCAAAGGCTAGGCGATACTGCCACCTAGCAGGATTCGGCCGTCATTGCAATCTCGGGGTCTCGGAATGAGTCCCAATGATACACAGAGGTCCGTGAGACTGTATAGAATTTAAAAAAATCGAATAAAAGAAAAAACGATGAAAACGATCGAAAACCCGACTATACTCTGGTTTTGGCGCTCAACGCATGGCGAGATAAGCCGACTATAGTCGTGATTGGCCGTGAAAGAGTTAAGCAAAACCTTGAACGTTTCCCATAGTGGGCCTTCATTGGTTTAGTCAGTTATTTGGTATAGTCACTGCCTGGTTGTTTTAGGGAGAACACTTACATTTAGCTATAATACTCCTTTGCGAGATAGCTTTAAAATAAACTAAGAGGCAGAAATTGTGATATTTGACCTTTGGTGCTCAGTCTGACTTATTCACTGTAGTGTACATATAATAATTATAATTATAATAATAACTGTACATATCAACCAGCACATAGAGAATAGTGGTCTCTGTACTACAGAGTGACCTTTCATGATTCTCCATACAACTGTGAAAGGAGAATAAAAGCTAGGATTATTTGATTAATAAAGCTGGTGGTTTATTAGCAAACCTTAGTGAGCTCAGCTGTAGCATATATGGCATATTAATAAGCAAGTATTAACTTAAACAACATTTTACAGTATTGGCTAACAGATATAATTGGTTGTGTTTCACCATAGAACACGAATAATTAACCAGTGACTATGGCTAGAAGTAGACCTAGCAAATGACTCACAGTCACAAGTGACGTTTTACACTATTTCTTCCCTTTTTAGTTTGTCTAAACAGTACAGGTAAATAAGTTAAGTGTATTCTTCAAGACTATTTCTAGGTCAAAGCATAATGCAGGGACCACTGGCCAGAGCTGGTGGTGTTGTTGTTGTTGTTTGTGGTTATTAATAACAGCTGCCCTCATATTTGGCATGACGCGTGTGTTCACACAGTGACTCTTGTTACCTTGTCATCTTCTCCTTCCTCCTGTTCAAAACAAGAAAGAAACCACCCCCTCAATTAATACAATCCTATGAAATATATACTCGACTAGATGGTCAATCCTGTTCAGACTATGAAGGGGTTGTCAAAGGTGCAAACAGGACATGTTCTTGACTGAAGTTCATTTCATGAAATTATAGCAAAAGAATTGTGCACAATGTCATGATTGCCCCAATGAGTCAATGACTCCCATTCATTTAGCATTAGCGGTGGCTAGATGTTGCTGATGTTTTGGTAGTGATTACTGAACCAAACCATGCATTCCAGTTTCCCCTGGTTCTAAGACTACTCCCAGGCCAGAGAACCATCTGAACACTGCATGAAACAAGACAGAAATGACCCTTTAAATATCGTTCTTGAAAAAGGAATGGGAAGGAGAGGCTAAAGGAAGAAGACAACATTATGGAGACAAAAGATAGACTAAAGGAAAAAGACAACAATATGGGGACAGAGGAGAGACTAAAGAAGAGACAACATTATGGAGACAAAGGATAGACTAAAGGAAAAAGACAACATTATGGAGACAAAGGAGAGACTAAAGGAAAAAGACAACATTATGGAGACAAAGGAGAGACTAAAGGAAAAAGACAACATTATGGGGACAGAGGAGAGACTAAAGTACCTGCACGTCTCCATCCTCTGCCTGAGCCTGCTGTCAGAAAAGGGAATATATGAGACACTTTGGAGAGATAATGTGGACTCAACCAGACATACTGTACATACGGGCAACACAGAACTTCTCCTCACACATACTGTGCATGACTGTACAGCGCACACACACACGCCACAACAACTGCCCCTCAGGCACATGGAACCACACACAGTGGGACCCCTACCAACATACACACAAGACCAGCTAACAGTGGAATAGTTGCACAACACTTAAGTGGCTAAAGGTCCCAAAGTGTTGACGGGACAAATAGGAAGGATGGAATGTTGCAGGGTGTGGGTTAGTAGCCACATAACAGGATCCAGAGAGAAAGACAAACCCTTGAGGTAGTAGGAGAAGAGAGAGGGATAGAGGAGAGACTAAAGTAGAGACAACATTATGGGGACAGAGGAGAGACCACATCAAGGGGACAGAGGAGAGACTAAAGGAAAAAGACAACATTATGGGGACGTAGGATGGGCTAAAGGAAAAAGACAACATTATGGGGATGTAGGACAGGTTAAAATAAAAAGACAACATTATGGGGACGTAGGAGTGGCTAAAGGAAAAAGACAACATTATACCTCAGAAACCGGCTGATCATCTTCTTCCTAAAACAGTGAACAGTAATAATTAGTTTGGAAATCAATCGCTTCCTGGCTTTCACCAGACTTACAGTCTACAGTGGAAAGAGGAGAGACTAAAGGAAAAAGACAACATTATGGGGACGTTAGGAGGCTAAAAGGAAAAAAGACAACATTATGACAACAGAGGAGAGACTAAAGGAAAAAGACAACATTATGGGGACGTAGGAGAGGTTAAAGGAAAAATACAACATTATACCTCAGAAACCGGCTGATCATCTTCTTCCTAAAACAGTGAACAGTAATGATTAGTTTGGAAATCAACCGCTTCCTGGCTTTCACCAGGCTTACAGTCGACAGTGGAAAGAGGGTAATATATACTGTGTATATATTTTTTTATATATATATATAACTAATTCAGCAGGTAGATGCCCTGTGCACAACTTGGGTCCAAGTTTATTTCCTGTCAGCTATTGATATTAGCAAACACTGCAACCCATGTATAATGTTTCTCTTGTGGAGTTTGAAAAGGGCTGCTGGAACGGTAAGAAACTCTCTTTAAGAATGATGCTCCTTTTAAGCAAAACCTTGAACGTTGCCGATAGTGGGCCTTCATTGGTTTAGTCAGTTATTGGTATAGTCACTGGTTGTTTTAGGGAGAACACTTACATTTTGCTATAATACTCCTTTGTGAGATAGCTTTCAAATAAACTAAGAGGCAGAAATTGTTCAAACAATGTGATTTTTGACCTTTGGTGCTCAGCCTGACTTATTCCCTGTACAAGTGTACATATCAACCAGCACATAGAAAATAGTGGTCTCTGTAGAGTAACCTTTCACCATTATCCATACAACTGTGAAAGGAGAATAAAAGCCAGGATTATTTGATTAATAAAGCTGGTGGTTTATTAGCGAACCTTAGCGAGCTCAGCTGTAGCATATTATGGCATATTAATAAGCAAGTATTAACTTAAACAACATTTTACAGTATTGGCTAACAGATATAATTGGTTGTGTTTCACCATAGAACACAAATAATTAACCAGTGACTATGGCTAGAAGTAGACCTAACAAGTGACGTTTTACACAATTTATTTCCTTTTTAGTTTGTCTAAAAGTAAACAGTACAGGTAAATAAGGTGTATTTTTCAAGACTATTTCTAGGTCAAAGCATAATGCAGAGACCACTGGCCAGAGCTGCTGGTGTTGTTGTTGTTATTAATAACAGCTTCCCTCATATTCGGCATGACGTCTGTGTTCACACAGTGACTCTTGTTACCTTGTCATCTTCTCCTTCCTCCTGTTCAAAACAAGAAAGAAACCACCCCCTCAATTAATACAATCCTATGAAATATATACTCGACTAGATGATCAATCCTGTTTTTGTTTCTGTGGTTTTCAGACTATGAAGGGGTTGTCAAAGGAGCAACCAGGACATGTTGTTGACTGAAGTTAATTTCATGAAATTATAGTAAAGAATTGTGCACAATGTCACGATTGCTCCAATGACTCCCATTAATTTAGCATTAGCGGTGGCTAGATGTTGCTGATGTTTTGGTAGCGATTACTGGAGAACCAAACCATGCATTCCAGTTCCCCCTGGTTCTAAGACTACTCCCAGGCCAGAGAACCATCTGAACACTGCATTAAACAAGACAGAAATTACCCTTTAAATATTGTTCTTGAAAAAGGAACGGGTAGGAGAGGCTAAAGGAAAAAGCCAACAATATGGGGACAGAGGAGAGACTAAAGGAAAAAGACAACATTATGGGGACGTAGGAGAGACTAAAGGAAAAAGACAACATTATGGAGACAAAGGAGAGACTAAAGGAAAAAGACAACATTATGGAGACAAAGGAGAGACTAAAGGAAAAAGACAACATTATGGAGACAAAGGAGAGACTAAAGGAAAAAGACAACATTATGGAGACAAAGGAGAGACTAAAGGAAAAAGACAACATTATGGGGACAAAGGAGAGACTAAAGGAAAAAGACAACATTATGGAGACAAAGGAGAGACTAAGGAAAAAGACAACATTATGGGGACGTAGGAGAGACTAAAGTACCTGCACCTCTCCCTCCTCTGCCTGAGCCTGCTGTCAGAAAAAGGAATGTTTGAGACACTTTGGAGAGATAATGTGGACTCAACTAGACATACTGTACATACGAGCATGACTGTACAGCATGTGTACACACACACACACACACACACACACACACACACACACACACACACACACACACACGCCACAACAACTGCCCCTCAGGCACATGGAACCACACACAGTGGGACCCCTACCAACATACACACAAGACCAGCTAACAGTGGAATAGTTGCACAACACTTAAGTGGCTAAAGGTCCCAAAGTGTTGACGGGACAAATAGGAAGGATGGAATGTTGCAGGGTGTGGGTTAGTAGCCACATAACAGGATCCAGAGAGAAAGACAAACCCTTGAGGTAGTAGGAGAAGAGAGAGGGATAGAGGAGAGACTAAAGTAGAGACAACATTATGGGGACAGAGGAGAGACCACATCAAGGGGACAAAGGAGAGACTAAAGGAAAAAGACAACATTATGGGGACGTAGAATAGACTAAAGAAAAAAGACAACAATATGGGGACAGAGGAGAGACAAAAGAAGAGACAACATTATGGAGACAAAGGAGAGACTAAAGGAAAAAGACAACATTATGGAGACAAAGGAGAGACTAAAGGAAAAAGACAACATTATGGAGACAAGGGAGAGACTAAAGAAGAGACAAAAAAGAGACTAAAGAAGAGACAACATTATGGAGACAAAGGAGAGGCTAAAGGAAAAAGACAACATTATGAGGACATAGGAGAGGCTAAAGGAAAAAAGACAACATTATAAGGACGTAGGAGAGGCTAAAGGAAAAAAGACAACATTATGGAGACAAAGGAAAGACTAAAGGAAAAAGACAACATTATAGGGACAGAGGAGAGACTAAAGAAGAGACAACATTTAGGGAACGTAGGAGTGGCTAAAGGAAAAAGACAACATTATAAGGACGTAGGAGAGGCTAAAGGAAAAAAGACAACATTATGAGGACAGAGGAGAGACTAATGGAAAAAGATAACATTAAGGGAACGTAGGAGAGGTGACAGCACAGGAGGACACACAGCCAAACAGCAAAGGACTCTGAAAAGGAGGTAATTACAGTATCCTCTGTGTCTTCGTCAGCCTCATCTTCCTCCGCAGGCTCTTCCTCTCCCTCCTCCTGCTGCTCTTCCTCTTCCTCCTCCTGCTCTTCCTCCTCCTGCTCTTCCTCCTCCCCCACCTCCCCCTCCACGGCTTCCTCCTCTCCGCTCAGCGGGTCCTCTTCTAGTTCCATCTCCTCCTCCTCCTCCTCTTCTCCCTCCTCCAGCTCCTCGTCATGCACGAGTCCGTTGCGCTCCCCCATGGGAACCTTGTTTTTGGGGGGAGGAAAAACAACAACTTGCCATCATGGGAGAAGGAGAGAAAACATGTCTGTTAAAGTGATTAACGGCACGGTTGTCACACTTCCAACACTGTGAGAGGGAGACTGGCTGGAATTCTGGAGAGACATGCGTTCAAAGACCAACCGCAGGGTTAGGTGTTTGGAAAGCCTGGGAGGAAAGAGGGTGAGACATTTCAACTGAAAAGGTTGAATTGATACATGCAGATGGAAATCAAAGTGTGGAATGATGGGCGGCTAGGTGGTGTAGTGGGCAAGGCGCTCGCCACCAATGCAGGAGACGCTGGGTTCGAGCCCAGCTCTCCGCATTGCTATCAGCTTGGCTCGTTCATACTAATACAATTGGCAGTATTAGGGGGTGGGAAGCTGATGGGTGGGGATCGGACGTTGTGGACAGCGACTCCTACAGGTCGGTTGGTGCGCCTGCGCAGCAGAATCAGGAAGCGACATGGGCGGCGTGTCCCTCCCACGCAGACCCCCGACGCTGAGAGATCGCGCTGTGCAGGTGAAAAGATGCGACGGCTGCTTCCTCGAGTACCGGAGGGGACACGTGATGTAAGGCTTCGTCGACATTGCAGCCGGCTTGTGGGAGGCATGGCCTAACAGCGTTCGAGACAGGGGAGGGTAGAATTGGACGATACGAAATTGGGATGGGAGAAAAATAGAAATGGGAGAAAAAGTAGATAAAAAAAAAAAGTGTGGAATGATTTACAATGTTTCGCTCACTAAAGAAAGCATATGCTTCTCTTTGATTCGTAGCGTGTTGTCAATCAATTGAGGCGCCTCTCATTTGTGACTGGGGTCCGAGCGTATGTGGTGTTGAAGAAACATAGAGCATACAGCCAATGGATACAGCATTAACAACTTGTTAATTCATAGCGTATTATTATCGATTTATATAATCGATTGATAGGAAGTGTAGCACAGGTCAATTGTGATAACATATGTTGTCTATTTTATACTCATTTCATGTCTGCCCCTTTATGCATTGCTTTTATTTAGTCAATTCTCTGCTCATTTTATGCCTGTCTATTTTATGTCTACATTGCTGCTGTGAAACACTTTGGGCTGCAATTCTTGTATGAAAGGTGCTATACAAAGAAGGTTTATTATTATTACCCCCCCCCCCCCCCCCCCCCCCCCCCATACAGTAGGCTAGGTGAGAATCGGTGGCAGCCTAATTAGTCCACTCAGCGGTATTTGCTAAAGTAGCCCCTTTCACCCCGCCCATTCAAGGCGGGAATCTTATTCTGCCATGCCATTCTGTGAGCGGTATGAACACGGAATGGGGGGTCAAAATTGACATGACAGTAAGCTGTCAGCAGGTATAGTAAATTGCTAGTGTGGGTTCACCACAGCGTCTGTGTGAACGGGACTGACTGGCATAGTGGGACAGGGGTGTGATGTTTTCATGATGTGGTTCATTCTGTGGGGGTTTAACTTGTAGGTAAAATCGTAACCACAACTATTTTCACAAGTGGAGTGCTGTCCTATGCCACTATCCTTGCACCACCAACCTGCAGGAATATTGCTTTGTCTAGCTATCAGTTGTTGCATGAAAGGTGGGATAGAGCAACGGCTGACCACATAATAAAAATAATCATCATAATAATAAGCTACATGTTATATGTCTAATTAAAAGGAATATGAAACATGAGAAGACGCAACTTTTACCTTAAACCGTAAAAAGCTCACGGTACATCAACTAGCTGCCCTGGACTCGTACACCAGTCTCGATAAAAAACAGTAACACTGCATCATCTACATCGGGATACAGCCACACATAATGTTATATTTCATCGTTTTTTGTCTTTCATTCATTAGAATGCATGAGACGATTTTGCCAAAACAACTTGTATCTCGGCTGCTCCATGACCAGCAATGTCTCTCCTACTCGTCTTAAGCTCATCTTAGCTCATCATAATGAGACCTTTTTCAGAACCACAACTCAAGACATGCTGCTTCTATCCGCCTATGACTTGGGAACACGGTATTCTGTTTAAATGCACACATGGTGGCGGCATTGTACCGCCTTTACTTGGTTCAGTGTGAACAACCAACACCGGCAGAATAAAGGTTCTCCTTTGCGGCATTACTGCAGGATTTCTGTGTGAAAGGGGCTACTGTCACTCTGCCATCACTGAACATACAGTCCCAGCAGACCTGGGAACAGTAAAAGCCAAAGGGGGTCTGAACTGGATTCCGCTCAAATAAAGTGAACTCAATTTGCACTCTGCCCAAAGCAGAGTTCCTTTAAAGCCCTGTGGCTAAGATCACAAGTTCAGATGAGCTAAATCTTTTCAACTGTGTCCCCAGCTGCCCTTCTGAGAAACAACAGATGAAATTCCCTTCTCTTTGATGGCAGATGCAGCTAGGTCAAACCCCAAAGCTTCAAGATTAGCTGAGCTGTGCTTCTCTGATACACTTTAAAACGATTGATTACCTCACCATTTCGCTTTTGTGTCAACAGTGTATAGCTTGAGCATAGCATTTGGAGTTTGTGTAAAATCCTGTTTATAAAAGGTGATTATTGTAGAATGTGTCTTAATACGTGCAGAGTGGCAACAATGTGGAGCAACAGCAAAGTCCTCGCTGAAGAAAATGATTCAAGTGATTAAAATTAAACGTTATAAGTAGAAAGACACTTCATATACAGAAATAACAGTTGCAGTCCATCAAGGAAAAGTTATTCCAATGCAAATCAAAATTATGTACTTTGATCTCATGCTTCACAGCCGTGTGTCAGTCTGAATGAAAATAATGAAATGTCATTGGAAAAATGTATATTATTGTCAGATGATCACTCACCCATGCAACACAAAAGATTAGAAAATATGGCCGATGACTCAGACAGACCTGCCTATGGGGAATGAAGCTGATTAGAGTTGACAGGGGAATAATGGGTTAAATCTACTGGAAGGGAGGGGAAAAGAGGGAATGACAAACAGAGACGGGAATGGAAGAAAGCTGGGTAAGAAGGAAGGTATTACTAGTGAGCCATCATCAAGGTTTCCCTCTGCATTCGTTTCTGTCGCATTCGTTTCCTCTGCATTCGTTCCCTCTGCAATCGTTTCTGTCCCATTTGTTTCCTCTGCAATCGTTCCCTCTGCAATCGTTTCCTCTGCATTCGTCCCGTTCTCCACGATAACTGATTTTTCGGCCTGAATTGCTTCCTATGGCCAAGGAAATGGTCAGGTTTAACACAAATCCATTACAGATTATTTGAGCCGGAGAAACTACATAGGACTTTTTTTTTGTGTGTGCTGTTCTGTTCACATTAACCCTTTTACGTCACACTACAGAAGGTTAACCTTTCACTATCACACTACAGACAGTTATCCGTCTGTAGTGTGGTAGTGAAAGGGTTAACCGTCTGTAGTGGTAGTGAAAGGGTTAACAGTATGTAGTGTGGTAGTGAAATGGTTAACCTTCTGTATTGTCACAGTGAAAGGGTTAACCCTTTGGTAGTGTGGTAGTGAAAGGGTTAACAATGTCACCCATTACATAAATAGTAGCTATGAATTTAGCCAAAGAGTCTGAAAACCCATTTGAGATGGGAGGATTATATATACCTGCATATAATCCTCCTATATACCTAATTATAAACCTGCAGATAACCCATATAACTTGTGATAACATGTACAATAATGCTGTCTTATATATTATTATTATTACCGTATATCTATCTATTCACATCTGTCTGTACATACCTGCATAAAATCCTTTTACATATCTGTAGATACTATATCTATATATAGTCATTGCACTGTACTTGTGCTGTATGAATTTGAATCTAACCTAATCTAATCTGATGTTGCAATATGTCTTGATTATGCTTGCCTATCAGAGTTTGGGTTTATGCTTCCCTACTGGAATTAGAAGTATATTCTTGCCTCTAGGAATTCAAAGACTACCCTCGGCTAGCAAAGCGACCTACAGCCTGCCACATCATATCCATTACACACAGTTAGTCTTGTGCCAAATGCAGCTCCCTCTGCAGGAAAATGATGTATGGGGTGCAGTGAGCCACGTCTGAATCTACTCAAATTCAATTGAGCGTCAACAACCTGGAGGACAGTACATTAGCGGGGCAATCGAGCCGAATAAACAACATTGTTGTCGCTATCCAAGCAGATTGCAAAGGATTTAACATTAAAAACAGTACTTCTTCATCACCGTGAAACATCTTTTTAAAGTAATTTGCATTTTATAAATCACCTCAGGTAGGAAGGATTATCAAGTGTAGTAACGTGAATTACAATATCAATATTTATGACAAATACATTGTAAACAGTAAATTGTAGAAAAACACATAATAAAAAAAAACATGATAAGACTGAGTTCCAACCTTGGACCCAGGGGGAGGGGGCAAGCCCAGGAAGGCATACACCGCGTTATCCTCTTTGGCATCAAAGAATGTCTCGTAGTCCTGTATGAAAACAAATGAGAACAATTTTCATTGTTTCTGTCTGTCTCCTTGCCCTCTTTAAAGCTGCAATAAGTATTTTCTTACAGTATTTTTCACATGTTCAAAACCTGTCTGTTTGTCTGTCTGTTGTTACTCCACATCACAAAGCCTATTTCATAAATATATGCAAATCTCTAAATTACATCAATAGTGTGCTGTCAGAACAGTATTGTGTTTGTAAGTGAAGAATTTACCTACCTTGTTTAAGTTAACAACCAGGACATTTTCCCAGCAAATCTATTAGTTACAAAAAGATTGCACTAGCAAGCCAGTTTATACGTGATGAGGCTTTAGTTTTTGGTAGAAATTTGTTTTGTTTACTTGCCACTTGCTGCCCTCTAGTGGTCAGAAAATAATTATTGCAGCTTTAACATAACCCAAAAATGTCAATCTTGTATTCAAAGTACAGTTGCCCCCATTTCCCACAGTATTCCCCTAGAATGTTTTCTTAGCAGGCTGGAAATTCCTTTGAAACAGCATTTCGGCCATAGAAATAGAACTGATTGAAAGGCAGTTCCCATTCAAATTTACATTGGCACACCATAAAATGACAAGTTGTCTTGGCAATCAGTATTGGTTTGGGGCATTGACCATATTCACACGGCAGCCATTTTGCTCTTATGTCATGCTCAAGTGACCACGTGTGAATATAGTCAATGAGTTGATGTTTTACCATGGTTTAACCATGGCACAGACATCATTATCGTGCAATCTTGCACGAAAGGCGCTATATAAAGTTTGATTAGATTATGATGATCATTTCAATAATTATATTCGGCTCAGTTGTGTTTTGCCAACTTTCTGAGTCTCACGCACCATGTCCATGCATGAAACAATTCTCATTTCTATGACAATAATCAAACTTCTAGGATATCCTGTTGTGCACCAAAAAGAGACCGTGACTGTGTACTGTGACAGCCAAGAAATCCCCAATCTATCCATTCAAGTTCTATGATTTACACCTTGCAACACTCTCCATTCCAATTCCATCACAATTCCCAAAAACCAATACAAACCTACACATGAAACAATTGTAATAATCTCCTACTGCTCAATGCTGGAGACAACTATGTACATGGTCTAATGTGCTCACCCCACAGTAGCACTCTTCATTGAAGATCTGAGGAGGGAGCGGGATGCCGTTGGTGGGCTTCTTCTCCTCAGGAACGTTCTCTCTCATCCACATGCGGTTGTCGATGTTGCAGGCGATATCCAGCTGAGTGTAGTCCACTTTGATGGCCTCCAGGAACCCCACGACATCCTGCTGCTTCTTCTTGATCTACAAGATGACCCCATGCAGAGATAATAGGCTATGATATATAGGCTGGTGGTTATTTTTCATGACGAGGACTCCTAAATTGATATACATTAGGCTTTGGGTCCCCATTCTATTCAATTTTGTTGGATATAACTAGTCCAGGATGAGGTAGGTGAGGTAGGTGAGGTAACAGTAGAGTGAAACCTATGATCAGAATAGCCACTCTGATATAATATCCAATTGGGCTGTTGGCCCTATAGCTTTCTGGGGCCCCACTGGAACTTCCTCAAGGACCCCTGGTTGAGAACAGCTGATAAAAGCTATGGGTGTTAAGAAGATTAGTACAATATCAACACAGATTGCATCACTATATAAGGGAAAGTATTTACTGAAAGATGAAAATTGGAAATATTTGAATAGTTAGGGATTGAATATGGGGTAGACCGTAGACCAATACTGATCACTTAATATTCTGCTGGATCAAACAGTAGGCCTAGAGGAGTACCTCATAAGTATACCACTTTGTTCAGCCAAAGTGGAGTTGTTTCAGTCTAGTCAGCCAAGTCTCTAGACTAGAACTACATAAAGATGTTCTAGAAGCCTCTGTAAGTAAATGGTGGTTCCTTTTCAAGAGGTTGCTGTTGCAGGTTTGGAATGCGATCCCAGCGACGGGCAGCGAGATAAATTAGGAAAGCTTGGAGAACACCACTCAGACGTAAATAACGGGATCATAAACGATATGCCACTTAGACCAATACAGTAGGCTAAACCACTTATAACCAAGAGTTAACTAAACTAGTTGTACACGTTTTACATATATCTACACACATGTAGGTTAAGTCTGATCTCTTGTTGAGGGTTAAGCACTAATAAAGTTCGTTTTGCAAGAGAAATCAAGCGCATGGAGAATCCTTACCGCAGTCGATCCTGATGAAGTAGCGAGGAATACTTTGATAACCATTTTGTTACAATATATTCTGTAGAATGTAACAAGCAGGTTCTTAAAGCAACAGTCGGCCTCCCCTAATATTAGAGCGCACCCAACCAGGACATAACACTGTGATCAAACACACACACACACCACACCACACACCAAGGCTATTTTAGTCTCCAGACTCCATCATTGTGGGATTGGTGGGTTGGCTATAAGGGGTGCAGCAGCCCCCGGGTGATTGGCAACTTCAGCTGTCTGTCGGCAAGGGGACCGTGAAGTTACTTTGCAGTTACTTGCAAAGTGCATATATGGACAGAAATAGCCATTGGCCACCAGCAGTGTGGGCTAAAGGCTAGCAGCACATTCACACTCACAGTCACAACCCAAGGAAACAGCGATACTCTTATAATTATAGGGTACATGTCTGAATAACTGACAGATGATGGAGGAAAATATATTGCCCTTGCCCCGATGTCTTCTCCTGGACTTGATTAATAGCAATGCTCCACTATTATATTTCAAACTACATTACCCATCATTCCATACCAAGAGAGTGCGTGTTCCTATGGCAACCAACACGTTTTGAAAAAGGCCAGTCAGCCAGTTAATAAAATTCGAGATATTTGAATGAAAGTGAGTGATACAAGAAGTGTTAGCTAGCTATATATCCAATATATGGTTATGGGTTGTGAAATAAGTGTCTTGTTTATTGTACAAACATGTCTGTGTTTATTGACCATTATCAACCACATTGCAACATGAGACAACATCTCCATAATTAGCCTATCCCTAATTAGGTTAACTTAGCACATTAGCCAGCTACCACATGAACATTAATAATCAATGTTGTTAGTTATGAGTTATGGTTTGATGCACTGTTTAATGCTTTTTAAATTTGTTTTAAAATATATATAACATTAGTACCAATCACTTTAAATTAAACAGAAAGAAAAACACACAAACATATTTCCATCCATAATAGACAGGAGGGAAAGCCTATGAAGGGATCATGTTTGTCAGACATCATGGAGGAGATGTTCAAGCAGCAGTAGCATAGAGGCCTGAGCTATGTTACACCCGTTTTACAGATGTGTAATGGCCCCTGATTAACAAAGCAAACATACCCTGCCCTGGTTTGATTGATTGAAAACTTGAATTAACAGATTGCAGAATGGGTACAGTACAGTACAGCTCAATACACACAATTGTTATGGGTACCTTAGTGGTGTAGTATATCTTGTAGACCAGGCCCATTGCAAGTTGCTGTACTCTGTCGTCTACTCTAAGCCATCCTAGGTTGTCAAAATGGGCTGGGGTAGGGTGTGTTTTAGGAGTAAGGTCAAGCAGTAGTCTGACAAGTTTGTTTTGTGATGTTTGTAATCTTGTTTTTAGTGCTTTGAGGTTGTTAAGAGTAAAGGTAAAATGTCCTCAGTTGTGCTATTATGTGCTATATATATATCAATGTGTTCAACTTCTCTGTATATATCATAAGTGCAGTAATGTTGTTGTAACACTATGGGGCGCTCTAACTAAAGGTAGAGGCGCACATCTGTTCCAGGTACTGAGCCTATAAAAGGGGTGTGTCCACCTGCTCAGCTCTCTCTCTCTCTCTCTCATCCTCTCAGCTGCACCTTGAAGTAGCAGGTGCACGCTGCAACAATGTTTATGACCAATGTGAAATAAACCAAGCCAAAAAGGCTAAAGAGTTCATCGTCTCTCATCGATTCCTTTCCTCCGAATGCAACGCAAAGATAAGCTGCAGTCATTATCTTAACAGAGGTGCTTTGGTACCATGAGGTGCAAGCATAGTCATAGTACCCTTGAATGAGTGCTCCCTCCTGCTAGAGTCTTCAGGGTATTCTTGTTTACAAGAATCTTGTTCGTTGGTTAACTTTTTTTATTACATTGTTTGCCATTTTGTCACAGGAAAGATTTGCCTCTAGGATGGACCAGGTATGTCATTTCATCTTTCCTTGCGACAATATTGTCACCCACTGTAACAGAGAAGCTGTTTGTCTAGCTGAGTTTGTTATTTGATCCGAAGAGAATGGACTCTGTTTTACCCAGGTGTAATGATAGTCTGTTATCTGCGAGCCAGGTGCAGATTCTGCCAAGTTCCGAGCTGAGGGCTTTTTCAACCTGCAACTTGTTCTTGTCAGAGACCAGCTGACAAGCTGACGACATGTAATTTGCATAAATTAGGAACAGTAACAGTCCTAGTATGCTTCCTTGTGGAACACCACAGCTCACTGGGAGGGGGGGGGGGGTAGTGTACCGTTTACCTCCACCATCTGTTCCCTCCCCTCCAGGTAGGATTGCATCCAGCTCACTGATAAACTATCAAAACCTATTGCGTTTAGCTTGTCAATCAAAATGGAGTGATTGACAGTGTCAAATGCCTTTTGTAGGTCCAGCATGACCATGCCGCAATATTTGCCCGCGTCCACCTCTTGTTTGATGTGGTCATTCAATTAGAGAAGGCATGTGTCAGTGGAGTGGGATGTTCTGAAGCCAGATTGGAATTCGTAGATTAGATTTGTTTCCGCAAGGTACTTTTCGACCTGTTCGTAGACTCTTTTTTCCATAACTTTCGAGATGGAGGTAAGAATAGAAACAGGGCGGTAGTTGCCTGGGTCTAATTTTCTGCCTTTTTTGTGCAGGGGGGACACTCTTGCAATTTTGAAGTCTTTGGGGACGTGTCCCTGTTTTATGGAGAGTTTTATTATGTGTGATGATTGGGGTGATGGCGGCTGCTGAGACTCTGAGGAATTTGGATGGGATATTGTTATGGCCAGATTTGATTTGATTTGATTTTATTAGGGATCCCCATTAGCTGGTGCGATAGCAACCAGCTAGTCTTCCTGGGGTCCACACACAAAATTATTAAAAGTCAGTACACACAATGCATAATGAACCTACTGTAACAATTAATATAGCTAAAATTACATTAGTGTAAAACAAAAACAAAAAATTACTTTACAGTGTTAAAAACAATTTAAAAACAATTTAAGATTCATTTTAAAAGTGAATCTACTGTAAATGCAGCAGAGGTTCCGAGGCAGGCCATTCCACAGAGTTAATGCTCTAAAAATAAAAGATCTCCCCAGAGCGCTGGTTCTAGGACCTGGCAATTCAAGCTGCCCACTACTGGAACCTCTAGTGTAATGCTCGTGCACAGTATTACTAAAAACAATCTGATTATCAGTGGCCTTGTTAGGTTGGAGGGCGCTCAGTTTTCTGAGTACCTCTGCTGTTGTTACCATTTCAAGTTTGAAGTCGTCTTTGCGGACCCCTAGGTTTTCGTAGTAGGCTAGGATGTGTTCTACCCCAAAATGCCCTGAGTGGAAGGGTAGTTTATTAACCAGTGTTGTGGCTATGTTTGTGAAGAAAATGTTTAAGTATTTGGCCACATCCAGCTCGTCTGTGATGAGGGTGTTTTCTGTCTTTATGTTTATGTTTGTAAATCTGGTTTAATTTTTTTTGCTGCAGCCTAGTTGGTTGTTGAGTAATTTCCAAAGTTCACAGGGTTTATTTTTGTTTTCCTCAGTTTTGTCATTGATGAAATTTTTTGTGTGTGGATTTGATCATGGTGTTTACATCGTTTCTTCTGTCTGTTTCTTTGTATTTTGAGTTATACCACGTGGGCTTGGAGATCTCTGTTTGTGCTTTTGGCAAGCTTTGACTGACTTTTATGAAGTTCAGAGCATTTTTTGTCCCTGGATTTCATAGCAGTCAGTATTTCAGAGTGCATCCATGGCTCAGCGCGATTATTAACCCTGGTGGTTCTTAGGGGGGCCATGTTGTTGAATATTGTTGTGAATTTGGTTTTGAATCCTGGCCATGTTTCTTCAACTAGTGTACCACTGAGCTCATCTGACCAGTCCAGGCTCTCCAGTTCTAGGTTAAAGGCCTCGCTAGAGTAGGTTTTGAGGTCCCTAGATGTGACTGTTTTGTGACAGCCGGCCTTTTGTTTTAGCTTTTTCAAGTTCAAGTTCAAGTTTCTTTATTAGTTGTCATAGAAAAATACAGAATACTCTTATATGAAATGCCTTTTTCTGTTATGCTCCTGAGAGTGTGCTAGATAAAAATAAATAAAGTATAAAATAGAAAGTCAAAAGTACGTAAACAAAGTGTAAACAAAAATGTTCAGTCAATATACATATATACAATATACAATACAGAGTAGAACAAATTTGTAACTGAGTTACAATATAATATAGTATACAGTACAATGCAGAAATGGGATGAGGTATAACTTAGGGTAAGGTGCAATTGCGGGTGCAGAATATCAGAATATCTGGCAAATTCGTTTTCTCGTTTCTAATCTCCAGGGTCTAGTTGAGCTGCGTCGTGGTGAGTTTGGCACAGTAGCTACAGTAGCTTCTTGCCTTTTATGGGCAAATTTGCCTAAAACAATATATTTTTATTGGCTTCTTATTGTGATTCTGGGTCCCATAATGCTCTTGAAACAGGCCCCCGGAACCTTTCACTACCACACTACAGAAGGTTAACCTTTCACTACTGAAAGGGTTAACCTTCTGTAGTGTGGTTGTGAAAGGGTTAACACCCTTTGTCATGTGGCAGTGAAATGGTTAACCTTCTGTATTGACACAGTGAAAGGGTTAACCCTTTGGTAGTGTGGTAGTGTGGTAGTGAAAGGGGTAATGTTGCATATGAGCAGCAGTGACCATCCCAGTTGCTTCTTAGGCCGCTCTACCCTTTCCAGTTGGAGCAGGGAGGACATCAGTGGAGGTGGAGAGTCTGGGGATCAGCCATCTGACCAAGTAAACAAGTCCACAAACCTGACCCCAGCAGCCCAGTTATCAACAAATGGAAAGCAATGACTGAAGACATCGGAAACACAAAAAGGTATTGTTTCAAAAGGCCTGACTAACAGTCAACAAAGATACATTTGGATTTGTGTGATGGGGTAAGAAAGAAGCCTATTTTCCATCTACAAATCAAACTCTTTCAGAATGTATGTGAATATAAACCTCATCCATATGGTAAAAGAAAATCTGGGTTGTGCCTTTAAAGGCCCAATTTGTATTTAGTTTGACCATATTGACCACATCATATTTTATCTTCTCGTAAAAGGTTGGTCTCAGGCTTATTCCTGTCCCAGCTTGACTACGATCCAATCCAATCCAATCCAACTTTATTTATAAAGCGCTTTAACAGCCACAGGGGCACAAAGTGCTGTACAGAGGGAGCATATTAAAAACTATAAGCAGCACTAAAAATAGATTAAAAATAAAAAATAAAAATAAAAACAAGAGTACCAAAAAAAGAGAAGAAAAAAAAAGAAGGTAAACTAGGCAGCAATACAAATTTAAATAGATCAGAGTACTTAAAAAATATTTAAAAGCAAAGGACACAGTAACAAAACGATACAACAACAACACAGTAAGACAATAAGATCATAAAATCAACAAGCTACATGGTGTCGAAAGCCAGAGAGAAAAGGTGGGTCTTAAGGAGGCCTTTGAAACGGGGCAGTGATGAGGCCTGCCTAATCTGCAGTGGCAGCTCGTTCCACATTTTGGGGGCGACAACGGAGAAGGCACGGTCCCCCCTGAGCTTACACCTAGTTGTAGGCACTACTAGGAGCAGCTGGTCAGCTGACCTGAGAGAGCGAGAAGGTGTATAGACCTGCAACAGCTCAGTGAGGTAGGGTGGGGAAAGGTTATGAAGAGCTTTAAAAGCAAATAAAAGAATTTTAAAATGAATCCTAAAGTGCAAGGGGAGCCAGTGGAGTGAGGATAAAATCGGTGAGATGTGGTCATATTTACGAGTGCCAGTTAAAAGACGTGCAGCGGCGTTCTGCACCATTTGAAGGAGAGCCACTGAGGATCCACTCACCCCTATATAAAGTGCATTGCAGTAATCCAGCCTAGTCGTCACAAATGCATGGATTACTGCTTCAAAATGCTGCGCCTGTAGGATGGGCTTAATTTTGGCTAGCTGCCTCAACTGGAAAAAGCTCGATTTGACCACGGCCTTGATCTGGCTGTCAAATTTAAGGTCTGGGTCGATTTTTACACCTAAGTTCTTTACTATTGGTTTGACATGTTGTGCCAGCGAACCCAGATCTAGCAGTGAGGTCACAGAGGGGCCATCAAAAACCATGACCTCCATCTTTTTGTCATTAAAATTAAAAAAATTCGGGGCGGCTACGTGGCGTAGTGGGCAAGGCGCTCGCCACGAATGCAGAGACGCTGGGCTTGCCTGTTCGAGCCCAGCGCTCCACATTGCTTTCAGTTTAGCTGGTCGTTCATACTAATACACATTGGCCGTATTAGGGGGTGGGAAACTGATGGGTGGGGATCGGGCGTTGTGGACAGCGACTCCTACAGGTCGGTTGGTGCACCTGCGCAGTAGAATCAGGAAGTGTCGGGGGCAGCGTGAGCCTCCCACGCGTTACTCCTCGCCACTGAGAGATCGAGCTGCGCAGGTGAAAAGATGCGACTGCTGTTACCTCAAGTACCGGAGGGGACTTGTGCTATGTATGACTTAGTCCACATTGCAGACGGCTTGTGGGAGGCAAGAAACAGCGTTCGTGACAGGGGAGGGTTGAATTGGATGATACGAAATTGGGATGGGAGAAAATATAGAAAATGGGAGAAAAAGTGGATATAAAAAAGAAAAAGAAAAAAAAAAAAAAAATCAATGCCATCCAGGATTTAATGTCATCGAGACATTTGGTCAGCGGCTCTATGGAAAAGGAGCCAGACTTTTTTTAGTGGCATATAGATCTGGCTGTCATCAGCATAGTAGTGAAAAGGAATGCCGTGCTTTCTGAGGATGGAACCAAGGGGCAATAAATAAATAGAGAACAGGACGGCGCCAAGTATCGAGCCCTGGGGTACACCATACAATAGGGGGGCAGTAGAGGACACAGAGTCCTCGAGCCTGACACAAAAAGGTCGATCTGCCAGGTAGGGCTTGAACCATTCAAGGGCTATGCCTCTGATGCCCACCCACTGTTCAAGGCGGGCAATTAAAATGTCATGGTCCACCGTGTCAAATGCGGCCGACAGGTCTAAAAGGACCAGGACAACACAGTCACTGGAATCAGTAGCTAAAAAGATGTCATTAAAAACTCTTAAAAGTGCCGACTCAGTGCTGTGCAGGGATTTAAAACCAGATTGGAAAACCTCGAGAATATTGACACTGTCTATAGATTTGCCTGTCCCACTGTTTTGGCCAAACTTGACCCACTCTACCATGCTGCACTGAGATATATATCAAACACACACTATAGGAATCATTGCATACTGTATAACCTAACTGGATAGTCCTCACGTGCAGGATGCAGCACTGGTTTATTTTATTGTATAAAGCCATTTTAGGCAAACTACCACTGTATATATGTGCCAGATTTTTACCAGTTTGCGACTCTTACAACAACCTCAGATCCAGTGCCTGGATACAGTTCCAGGTACCTGCTGTGCAGACTGAGGCTGGAAAAAGGAGTTTTTTTTATGTTGGTCCTTGGTCTTGGAATGACCTTCATTCAAGCCTCAAACTGATGGCACTTGTTCCTTTAGCCCGTTTTAAACTGATGTTATCTGAGGTCCTTACCACCAGCTGCTCATGTATTAATTAATAAGTAACATACCTTGGTTTTTTATTGTTCAAAATGTGCACAATGTAGTGATTGCTTTTTGTTGTGTTGTTCTCAGCTTGTGACTGCAACTTGTTCCTGTTCGCGGACGACTCAGTCCTGCTGGTCTCTGACAGGGACAAGTTGCAGGTTCAAAAATCCCTCAGCTCTGAACACTGAACCTGGCTCGCTGATAACAAACTATCATTACACCTGGGAAAAACAGAGTCCATTCTCTTTGGATCAAATAACAAACACAGCAAGGCCAACAGCTTCTCTGTTACAGTGGGTGACAATATTATCACAAGGAACCCTACCTGGGTTCCATCCTAGAGGCACATTTTTCCTGTGACAAAATGGCAACCAATGTAATAAGAAAAAGTCAACCAACAAACAAGATTCTTGTACCGGATATCCTCCCTGGTAAACAAGAATACCTTGAAGACTCTATGCCCCTTTTCCACTGCATGGTACCTACTCGACTCTACTCTACTCACTCATTCAAGGGTACTACGACTATGCTTGCACCTCATGGTACCAAAGCACCTCAAAGGCCCTAAAAACAAGACTACAAACATCACAAAACAAACTGGTCAGGCTACTGCTTGACCTTACTCCTAAAACCCACCTCACCCCTGCCCATTTTGACATCAAACCAGGGTATGTTTGCTTTGTTAATCAGGGGCCATTACACTGGTCTACAAGATACACTACACCACTAAGATACCCATGTACATATGTAGAAATACCACGACCACAACACACAAGGGAGTTCCACAAATCATGTTCAACCCAGATTCGGCTCAAACAAGGGATAAATACGTTTCGCAATTATGCCACAACAATGTGGAACACCCTACCCACAGCCGTAAAATAATGTGAATCCCTATCCTCCTTCAAAACCGCTCTCAAAGAGCACCTACGGGAGGCAGCTATTCGAAACTGGCCCCGGCAAATGTCTAAACCCAGACCCCCCACCCACCCACCCAACCCCCTCCAATATACAGTTTCTTCCCCCTCTAATGTATATATTTTCTTTTGTAATCTCTGTCTCTTAAACAGTACTGTATATTTGTATATCTTGTATGTCATAAATGTCTGGATGTAACAGTACTGTATATTTGTATGTCGTGTATGTCATAAATGTCATGATGAATTGAAAATGGGGGACCCTGATGTAAACAAGACGAAAGTCTTTCTCTGGTCTGCATCCCCTTAACAATTATGTGTATTGAGCCGTACTGTATTGTACCCATTCTACATTCTGTATTGTACCCAAGTTTTCAATCAATCAATCAATCAGTCAAGGAGCTGGCAGCCAGGTGTGGGATCTGCGACTGCAGCAGTAGCTGACTGGGTGCAGACATGCCGGATCACCACACGGTGTCACTGCAGCACTTCCTCACAGAGCGGCCTTCCACATGTTCAGTGGCACATAATGTACTTTGTCTTCATTTGATGTCTCTTTCTCTATCTAGCGATTCAGCGTCTCTCTGTCTCTATCAATCCAAGAGGCTCAAGAGCACAGAGCCAGGTTACAACTTTTTTGCCTTTCTTCTATTACTGGAAAACCATGGGCAAAATCATATTTTTAGGAAAATACTCTTCAAACTCTTCAACTCTTCTGCACGGTTTCAGCCAGCTAATCACCCAACCCACAAGAGTATGTGACTCAACTCAAACTACCGATCTCATTCTGACCTCTGACAAGTCCATGATCTCCAATGAAGGGGTGATAGCATGCAGGTTAAGTGATCATTATATGATATTCTGTACCTACCCGGAAAAGGTTAAACAAAAGGCCGGCTGTCACAAAACAGTCACATCTAGGGACCTCAAAACCTACTCTAGAGAGGCCTTTAACCTAGAACTGGAGAGCCTGGACTGGTCAGATGAGCTCAGTGGTACACAAGTTGAAGAAACATGGCTTGGATTCAAAACCAAATTCACAACAATACTTAACAACATGGCCCCCCTAAGAACCACCAGGGTTAAAAATCGTGCTGAACCATGGATGCACTCTGAAATACTGACCGCTATGAAAACCAGAGACAAAAAATGCTCTGAACTTCATAAAAGTCAGACAAGCTTGCCAAAAGCTCAAACAGTGTTCTCCAAGCCCACGTGGAAGAACTCAAAATTCAAAGAAACAGACTAAGAAACGATGTAAACACCATGATCAAATCCACAAAAAAAAAAAATCATCAATGACAAAACTGAGGAAAACAAAAACAAACCCTGTGAACTTTGGAAATTACTCAACAACCAACTGGCTGCAGCAAAAAACTAAAAACCGGGTTTACAAACATAAACATAAAGACAGAAAACACTCTCATCACAGACAAGCTGGATGTGGCCAAATACTTAAACACATTCTTCACTAACATAGCCACAACACTGGTTAATAAACTACCCTCCCACTCAGGGCATTTTGGGGTAGAACACATCCTAGTATACTACAAAAACCTAGGGGTCCGCAAAGAGGACTTCAAACTTGAATTGGTAACAACAGATGAGGTAATCAAAAAACTGAGCGCCCTCCAACCTAACAAGGCCACTGGCCATGACAATATCCCCTCCAAATTCCTCAGAGACTCTCCATAAAACAGGGACACGTCCCCAAAGACTTCAAAATTGTGAGAGTGACCCCCCTGCACAAAAAGGGCAGCAAATTAGACCCAGGCAACTACCGCCCTGTTTCTATTCTTACCTCCATCTCGAAAGTCATGGAAAAAAAATTCTACGAACAGGTCGAAAAGTACCTTGCGAAAAAGAATAGAATTTACTAATTCCAATCTGGCTTCAGAACATCCCACTCCACTGACACATATGCCTTCTCTATTTGAACGACCACATCAAATAAGAGGTGGACGTGGGCAAATACTGCGGCATGGTCATGCTGGACCTCCAAAAGGCTTTCGACACTGTCAATCACTCAATTTTTTTTTTTTATATATTTTCCCCCCTCCATTTTCCTCCGATTTTCTCCCATCCCAATGTTAGTCATTATGCCAATACCCAATCCCAAAACACCCGCAAGAACAAAGGCACACAAAGAGGAGAGAACCACCCCAAATCGGGCACTCATGCCGGCCAACAAGCGACCTGCGTCTATGCCTTCTACATCGGGCATTCATGCTGGCTACCAGGCTAAGCTGCGTTAGCTTCTAACGGTGTACACAATATGTACAACGACACAATGATAAGCTGTGTTAGCTTCTAACGGTGTACACAATATGTACAACGACACAATGATTTACAATGATTTACATTATTACATATGGTAACGTGGTTGTGGCTTTTACAAATAGTGGTTAGCTTTAGAGATGGATGGCTATGATCACGGAGCAATAGTGCTGTTAGGTGAAACAGAAGCTGGTGTGTGGCTCTCAGGCGTAAGCGGGGTAAGGGGGGCGTGCCAGCGTAGGGTCACGTGGGCTTAGTGGCCAATCAGGCCAACCCCGGAAATCAAATCCGTCGCGGAAGTGGTACACGCGACCCGCGTCCACCCCGCCAGCTTCTCCCACCCTCTAATACTGCCAATTATATTAGTGTGAAGGGCCAGCCAAGCTGGTGACAACCCCGGAGCTGTGAGCTGGATTCGAACAGGCGAATCTAGCCGCTCCGGGGTTTGGTGACGAACACAATCTCCGTTACGCCACCTGACCGCCCTGTCAATCACTCCATTCTGATTGACAAGCTAAAAACAATTGGTTTTAGCTTGTCACCGTTTATCAGTGAGCTGGATGCAATCCTACCTGGAGGGGAGAGAACAGATGGTAGAGGTAAACGGTACCCTATCCCCCCCCCCCTCCCAGTGAACTGTGGTGTTCCACCAGGAAGCATACTAGGACCGTTACTGTTCCTAATTTATGCAAATGACATGTCATCAGCTTGTGACTGCAACTTGTTCCTGTTCGCGGACGACTCAAGAACAAGTTACAGGTTGAACAAACCCTCAGCTCAGAACTCGGCAGAATCTGCACCTGGCTCGCTGATAACAAACTATCATTACACCTGGGTAAAACAGAGTCCATTCTCTTCGGATCAAATAACAAACTCAGCAAGACCAATGGCTTCTCTGTTACAGTGGGTGACAATATTGTCACAAGGAAAGATGAAATTATATACCTGGGTTCCATCCTAGAGGCAAATCTTTCTTGTGACAAGATGGCATCCAATGTAATCAAAAAAAGTCAACCAACGAACAAGATTCTTGTACCGGATCTCCTCTCTGGTAAACAAAAATACCCTGAAGACTCTAACAGGAGCACTCATTCAAGGGTACTACGACTATGCTTGCACCTCATGGTACCAAAGCACCTAGCTCAAAGGCACTAAAAACAAGATTACAAACATCACAAAACAAACATGTCAGACTACTGCTTGACCTTACTCCTAGAACCCACTTCACCCCTGCCCATTTTGACAACCTAGGATGGCTTAGAGTAGACGATGCAATGCAATGGGCCTAGTCTACAAGATACACTACAACACTAAGGTACCCATGTACATGTCGAAATACTTCCCAAAGGTCAGTGAATACCACGACCACAACACACAAGGGAGTTCCACAAATCATGTCCAACCCAGCAATTATGCCACATCAATGTGGAACGCCCTACCCACAGCCGTAAAAAAGCACCTACGGGAGGCTGCAATTCGAAACTGGCCCCCGTAAATGTCTGAACTGCCCTCCCACCCACCCACCCACCCCCTCCTAATGTACAGTTCCCTCAACCTCGTCTGTATATATTTTCTGTTAGGATCTGTTTAACAGTACTGTATATCTGTATGTCATGTATGTCATAAATGTCATGATTAGATTAGATGATTATATCGGTATATCTGTATGTTGTGTATGGCATATAACAATAACCACAACAATAAATGCTTTTCCTGTTTTCTCATATTGTCCTACCCCCATCCCTCCCTACTAACTAGGTCCTTGCCAAGCAGAGACGGGGTACATTTACATTTACATTTACATTTAGTCATTTAGCTGACACTTTTATCCAAAGCGACTTACAAGTTCTGTACGACAAGTCAGCAGGAAGGGTACAACTCTTTCAGCTGAGCAACAATGATCAAACAGTGCTGAAACTTTGGTGCTGCAGTATTGAGTGCATAGACATAAGACATAGTATAGTAGGAGGAGTGCATGGTAGTAGAAGGTTAGTGTTTTTCTTTCATTTCAGATATTGAAACAAGTCCTGTAGGAGTGTGTGGTTACCGCCACCACTGAAACAGCCTGGCCAGGAAGCTATACAGGCCACAGAGGGGAAGCTGCTCCACAGAGGGCCAGCTGTGGCACCTGCAGCTGCTGAGCCAGGACGGCAGCCTGCTGGACAGGGGGGGGGGTTGGCAGCGGTCACTGCTGAGCTGGACAGGAACAACCCAGGGATACAGATGCAGTGTAGAAATGGGTGTGGGTTTTCTCTTAACACAGAGGAGGTCTTTGAACATTGATGATCACAAAAATAATATATATTTTTTCATCTCTATTTTAGGGTAGGGTAAGGTGTGAGGGTTTTAACCCCTTTCGTGACTGCGATGCAAGCCAGGGGCTCGAATACGCAGTCACTTATGGCTCAGTAGTAGCCAGGTTAATTTGCACCACCAAGCACTGCTTAAAAGCTAGCGGTTTGATTGATTGATTGATTGATTGAAAACTTTATTAACAGATTGCAGAATGGGTACAATACAGTACAGCTCAATACACACAATTGTTAAGGGGATGCAGACCAGAGAAAGACTTTCGTCTTGTTTACATCAGGGTCCCCCATTTTCAATTCATCAGGACATGGGGGGGGGGGGGGGGGAACACTGTACAAACAAGCAAAACTGTACATTGGAATATTGACAAAACCATATAGGTAAATTACTGTACATTGGAGGGGGTTGGGTTAGGTCGGACATTTACAGGGGCCAGTTTCGAATTGCAGTCTCCCGTAGGTGTTCTTTGAGAGTGGTTTTGAAAGTGGGTAGTGATTCACATTCCTTTACAGCTTTAGGTAGGGCGTTCCGGTGGGTCCAAAATATATCAGATATAAATTTCAAAGGTACCCAGCGTTCCATTAGGGTTTCACGCGGCAGGGTTTGAAAGCTTGGCGTTGCTAATAAACATTTTAAATCATTTTTATAAACTGGTCAACACTGATCAAAACGGCTGTATTTCCGTATTAGGCTGCCTGGTGCGCCTGCGCTGTGATCACAGCGCATGCGCATCATGCACCCAACGTCCGGAAATAATGCAGTGTCGACCAGTTTATAAAAATTATTTTAAATTTGTATTAGCAACGCCAAGCTTTCAAACCCCGCTGCGTGTGTGTGAAACCCTAATGGAACTCTGGGTACCTTTGAAATTTATATCTGATATATTTTTGACCCACCGCTAGCTTTTAAGCAGTGCTTGGTGGTGCAAATTAACCTGGCTACTATGGAGCCATAAGTGACTGCGTATTCGAGCCCCTGGCTTGCATCGCAGTCACGAAAGGGGCTATGAGGGTTTATAAACAACATTTTACACGTTCCATCCTCTCTTCAAAGAGGCACTTCACCAAAAAATGGACAGTCAATTAGTTTGAATCCTTTTGTTGTGTTAATTATCTTATAATATATCTTATACTGCTACCTTATCATTTCATGGGGCTGTAATTAACACAACGTGCTGATTTAGTGAGAATCTCACACATCCACTGACCGAAGGCATAGATAGATCTTGGGATTTTAAGAAGCTATTTGATTTGACTCAAATGAAACTATTCAATATAAATAAATGTTTTGAATGTTTTTTTCCCAGTCCTGACTAGGTACCTCATATGAAAGGCCTTGACAAAGACCTCCAGAAGATGAGAGTGACAGGTGGTCGTACTATGTGAAGGTGCTGGACAGCTTACTCGCTGTTTGGTAGAGATCTGTCTACTCTATACTCATGTGAATTGTTCAGTACCTCTATAGATTTATACTTTATAGTGTGTGTACCAACAAATTGTGTGTAGTAGTGCAGTGTGTTTAATCGGTAAACTCCTTTTCTCTCTCACAAATGCTTTACTCCAGATCTTGAGCTGTGCCAAGCTTCATTTACGTACCAAATAGCCAAATGAGGTAACAACGGGACCTTCTTATCTGGAAGAGGAGATAGATCACCTGACCCAACAGATCAAGTTGATGTCTGTTGACCCCAGTGTTGTTTAGCATAGGATTCACACTGGGGCGATAGTGGATCAGAAGGTTGAGTGGTCGACTGATAATCCAAAGGTTCCTGGTTTGATCCCGGCAACTTGTCAAAATGTCCTTGAGCAAGACACTGAACCCTTAACTGCTCCTGATGAGCAGGTTGGCACCTGGCATGGTTGGCTCCACCGTGTGCGAGTGAATGTGTGATTTTTTTTTTACCATTTACTCTGGTTTGAATTTCTTGCAGGTACCTGCGATTCTTTGGTAGCAAGTTTCTCTAATGCCCCAGTAAACTGCTATATGCAGTACACATAAAAATGGCCACAAGAGGTTAATTGTTCTCATAAAGATTTTAAAAAAAAAATACCGTTACGCATATAGACTGCCCTTCCAACTGAAAAATGTCAGGATAGAATCAAAATATTAGGTAAAGAGAGAGAGATGCCCCATATTCCATTGCAGTTTGCACAGCCTCCTCAGCGTGCCTCTCCGCGGACATATATATATTTTATGCATAGCGTGGGTGGTGATGATGATGATGATAGAAACCGCTGTGGCGCATACAGTTGAATGCTGGTATTACACTCATTGAGGGACACGAAGAAGTCAAGTCCGATGGGATTTGGGAATCTCAAATACAAATCGGGATTGGAATAAAAAATGCATTTATATTAAACAATACAGAATATACAGCACTTCTTGGGGTCTGTAGGGTAAGCACTTATTCCCTCCCCCCTGGACATTTATGGAGATGTATGGGCCTTTTAAGTCAGTGATAAAAGTGTCTTTCAAGGATAAGTGAGCTCCTGCACTGATTATTATAGTTCAATATTCAATATTTGATCACCAAAACCCCCCAAAAAGCATGCCACTCTGCTTCAGAGTTTCTACAAATGCTGGACAGTGTCAACCTGACACAGCATGTGCACGTCCCCACACATGACAGGGGGCACACACTTGACCTTTTTCCGACCCTGCTGCCCCTATTAACAACTTGTGTGTATACGACCCAGGCATGTCGGATCACATGGCCGTTTCCATGGATATGCTTTCCCCCCCCCCCACCCATTCAAAGCCCAAGCGCCAGATATGTTTCAGAAACATAAAAAACATCAACCTGGATGCTCTGGCCTTGGATCTTCAACATCTTGCTCCTCCTGCCCTCTCCTCAGCCAGTGACTCAGTAGGCTATTACAACAAAGCCCTGAGTGGCCTCCTGGATGTTCACGCCCCTGTGAAATCCAAGATGGTCACCTTCTCACACTTTGCCCCCTGGTACACCAGCGAGCTGAGGGAGATGAAGGTGGCTGGCCGTGTCCTTGAGCGACGCCTCACTGCGTCGGGACTCACCGTGTACAGAGAGGTCTACAGAGAGCACCAAAAGGCCTACTCCAAAGCCCTGAAGGATGCTCGGTCACGGTTCTACTCCAACATCATCAACAATAGCCCCGGCAATTCTAAACAGCTTTTTTCCACCATACACCACCTCCTCAAACCCCAAACCCAGGCACACAGAGAGACCACTGAGAAGCGATGTAATGACTTCATGTCATTTTTCACATCCAAGGTTGAGGGCATCCGCTCTCTCCTCCCCGGCTCCTCTTCCTCACCTGCTCCACCTGCTGTCTTACAGCCTGAAGTCTCCCAGCTCCTCCGCTGTTTCAGCGACACCACGCAGCGTGAGGTCGAGGCCATCATCGGGAGGATGAAGTCATCAACGTGTGCTCTGGATCCCCTCCCAACAGCCCTGGTGAAAGCCAACATCTGCACTATTGGTCCCCTCATGACCAGCACCATCAACCTCTGCTTGCAGGCTGGCCACGTTCCGCCTGCCCTCAAAACTGCCATCATCACCCCCCTCCTGAAGAAACCCACCCTGGACCCAGAGGCCCTCGTCAACTACCGGCCCATCTCCAACCTCCCGTTCCTTTACAAGGTGCTGGAGAAGGTAGTTGCGAAGCAGCTCCAAGCACACCTCAGAGACAACAACATCTTCGAGAAGTTCCAGTCTGGTTTCCGCTCCACGCACAGTACAGAGACAGCCCTGGTCAGGGTAACCAACGATCTACTGATGGTGGCGGATGCTGGAACACCATCCATTCTGGTCCTTCTCGACCTATCGGCAGCCTTCGACACGGTGGATCATCCCATTCTACTGGACTGTCTCCACTCCAATGTCGGACTCCGCGACCTAGCCCTTGGCTTATTCCAGTCCCTCTTGGCTGGTCGGACTGAGTGTGTCTCCCTCGGAGGCGCAACATCCTCCAACCACCCTGTCACCTGCGGTGTCCCCCAGGGATCCGTCCTCGGCCCCCTGCTGTTCACCCTGTACATGCTCCCCCTCGGCCGCATCATCGGCCGGCACGGTGTGTCGTTCCACTGCTACGCTGACGACACCCAGTTATATATCCGGATCACACCATCATCACCTTCATCACCCCCCACACTGACCGCTTGCCTGGAGGAGACTAAGGCGTGGATGAACAACAGGTTTCTCCAGGTCAACAGTTCCAAAACACAAGCCATGCTGATCGGTACCCCACACCAGGTCCGGTCAACCACCATCACCACCATCTCCTTCTCCGGTCAGGACATTCCCCTTTCCACCCTTGTCACCAACTTGGGCGTGAAAATGGACCCCCACCTCACATATGATACACACATCAAACACCTCTGCAAGACCTCTTTCTTTCACCTCCGAAACATCATTAAACTCCGCCCCTCACTCACCCTGGCAGATTCCGAGAAACTCGTCCACGCTTTTGTTTCCTCCAGGCTGGACTATTGCAATGCACTCCTCATCGGGATCCCTAGTAAAAGCATTAAAAAACTGCAAACCATCCAGAATGTCGCTGCTAGGATCCTGATGAGGGTGCACAAATATGATCACATCACCCCCACCCTCAGATCCCTTCACTGGCTCCCCGTGGAACACAGAATTGAGTACAAGGTGTCCCTCCTCACTCACCAGTGCGTACACGGTGGTGCCCCTGCCTATCTCAAGGAACTCCTCACCCCCCAGTCCTCCTCACGTTCCCTCCGCTCCGGCACAGCCTACCTCCTCAAAGCCCCCAGGACTAAGCTGCACTCCATGGGCGATCGCGCCTTCTGCTCTGCCGCACCCAGACTTTGGAATGCTCTCCCCATCCACCTGAGAGCACCACAATCCGTTGAGGTTTTTAAAAGGGGCCTAAAAACATTTCTTTTTAACAAGGCTTTTGCCTGAATTTTCTTTTACTTTTATTTTTACTTCTATTCATTTTACTATTATTTTTATTTTATTTTACTCTTAGGTTCTTCCATTTCACTGGTTGTTAGTCTTTTTTATTGTTTTTATTCATTTTAAATTGTTTTATTCATTTAACTTTTGTCTATATCTCCTGTAGCACTCTGAGATTCTCCCGAATGGAGAGCGCGGTACAAATTGAATCCATTATTATTATTATTATTATTAAAAAGGGGGCCCCCCGCCCGAAAAGGGCCCTTAAAAACCGTGCTCACGCGCTATGCGCGCTCGCTTAATATATACACACAAGTATAGTGCCCTTTTCAGCCTTTGAGCACCTGTCCCTCTAAAGTCCTGTGCACGTCCCTGCAACCATGCATGCAGGCGGGGTGGGGGAAACTGTACAACTGTACAAGCAAAACTGTACATTGGAATATCGACGAAACCTTACGTGGTCCCAAGAAGAGGGTCTCGTGTATTATTGGGTTAGGACATTTACTGTACATTTACAGGGGCCAGTTTCGAATTGCAGTCTCCCGTAGGTGCTCTTTGAGAGTGGTTTTGAAAGTGGGTAGTGATTCACATTCCTTTACAGCTTTGGGTAGGGCGTTCCACATTGATGTGGCATAATTGCGAAACGTGTTTAGTCCCTTGTTTGAGCCGAATCTGGGTTTAACATGATTTGTGGAGCTCCCTCATGTTGTGGTTGTGGTATTCACTGACCTTTTGGAAGTATTTTGACATGTACATGGGTACCTTAGTCGCAGGCACATGCACACATAGAGCCCAAGGGGTGCTTGAGCACCTGCCTTTTTGAGCCTCATAAAAAAAGTGCCCTTTTTGAAAAAAATTATATATATATTAGAGCTGGGCCGTTAACGGCGTTAACGTGCTGCGTTAACGCTATACTAGTATCGCGCGATAATATAATTAACGCATTAATCTATCTATGTGGGTAGAACACACATATTTTGAATGCCTTCGGCAGGTTTTTTTTTTTTTTTTTTTTAGCCATTTTAAAAAAAATATCTCAAAAAAAGCTAAAAAATAAAAATAAAAAACCTGCCGAAGGCATTCAAAATATGTGTGTTCTACCCAAATAATGACCAGAAGTAAGTCCTTACTTTTTCTTTCCTCCTTACGTTTCTCAGGCCAGGTGGCCCATTACACCATGAGCCCATCTCCCGTTTCCAAAATGCATTACAGACTGTTTGAAAAAGCTGTTTTGCTATGATAATTGGTAATGAAATATCAAAATAATGTTCAATAAGATGTACTTGTGTTTAATAAGTTGTTTTATTCAGAAGTTAACACAAATAAATAATATTACCAGTACAGTACAGTATCTAGCACACTCTCAGGAGCAAAACAGAAAGAATCATTTCAAACTTGAACTATGTGACATGGCTTGAATCAACTGCTCCAGTGGAGTTGCTCAGTGGCCAATGGTGTCAACTGTGGTTGTACTGGGCAGCTCCCAGGTGTGAATGGAACTGTGTGAATGTGAAGCAGGGCGTTCCTGAAAAAGAGCATCTGTGCTCAGCGAACCTACCCTGGGTAAATAAAGGTAAAAAAAAAAATGTAAAAAAAAAAAAAAAAAAAAATCTTTTTTTTAGAGTAATGCGTTAATTATATTATCGCGCGATACTAGTATAGCGTTAACGCAGCACGTTAACGCCGTTAACGGCCCAGCTCTAATATATATATATATATATATATATATATGTATTTTTAATTTTTTACCGTTACGCATATAGACTGCCCTTCCAACTGAAAAATGTCAGGATAGAATCAAAATATTAGGTAAAGAGAGAGAGATGCCCCATATTCCATTGCAGTTTGCACGGCCTCCTCAGCGTGCCTCTCCATGGACATATATATTTTATGCATAGCGTGGGTGGTGATGATGATGATGATGATAGCAACCGCTGTGGCGCATACAGTTGAATGCTGGTATTACACTCATTGAGGCACACGAAGAAGTCAAGTCCGATGGGATTTGGGAATCTCAAATACAAATCGGGATTGGAATAAAAAAGGCATTTATATTAAACAATACAGAATATACAGCACTTCTTGGGGTCTGTAGGGTAAGCACTTATTCCCTCCCCCCTGAACATTTATGGAGATGTATGGGCCTTTTAAGTCAGTGATAAAAGTGTCTTTCAAGGATAAGTGAGCTCCTGCACTGATTATTATAGTTCAATATTCAATATTTGATCACCAAAACCCCCCAAAAAGCATAAAAAGGGGGCTCCCCCGCCCGAAAAGGGCCCTTAAAAATCAGGTTAGTCCCTGCTTAGTCGTGTAGCATATCTTGTACATGTTTGTAATCTTGTTTTTAGCACCTTTGAGGTGCTTTGGTACCATGAGGTGCAAGCATAGTCATAGTACCCTTGAATAAGTGCTCCTGCCAGAGTCTTCAGGGTATTCTTGTTTACTAGAGAGGAGATCCGGTACAAGAATCTAGTTCGTTGGTTGACTTTTTTGATTACATTGGATGCCATTTTGTCACAGGAAAGATTTGCCTCTAGGATGGAACCTAGGTATGTAATTTCATCTTTCATTGTGACAATATTGTCACCCAATAGGGTACCGTCTACTGTGCTCACAAAGTAGATTTCAGTGAGCCTCAGTCAGCTTGTACAGTTCAGTTCAGTTTCAGTTTAAACTTGATTTGAACAGGGACAGCACACATTAATTAATAAATGTGTGAGACAGTGTTAGCCAAAGCAAATTTTCAACTGTTGTCCCTGGGCCTAGGCTGGTAAAGCTATGCCTCCTAAAGTGTGAAAACGGAAGTACAGGAAGTACCGGCTACATGCTTTCCGGGTTCGACAAAACAATTATATAAACGTGTGAAGTGCACAATATTTCCTCGTTTAAGCCACTGCAACGGCTTTGCCTGAAGAATTTACTACATGACCGGGGCGTTCTAGCTTGTTTGCCGACAGGATTCGGGAAAAGTTTGGTCCGTTCTGAGGCAGCTTCCAGGGGAAGTACATACACCGGAAATTCTACCCGATTCACACTTTCAGCCGTAGTGCTTTACCAGTCTTTATCTCACGGAGGAGATAAAACTGGGAACGAGGTTACCCTGGGCCTGGTGTTAACACTTTCAGAGCCACCAGGGGGTGTCGTACTTACCTGGCTGAATGCCAGCACCCACTTCAATGATAGCGTTGTGAACGCATAATCTATGTCTTAAATTATGGCTATGTGTCTAATCTGCCCGTCGCTTATCAATGACTTGTTTGCAGTCAACATTGTCGAAACGGATTGTTTTTTTAATCGCTTCATTTCCGTTTTATAGCATTTTGAAAAGCCCTCGTTTTTTCAGGAAAATATAAAGATTCCATGATAATCGCCCTTTACTGGAATATTCTGGAATACACAAAAACTTTGTAATTTTTCGACCTATTTATGAATCGTTTTCAGATAAACGCTATATTATCGATAGTATATATGTACTTAATACTTATGCACGCTATAGAAGCGGGCTGAAATATCGATTCTCTCATTTCCTGATCAGCGGCACACACACACACACATATGGGACACGTTGATATATCTGTGAAAAAAGCTCTGATTATCCCAAGACTGGTAAAATAGATTCCTTACCTCAGATCAGATGTTATCCAAAAAGATTATTCCAATTCCTGATCGCCATTCCAAATATCGATCGCGTTTATTGATTCAGTGTTGGGTGCTGGAAATACATAATCCACGCTGTTCTGGGGTCGGCGATCAACTTGGGTCTCTTCAGTTGGCTTGACGAAAAAGTAAAATGAGGAAACTGGCCCACCCCCCCCCCCCATCAGTCTAAACTAATGGGGTGCAGTTACACAGGGAGAGACGATAGGGGGCGGTATATTCCCAATTGAGCTCAGAGAGACTCTGCAGCACTAACCTGAGGCTCGATTGATGAAATATGAATTCAAATCGCCAATAAAAAAAATACGACAAACAAACGCTATATAGCGTTGGTGGCATTCATAGGTCGGCATGAACTAACGACAAAACGCGTCGCTGGCATCCAAAGTGTTAAAAGCCGCAAAAAAAAAAGAAAAAGCATAACATATGGCATACAGGTAATTAAGAACAGGTTAAAAACACATCATGCAAAATATTTACATCAGACATGTACTACAGACAATGTACAAACAAACAATAATTATACATATTAGGTACAGGCAAGCATATGGGGTTAGAGTTCTGCAGGGCTGTTATGTTCACATGTGTAGTTATTTCTTCTTTTTTTTCCGGATTTTTCTCCCATCCCACTGTTTAGTCGTTATGCCAATTCCCAACCCCCTTCCTGGTTGTTGCACACTCCCCCCTACTGTTGGTCCGGGAGGCCGGAGACTGTCACATGCTTTCCTCCGACGCATGTGCAGCCAGCCGGCAGCCAGCCTGGCAGTGCAGATTCTCACCGGGAGAGTGTAACGTGTGGAAGGTCACACTACCTCCCTCCAGATCCTACCCTCGCTGTGCAGGCGCCCTGACCGAACTGTAGGGGTCGCTGTCCACAACGCCCAGGACCCACCCATCAGCTTTCCCACCCCTAACACTGCCAATTGTGTTAGTATGAACGACCAGTCAAGCTGATAGCAACGCAGAGAGCTGGATTCGAACCCAGCGTCTCCAGCGTTGATGGCGAGCGCCTTGCCCACTACACCACCTAGCCACCCGTGTAGTTATTTCTTAACCATGTTTTGAAAGTGTGTTTGAATGATCTGTGTGTTTTTATATTGCAGATGTAACTTGGAATGGAGTTCCAGGTCTTGGCAGCTCTCACGGAGAGGGCTGATTTGCTAAATGTACTTGTCCTTAATGGAACAGCCAACTGAGCCAAGTCACCCGGTACAACAGTTCTGGTGAACCTGCTGCTGGGGGTGAAAAAAGGAAAGTGGGGGAGGGCTAGACCATGGAGGATTTTGAAGACCAGACTGGCATCGCTTAGTTTGATGATGTTGTCCCAGCTCAAGAGGGCATGCTTATCCAGGATATTGCAGTGGTGGTGACGGATTGGTTTCTGGTCCAGAACCTTCAGAGCCTGTTTGTATGCAGATTGAATGGGTGCTAAAGTTGTTTTGCAGGTCTGGGTCCAGCTGGTAATACAGTATATAAGGTGTGACATGATGCTGGCATTGAAGTACAGTGTTGCTGCTTCAATGTTCAGGCAGTTTCTGATGTATCGGAAGTTAGATATATTGAATTTGACTGTTCTCGTGACTTTTTTTTGTACCTGTTTTTTTAAGGTGAGGTTGCAGTCTAGGATGATTCCAAGGTATTTGCATTCGGTCACCACTTGGAGCTTCTCTCCAGCAGCAAAGACATCTGGATCAGGTGTTTGATGATCTTTTTTCAAAGAACATGCAGATAGTCTTCTTTGCATTTAAGTGGAGGCAACAGTCAGTGACCGGCTCAGTGGCCTCGTGGGTAGAGTGTCCGCCCTGAGTTCGGGAGGCTGGGAGTTCAAGCCCCGGCCGAGTCATACCAAAGACTATTTAAAAATGGTACCCATAGCCTCCCTGCTTGACACTCAGCATCAAGGGTTGGTTTGGGGGGAAGTCCTTGCGACATACTAGCGTCATGTCCAAGGGGTATACTTGTACATCAAGCTGCCTCACGCTACGGAAACAGGAGATAGGCTCCTGCCCCATGTGCCGTTACGGCTCGAGAACCATTGGTTCTCAAAGGCAAACAGTCAGTGAGCCATTATGCTACCTGCATCATGGTTGTTTGTAGCAAGTACAGACAGGCGTGTGGCACCATTTAATTGACTTTGCATTGTTTTTTGTTTGTTTTTAACATAACATCAAATTAGACACACAAGCATTAACAGTAAACATCCAATGAAATCACCATTTGAATCATTATAAATGTAGTTTACGAGATATATACCTAATACTTGCTATCTAATACAATACATACATATGCTCTTGCTCGCTCACCCCCCCCCCCCCCCCCCCCCCCGGGACCCCCACTTGGATAATCCATCCATTTTCATTTGTTTCTAACCAGGCACTACAATTCATATGCTAGCTTTTATTCTCTCCACCACTTCTAACCAGATTGCAATGTTGGTTTCACTGACACCTAAAATTCTTGCTGTAGATATTTCTAGATCACATCGAGATAGGTAAGAACCCATACCTTCTGGCACATTTTATCCGGTTGAATCCATCGTGATGCTATCAGCTTTTTAGCAGCTGTGAGACCGGCTAAAACTAGTCTCTTTAGCTGTATAGGGGCTGCAAACTGAAAAACATCATTCAACAGCAATACAGAGGGATGTACAGGTATGTTCAGAAATAAGAATTCTGATAATTGCTGGGACACTTCTTCCCCGAATATCTTAACCGGTGGGCAATCCCAATACATGTGCATAAATGTACCCTCATCTCCATTTGTACATAAGGAACATAGGGAATCTCCCATTCTGTTCAATCTTATAGGAGTCAGGTATTTCCTATGAATATAATTAAGATTAATTTGTTGATGGTCCGGGTTACGTGACGCAATTCGAACGTTTGCCCAGACTTCTTGCCAATCAAAATCTATTTCCAAGTCTGGTATATCCCTCCTCCAGACTGAGTCTAGGGGGAGGATTCCATACGAAGACGTTAGTAAGTGATGATAAAAAAAAAAAGATACGAAGCCTCTCGATGTCTCTCTTTCATAGAAGAATTTGTGATATCTGTGGTGCTCAATTGGTATCTTTAATGGGACTCCATGAGCCTTCAAACAATCCAATAACTGTGCGTAAAAATAATATGTGGAACTGGTGAGGTAAAATTTTTTATGTATATCTTGATAGCTACAAAAACCCTGTTTGTTGAAAACATCTCCCAATGTGTGTATGCCCTGCTTTTCCCATTTGGGGTATATTATAGGTCGTTTTCCAATAAGGAGTGCATTGTTATTAATAGGGGAGTATGGCTATGCCATTTATGTTGGTTAGAATATTTTTTTTGTGTTTCACGCCATATCCGGATCACATGTGTAATAAGGGGGCCAAATTTCAATTTGCATTGCTTAATTGATAATATGGTGTATACTATGTCCTGCAGTCTATGTGGTGCTACTATATTTTCTTCTAAGTTTCTCCAAGATACAGATGCTTGGGAGTCAAACCAGGTTGTCAGTGGTCTTAAAGAGTACGCTTTAAAATAGTGGTAAAAGTCTGGAAATGCCAAACCTCCGTCGGCTTTGTTTCTCTGTGCGGTGGATCTTTTTATTCGTGGAGGTTTGTTATTCCAAATAAATGTATATGCGGTGGAGTGTAATTTTTTCCAGTAACCATCAGGAGGGGGGAAATCTCCTCCCCGATTTCAATGTAACGCGGAAGTGTAGTGGTCTATTAGGCGCTCTACAAATTAAAGTTATTATTATTATCATTCTGTTTACAATTGAACATTCCATGAAAATGTTCTATAAATTCTGCATCTTCTGAAACATTTATAAACAGAAAATTCATAAAAAATGGCACCAAAATTTGGTAAATTCCAGTAAATATTGCAATTTTGAAACTTTTTTCTTCTCTTAAGTATCATAACTGGATTCAGCATCCCGAATAACCCCCAAAACAACTCCAACATTGTTGAAATTGATCAAGTAGTTTCTGAGATTTGGATGTGTGCTAATTATGAAAAAAAAAAATTGCCCAACATTTACAACTTAGCATCCGGCAGTTTCTGAGTGCTGGGGATCCGTACTATCCATATCCATCATAAAACTTTGGTGGTTCCGAAATTTCCGGGTTCACAATGGGGCTCTATGGGGTGGCAAATAGACTAATTGACTTTGCATTGGTTTGTGGCTAACTATCCGGAGCTAGTATGAGGAACAGCATGGATCGTACTAAGAAAAGGTTTCTACCGATCAACATCATCATTGGTAAGTAAGAAATGGGGCCAAAACAGAACTATCCCTTTAAGGAAGGATGCACTTATTTGCTGATGACAAGGTCCCTTTCCCCAAGTCACAAGTGGTGGTCCATGTTTATGTATCCACTTTTCCATATCATAGGATATAGAGAGAGAATTGAAGATCCACAAATATATACTACTACTAGATCTCTAGAAAGATGGAACAAAAAATACACAATTACAATTGGTGTAATTCAATTTGTATCATATTACTACCTCCATGAGCCAAATCCGATTTGTTTTCACTTAGTGGGCTATTGTCTGAGTGTAATTCCCAATTTGCAGGCAAAGAAGACTCATTCAAACAGACAAAATATTCCCTCTTTCCATTGAGGCTTTATGGGCTGGGTATGTCCTCTCACCCTCTTAATTCTCTGAAAACAACTATGTTTATATATCTGAGTGGTTTAATTCAAGTGTGAGTCAATTCTTATTTGTTATTGTGTAGATCTATTCATTGACAAATGGCCGCATAAGAGATTAGCTGTTTGTTTATGTGAAGATATTATTGTACTTTAGCAGGAGTCGTTTGCTATTGAATACCCAGACACAGCAGATGACGAGTCAGAAAAGATGGAGTAGCTGGTGATCATAAGAAATATGCTGGTAAGCGCTCAGACGTTGTGATTCAGTAAGCTGATTCTGCCTGGCAATGTGCAGGTGAGATGTTGACATGTCCACAATGGTGGAACGAACTTCCCACCAGTCAAGACAACTGAAACCCGGCCGTCAACTAAAAACACACCTCTTCAAACAATATCTGAAACAAAAAAACGTACTGGCTTTTACTATTATGTACCTTACTACTATGCTACTATAGTTATACTACATTTACATTTTGTCATTTAGCTGATGCTTTCATCCAAAGTGAAGTTATGTACGACAAGTCAGCAGGAAGGGTACAACTCTTTCAGCTGAGTAACAATGTTCATCAAACAGTGTTGACACTTGGGTGCTGGAGTGTTGAGTGCATAGTAGTAGAGACATTAGTATAGTAGGAAGTAATATAGGCAAGGAAGATTATTTAGTGGAAGAGTGCATGATAGAAGACAGTAAGGTTAGGTTTTTTCTTCTTCTTTCATTTCAAATATGCTAATATGTCTGTGCTACTATAGTTATACTACTACTTACCATGCTAATTATGTCTATACTACTATGCACTCAAGAGTGTATCCCTCAAGTTCAACACTATTTGACGAACAATGCCACAGACCCTTGGCCGCCAGAGGTGTCCTGCTGACTTGTTGTTCACAATCTGTAGGCCGCTTTGGATAAAAGCATCAGCTAAATAAATGTAAATGTTGAGAATGCTTGGGGGAGAAAAAAGGTTAAACATTGCTGTTTATCGGCTAACAAATATCCTGAGGACAGGCAAACAAGACAGCAAACACTAAGAATTCACAACAAACATTTAGCCCGCAACTAATTTAGATGGTACTGTAACCAAATGAGAAGACATGTCCTTCAGGTGACATGTCCACTGATAGTCTTTTCAGCACTGGCTTATTTTTGTCATTTGTTTCAATGCAAATGCAGCACTTCACACGTTCCCAACTGAAATCAGCGTGTCTTTAGAGCAGTGGTTCCTAAACAGTTTTGGCCCGAGGCACATCAAACGTCTAACCAGAATATCTCAAGGCACGTTACAGTCACCGTATATTAATTATGGAGATTGTCTCAAATGTCATTATATTGTCATTCGATATTTCCCCTATAATATCAAGGCCTATGCCTGATGCAGTAAGAAAACTATGTCATGTTGATGTGCAATCAAGATATTTCATAAACATAGATGAGAGAACAGTGTTGATGTCAAGAACAGCACAAGCACTTCTATGTGGAAGTAATAGGTATCTGATTAAGTGCAGATATTCTACAGTATTTGTATGTATCTCTTATCTGGATTAAACAAGTAGTATGTTCATTCATATATGGAGGTACAGTAGTCAAAAGTTTGGACACAACTTCTCATTGAACTGAATGAGAAGGTGTGTCCAAACTTTTGACTGGTACTGTATATAAAAAGATTTCCCACTAGTTATGAATAAGTGAGTGCTGACACAAATATGTACAGTATGTTGAATTTTAGCGATTCCTCACTGCAAATTAATGTAATTGGTCCACCAAAGACACTGTCCGTAGCAACCATCTAACTTCCCACCTACTTCCTGGGTCCCTTAATCAACTAGCACGGAGCGCTTCCCCCCCCCCCCCCCCCCCCAAGCACTGCCAGCTGAAAAGTATGTTTCCTATGGACATGATAAGATAAGTAATTTCAAAAGTATGCAGCTGTTACATTAACAAAAGAATGAGCACAGTTCAATTGTATGCCGTTACATTTGTCTTCAGGTACCAGTGAACAGAATGGGTATTAAAACCAGAACTCACACCCTCAAACTGGGGAAGCGCTTTACTATTTGTTCAAGGGATAAAATAGATACATATTGACAACAATCACACTCCGTTTTATGGGAGGACACACAGGCAAACACATAGGAAAACAGGGCATGAGTCAGTGAACGGGAAAGGCTAGTAGGTAGAAGTGGGTTTTGAGCCTCGATTTGAAGGCATCTATCGAGGGGGCGAGCCTAATGGAGGTGGGGATGCTGTTCCACAGTTCAGGGGCTGCGACAGCAAAGGCACGGCCCCCCCTGAGCTTGAGGTTAGACCTCCGGACTGTCAGGAGCCTCTGATCGGCTGACCTGAGGGACCTGGTGTTGGAATAGGGGGATAGGAGGTCTGAGATGTAGGAGGGGGGGTGACCATTAAGGGCTTTAAAAACAAATAGGAGAACCTTAAAATCTATCCTGTAGCGTACTGGGAGCCAATGAAGGGAGGCAAGGACAGGGGTGATGTGGTCTCTCTTGCGGGTTCCGGTCAACAGTCTGGCAGCAGCGTTTTGTACCAGTTGTAAGCGGGACATGGAAGACTGGTTAATGCCTATATAGAGGGAGTTGGAGTAGTCTAATCTAGATGAAATGAAGGCGTGGATGACTCTCTGAAGGTCTGCATGGGAGAGAAGGGTTGAGTTTGGCAATGGTGCGTAGTTGGAAAAAACATGCCTTTACCACTGAGTTCACTTGTCTGTCGAATTTAAATTGTGGATACAAAATGACACCTAGGTTCTTGACATAAGGCTTGACCAGGGAGGACAGGTTGCCAAGGCTGTTGGTAAGGGTGGTGACAGCGTCTGGGGGACCGAAGAGGATTATTTCGCATTTGTTTTGATTTAGTTGTAGAATGTTTTGTGCCATCCAACATTTAACATCATCCAGGCAGGACATGACTGTTAAGTAGAGACTGGTTGTTAGGTTTCAGGGAAACGTAAAGCTGTGTGTCGTCAGCATAACAGTGAAAAGAGATGTTGTGCTTCTGAATGATTGGACCAAGGGGTAGCATGTAAAGGGAGAACAGGATCGGGCCAAGGATGGACCCTTGCGGGACCCCACAGGAGAGGGAGGTTGAGGGGGAGGAGCAGTTGGCGATGTTGACAGCAAAGCTTCTATTTGTGAGATAGGAGGAGAACCATGCTAGTGCAGTGTCACTGACACCAACCCCATGTTGGAGACGATCTAATAAAATGGTGTGATCAACAGTGTCGAAAGCTGCACTGAGGTCAAGCAGCATTAAAACAGAGCAGTCACGGTTGTCAGTGGCGAGGAGTAGGTCATTTGACACTTTAAGGAGGGCTGATTCTGTGCTATGGCCAGTCCTGAACCCTGACTGAAATGTATCCAGGATGCTGTTCTGGTGCAGGTAGGGAGACAATTGGCACAGAACCTTTTCGAGTATTTTTGACAGAAAAGGAAGCTTGGAAATGGGCCTGTAATTACTGTGCAGGGTGGGGTCAAGGTTTGGTTTTTTCAATAGGGGCTGGACTACTGCATGTTTAAAGCAGGATAGAACAGTACCAGTTGCCAGGGAGCTGTTAATAATGGAGAGGATGCTGGGACCGGTTGTGTGAAAAACCTGTTTCAGGAGAGCAGTGGGAACATTGTCAAGGGGGCAGGTTGCAGGTTTCATAGAGGAAACTATCTATGTTGTATGATAGTCCTTTTAATAGCGAAGTTACAATCAAGAAGCACTTTTCTTGCTTTTATTAAAGCATATACCACCATGAACAAGTTGTCTTGACACTTGACAGTAACAGAAATGCACCATGGGTTTAGCAGCAACATCATCATACTCAGTTATTTTCTGACATAAAATACCGTAATTCCTCTAATAGTAACCCCGGCTTGTATTTGTTTCAACTGTAGCGGGTACCAGGCTTGTATTAGGAGGAGGCCTGTATAAGAGGGAGGCCTATATTTCAAATTTTCAAACGGATCATAATGAATAAATCAACATTTTGTGTCAGTTTGAACCCAGTAAAATGTACTGGGTTCATTTATTGAAACCAAGTACTGTATGAAATAGTAAACAGTGCAATTACAGGTGGTCACTGGTCATTTCAACGTTTTCAAAGTGAAATCAAGTAACTAGCTCAGTATGCAGCTCAGTATATTAGTAACCCGGCTTGTATTAGGAGGCCGGCTTATAATTGCTTAGCTCAAGAGCGCACCCGGCCATTAATAGAGACCCGGCTTGTATTTGAGACCCGGTTACTATTAGAGGAATTACGGTATAAACAATATTAGCCTACTACAAAAAAACATTTCAAAATAACTTTTATAACATAAAAATGAAAATCACCAGTGTTGATTTCAGCCCAAATAAAAATGAACAGGAAATCAAAGTTTCAATGTTATTCCAACAAAAGTAAGAAAAACATAGCAACCATGCTGCTTCTGTGTAGGTTCATCAATAAAGCACAGAGTAAAAAATAAATTATATTTAGACATATGCCTTCTGGCAACACAGAGATAGACGGGCCATATGGTACATCAATCCTAGCTGACAGCATGCAGTCCGATAGTTACTACTTTGTTGCAAACCACCAGCCAGCATGTAATTCCCACTCCACCTGTGAGGGAAGAAAAAGGGTTCTATTAAAATTGCATTCAAGCAGATCAACGGCAACTGCTAAGAAAGTCTAGCGTGCATGAATAACGTCATACTTTCATACAGCAACCCAAACAAGTCGGATGTCTTCAGCAGAAAAGGTACAGCACATTGACCGTAACTGCAACATTCATGTTATGGATCTCTCTAACCTTGGCATGAAAAAAATACTTTCCCCTTTTCAGTCTCGGACAAAAAAAAAGCAATATGGGAATTTTAGTCAGTATTTCTACTAGTGGATTAGGTGGTAATAAAACAGAGTACTCCATTACTCGTGCCCATCCCTAGTCGTCAGTGGAGATTGAGGAAGGGAAAAATTACTAATTTGCGAAGCATTTGAACTTGTGCTGAATTCAATACAACCCCATCTAAATGAGAACAGAGAACAGCTTAGAATGACTTTATAAGTGGAAAAAGGTTGTGCATTGTTATATTCCTGTTCACCTGTATATTGAATGTGTTGGCTCCTAAAAGTCACTGTGTGTACAAGTCTGTAAATTGACCTACAAAATCTGATATAAATGTATATATATTGTGGCGACTGACGCGGGACGCCACTGAGAGGAAGATGTCGAGGCGCAGGAATCTGGCTCTGCGTCATCCGCAGCGAGGGGAATCCTGGAAGTGACAGCAAGTGGCACTCGCAACGCGCGGCGTCACTCGCCGACAGGGAATTCCGGGCTGGCGAGACAAGGCAGACGCGTCACGTCTCAAAGCAAGGTGGCCGGGATACGGCGAGCGGGGAAAGACAGCTCGACCGATTGATGCGTGGAGCGTTAACGTGTCCCTATTTCCCTGTTCCCCGCAGATGTCCGTAGTGGACGGACTGGAAGCATTTAGATAGATGTTTAGTACTGCGGGAACACATACCTACGCAGCACACACTTCATACGCACACATGCCCGACACACCCACTAGTTGATTAGTACGGATAAGATACACCTGCACATAATTAGTTTGACACACATCTCACGTGCACACACAATGGTACCAGACCATTCATAGACACTAGGATAGACAGAGTCATGTTGAGCGTGTTGGAGGGTGTTGTTGTAGAGAGAGAGAGAGATTATAGTATTCAGAGTTTGTGACAGTGTGACAGTGAGTGGTGGTGGAAGGAGAGAGGAAAGCGAGTAGGTGTTCGTGTGTGAATCGACCCTGGACTGGCTGAGATTCTCTCTTGTGTACTGACCCTGGACTGGACGACTAACCTGAGTATTGAACAATCCCTTTTCTGGCAACGAACCTCCTTTGTGTACTGACCCCCGGACTGGCTGATTGATTGATTGATTGATTGAAAACTTTATTAACAGATTGCAGAATGGGTACAGTACAGTACAGCTCAATACATACAATTGTTAAGGGGATGCAGACCAGAGAAAGACTTTCGTCTTGTTTACATCAGGGTCCCCCATTTTCAATTCATCGTAACATATATGACATACAGATAGACAGTACTGTTACATCTATACATTTATGCCATACCAGAATTGCAATTACAGTACTGTTTGTGATACAAAGAGTCCAGAAAAAGAAAAAAAAAAGAGTATATACATTTGACGTAGAAACTGTACATTGGATTGGGTAGGTGGGGGTGGGGGGGGACTGTACATTGGAGGTGGTTGGGTGGGTGGGGGGGGTTGGGTAGGAGTGGCGGGGGGTTGGGTAGGAGTGGGGGGGGGGGGTTGGGTAGGAGGGGTGGGTGGGGGTCACTGTACAAACAAAACTGTACATTGGATTATTGACAAGACCATACTTTACATTGGAGGGGGTTGTGTTCGGACATTTACAGGGGCCAGTTGCAGTCTCCCTTAGGTGTTTTTTTAGTGCGTTTTTGAAAGTGGGTAGTGATTCACATTCCTTTACAGCTTTGGGTAGGGCATTCCACATTGATGTGGCATAATTGCGAAACGTGTTTAGTCCCTTGTTTGAGCCGAATCTGGGTTTAACATGATTTGTGGAGCTCCCTCTGGTGTTGTGATCGTGGTATTCACTGACCTTTGGGAAGTATTTTGTCATGTACATGGGTACCTTGGTCGTGTAGTGTATCTTGTAGACCAGGCCCATTGCAAGTTGCTGTACTCTGTCGTCTACTCTAAGCCATCCTAGGTTGTCAAAGTGGGCAGGGGTGAGGTGGGTTCTAGGAGTAAGGTCAAGCAGTAGTCTGACCAGTTTGTTTTGAGATGTTTGTAATTTTGTTTTTAGCGCCTTTGAGGTGCTTTGGTACCATGAGGTGCAAGCATAGTCGTAGTACCCTTGAATGAGTGCTCCTGCTAGAGTCTTCAGGGTATTCTTGTTTACCAGTGAGGAGATCCGGTACAAGAATCGAGTTCGTTGGTTGACTTTTTTTTTATTACATTGGATGCCATTTTGTCACAGGAAAGATTTGCCTCTAGGATGGAACCCAGGTAGGTAATATCTTCTTTCCTTGTGACAATATTGTCACCCACTGTAACTGAGAAGCCGTCGGTCTTGCTGAGTTTGTTATTTGAACCGAAGAGAATGGACTCTGTTTTGCCCATGTGTAATGATAGTTTGTTATCAGCGAGCCATATGCAGATTTTGCCTAGTTCTGAGCTGAGGGTTTTTTCAACCTGTAACTTGTTCTTGTCAGAGACCAGCAGGGCTGAGTCGTCCGCAAACAGGAACAAGTTGCAGTCACAAGCTGACGACATGTCATTTGCATAAATTAGGAACAGTAGCGGACCTAGTATGCTTCCTTGTGGAACACCACAGCTTACTGTGAGGGGGGGGGGATAGGGTACCGTTTACCTCCACCATCTGCTCTCTCCCCTCCAGGTAGGATTGCATCCAGCTCACTGATAGACTATCAAAACCAATTGCTTTTAGCTTGTCAATCAGAATGGTGTGATTGACAGTGTCGAAGGCCTTTTGTAGGTCCAGCATGACCATGCCGCAGTATTTGCCCGCGTCCACCTCTTGTTTGATGTAGTCGTTTAAATAGAGAAGGCATGTGTCAGTGGAGTGGGATGTTCTGAAGCCAGATTGGAATTCGTAGATTAGATTTTTTTCCGCAAGGTATTTTTCGACCTGTTCGTATACAATTTTTTCCATGACTTTCGAGATGGAGGTAAGGATAGAAACAGGGCGGTAGTTGCCTGGGTCTAATTTACTGCCTTTTTTGTGCAGAGGGGTCACTCTCGCAACCATTCTGCTGACCATTCTATTGCTTTCTGTGCATTTGTGGTATATATATATGTTATTATAACATTCTAATATTCATTACCTGCTACTCCAGTTGGGAAAGCCACAAGTCGCTCTACAGGGGCTATCCATCTACTAGGGACCACAGTCACAGGATCAGAATAATACTTCCAGATAAGTGAGATCATCAGAGCAGCCTGAGAACAAACAAAATGAAATCAGCCTGTTTCAAAGTGTATACATTTTACAACAAACAGTACATTTTATTGGTATTTTAAAAGGCTAATTCCACCTAAATGCATTTTAAAGGATAACTCCACTGTTAATATATATCAGACCCATGTACAATAATGCTTTTCCCTTATGAAATATATTTTGAAAGCCATTTTGTGCCGTTCCAGCACCTCACTGGGCTTCCAGTGTCTCTGAAAATGTACCCTTAACCCTTTCACTACCACACTACAGAAGGGTAACCTTCCACTACCACACTACAGACGGTTAACCAATTGATTGATTGAGTGAAAGGGTTAACCTTATGTAGTGTGGTAGTGAAAGGGTTAACCCTTTGTCGTGTGGCAGTGAGAGGATTAACCTTCTGTATTGTCGCAGTGAAAGGGTTAACCATTTGGTGGTGTGGTGGTGAACACCCTGTGGATGCTCAAAACTCACATATTAATCTGTGGTTCTACACTGTTCTTCATCACTCCATACAATGTTCTCAAAAAGGACCACTTCGTCCTCACCCTCTTGTGTTTGACTGTGGCACAATAAAGATTTTTTTTTAAAGGTCGACTGTGCAGACTTACAGGATAGAATGCCATTTCTATAGAGATAAAACAACACTGTTGAGTTTTGAGCATCTAGAGAAGGTGCTGAAGGAACTGGGGCTGCACCCTCACAGGCCATTCATTCATCTGGCTGATCTTAGTTGACGACACCTTTGTTAGTTAATTAGTCGATTTTTTTTTTTTTTTTTTTTTTTTTTTATTTCCCTCCCATACTGAAGGAGTTATTTCCTGAAAAATAATGAGAATATCTCTGGTAAATACTTTAAGAGGTGCTTTTGCATTATTGCAGCATGTGGGAAATTTGACAGATACGTTGATTAAATCAACTACCGTAATCGATTAGTTGACAAACTCCTTACATTTTTAGTGGACTGACTAAGAATTCCTTTAGTCGAGTAACAGCCCTAGAATTGTATTAGATCACTTCTTCTGTGTTCGCCCTCAAGTGTAAAGTCACACAACTCACATATTTTTTCCAGGAAGAGAAAACAATGGATTTCTTTCAACAAAAATTAAAAGGACATTTTGTGTGTGTATCTCAGTGATAAATAGACGAGAACTGTTACAGACAAAAGGGTTAAAATAGAGGGGGGAAATGTTTAATTTCATGGGATCTTTTATTATAGGTACAGGAACATGCCTGCCCATCCATACAATTTTCTTTCAACCATCTCAGGCAATTTAATCCAATGATGTCCTTACTTTGAAAAGTCACAAATCAAAAGTCGCAGCAGAGAACATTTGTGGCACAATTGAGGAAAAGGTCTATTTTTCCAGAATTACAACCTTAAAAGTCAATTTCAGTTAAATTCCTCTAACTTGGTATGGCACAGAACTATCAGCAATTGGTTACAATCAAATACACAATTAAAAGGGTCTTATCTTATTTATGCTTTCTGTGATGTTTTCCACCTACCTGCAGAATGTAAAAGACTATGTTCACCACCCACTTCATCTTAGCTTGTTGCGCCGTTCTTGACTTAACTATGAAAGAGAAGAACGCACAATTGTTAGTCGGGACAGAACATTTCAGTCATAGTAGTAAGTCATTCCTTGTGCTTTTTCAGAGTATAAAATGCTAAATGCCTATAAATCTGAATTACAAATGGGATTGGCGGTTGTCACTGTAAACCCCAAGATTACGTGTTCTTCATAGTCATGGCATTGTAGCAGACAGAATAGTACCTCCTTTGTATTACATATGGCCCACTGAAGGGGCCTCCCATAGACAAATGTGTATTAAATACCAAATGTATGCTACATCACAAACAGTAAGACTTTGTGCATTCCACAATGAAAATGCTATAGTGGGATATTCCCCTTAGTGAACCACAGAATATTAAGGCATGGGGAATATTCACAAGTGACTGAGGACTCGGAAGGAGAGAGGGCCTCTGACAGCTGTTTGGGTGGAGCACGTTGGGTAAGAAACTTGGGAGAAATGGCGGTTAACTCAAGGAAGCAGTGAAGCCATATAGAGTACCATATATGTGGCATACATCAAGGTTGTAGACATTATGCTTCACTCCAACACGCGGTAGTATGCATGTGTGGGCATTGTATGTTGGCTGAGATATGTTATAGGATTCTTGGTTTGGCAGAACCAGAATCTGCCATTTATTTTTTAATTAAATAAAAAGATGTCGACACTGAGAAGCAAGAAACCCTAAGCAACACCTTTTTATGTAACCAAAATGTACACATTCAAAGCATTGGGTTTTCATAAAATCTAAACGTGATGACAGACAAACGGACTGACAGATCATTATATGCAACAGTAGTTTTCAATTATTCTGTCTGACCGTCTGTCAGTCCATCCATGTACTTGTTCATGCTAAATGCTTCCACAGTCTTTCAGCTCATCAGTGTGTGTTACCACTATGGACACTAACTTCATTACCACTGGTAACACAGAGCGCGCCACTGGGCTGCTTCCTGTGTGTAGAACACAATGTGGTGCCTGAGGATGAGGGACAGCAACAGGCAGCAGTTGACCCCCCCCCATGGACTGTCTGTTATACAAACCCCCCCACCTGCCACTTCCCACTTGGGTGTTTTTAACATGTGAATCGGCCAAGGCGGGCAGTGCAGAGCAGTTTGAAATACAGAGGTGTGAAGGTGAAGGACACTTTTCTTTCCTGGCTTTGTGTCCATTGCTTACAAAATGAGGGGGAGGGGGAGGATAAGGGGGGGCAGGCAAAGTTTGACTTCATCTACATACAGTGTTGTCACCCTGTGTTTTTCTCCATTTGAAAGAAAATATGTATGACATTTTGGATTCTTTATCAAACATTGAGTTGACTGAGTTTGAATCCTACCATGAGTCTTTAGTTTGTCTGTCATCTTGTTGATTTTGCGCTCCAATCTGGCATATCTGGCAAACTCATCCATCATACTTATTGAAGAGTGCTCCTTCTTCATCTCCTGGACCTCAGTCCTCATCTCACTCTCCTGTTCTGCATCCTTCTGAATCACCTTTGTCAGCTTGAAAATAAATATTTTATCGTATTATTGTGGTGTACAGCAACATAGCAAAATCAAAATATCAATGTTTATGGTTGCAGTAGCCTGAAAGGCCAGTGAAACGGCCAACAGCTCATTTGTACCGACGCCATCATCAATAAGGCAAGGCTCTGTCAAGCCTTGACTATGTTGTTCGGCTACAGCGTCATGTAGGCTACTCCTCGAATGTATAGCTAACGCATTACAGATCAAAACATTGCATCTCCCTAGAAATAAATGATAGTAGCATACGGTAAGGGAAACAATGTAACACGATTGATGAAAAAAGCATTTATTGCGTTATGAGTGTAACAGTGCTTGGCTCGCAACGAAACCACACCCTCTTACATTGTTTCAAACTATCAATTTAACACCGGTAGCCATTAGCCCCTATAGACGTTACGGTCGGGCTAGTAGTCACGTTAGCAACAACGGCTTAGGTTGGCTAGGATTGCCAGCGTAGGTCGATAACACGCAAAACAAAAACCTGTCTATTTGTAAACCCAACATTTATCACATTGAAAATATCCAAACAAACCCTACTTACGAAGGAGGATATGGTTGGTAACAGTATTTTCATGAGATTGCACAGAAAGACAGACCCCAATACCAGAAACCAAGCATACCCGGCCGCCATGTTTGTTATCCTTCCTCACACTGCTGCTGTGCTGCGGGACCAGGCTACTCTGTGCCAGACTGAAAAGTGACAATGTTGTTTGGTTTCTATAGCTATTCGGGCTATTGAGGACATTAAAATGCATAACGTACTACGGTTACATATAAAATGCACTTAGTTTATATCATATATGTGACATACAAAATTCTTTGTTTGAATATTCTTGAAATAGGCTGGAATATTAACTTATATAAAGTATAATGTTATTGATCCCAAATGGAACTGCAAATTCCTTTTAGGAATTCGGCATCTCAACAATATCAAACATACAAACAACTTTTATTTTCGCTATCCTATAATTCCCAACCTTTGATTAAAAAAAACAAAACAGGGTTAGTCCACTGATTGGCATGTGGACCTACCCACACAGGTAACTTGCTATGGTTTAAAAATGTGTTGCCTAGACCCCGAAGCCAATCAGTGGCACCAAGGGGCGGAGAGTGAGCCTTCTCGCCCGAGAGGTTGGTAGGAGAAGCAATACAATATACAGAGGGGGATCCAATCCGGTTTGAGCTAGTTCTGGTGCTGCTGGAACATTAGTGTTAGTAAGTTACAGTGTGTTCTCCTGGAGGTATAGACTGAGTAGGATAACACTGAGCTGCACATTCAGTTCACTAGCTCACATTTCCTTGCATTTCCAGTAGCTGCTGAAGGGCTATTTCTGTGCTTTCTCTGTAGACCAAACAAGATAAGCAACCATGCCGAAAAGATCCAACGTAAGTTGAAATGTGTACATTGTATGTCATTAATTTAAAGGTAATTGACAATGTATAATTTCACATCGCGAATGTTTTTTTTATTTTATTTTTATAAATGGGATACAGTATAATGCATGTGCATGCACGACTAAAACAAACTCTTAATTAATACATCGTAACACATTTACGATGTACTGTTTAGGTTTTTCATGTCGGTCCTGTTGATATGGAAGTGGCGCCTTTTTACTTAGTGCAGTGCCACATTTTCGTCGAACTGGTTTACGCATTGCACGATGTTTTCCGGTTTTGTTGTACTTTTAAATTACTTTGTTCAGTTTATTTACGTACGTTTATGATTATTATGTCTTAAATAGCTAATTAGGCTTCTCGGCAATCAGATCAGACAAAGGGGTGTAACCACCAGCATGTTGCCATTGCACACATTTCGCAATCTTGTGGATATTTTGGTCAAGCTACTATATGATGTGCATCTCCGATTAGTTTTTTTCTACATTCTGCGTCCCTAAATGTCTTATTTTATTGACATAAATGGAATCCACGTCGTCCACTTTTTGACCTGTGCGCTACGGCGTGTTGTAATGCGCGACACCCTGAACGCTTGGAGAGGCTAGTCTTTTCTTTGAGTGTCATGGCAGCCATCGCACATCCGAAGAGCATTTTGGCACCGATCGTTGTGGGGGAGGGGGGTCCCAAAAGTTTTGGCATAGTTTGTCGGAAGTAAGATAACTACTAATGGCCGCTGTATGTACATGTATATATATTTGCAATTCGGCGCGTTGTGTGTGATTTCTCGACGTGCTGCTAGTTTTTCACCGTGATGTTGTTTATGGGTCGCCGTGTAACGTTGGGCCCAACTCGTCCCGAAACCATATAGAATCCCGAGTCCAAGTAATGGCGGGAACATAAAGTAGATATGGTCGACGTAAGGCCAACGTTAGTTGTGTGTCTTCGTGTAACAAATTACTGTGTTGGTGAATGGAAGCGCATGTGGGGGCGGGGCAGCCATTTCCCTCCTTTCCGTGCAGTAAGCGCTGGGCTAACTTTCGAATAAAGATTTATAGTTGCCGCTACAACTTTTATACACCGACGTGCTTTGTGATCTCACACGATATAGCCACGTACTAATCGGACGACAATAATTACTTTTAGTTGAATATAAAAATTACATATGGCACTTTCCCCTCCCCCTCTCACTTGAGGTTACATAATTCCTCTTTAACTTGGGGGTGTGGGGGGCACAGCATGTGAGCCCATCCCCCCCCAGCATTACACACCCACTTATGCACATTCATGAATGTGGGATTGTTGTTCTTGGTTTACTAAGATACCATTTCCTCTTCCACAGAGTAAAGCTGTCACGGAAGAAGAGGTTAGTATTTCATGCTTGAAAGATAATATCTTTATCTACTTTTGGTTATTTTAATGCATATTACTTTTTTAACAACTGAATGAACATTGTGTTCTTTTCCCCCACAGCCATCAAAGAGACGGTCTGCGAGGTTGTCTGTAAGTTATTTGAAGCTCAACCATGTAAATAAAGGCTGTTAATCTTGTTGTGTTGTAGGTGTTTTAACACTAATCAACTTATGGTAATTGTTTTGCAGCAAAAGGATGATGAGCCTAAGGCAAAGGTAATAAAATGCAATTCTTTCATGATTTTCTAGAAAAAGTTGCAAATGTTTTGTACTCTGTCTATTGCATGTAGGAAATCACATTGCTCATGGCATTCCACCCCCCCCCCCCCCCTTATTTTTTAGCCAACGAAGGCACCCGCCAAGGCCAAAAAGCCAAAGGCCGTAGAGAAGCCCAAGGCAGAGGAGAAGGTAGAAGAACCTGAACCTGAAAAGGAAGAGGCCCCAGCTGAGAATGGAGACGGAGACGCCAAGGAGGCAGAGGAGGAGGTATGAGAAGCATGAAGTGTTGTGATGGTAACTATTTCAGGGGGGAGATCTCAAATTTCACTTTGTAGAAGTAGAATACTTTTATATGAATCTTAAATACTGTATGTATTTATATTTATTTAAAAAAAAAAATATATATATATATACACGGTATAGATTTTCTGTGTTGTCTCCATCTTTCAGGAGGCCCCAGCAGCGGAGGAGGCAGAGGCAGATACGGATGCAGACGCAGCGGCTGATGCAGATGCAGAGGGAGATGAGGCTGAGAAAGATGAAGAAGCAGAGTAGTACCAGCCCCTGATTCATTCACCAGCGCTCCCTGTACCTCCTTTCTTGTAAAATGCAGAGAATATTTTTTATCAACTATTTTCTTAAGAAAAATCAAAATCTTCTTAAGAAAAACAGCAAGGTTTTAGTGGTATGATTGTAGAAACACATTTGTTAAATTAAAAGAAGAAAAAAAAAAGGCTATACATTTGGAGGGAGGGACTCCATTGTATCTCACGGTGTCACATCTTTGAAGGGAAGGTATTGGTCATTGTGTGGTTTGTTTTTGATATTTTTTTTTGTACGTGTTCTGAATTTTGCGTTTAAAAGAGGGAGGGGCAGGTTGCAGCTAACTGTATGGCATGCAGTCATGCCCATATCAGGAACTTGTTTATCTGAGAGTGCCTGAAACATTCCATAGGCTATATGAGGGACTGTATTTGTAACCTGAATTGTTTGGGGGTTTTATACACGATACTTTCTTTTGTTTATGATGGGGGAATAGGATGGTTGTGACTGTTTAAGCTGTGCTCTGTTAACTCATTTATTCTTCAATTCAACTTATAGAATCCACAGTTCAGTTTAATCACGATTCTCACTAGTACTGGAATTGGTCAGGCTTGCCTGTGCTAAATGTGAAATAGTTTTTATTTCCATTCAGCAATGACATTTTAATCATCACATTTGTATAGCTGCTGTGAAACTAGTTTGTTTTTTCCCATAATTTTACAATTTTCTAAATGCAGTGTGACGGTACATTGTGGGTGTGGTTAAATGGATATGTGCTTTTTAGTTTTGCTAAAAACACAACATGCATTACAGTGTTAAACATACTGGTTGTAGCTTATCCTTTTTGGATACTGGTCATTTAAATTACTGTAATTGCTCTTAACCTCACAAGTGAACATGGCAGGAGTAACAGGTCATTCGTTGTGGTTTTAGGATTTATGTACCAATGTACAGTTTTCTCATTTTTTTGTAGCTGTGTCTGTGTTATGACTGGTATAAAATGCCAATTAAAATGGATGTAATTTCTCTTAAGTGCATTTACTGGATGTGATCGCAGCAGAAAGAAAGAACCATGACCCATGTGAATGGGTGAAATTGTAGTAGGCATTGCTTTATTACAACATTTTTTATCACCAGGCAGTATGATTCAGCATCTACGCTTTGGGTGGGGGTTATTTCATATTTCGGAGTCTAGATTAGCTGAGTAATTAATTTTTTATAATAAATTGTATGGCCATCATAACATTACGTCATCTGAAGAAGGCTCGACCTTGCTGAAGAAAAATAAAGAGTAGGATATAGGACTTTTAACCGTAGGAAAATGGCCGCTACGATAAGTATGACCCATTTCCGGGCGACGGCAGGTTTGTTTTGTGTGATTCTAGCTAACGTTAATTCTTGAGCTATTTCGGATAAAGAGCTGTGGTTTGCATGGCTGACCTTGTGCTCAGTTGTACATTTGTCACGGTAGGTGACGGCTAAGCTAGTTAGCTGACATTACAAACGAGGTGAAGTTTTACTTGTGCTCAACCAAATAGCTGGTATCGGTTATATTTATATCACTAAAAAGCTAGAGATACCAGCCACATCGCGATTATTGGGAAAGGGTCTAACGTGCTCTAAAATATAAAACTGAATAAAACCTGTGAGCAGTATTTAAATTATGTATGCTCACTTTTGGTGAAATCAAACCATTCCAAGTGAATATCCTGCTTTATATCCACCACTTACCTTGCATCTAGCACATGCAGTTACTGGTTACAGCGACCTCTAGGCAAAATATGACAACATGGTACTGCGCTTTGTTTAGTCTCGTGTGGATTGGATTTCAATGGGTGCAATGGTTTGCTACTGCAAATCCACAATAATAAATAGCTAAACTCCCAATCCACACATTAGACCAAAAACAAAAAAATTAACAAAGTGCAATACCAAGCGGGCCTATTTTGCCTAGAGGTCGCTGTTTGACAGCATTACATTATTATACATTTAAACAAGATATAACACCTGTGTTGTAATTTAGTTTGCACACTAGTTTGCACTCCTTGCAGACATAAACTGGAAGACAAGAGAAGACTTCAAGCTACTGCACAATGCAGGGAAAGTTCACTGTTCCAGGATATTTTAGCCATTTCTCTCAGTATCTCATCACTTTATATCAGTGACTAAGGTGCTCCCATAGTCGAGCAGACTGTACACAGAGCAGACTCCGCGGATGTCCGCGCGGACTCTTGAGCTTTGATCTCAGCGGACAGCAGACCCACAGGTGGGAAGCTCCTATTTTCTGACGCGCGGACATCCGCGCCGCTGACTTGGTGTCACACAAAACGCTGCTCGGCGTTTTGGTTGACATCGAACTGCATTTAATGTGACGCCGATCTGCATTTTACTCTGAACACTCGCTCTGTGCCAAGAGAGATGTTTGAATGGCTTTTCTAAATTAAGTGTGTAAAATTGCCAGTTTTATTTCGAAATATTGGAAACGGAGATAACATAGAATGTTATCTCCGTTTCCAATATTTTGAAATAAAACTGGTGCTTTTATTTCATGCAATGCGTGTCTTTTCAGCACCACGCGCTGTCCACCTCAAGCCTATACGGTACATTGCATCTCGCTGCCTATATACCTGTTATTCAAGTGCGTAAAACTGCCCGTTTTATTATCGAAATATTGGAAACTGAGATAACATACTCTTTATTTTGACATCGGATGACGACGACATGACAGAAGTTGACCAGCGTGGGGACAATTGTGTAAACTGCCGCGTGACATGTAGGAAATTGGTCCGCAGAGGTCCGCTCGACTATGAAGGCTCAAAGAGTCCGCGCGGACCTCCGCGGGGTCTGCTCTGTGTACAGTCTGCTGGACTATGGGAGCGCCTTAATGGTTCTCAAATTGTACCCCCAAAGTAATGGATCAGGCCTGGCCACAGAGCCCATTTGAAAAGAGTATCCCCATAGGATATTTATTAGATCTAGGAAATAGAGCTAGGGGTCTAGAATTCTCATAACATAGTGTATAAATGTAAGATGTGCAATAATTATGATAAATGGGGGGAAAAACATAAGGACAGACTATCCATAATTTGTAGTACATTAGTTTCAAGTTTCTTTAATAGTTGTCATACAGAAGTACAGAATACTTTCATACAAAATGCTTCTTACTGTTACGCTCCAGAATGAATGAATGAATGAAAACTTTATTTAACAGATTGCAGAATGGGTACAATACAGTACGGCTCAATACATACAATTGTTAAGGGGATGCAGACCTGAGAAAGACGTTTGTCTTGTTTCCATCAGGGTCCCCCATTTTCAATTCATATAGACATTTATGACATACACAACATACATGACATTTATGGCATAGGGACATATAGGTATTTAGTACTGATACATTTGTGACATAGGCGGTATTCAAATATACAGTACTGTTACCCCTAGATCCTGACAGAGTATATACATATGATGGGGAGGGGACTGTACATTAGGAGGGGGTGGGTGGGTGGGAGGGAACTGTGCTTGAGACTGTGCTAGACAAGATAGTATCAAATAACATAGTATAGCATGTAATTTAGATGAAGAAAATGAGGTCACAGTGTTCGGTATAGACAATGACATATGTACAATGTTCTGAGTTACCATATAATATACAATACTATGCAGTGTACTAATGTACAGTACTATATAGTGCAAAGCAGAAATGGGATGAGGTACAATTTAGGTACAATTTACAGTAAGGTGTACGAGTTGTAGTGCAATCCTTCATCAATAAATATAAAGTGTGGGGAGTGGGTGCTACAGTGTGTTTGTTTAAAGTGGGTGTGTGCTATAAAGTGTGTGGAGTGGGTGCTACAGTGTGTTTGTTTAAAGTGAGTGTGTGCGTGTGGATGTGTGTGCTATGTGCGTTTGGTGGTTGTTGTTGTGTAGTGTTCATTGTTCGTTTAGCAGCCTGATGGCCTGGGGATAGAAGCTTCTTCTGAGTCTTTCTGTGCTCGCCTTGAGACTCCGGTATCGCTTGCCTGACCGCAGCAGTTCAAAGAGGCAGTTGTTCGGGTGACTGGAGTCTTTAATGATTCTCTTAGCCTTGCCCTTGCAACGCTTGTTGTAAATGTTCTGGAGGGTGGGGAGCCCCCCTCCAATTGTGCGTTCGGCTGAACGTGTCACTCTTTGTAGTCTGCTTCGGTCTTGTGCAGTGCTATTCCCAAACCAGGAGGTGATGTTGCCGGTCAAGATGCTCTCTATTGTACATGAGTAGAAGTTCTTAAGGATCTTCTGACTGACTTGGAACTTCCTTAGGCGCCTGAGGAAGTAGAGGCGTTGTCGTGCCTTCTTCACAACACTGTCAATGTGTGTGGTCCATGTCAAGTCCTCGGATATGTAGGCTCTGAGGTACTTGAAGCTGTTGACTCTCTCAACCGGTGCCCCGTCGATGCTGAGGGGGCTGTAGTCCTTGACCCCCGACCTCCTGAAGTCCACAATCATCTCCTTTGTTTTGCTGACGTTCAGGGAGAGGCTGTTTTCCTGGCACCATCCCGCCAGGACCTTGACCTCTTCCAGGTAGGCCCTCTCGTCGTTGGCAGAGATCAGACCCACCACCACTGTGTCGTCAGCAAATTTGATGATTGTATTGCTACTCCGCTGAGCCACACAGTCGTGTGTGTACAGGGAGTAGAGGAGGGGACTCAGAACACAGCCCTGGGGGGCCCCTATGTTGAGGGTGATGGATGAGGAGGTGCAGTTGCCTGCTCTTCATAATCAGTCCACATTGCTCTTCCTCTGCATTGTATAAGACCAACTGTTATGTTAGACCACCTAGCTTTTGCCCTGACCTGTGGGCCATGTGGTCCCCGCCTGGAGCCCCCTCCCCACACACACCCCAAGTTTGAAAACCACTGCTCTAGCCTATTACCGATTGTGGTTCTAACAACTAATATTTTACTATTAAATATTATATCGCCAAAGGAAAGTGATGCTTTTGTGAAGTTATTAATTGTGCACAGACAACCTCAGGTGGCGGAGATATAATCAGTGCTTATTATTTTTTTGCCTTCCAGCACATGATCATCACATAAGCAGCAATCAAAGTTGCCCTGTATAGAGTGCCTCAGTCTCATGGTGCTCCATATGACACCCTTGTGCTGGAAGAATTCCCTTCCCTATCGTACCCCCCCCCCCCCCACACACACTGAATGAATGAAAACTTTATTTAACAGATTGCAGAATGGGTACAATACAGTACAGCTCAATACACACAATTGTTATGGGGATGCAGACCAGAGAAAGACATTTGTCTTGTTTACATCAGGGTCCCCCATTTTCAATTCATAGTGACGAGTATAGTGTATATGCTCGCTGTATGAGTGTGATGACACTACTGAGAGGAAGCACCCTACACAAGGCTACAGCCAAGCAGCAGCAGGAGAGGACGTCCTAGTTGTTGGAGCCTTGGGTGTCTTCTTGAAGGAGAATATGAAGGGTACATAACAATGTCACCTGGCACTGGACTTTCCTGAAAAGAGACATGAATTGTGAAATATAACTGAGGAGTTGTACTACAAATTATGTTAAGTTATGATATATTAACAATATGTTCAATTGGGTCTCATATCATGCCATGTTTCAAGTTTGTTTATTAAATATCACAATAAAATACATATACTTTACGGTGAAATGCTTGGTTCTGTATGAGCCCCAGGGAGTATGCTACAGTTTGGACTGATTACAATGTGTTACAATTTGTTATGGCGAATTATGAACTGATATATATATATATACACTTTTTTTTAAACAATTATAATCAGTTTGTCTTGTTATTCATTTATAAATGTTGATACATACTGTAACACTTTTGTCATGCCAAAATATTAGTTGGAAAACTAGTTGGTTAGCTCAGTGGTAGTAGCTTAATTTCACTTGATTTGTTCACCAGAAGTTAGCCCAATAAGAGAATGTATAGCAGGGGTCAGCAACCTTTTTGACATGAAGTGCCTGTTTGAAATATAGTTGTAACTAGTGTGCCTCAACAATATTCCATGCATCGTAAAAAAACACTCATAATCAGGTATTTTTAATAATAATTTTTACATTATTACATCATTATTGTTATTGTTAACAATATTATTATGATGGTTGTATCAACCCTAAATCTGAGTTGGGGCAGGGGTGCAATGCAGACAAACAGTTTTGCTTTACTCAGTAAACTCCGTTATCTGGGGGCTGTAGTTGGTCACTTTAAGCTGCACACCGGAGCATCTTTTAATCCAGCTGTTTGCTGTTCTCTGATATTTTCTGACATTTTGTTGATGCGTCGCTCGACACTTCAAGCTGACATGGGGATATCTTTTATCCTTGATTTGATTGTCTCTTTGTTTGGCAAGCCTTCAAACAAAACATCTGAGCTACAGAGAAAAGCCTCCTTGATATACTCGACTTAAAAAAAAGAACCTAGGTTCCTAGGAACTCTAGGTTCCATCCTAGAGGCTAATCTTTCCTGTGACAAAATGGCATCCAATGTAATAAAAAAAGTCAACCAACGAATGAATGAATGAATGAAAACTTTATTTAACAGATTGCAGAATGGGTACAATACAGTACGGCTCAATACATACAATTGTTAAGGGGATGCAGACCTGAGAAAGACGTTTGTCTTGTTTCCATCAGGGTCCCCCTACGAACTCGATTCTTGTACCGGATCTCCTCTCTGGTAAACAAGAATACCCTGAAGACTCTGGCAGGAGCACTCATTCAAGGGTACTACGACTATGCTTGCACCTCATGGTACCAAAGCACCTCAAAGGCACTAAAAAACAAATTACAAACATCTCAAAACAAGCTAGTCAGACTACTGCTTGACCTGACTCCTAGAACCCACCTCACCCCGGCCCACTTTGACAAACTAGGATGGCTTAGAGTAGACGACAGAGTACAGCAACTTGCAATGGGCCTGGTCTACAAGATACACTACGCGACCAAGGTACCCATGTACATGTCAAAATACTTCCCAAAGGTCAGTGAATACCACGATCACAACACAAGAGGGAGCTCCACAAATCATGTTAAACCCAGATTCGGCTCAAACAAGGGACTAAACACGTTTCGCAATTATGCCACATCAATGTGGAACACCCTACCCAAAGCTGTAAAGGAATGTGAATCACTACCCACTTTCAAAAACACTCTCAAAGAACACCTACGGGAGACTGCAATTCGAAACTGGCCCCTACAAATGTCTTAACCCAGTTGTACAGTAAATTACCAAGTATGGCTTTGTCAGTGTACAGTGTCCCCCCCCCCTACAATGTACAGCCCCCACCCACCAACCCCACCCACCCAACCTCCTCCAATATACAGTTTCTACGTCAAATGTATATACACTCTTTTTCTGGACACTTTTTGTATCACAAACAGTACTGTATTTGCAAATCTGATATGTCATAAATGTATAGATGTAGCAGTACTGTCTATTTGTATGTCATGTATGTTATATATGTTATGATGAATTGAAAATGGGGGACCCTGATGTAAACAAGACGAAAGTCTTTCTCTGGTCTGCATCCCCTTAACAATTGTATGTATTGAGCTGTACTGTACTGTACCCATTCTGCAATCTGTTAATACACTTTTCAATCAATCAATCAATCAATCAACCTGTGGGAGGATTTCAACAAGATAAATGCGACAACAGTGCAAAATATTTCACTATAATATTTCAAAAAGATATATATATACTTTTCTTTTTTTTTTTTTATATAAATGCTGCCCCCTGTGCCAATGAAAATGCCCCAGCGTGCCTAGGGTTGCCTACCCCTGATGTATAGGAATGTTTAATCAGTTTTCATTCTCGTTTGCTATCTCTCCAGACAGTATGACAGACGGTTATTGAATCCTAGATCTAGTAATAACCTAATCTAAAATTGGTTATTGTTATTTGTGACTTTGTTTTGTCTACCTAAATGTTTACTGTGAGCGATTTATAGTGCCAAATTTCCCTCGGGATGATTAAAGTATTTCTATTCTATGGCACATATCCTGGGGGGGGAACTGATGCATTACGTTGGAGATAACATTTGAGAACCACTAATATAGAGAACGTGATTAATAGACATTAAAACCCCCAGCATGGTGCAGTTCTCTAAATCTGACAGTTCATGTCTGCACTCTGCAGCCAGTGGAGTAACAAAAGTGCATACTTTAATTACAACACAATCTTGTGTTGTAATTAAAGCTAAAACAAAAGGCTGGCTGTCACAAAACAGTCACATCTAGAGACCTAAAAACCTACTCTAGCGAGGCCTTTAACCTTGAACTGGAGGGTCTGGACTGGTCAGATGAGCTCAATGGTACACTGGTTGAAGAAACATGGCTTGGCTTCAAAACCAAATTTTCAACGATACTAAACAACATGGCCCCCCTAAGAACCACCAGGGTAAAAAATCGCGCTGAGCCGTGGATGCACGCTGAAATACTGACCGCTATGAAAACCAGAGACAAAAAATGCTCTGAGTTTCGTAAAAGTCAGGCAAAGCTTAACATAAGCACGAGCAGTGAACTCCAAGCCCACGTGACTGAACTCAAACTGGAAAGAAACAGACTAAGAAACGACGTAAACTCCATGATCAAAACAGCAAAGAAAAAATTCATCAATGACAAAACCGAGGAAAACAAAAACAAACCGCGTGAACTTTGGAAATTACTCAATAACCAACTAGGCTGCAGTAAAAAACTTAAAACCAGGTTCTCAAACATAAACATAAAGACGGACAACACGCTCATCACAGAAAAGCTGGATGTAGCCAATTACTTAAATAGTTTCTTCACAAACATAGCCACAACACTGGTAAACAAACTACCCTCCCACTCAGGGCATTATGGGGTAGAACACATAGTAGCTTACTACAAAAACCTAGGGGTCCACAAAGACGACTTCAAACTGGAAATGGTAACAACAGATGAGGTACTCAAAAAACTGAGCGCCCTCCAACCTAACAAGGCCACTGGCCATGACAACATCCCCTCCAAATTCCTCAGAGACTCAGCAGCCGCCATCACCCCAGTCATCACACACATAATAAACCTCTCTATAAAACAGGGACACGTCCCCAAGGACTTCAAAATTGCGAGAGTGACCCCTCTGCACAAAAAAGGCAGTAAATTAGACCCAGGCAACTACCGCCCTGTTTCTATCCTTACCTCCATCTCGAAAGTCATGGAAAAAATTGTATACGAACAGGTCGAAAAATACCTTGCGGAAAAAAATCTAATCTACGAATTCCAATCTGGCTTCAGAACATCCCACTCCACTGACACATGCCTTCTCTATTTAAACGACCACATCAAACAAGAGGTGGACGCGGGCAAATACTGCGGCATGGTCATGCTGGACCTACAAAAGGCCTTCGACACTGTCAATCACACCATTCTGATTGACAAGCTAAAAGCAATTGGTTTTGATAGTCTATCAGTGAGCTGGATGCAATCCTACCTGGAGGGGAGAGAGCAGATGGTGGAGGTAAACGGTACCCTATCCCCCCCCCTCACAGTAAACTGTGGTGTTCCACAAGGAAGCATACTAGGTCCGCTACTGTTCCTAATTTATGCAAATGACATGTCGTCAGCTTGTGACTGCAACTTGTTCCTGTTTGCGGACGACTCAGCCCTGCTGGTCTCTGACAAGAACAAATTACAGGTTGAAAAAACCCTCAGCTCAGAACTAAGCAAAATCTGCATATGGCTCGCTGATAAACTATCATTACACATGGGCAAAACAGAGTCCATTCTCTTCGGTTCAAATAACAAACTCAGCAAGACCGACGGCTTCTCAGTTACAGTGGGTGACAATATTGTCACAAGGAAAGAAGATATTACCTACCTGGGTTCCATCCTAGAGGCAAATCTTTCCTGTGACAAAATGGCATCCAATGTAATAAAAAAAGTCAACCAACGAACTCGTTTCTTGTACCGGATCTCCTCACTGGTAAACAAGAATACCCTGAAGACTCTAGCAGGAGCACTCATTCAAGGGTACTACGACTATGCTTGCACCTCATGGTACCAAAGCACCTCAAAGGCGCTAAAAACAAAATTACAAACATCTCAAAACAAACTGGTCAGACTACTGCTTGACCTTACTCCTAGAACCCACCTCTCCCCTGCCCACTTTGACAACCTAGGATGGCTTAGAGTAGACGACAGAGTACAGCAACTTGCAATGGGCCTGGTCTACAAGATACACTACACGACCAAGGTACCCATGTACATGACTAAATACTTCCCAAAGGTCAGTGAATACCACGATCACAACACCAGAGGGAGCTCCACAAATCATGTTAAACCCAGATTCGGCTCAAACAAGGGACTAAACACGTTTCGCAATTATGCCACATCAATGTGGAACGCCCTACCCAAAGCTGTAAAGGAATGTGAATCACTACCCACTTTCAAAAACACTCAAAAAACACCTAAGGGAGACTGCAACTCGAAACTGGCCCCTGTAAATGTCCGAACACAACCCCCGCCAATGTACAGTAAATTACCAAGTATGGTCTTGTCAATAATCCAATGTACAGTGTTGTTTGTACAGTTGTACAGTGTCCCCCACCCACCCCTCCTACCCACCCCCCCCCACCCACCCAACCACCTCCAATGTACAGTCCCCACCCACCCCTCCTACCCAACTCCCCCCCCCCCCCCCACTCCTACCCCCCCCCCCCCCCCCCCCCAACCACCACCAATGTACAGTCCCACCCCCACCTACCCAATCCAATGTACAGTTTCTACGCCTAATGTATATACTCTTTTCTTTCTGGACTCTTTTTGTATCACAAATACAGTACTGTAATTGCAAATCTGGTATGTCATAAATGTATAGATGTAGCAGTACTGTCTATCTGTATGTCATGTATGTCATATATGTTACGATGAATTGGAAATGGGGGACCCTGGTGTAAACAAGACGAAAGTCTTTCTCTGGTCTGCATCCCCTTAACAATTGTATGTATTGAGCTGTACTGCACTGTACCCATTCTGCAATCTGTTAATAAAGTTTTCATTCATTCATTCATTCATTGTTAAAACATCGTGTTTAAGTAACCATTAGCTGCAGGTGCTAGATAAAAGTAGTGGGTAAACAGCAGGATGTTTGCTTGGAATGGTTGGATTTCACATGAACTGAGCATACAGAAATTAGCTACTGTACTGTACTACTAGCTATCTGGTCACAGGTTTCATTCCGTTAGCTTGCTTTTAGAGCAACACTTAACGTTAGACCATTTCCCAGTCATCTCGATGTGGCTGGTAATATATCGCTAGCTTTTAGTCACATATATAAATATAACAGGTACTAGCTAATAGGCTATTTGTTTCAGCGCGAGTAAAACAAACGTTACCTAGTTTGTAATGTCAGCTAACTATCTTAGCCGTGTAGGCTGCTCCAGGCTCCTAACGTGACGTTAGTCCTGCACTTTCTATATTATATTCCTTTTCACCTAACGATATGAACGTACATCTGAGCACATGGTCATGCATATGAATGTCCACCATACAAACCACAATGCGTATTTTTTTCTTTCTTTCAAATAGCTCATATTAAAGAAGGATTAGGCAGAATCAACTCGCTGTACACTGGGTAAGTGTTGGCATATTGGCAAAACAAACCTGCTGCAGACCGGTAATAGCTCCTCCGCTAAGAGGAGCGATTGGCGCTGAGAGAAACGTCAGTGGCCAATCAGATCGCGGAACCCGAACGCGGAACTGAAAGTGCGTTGGGGAAATCTTTACGCGATCTACCCAGCGGTTCGGCCATTTTCCTAAGGGATATGGTTACAAAAAAAAGCCCTATAACTTCGCGTGTATAACAAAAGTTTCTTCTTCACACATTCATTTTTAGGGCTCGGCTCACTCAAGGGATAATGTAATCGTATATCTAGCTAGTTTGCATTCTCCAAGTTGTCTTTGTTGTAACTAGAACAGAGACGAGACGGTTCTTCCCCACCCCCTGTTTCCTCCGCTGTGGCGGAAGTAACTCGTATCGCGGAGGCCTCATCCTTCCAATGGCGACTGAAAACAGGCTGAATAGAAAGCGGGAGCAACCGTGGAGGGGGTCAGAGCTGTGTTGTAACCGAAATTAAATAAATATATCTTACTCGCTGTAGTCATAAAGTTAGTGTAAATTTGTTCACCCACACCAAACCACGGCCGATTCAATGGCCAAAAATCGGAATATTTCGCTCCTTGAGTCGGGTAAGGTACACAAGTCGCCTAATTGATAAGCTAATTTTACAAGAGATATCGCTCGGGTTAATTGATATGCAATTGTTTTGACCATTTTCCTCTATTCACCCACAGAGCTCTATTACTTGATCTCTCGTTTTCTAACAACGGGTCCGTGTCGGAGAGCGGCTGAGGTGAGCTGGCGTGTCTGACGGGCACCACGTCTTGTACTTCAAAATTGTTGACTAGTTGATAATAGAGGCATCTTATCTTCAACACTTTTTTATCCCATCGCAGGTTCTTGCAAGCGAGATAGCAGAATATCAGGTGTGTATTCCATGCGGTAGCCACTGTGTTTCAACTAGCTTAGCGATTACCGGCGGTCGCACTGTCTGGAAACATAAAACTTGTTTAGCCCACTCGACTTTGAATGCCTCTGCGAACGCCTCGCTCGTTTTGACATCACACGCTTTTAGTCACTTAATTTGTAGCTGCTAGTATGTTCCGCCCGCGCTGTGACTGTCCTGCTAACTAACCCCTGTGTCGACAGCTCGTGCCCAGCAGGTTAGACTGGCAGGGGAACGAACACCCGAGAACATTCGAAGATTTGGTAAGATATTATAATATGTTAGTCAAGTTCATTGTGGTGTGATCTGTTGTCTTTATTATGATTGAGGGGCTTGATTGAACCCATGCTTAGGCTTGTTTACTGTCTTTGTTCTCCCATTTGTCCCACCATTGTTGTGTTGTTATGCGGGGGGGCATCGCAGTGGTTTAAACTCATGTGTAGTCTCTTATACAATCCACACCGAATCCTGATGTCCGCGCGGAGAAAACAGATTTTCGATAAGAGCTTTTTATATTATTTAGCTCAAGTATTGTACTGCAGATAGGGTGGGTGCTTTGGATTTTCGCTACGTCAAGATGGCTCTTCTGGCCAATCCGAGGCTTAGACACGCTGTCTCTGCGTTATTTTGCGTGTGACCTGAGTTGTGATTGGTCCATATAAGGTATGTGTTTTGCATAAAGAGTCCTGCCCACTTTGGAATACTGTGCACTCAGTGAATAGGGCAAAAAGCACATGAAGCTATTGAAGCTCCTCCCTTATTGGGCCTATAATATTTCCCTAGCCTTACAGTATTGATCTTTACGTTGCTAATCACAAGTACTATTACAATCAGGGATTTTGTGGCTTATAGTATACAAAGTCAAAGATGCCTTGAAAAATAACAAGCCTCTGCACAATACATATAACGCAACATGATTAACAAACACTGTATTCAAATGGCTTGTTCCTGAAAGGTTGCAGCCAACAAACACATTGCACCAGACCACTTGCTCCAGATATGTAAACAAATTGGACCACTTCTGGACAAAGAGGTGCCATCATGTGTGCCGGGTGTACATTCTCTCCTGGGCTCCGGGAAGCAGTCCATGCTTCGGAAAGCAAAAGGTACAGAATTGATGAGGTGTCATACCCTCTTAGTATGTTACTTGGCATCAGGATAATTCCCTTATTATTCTGTGTGTGTGGATTGTTAACGTTTTTGTGTCAGACAGTTAATGCTGTGGAATACTTGCCAGTAGTGTCGTTGATACCATGCCTTTAGTTTACTCGAGTCTCAGAGTTGTTTGGGGTTCTTGCCCGCCACCCTGTACCCAGCGAACTGAACAGGGAATAATCAGGCGGGCAAAAAAAAAAAAAGATTATAATAATGTAATTAAATGTAAAAAACATTAGAAAAATGTCTTTCCATTTCTGCTCAGCAGCTAGCTAGCTAGCTAGCTAGGCTTTGCTTAATTTGTTCAGTAGAGTTATTTAAGGAACTGCACAGGGAATATGGAAGTGGGGAACCGACTGGATATCCTCCTTATTTACTACTCGCTGCCAGAGCTGCTGAATTACTACTGACGGGTAGGCGGAAGCATTTGAAAATTGTGGGAGTCAACTAACCCGCTCCTAAATTGAATGCCTCCACTTCTAGGAATCACCAGGGATTTCATGATTCAATGTGATGGCTATTAGAAGGGCTACAAATGGATCATTAAACTATTCTCAATGTGTCACAATTTTTTTATTTGATCCCGTTGAATATGTGGTGATCTTAATTATTATTTTTACCAGTCCACTAAGTGTTTTGATGACATGTCATTGTTTAAAATTCGTCATTTGAATTACACAATGGCAGGAAAAATAACACATTCAAAGCCCAGAAAACTTTGAGTGAGAAAATCCATTATTGCATTTTGTGCATCGAAGCAGAATCACAAAAGAATCGTGATTATTGCATGAGTCAAATATTTCTCCCACCCAGGGCTCATAGCTAACCTTTTTCACCATCATCCCAGGAACCATCCAGAAAATCCACAATCTAAACTGTCTCGAATTTAAGATCTTTGTTTTTCTATATTATCATTAGTCCCGATCAAGCCATATCTACGCGCAGACATACCTTATACACACAAACACGGCTGATTCAGTCTTTCTCCCCTCTGTCTCAACCCTTTTCGACTGTGTGTGTGTACACTGTTGAGGTTTAATAAGAACTGTGTGCTACATAAAACATGCAGTCAGTTTCATTTTCATCACTGTTCATCGTGACATTAGCAGGTTCTTTTTTAACTCTCGTCCCAAATTCGTACCAACATTTATTTACATCCTCCCCGATCCTATATTTATCGGCCCCGGGACCAAAGGAGGCATAGCCTGCTCGCTTTGCTACCTGAATTGGATCCTTTTTCCGGTGGCTGACCAGATAAGACCACGATATTGAATGTAGGTGGTGCTGATGAGCGAAAGGCTGGATGCTGGTCAGAGGATAGGTGCAAAGCACGAAATGCATGCCAGCAGCCAGTAACCCGTTACATAGCAAGTGTGTCATAGAACAAGCGCAAATACGCAATAGCTGCAACCTTTTTGTGATTGGCCACTCCCATTGCCACGGCCCCTTTAGCTAATTGACATGAACACACACACGCATGCACTTGACCTCCATGACCAATTATAGCCTCCTAGGTGTGAAACCTGTGGCCTCTTCTGTGGACCAACTGACCGATGCTATAGAGCTCTAATATCTTCTAATCTTCTTTGCAGACTGCGACGGTGTCCGGTTGAAATCCTCCTCATATGCAGCCCTTCACAGGGGCAGACCACCAGAGAGGCCTTTGAACTGCAAGAATCCTCCAAATCTTGGTGTGTAACGTACCAAGTTCTTATTCCTTTTGCTCAAAATGGAAACGGCTCACTAGATGTCTTGGTATTGTCTCATTATCATCATTATACATACAAACCATGTATGTCATAGCAGCGTTGAGTGGTTGACTCGCTGTAGTCTGTAATATCCTGTGTTAAAAGTGCACTGTCGTTTTTGGAGAGTCAGAAGTTCGGGGAAAAAAATCTATTGTATATTTTCACAACTGTAACAAACGATTATGTCCTCAGAAATTGGTTCCCACTGTTTGCAGCTAGAGAGCTACCTGAAAAGTTACCATTTCTCTGTCGTTGTTTACAAAACAATAAACCTTTATGTTTATAAACATATTCTAGGCTTACCTTTGGTTCACAGTGACCCTGTGTTTACATGCAAGCAATATTATTGTGAATAACCAGATTAACACTTCCAGTGCCACTGGTTAACATGGTAAAACGTGGTTAAATACCAGCACCCACTTCACTGATAGCGTTGTGAATGCATAATCTCTGTCTTAAATTATGGCTATGTGTCTAATCTGCCCGTCGATTATCAAGGACTTGTTTGTAGTCAACATTGTCGAAACGGATTGTTTTTTAATTGCTTAATTTCCGTTTTATAGCATTTTGAAAAGCCCTCGTTTTCAAGGAAAATATAAAGATTCCGTGATAAAAGGCATTTACTGGAATATTCTGGAATAGTTTTTGTCATTTTTCGGCCTATTTATGAATAGTTTTCAAATAAACACTAGATTATCGATAGTATATGTGTACTTATGCACGCTATAGAAGCGGGCTAAAATATCGATTATCTCATTTCCTGGTCGCTCGCACAGCCACACACACACACACGCATAGGGCAAACGCTGATATATAGGTGAAAATAGCTCTGATTATCCCAAGACTGGTAAAATAGATTCCTTACCTCAGATCAGATGTTATCCAAAAAGATTATTCCAATTCCGGAAAAGTAAAATGAGGAAACTGGCCCGCGTAAATCTTTTCCGTAGCCGCATTTTGCGGAGACGCTCTCTGATTGGCCACTGACTGACGCTCTCTGATTGGCCACTGACATGTGCGCCCAATCGCGTAACGAGCTGTGTCTTTGCCCATTTCCGGGTCTAACAGCCTGCAAACTACCTAACGCCTAGTTTATCACTGGTTAAGCTTAGGCGACTCTTTCGAAGTTGGTTAAGGTTAGAGTTTGGAATCAGGGCTGGTGTTCTATCGCCCTGCTCTAAGACAAACTCTAACCTTAACCAACTTCTGAAAGAGTGCCTAAGCTTAACCAGTGATAGAAACAGGCGTCACACGATTGGCCGCACATGTCACATGAAGTGGCCAATCAGAGAGTGTCTCCGCAAAATGCGGCTACGGAAAAAAATAACGCAACTGCCCCCCCCCCCCCCTTCAGCAGTCTAAAGTAATGGGGTGCAGTTACACAGGGAGAGACGATCGGGGCGGTATCTTCCAAATTGAGCTCAGAGAGTCTGCAACACTAACCTGAGGCTCGATTGATGAAATATGAATTCAAATCGCCAATAAAAAAAAATACGACAAACAAACGCTATATAGCGTTGGCGGGCACTCAACGGTTGGCATGAACTAATGACAAAACGTGTGGCTGGCATCCAAAGTGTTAAGGTGATAATTGGATGAAAGAGTTGAGCATACATGCATTTATTTGACCTAGGCCTAACAAAATTAATAGTTGGTTTCAGGTTGGTTGTCAGTTTGGCCATGGGTAGGTAGGGAATTTATTTAATTTTATTTTTTTATTTTATTCTTTCCCATGGCGACTATGGATAGGGAATTTCTTTATTTAATTAAAATGTTCACAACAACATGGATGCATGTACTCTGCCAGCATGTTTAATATCCATAATACTAAATGTTTGACTAAGATTTCTATGAAACTTTATTCTTAAAAAAAAAAAAAAAAAAAAAAAAAAATAGGATTTTTTTTTTTTTTTTATATAATTTTTTTTAAAAACTCATAAAATATATTGGGTCGCACCTAAATCGGCAGGGTCGGTCGGCAACCTGAAACCAACTATTATTTTTGTTAGGCCCTACTGGTTAACCTCTTAACTCTTTGATGGCCAAACACGTAATATCTCGTGTTTCACCGCCAACGCTTGAGCGCCAAAAACGTAATATCACGTTTTTAGACCCCTTGCTTTTTTTTCTTTGATCCCCATTCTAAATGGTCAACCGGAACACTCTAGGTGTCGTCCCTGGCTCATTTGCCTATGTTGGAATTGCAATGTCGATCGAATCTCACCAGGTGGCAGTGTCGCCTACCTTTTGAACTCTTGATAGTCCAGTTCAGACAGTGTCTGTCCTGATCCCTTTCTGTCCTGACTCGCTCTGAGGGGGAGGAGCTCTTGCAGAGCAATCGCTAGGAGATCTGCTCGCCTCAAAACGTATAGTTTCCCGTATACACGAGTAATTACATATAAACTAGTAATCGCTCGTTACCTGGCCAAGGTAAGGTATATTCTATGTCTATTTTTACCGAACCTGAAACATGTTTCTGTAACGATCAGTTACCCCCCCCCCCCCCCTTGATGATTTGTGAAGGCACATATGTACATGGTATATACCTTTTTTGATTTGGGAGTATTTGGGGTTTCAGGGTATCAACCAGAACAATTTGGGCTTATTGCATATAACGCGTCATATCTCGCGATCTATGGAAAAAGACTGGATTATTTTGGAAATGGGTGATGTTTAGCGTGTAATAAACTACAGTGTGTAGAAACAAACTCTTTTTTACATGTTGGACTAGAAATAGCTATGCTATGCTATTTCTCCATAGCTATAATATAGAATATACAATAGCTCCGCAAAGATCGTGAAAATGGCAGATGGGGAAAGCTTGTGGCGCTCAAAGAGTTAAGCACGATCGGTACCGGGCCAAGATTTATCACAAATAGATTAAGCTATGTTGCGTTTCTTTTTCAAATGTAGCCAAGAGTAAAGACCCTAACCCTATCAAAACAGAAGTCCAAGTGTATATTTTTAGCACTACGTTTTAGGGATGCTCCGGTATTGATATCGGATATCGCCCCCGATATGACTAAAATAACTGGATCGGGTATCAAAAAAAATGTAATATTATTATTTATTTGTTTTAATAATATAATAATAAATAAAATTATAAATAACTTTAATTCATCTGTGTTAATTTGTTACATTTTGTTTCACTAAGTTAGGAAAGTAATGTTGCCTTGCACAAAAGAATGATCCCAGTCTCTTCCACACAGTGAGGCATACAGTTTATTAATTGAACAATGGGTGAAAAGTCTGATCGGTACTCGGTATCGGCCGATACCCGAAGCCCAGGTATCGGTATCGGGACTGAAAAAATCAGATCGGTGCATCCCTACTACGTTTGTTTACCAATGATTTTAAGTGTTATTAGTGAAATATGAGCTTATAAAAAATCTCTGTGCATTACACCAGAAAATGGATGATTTAGACGGAAATAAAGGAAGCCGTCATGAAATCGTTGTAGTCCTTAGAAAGAGGAGACCCAGGGCTTTTTATAAGACGTTTATATTTACTACACTACACTACCCAGCTCACACCAGCCACATACAAATGTAGTTTATTTTATTCATGTAAATTTTAGTCTACAGATATTGATGTGAAAATCTTTTGTTGAACAAACCTCAACATTATTGCCATAAAATACAACGTATATTGTTGCTTTACCTTTCTGTGAATGTCTAGGAAAAAACGGTCGCAATCCGGTAAAAAATGGCGGAGCTATGGAGTGTACTTACAGTAGATTTCATTCACGGTCTTTGCTGCCCCGTTACGGGCGCCTGGTGGTACTAAATCCAGATTTAACGCCATTGGAAAAACAAGAATTTGGCCGATCCATAGACTTGGCCATAATAAGGTAATTTATAGGCCTGATATTTTCATATTTCTTTTGGTCAATGTTAGCATGGTGTTATTCAGTCGGGTGGAAAAAAATACCTAATCATAATTTATATTCTCCTTTTGGTTCATTACAATTTACTCAAGCATACTAACAGACAAAATATGTCTGACACTGGGAATACATTCCCTGAAGTCCATAGATGTCCCTAGATGCCAAGAGCATGTAAATAGCAGAAAAATTGGTATGTAAATCTGGTTTTGCTTACCCTGATTATGACATTAGTTCGATTAAGATAATCAGACATAGGAGTTTACATGACATTTGCAAAAGTCGCGGTATTGCCTTAACACATTAACTGCCACGCTTATATCCATCGATGTTTGATCACTGCCAGCACTGTAAGTCTATGGAGATGTTCACCTTCTTTGCAGGGCTATAACTTTTAAAATGGTCTTGCTAAATTGACATTACTATGGCCCATTCAACATCGATTATCTATCGTTCAGGATGTAGGAACGTTTTAATTTTTCATTCACACATTCATACGAAAATACAGTCTAGAGTATAAATATGTTTTTATTGTTTTCTGCAGTAATTCCTAGAACGTGAGATATAGGCATAAATGCATATATTAGATTATCAAATGCCGTTTGATACCGATCGACGCTATATTAAAAATGTCAACTGTACATGGTCCTAAACGTTATGACTGATCATGCGCGGGTGAACGGGGGGGGGGGGGGTCGTTTATAATTCCGTGATCGTCGTTAAATGCTTCATGTAGTATGGGTGATATATAGATCAGAGCAGTTTGTATGGATAATAATAATCAAAAACGCTGAAACTCACGGCAGCTTCCTCTTAGCGATGGGGGATGATACTGGAGCAAACCGATCCCAGTTATGTGATGGGGATCGAGGCGATCCATTTCCGGTTTGTATAATACTAATATATGCCCAAATCATGTCGATTATTGAGTTATGGCAACGATCCATATCCACGGTGTGTCTTGAGTCCCGCGACGATAAACGAGTGGCCGGACTGATTTAGGGGACGGACCGAGCTCCAACGAGCATATCCGGTTTGGTAACTCGCCGATCAGCCACCAGGTGGCAGTATTGAAGCGTTGCAGAGTTATTCCGCCTCAGACAGCATCTGACAAGGCTCCGTGAGTGAAATATGAATACCATGGCGAAAATATGAAATATGATCAGAATAACGTCGTACACCGTGATCTGGCAGAATTCGCATGAACTTGAAACCCGTTGTATGACGTTTCTGGCGGAGAAAGTGTTAATCAGGTTACAATCAAATTATTAACATGCATGTGAATAGGGTCTGTGCCTCAACACAAGATGGAATAATTCATATAAAAGAATGACATGTTATAGATGTGTTTTGTAATTATAGGCTCTGCAAATGTAAACAAATCACGGAAACGGCATAGTGCACTTTTTAACCCTTTCACTGCCGCACTACCAAAACGGTTAACCCTTTCACTGCGACAATACACAGAAGGTTAACCCTTTCACTGCCACACAACATCAGGTTAACCCTTTCACTGCCACACAACCCTTGATGACCGTCGGTTGTGTGATAGTAAAGGGTTAACCAAGTGAAAGGGTTAAAGGAAGGCAACACCATGAAACAACATGCATAATCGTTGCCTTTGGGATATTTCCATGTCCGGTTTGCAAAGTTTGGACTTCAGAATCCACTACCTCAAAATGACGTCATACATTTTAGGACAGCATTGTTGAACATTTTTAAACAATTAGGACGTTGGGAGGAGCCAATAGAGAGACATCTCCCAACTCTTTTCAGAAATGGCATCCATGGATGGATGATTTTGACGAGTTGGGTCAGATGTTGGGGGAGAACAGTGTCGCTCTTTCCAGCATGTCTGCACTACTTACACATATGTTTGCCTAAAGGCGCTCCCATAATCCAGCAGACTGTACACAGAGCAGACTCCGCGGAGATCCGCGCGGCTCTTTGAGCTTTCATAATCGAGCAGATCTCAGCGGACGTCCGCGGTCTATTTCCTACATTTCTCGCACCAGTTTTACTACATTTCCCACAATTCTGTCTGTTCTACTGTACTGGCAGATCAGAGGGAACATTATCAGAGGGAGAGACAGAGACAGAGACAGAGACAGAGAGAGAGAGAGAGAGAGCGCGCTTCACGGGCTCATCTCTCTCCTCGCGCCACCAATCGCTCGCGCAGTGTCACATTTAATGCAGTTCGATGTCAACCAAAACGTCGAGCAGCGTTTTGTGTGACACCAAGTCAGCGGCGCGGATGTCCGCGCCTCAGAAAATAGGAGCGTCGCACCTGTGGGTCTGCTGTCCGCTGAGATCAAAGCTCAAGAGTCCGCGCGGACGTCCGCGGAGTCTGCTCTGTGTACAGTCTGCTGGACTATGGGAGCGCCTTAAGGCTCTACTAAATTAGATGTATGTTGATTTTAGGCTTTTTAACTTGAGACAGTATTCTATCACCAGGTTTTTAGTGTTATGCCTGGAGTCTGATCATTGGCACCTTGTCTTTAACAGTGGAGGTCCACAGAGGAAGAGAGCTAACGGGTACTCAGCGGTTCAGTTCCGTCAATCCTGTCAGCAACTATCAGCACATGCGGCTGCACAGGAGGATCCTGGGCCATCTGTCTGCAGTCTACTGCATCGCCTTCGACCGCACGGGTCTCAGGATCTTCACCGTAAGTTGCTGCTTGTAGGCTTCCGTGGCAGCTGAGACTAATCTTCAGCAGATATAGACCTGTTCGCTGTATACGTCAGACTCTGTGCGCACCTATCACCAGGGCTGAAAGGAACGTAATCCTGGTCAGAACAACGGGGCAGACTACAATATATTTGCATTTGTTTGCCATGCTAGCAATCTAAACAATCAATCCATGCCAACTCTAATGTATGTAATGTAAAAGGTGAAAGACTCACACTCAGAGCAATGCTGATTTGGCTAAATGACATGCAGCCGTTCTTGTTTGAAACAACTTTTAGTCAGGGGAGTGCCATGGTTTCTCCATAGAGCCCCGTCGTATTCTTGTAGCGTAGCAGCTTGCGCAGGCCAAGGCAACTTAGTCACGTGACTCTGTTTGTATTGCTGATTGGCTCGATCACGGTATGTTTGTATACAGCGAACAGGTCTATTGTGACTACGGTATAACCTGATATTGTGAGGTATAATTATAGGTTTGGTGAGGCGGTGGTTGTTGTTGAGGGGAAATCACTGTTTCAACTCGGGTTAAACATGACACTCTTTATCTATTTTTTACATCATAGTACTATCTGTTATATAATTAGGGTTGGGTACCGTTCACATTTGAACCGGTACTAGTTCACTGAATTCGGTATTGGTTAACATTCAAGATTGTTATTCATTGTTGTAACTAGGGCTGGACAATTAATCGGAAAATATATCGCGATCTCGATTCATAGACCTATGCAATCTCATTTCTAAGTTATGACTATTTTCTTTTTATATATATAAAATAAAAAAAAAGTAAAATATCTTTATTTTATTTTTTTACTTTACTTTTTAAATGATTTTATTGATAAAAATAATCGTGAGAGAATCGTGATCTTAATTCATAGAGAAAAATCGTGATTCACATTTTAGCAAGAATCGCCCAGCCCTAGTTGTAACACACCATTATGTTCATAAATGTTTAAATATCAACATTATCTGGCCATCTTCAGTAAATATGATCAAACTCCTCTGACCTCGTCTGGTCTTTCCAAAGACCCAAGAGATGGGACCGTAATATATATATTTGTGGAAAAGGCTCCCTCTTGTCTAGTATATTATACTCTTATACTAAACATGTAAAGGTACCGAAATTTGGTACCGATTGATCTGGGGTGAATCGGTACTCTGTAGTACCGATGTAATTCAGTCTGTAGTCTGTACCCTTAAAAGTACAGAGTTTCTGTACGATGTATATCGGACCAAAATATTTTAAATGGTGATGCCTGATTTGTACACTCACACATACTCAGATTTGTACACTTGCACATACGTGCACTATTGAATTGTTTACAAATTGGTCAATCAATGATCAATGTGATTGTTCTGGCCATTATTATATATTATTACATGGTGTTTTAACATTCGCCAAAATGCTTGATTGTGATTGGTCAATAGCGCTCGGATGCCCCTGACAGCGGTGAATTATTTCTCGATAACTGACCGCTGCCATGGGCAACGCGCAATAATGACCGCTGATACGGGTAACGCAGCGCTATTGACCAATCACAATCAAGCATTTTGATCGCAGTCACGAAAGCTAAGCATTACCATTATGCACAGCTGCACTCATCAGTGCAATCAGACCACACACCTGCCGGCGTTGACAGAGGAGCCACAGAACAACTGCGTCTGCATTTGATCTCGTCTTGTCGATGGTGTAAAATGAATTAGGTATATTGTTAGTAAGTTAGCCATGTAATAAGTGGGATAATGTATAGCTATACTCGGTCATTGTCGCAAAATAATTGACCTTCACTGTTCTAAACTCTGTCGGTCAATTATTTTGCGACAATGACCTCGTAGCTATACATTATCCCTTACATAGAACACAGACAGAGGGGTGCTAGTTTGGGACATGAGCAGGGTCTACTTGTACTACACTATAATGAGCTTCCTCAGTACGCATGGTATTCTAGATATTCATGCCTGGGGTGTGGTTTGACAGGTTCTCCGTCCTGTTGGGGATGCACCACCTTTTCACTGCCAAATTGAGTGCTAAACTTTCTGTTGTCCGCCGCAGAGATCTGATCAGTTAGTATTATTGGACAGTATTATTGACTTTTTATCATTGGATACAAATTTTTTATTTCTGACATGGTAGCGGGTGTCCATGTATGGCTCTTTATCTGGTTTTAGTATTATGGAAATTCTCCCGATACCTTATTTTAGCCTAGTATCAGCCTGATGTCCAGTGCTGCTATTTGGATCAGTGCATCAGCATCCCTAAGTCCAGTACTGGTATTTGGATCAGTGCATCAGCATCCCTAATTCCTGTTTTTATTCATGGCTCAGGGTTCAGATGACTGTTTGGTGAAAATCTGGTCCTCGTTTGATGGAACGCTCCATTCGACGCTGCGAGGACACTCTGCAGAGATAACGGACCTGGCGGTCAGCTATGAGAACACACTGATAGCTGCGGGTAGCTGTGATAAGACCATCCGCGTGTGGTGCCTTCGTACCTGTGCCCCCATGGCTGTTCTCCAGGGGCACAGTGGATCCATTACCTCCCTACAGGTAAACCAATCGGCACTGATTACCCGATTTGACTTCCTTTCACTAAATCCCTGTTTGATTTGACTGGGTTTAACCCTTTCACCGCGACAACACAGAAGGTTAACCCTTTCACTGCCACATGACACAGGCATTAAATCGTTCCGTCTTGAGACGGAATTCCGTCAATTTGATTCAATTTTTTTCCTACCGCGGCTGCGCCAAGCAGAGTCATGGCGAGCAATAATGGCAGGACGCACGCACGCAGCGACTCGAGAGAAATTTATAATAATCGCAAGATACATTCAGACTGTTGGATCTAAATAAATGGATTTATGGACACATTTATGCCTAAGCTTATTGAAGGGTTAGCGGAGGCGCGACGGCTCTACCGGAGTCCGTCAGCCTGTTATATGAAAATGTAATAATACTTAATGGTAGAAACACATGTCAGAAAACACGAGTCTTACGACAGGCGCCTTTTTTGCAGCCCTCGCGCGTCAATTCTCTCTTTGTTTACCGACGTCACATCCACCACCTGCTTGCACTAACGTTACGCACGCCTGCTATACCGATTAGCTAACGTTAGCATAATAATGTTAATGGAAGGAGTAAGCCGGCCACTAAAAAGAAAACCCACCGCGGTGTTCTCAGATGAAAAGATTGAGCGGCACCACCCAACAAAAGAAAGTTTCGAGAGGAATGGAAGTTTGAAGATAGCAGTGTTTCAAGAGACTGGCTAGGCTACAGTATGATGCAGGGGCTGTAGACAGTGGTGAGTTGTTAACTTGTTCCGTGTTCCGCAACTATGTCAAAAAGAATAAACAGAAACAACACATTTGTCATTGTCGTTTTACTTCACAGTACAAATATGTGAGTCCTCTGCTGTGGTTGTGACGAGTATCCTTTATTAGCTTAACTCCGTAGCAACATCACACAGGTGTATCTGTAGACAGTCTCCTCCCCACCGTATATTCTCTCCCCACCGTATGTATATTTTTTCTCCCAGCCATCCACCCCCCTAATGTACAGTCTCCTCCCCATCATAATGTATATAATCTCTGTTAGGATCTATGGGTAACAGTACTGTATATTTGCATATCGTATATGTCACAAATGTAACATTACTATATACCTGTAGTATGTCATGTATGTCCCTATGCCATAAATGCCATAAATGTTGTGTATGTCATAATTGTCACTATGAATTGAAAATGGGGGGGACCCTGATGTAAACAAGACAAACGTTTTTCTCTGGTCTGCATCCCCTTAACAATTGTGTGTATTGAGCCGTACTGTATTGTACCAATTCTGCAATCTGTTAAATATTGATTGATTGATTGATTGATTGTTATTAACAGATTGCAGAATGGGTACAGTACAGCTCAATACACACAATTGTTAAGGGGATGCAGACCAGAGAAAGACTTTCCTCTTGTTTACATCAGGGTCCCCCACTTTCAATTCATCATAACATATATGACATACATGACATACAGATAGACAATACTGCTACATCTATACATTTATGACATACCAGATTTACAAATACAGTATTGTTTCTGATACAATAAGAGTCTAAAAAAGAGTATATACATTTGACGAAGAAACTGTACATTGGAGGTGGGGGGGGGGGTTACATTGGATTATTGACAAAACCGAAACAAGTAGGCTCCCTTAAAAACGCTAACGCTATTAAAATATATATAATATATATACAGTGGAGGTTAAAATAAGAATATGACTTGGCCTGAAAAAAAGCAGTCAGGAGATTTGTTTTTGCTTTTAATCCCTGCATGACAAATGGTTAACCCTTTCACTACCACACTACATACGATTAACCCTTTACTATCACACTAACCATCTGTAGTGTGATAGTAAAGGCTTAACCTTCTGTAGTGAAAGGTTTAATGGCGCCGGTTTCAGGGGGCCACCTGCCTGGGTTGTGAAAAGATGTAATTTGGTCAACTGCGTTTCCGTAGTAGTTAAAGTAGAAAGTTAAACCTGAGACAAAATCTTAGGGCATAGGTTTAAAGGTCGATCTTGGGACTTTTTCCTGGACATACTCTGTTACAAACTATAAAGTCCACTAACCACTACAGGGTAGAGCCGTCCTTGACTGAACGAACATTCTTAATCATCTAATTTTGTTGAGTGTTCAGATAGTTTATTGAATTGACAAATCTATAACATCACATGCATGTAATTATATTAATGTACTGTATGCATATTTGACAAACTCCCAGAGATGGTTTGTCAGGTTGTGATGGTGTCTATTGTAATACTGTGTCTACGCCAGGCAGGTGCAGCTACCCTTGGCCTTCTGTTGGGCCAAGTGAAAAAAAATACTGTTATTGAGATGTAATGTCAATAATTGCCAAAAAGGAATACCGCCTTACTGTAAATTATATGATTTAATATAAACACTGCTTTGTCAATTGACACTAGGTCCTCTGTGATGACATGCTCTCTGTTGTCAACATCCTACTATATGCCTGCATAGTGCCGTTTTTTACATATGAACGTAATCCTTGTGTCTTACTGTCTTGTTTCTTTGTTGTTGTTTTTAGTTCTCACCATTCGCCAAGGGCTCAAAACGCTACATGCTGTCCACTGGAACTGATGCTACTGTCTGCTTTTGGCAGTGGGATGTCAATAACATCAATTTCAGGTGAGCCCCGTTAGCTATGTAAAAAAAAAAAAACGTTTTGTCTCTGACCATTAACACTTTCCGTGCCAGCAGGGGGTGCCAGAAATAGGCGCTTGAGTGCCAACGCTGTAGTCAATGGAGGGCGATCATATTTGCGAATACATAAACTATATCTTAAATTATGGCTATGTGTCTAATACGACTGTCACTTATCAACAGTGTTGGGACTAACGCGTTACAAAGTAACGCGTTACAGTAACAAAGTTACTTTTGGCGAGTTCTAGTACTCTAACGCATTACTTTTGAAATTCAGTAACGCTACTTACGTTACTGAATGGTTCGTCACTGCGTTATATACGGCGTAGATTGATAGCGAGCGGTAGTGATTATTATTATTATTATTATTATTATTATTATTATCCTCATATCCTCTCTGGCTGCGGGGAAATGCTGTGCTGGGGGCGTGTTTTGTTTACTATTCCTGACTGATAATGGCAGCGCCCTCGCGTATTTCTCTTTTGTCGAGCGAAAAGAAAATAACGTTTTAGTTATGTCATTTGTGTTTTGGCTCAAAGATACTGGAGTCTAAGTTAACGTTAACTACCAGGACTCATCCAAATCCACTCGCCACCCGCGTAGAATGATACGAGGCGACACACAGTAAATGGGACGGAAAACTATTTCCAACTACTTGGAGAGAGAATAGTACAACATGGAAATGAGATAAAGAAAATGTTGCTGCTGGAATAACGTTACATCTCGACAGACACTGGTGAGGTGAGTGCAGTGATGTGAATGTAAATGAATGGAAACTCAAGTTGATCAACGAATCTCATCAATACTAATCAAACAATATAAATATAGTCCTTTCATGCACAATTGATATCCTAACTATTCTAACGTTGCAATGCACAATTGATATCTTAAACAACGTTGCAAGACGGTTTATTATAATGAAACGCTCCGGCGACTGATATCAAGGCTGTTCAAGCACTTATTTTAAACCTAGAACCTAGACGTGCATGCGCTCAACCTAAACGCGCACGCGCGCAACCTAAACGTGCATGCGCGCAACCTACAACGTGCCTGCGCTCAACCTCCCCGAGCAATTAGGCACGGTGCATTTCTTATTACGTCGGGACATTTGTGTTTGTGTCCGATTTGTGTTTGTATCTCTAGACCACATTGCTTAGCAGAGTTCAGTGATGTGAATGGAAACTGTCAAGTTGATCAACCGAGTTTGAGTATCTGCATGGGAGCAATTTTTTTATTCTTCAAGTAACTAAATAGTTACTTTTCACAGTAACGCATTACTTTTGGGTGTAAGTAACTAGTAACGTAACTGAGTTACTTTTGAAATGAGTAACTAGTAAAGTAACTGAGTTACTATTTTTCAGTAACTAGCACAACACTGCTTATCAATGACTTGTTTGCAGTCAACATTGTCGAAACGGATTGTTTTTTAATAGGTTCATTTCCGTATACCATTTTGAAAAAAGCTCGTCTTTTGAAACTTTCAGAAAAAAAAAATCTGCAGGAATCGCGCTTTACTGGAATACATAAAACACGTTGTCATTTTTCGGCCTATTTATTAATCGTTTTCAAATAAATGCTAGATTATCGATAGTATATGTGTACTTAGTTTGTGTACAGCACTTTCAACTTTACTTACTTACCTTCTTACTTATGCATGCTATAGAAGCGGCTGAAAATTCGATCATCTTATTTCCTGATCAGCACACACACTCACAGCCACACACGCACATATGGGACACGTTGATATATAGGTGAAAATAGCTCTGATTATCCCAAGACTGGTAAAATAGATTCCTTACCTCAGATCAGATGTTCTCCAAAAAGATTATTCAAATTCCTGATCGCCATTCCAAATATCGATTGCGTTTATTGATCCAACGCTGGGTGGTCGAATCCGGACTCTTTTTTTCCCCATCCATTTCATTCAGTCCAATCCAATGGGCTGCAATACCATCCGGAGAGACGTCACGATAGGGGGCGGTATTTTCCCTGTTCGAGTTCAGACAGATCCCCACTGGTAACGTGAGGCTAGATTGATGAAAAATCTATGGAAATCGATAATAAAAAAAAATAACGATTAAAAACTAGATTTCTCGTCGGTTGGCACTCAACGCATGGCATGAACTAACGAGATTTCTCGTGGCTGGCACTCAAAGTGTTAAATAAGAATGATCACATATAATTGATCAGTGGTTCTTTTAATCATGTGATTATTTAAAAAAGAAGTGTGGTTCTTGGGTGTTTATGATGAAATTAATTAATACATTAGGGACGGATATAATAGTGTTGCACATCCGTAGGGTTGGGTATTGTTCGGATTTTATAAATGTATGGGCTTGTGTCATACAGCAGGTTTTCTTTTTTTTGGCGCCAGCATCTTTTTTTCAATTGTTCCCAATGAGGACTGAGCATATGCGGCCGCCTAGAGGAAAAGCACTCGCTCTCACTCACTCATAAGAAATAATGTAACTGCATATAGTTATACATAAATATTAGGCTAGAGTTGTGATGTAGATTTTAGTTGGTTAAGAAGAGCGGGAGAGCATTGCTATCAATGTATTTCTTCTATCTGAAAAGCTCTTTCAATGGTTCTTGGGTGTTTATGATGAAATTAATTAATACATTAGGGACGGATATAATAGTGTTGCACATCCGTAGGGTTGGGTATTGTTCGGATTTTATAAATGTATGGGCTTGTGTCATACAGCAGGTTTTCTTTTTTTTTGGGCTCCAGCATCTTTTTTTCAATTGTTCCCAATGAGGACTGAGCATATGCGGCCGCCTAGAGGAAAAGCACTCGCTCTCACTCACTCATAAGAAATAATGTAACTGCATATAGTTATACATAAATATTAGGCTAGAGTTGTGATGTAGATTTTAGTTGGTTAAGAAGAGCGGGAGAGCATTGCTATCAATGTATTTCTTCTATCTGAAAAGCTCTTTCAAACAGTAAAAAAGTACAAAAAAAACTATGCACAACTTGCTCTACACAAACTGGGCCATGTTTAAAGGGGAACTCCACTTTTTTTGGAAATTAGCTTATTTAACATCTTCCCTGGAGTTAGACAAGAAGATGCATACCTTTTTTGTCTCTGTGCGTGCATTTTAGCTTTGGGAATAGACGCTCCGTTAGCATAGCTTAGCTTCATCACTGGAAGTGAGGCAGGACAGTAGCCTTACAGTGCCTTACAGTGTATTGCAAGGTCTGACATTGACCAAACTTGATATGCATGACCTTGGTGGGCTCTAGGTCAACTCCTGAAAAGGGGGTCAATGTCAGACCTTGCAATCAAAAGTTAGGGGGCGCACTGAAATTATGGCAAGGGTTATTAGCCCCCTAACTTTTGATTGCAAAGTCTGACATTGACCCCCTTTTCAGGAGTTGACCTAGAGCCCACCAAGGTCATGCATATCAAGTTTGGTCAATGTCAGACCTTGCAATACACTGTAAGGCACTGTAAGGCTACTGTCCTGCCTCACTTCCAGTGATGAAGCTAAGCTATGCTAACGGAGCGTCTATTCCCAAAGCTAAAATGCACGCACAGAGACAAAAAAGGTATGCATCTTCTTGTCTAACTCCAGGGAAGATGTTAAATAAGCTAATTTCCAAAAAAAGTGGAGTTCCCCTTTAACAGCTTGTGCGTTGCTTGAGTTTCTTAGCAACAAATGGAGGACGTGGTTTTATGTGTGAAAGGGGACATGCCAGCAAATTGGTGGCTTTCTTGGGCAGTGTGATTGGGTCTAGAACCACCAAAGCTGCCTTTTCAGAATACCACCTTTTTGTCCAGCTTCTCTGTATGAAAAGATCTTTAGATTTCACAAGATTTCATCGTACTTTGTTGTTCAAATGCAGTCTGTAGGGTTGGGGTCGGCTGTAAGTCTGTTGTTTTCCTGGTGTGCTGAACTTCTCAGATTCTCTAATACTATGAGAGAAATATCCACATTTTTAGAAACCCATTTTAAATGAAATAATCTTAGAAATGAAGTCGCTTTATTTTAGAGGTGTACGGTGTCTTCCCAAGCACAACACAATCTTCACTAAATCAATTTCTGACCATGGTCTAAGACTCTAAGGCAAATCAATCGGCCTCGACTTCTCAGGCCTAATGGCTCTGAGGGGAGTTACCTTAGCTTTCTGGGACATCTTGTCTGGGAGTGGGACATCTTTTTTTAATGCTTCAGTGGTGTTGAAACGTGAGCTCTGACCAACCTCTAGGAATTCTTTATAGAGTTTGGCATGTTGGTCCTTTTAAAACATTCTGTACTTTTGCTAGATCTGTTCCGTTAGCACCCGCACTGCCCAGCATCTTGTGTATTCGGGCTCGCTAGTAACGTATCCTTGTTGCCTTTCCTTGTTCATTCGCCTCAATCACAAAGCATTTTCCAAACAGCACTCCTGTAACAGCTATACTGCTATACTATGCTATACTATACAATCTACAGTTGTACTATGTGTCCTTATGCTAGCTTGCTATATCCATCTGTTTACTATATAAGAACCACTCCCGTTCTTGTTTTTAAAGTGACCTTTTCATTGTGTAAAGTGACCATTGAGCGTGTGCAGCATGTGTGTGAGTGTGTTCATGCTAAAGTGACTGCTAGTGTGTGAGCGTATACAGTGCGTGTTGTGTGTGTGTGCTCATGTGTGCTTGTGTGTGGAGAGTTCAGTGTTCAAGACTCTGATGGCCTGGGGGAAGAAGCTGAGCCGAAGTCTCTCTGTCCTAGTTGCTGGTGTTCGCAGGCGTTTGCCTGACAGCTTGAACAGGCTGTTGTTGGGGTGGTGAGGATCTTTCATTATTCTGCAGGCTCTGGATTTGCACCTCTTGTTATATAAGACCTGCAGGGGTGGTAGTGCAATACCCGTAGTACGCTCAGCTGAGCGCACCACTCTCTGTAGGGCCTTCTTGTCCTGTGCCGTGCTGTTTCCATACCAGTATTACCAGGCAGTGATGTTTCCAGTCAAGATGCTCTCTACAGCTCCGGAGTAGAATGAATGGAGTATCTTCCCCGATACTCTGAACTTCCTTAACTGTCTCAGGTGGTAGAGGCGCTGCTTCGCCCTCTTTACGACTGAGTCTATGCGTGTTGTCCATGTCAGGTCCTCTGAGATGTGGACCCCCAGGTACTTGAAGCTGCTCACCCTGTAGTGTCCACGGTAGCCCCGTTTATCCTTAGTGGTGTGTGTGTCCCCTGCTGTGTTCTCCTAAAATCCACGATCAGCTCCCTCCTTGGTTTTACCAATGTTCAGGAGCAGGCTGTTGTCCTGACACCAGCGTTCCAGTACCTCAACCTCCTCCCGGTAGGCCTTCTCGTCGTTGTCAGAGATCAGCCCCACCACCACTGTGTCGTCCGCAAACTTCACTATGGAGTTGAGTTGGTCGAGTGATGTGGCATGTTGGTCAATGAGTGATGTGCTGTGTGTTGGTCAATGAGTGATGTGCTGTGTGTTGGTCAATGAGTGATGTGGTGTGTCTTGGTCAATGAGTGATGTGGCGTGTGTTGGTCAATGAGTGATGTGGCATGTGTTGGTCAATTAGATTAGATTAGATTAGATTGTACTTTATTGTCATTATATTTGCACACGAGATTTGGGACTCAAACTTAAGGTGCAGTAATAAAATCACAAGTAATAAAAGAGAAACATAAAATACTATACAGAAACATTAAATACTATACAGAAACATTGTACACAATCACAATGAGTGATGTGGCATGTGTTATGTGCCATGTGTTGGTCAATGAGTGATGTGCAATGTGTTGATCAATAAGTGATGTGCTGTGTGTTGGTCATTGAGCTTGGCTGCAAGTATGTTTGTTTCTCTGGGGAATTGGCATCACTACTGTGAAGTGTTCTTTTATTATTATTATTATTATTGTATTTCTCAAATGTCGAGGTGGGATGAGAAATGTTTTGCCAGTGAGAATTGTCTACAAAATATGTTTCTTTTTAGACGTTCTTAAATCTCCAGTATAACCTTTTTAATTTAAAAAAGTCAAGATATTTCTTCAGCGAGCTAAACCATAGAGGTGAGCTGAACAAGAGAACCCTCCCAACAGTGATGCATGGGATTTCCAATACGAGCTCCTCTGGTTGGGCAAGACCAGTGCTGCGAAATCCATAATGGGCCACTGTCTCATTTCTGGGGCATAAAATGTGAATGACAAAAACAGCACCCAAAGTTACCTTGCTTGAGGATTGTTGCCGTTTTCTCTTATCCTCCATGTTTAAACAAGACGCAGTTACCTCTCACGGCCACAAGGGTGCCAATATTCCATAGTGCAGCTTTAAACACTTTTCCTTCCACCTTTCTGTCATTCCAGTGACCGACCGCACAAGTTTACAGAGAGACCCAGGCCAGGAGTTCAGACTGTGTGCTCTTCATTCAGTCCAGGTAAACATTCAGTCATCCTCTGCAACAACCACGTGATCAATGCTACTTGTGTTGGAGGACGTTCCTCATAAACTGTATGATAGCCATATACAGTAACACTGTATATACCATATATATTTATCTATCCCCGTATGAATAAATCTGCATACATTCCTATTTACATACCTGTATATACCCATTAATTACCTAGACTGTGGCGGCCCGCTAATTAGTCCTGCCACAGTTTTATAATGAATTTTTTTTTTTTATAAAAATCTTTTTTTTATTATTATTAAAAAAAAATATTTAAATATAAAGTTTGCCAATAGGAATGTATCAGTAGTATTGGCAGTGGTAGTAGTCGTAATAGTAATCCAGTAGAGGGGCCGAGGTTCACCCACCACAGTCTCACAAAATCCTGTGGGAAACATATCTACCCACTCTATGCATTGTACATGCTGTATACTATATACCTGTATATATTCCATACTTACTCTTATTAGTTAACTACTGGCCAGTCTTTCTTACTATCATAGTATATTTATACTTGTATCGCTGTACATAATAATATTATATGTCAGATCAACATATTTGCTCAGTGGCTTGTTATATTCCATTTAATCACTTGTTACACTGTATATTACTGTATATACTCTGTATATTACACACCTGTCCTGTATATTGCTTTGCACTTTACTGTTACCTTGCTCTCTGGTTAGATGCCAACTTATTTTCGTTGTACTGTACCTGTGCTGTACAATGACGATACATTTGAATCTAATCGATCAAGCCCCTAACCACTCATGTATCTGGAATATAATTATAAACAAGGTTATCAAACGTTTTAAAGAATTGATTGGTGAACGAACATTCAATGCTTTGGGACCAGAATTGATAGCCACTTTTGTTGTTGTTGATGTTATTACTGTTATTATTTGATTATTTTTCAGGTGGTATGTTCCTAGCGACAGGAAGTACTGATGATGTCATCAGAATATATTACTTGGGATGTGGGAACCCAGAAAAGATATCAGAGCTTGATGACCACACGGTAACTACTTTTGTTTGCTCAAGAATTGTGTAACTCCTAAAGTGTACCACCTTCAAAATATAATCTTGACAATTACAAAGACATGCATGCATTCTAATTATCCACCTTGTATGTTCTCCGTGTTTAGGACAAAGTCGACAGCATCCAATTTTGCAACTCAGGAGAAAGGTATGGCAAATTCCTTTTGTATTCCGTTTGAGTTTTTTTGCTTTTCTCCAAAATTGCAATGCAATTGGGACTTTTTCTGTTATATTGTGTGAATTTATTTATATTTATTTGTGCTATATATTTTTTGAATTAACTCTTATACATAGAATTCTATGTGGCTACACACGCAGGCAGGCCTGCCTGTAACCCCCTCTGTCTCCCTACAGTGCCTCTCCCATTCACCAGCCCCTGCGCGGGAACAGACTTGTGAAGTTTGACCTACGTACAGGCACGTGGGGAGGGCCAGGTGTTTCAAACTTTTGGCTCTCCCCACATGCCTGTACGTAGGTCCAACACCACCAGGTAATTCGTATAAGCCATTATCAGCAGCCGCAGAAGTTAATATTGTATGTAAAAAATAATTTAAAAACTAGACCATTAGACCAAACTAGTTTAGTTTAGTTTTGTTCGTTTATTGTCCACAATGTGGACATTTGTCTTTGGTCTCAACCATTGAACGAACAAATAAAACAACAACAATGACAATGACGGCAGGCATTATACATATACATGCGTCTGTAATGGAGAAGTGCAGAGAACGTAGGAATACAATACATCAACAAGGACTGGGTCTAACGAGTGCAAGATAAATTTAATGGCATTAGGAATGAAGGAGTTTAAAAAAAAAAAAACGGTTTGCCCGGGCAAAAGTTCGAACTCTCCATTGAGTGGGTGAGAGGGGTCACCCACTATCTTCCTAGCTTTCTTCCTAAGCACTTCGTTGTAGATGTTTTAGAGGCCAAGTTCACTATCCTCTGCAACTTATTAAATGATCCACTTGTTCTGTCGTTTGTCCGTTGATCATGAGAGGCTGCACTGAGATACTGTTATGTATGACAAGTTCCTTAGTTCCTAGACTTGCAACAATAAATAGATGGTAGTAATTTAACAGCAAGGCCGTGGAGCTACTGTTATGAACAGTGCACTGCAGTTTCCGTCCAAATTTCAAAACACCATCTTCAGCACCACGCAGGGGCTACCCATTCACCAACACACACACCCTCCTCTTCCTCTCCCTCCTACCTCAAACACACACTCAAGCCTGGTCTCATCTCTCTCTTCCCTCCTAACTCAAACACACACTCAAGCCTGGTCCCATCTCTCTCTTCCCCTCTCCCTCCTACCTCAAACACACACACAAGCCTGGTCCCATCTCTCTCTGTCCCTCCTACCTCAAACACACAGACAAGCCTGGTCCCATCTCTCTTCCCCTCTCCCTCCTACCTCAAACACACACTCAAGCCTGGTCCCATCTCTCTTTTCCCCTCTCCCTCCTACCTCAAACACACACTCAAGCCTGGTCCCATCTCTCTTTTCCCCTCTCCCTCCTACCTCAAACACATGCTCAAGCCTGGTCCCATCTCTCTCTGTCCCTCTCCCTCCTACCTCAAACACACGCTCAAGCCTGGTCCCATCTCTCTCTGTCCCTCTCCCTCCTACCTCAAACACACGCTCAAGCCTGGTCCCATCTCTCTCTGTCCCTCTCCCTCCTACCTCAAACACACGCTCAAGCCTGGTCCCATCTCTCTCTGTCCCTCTCCCTCCTACCTCAAACACACGCTCAAGCCTGGTCCCATCTCTCTCTGTCCCTCTCCCTCCTACCTCAAACACACGCTCAAGCCTGGTCCCATCTCTCTCTGTCCCTCTCCCTCCTACCTCAAACACACACTCAAGCCTGGTCCCATCTCTCTCTGTCCCTCTCCCTCCTACCTCAAACACACGCTCAAGCCTGGTCCCATCTCTCTCTGTCCCTCTCCCTCCTACCTCAAACACACGCTCAAGCCTGGTCCCATCTCTCTCTGTCCCTCTCCCTCCTACCTCAAACACACGCTCAAGCCTGGTCCCATCTCTCTCTGTCCCTCTCCCTCCTACCTCAAACACACACTCAAGCCTGGTCCCATCTCTCTCTGTCCCTCTCCCTCCTACCTCAAACACACACTCAAGCCTGGTCCCATCTCTCTCTGTCCCTCTCCCTCCTACCTCAAACACACACTCAAGCCTGGTCCCATCTCTCTCTGTCCCTCTCCCTCCTACCTCAAACACACACTCAAGCCTGGTCTCATCTCTCTCTGTCCCTCTCGCGTTCACCACATCTGTTCCATGACACATTTAAGTCAAGCACTCACTTATGTTCCTGCTACCAACTTCAAAGCAGTTCCCTCCTCACAGTGATTTATTCTGTAGTGTAGTTTAGTCATGTCAGTCCTCACAACGCATCTCCTGGTTGAAAAGCAACCAGAAACTTGTGAGCAGCTTGGCCATTTTATCCGGAAATGTTGCGGGGGACCCAGAAAATTGCGAGCAGCCTGCTCATTTTATGTGTAACTATTGTAGGGATCGAGGGAGATGTGTTAAAGCGATTGCCTAAAGCTTCTGTCTTTGTCCTGTTTCCCAGGTTTGTGAGCGGCAGTCGAGACGGTACTGCACGGATCTGGAGGCTTCATCAGCGTCAGCAATGGAGGAGCATCCTGCTCAACATGTCTGCCACTATCCCAGGGTGAGGGGTCCCCACTTCTCTCTGTTTTATCTTTTGGTTAGGCACGACCTCGCCTGGGGTGAGGAGTCCTTACCTCTCGGTTTTATCTTAGGGTTAGACTGGACCTCTCTGTTTTATCTTAGGGTTAGACTGGACCTCTGTTTTATCTTAGGGTTAGGCTTGACCTCTCTGTTTTATCTTAGGGTTAGACTGGACCTCTGTTTTATCTTAGGGTTAGGCTTGACCTCTCTGTTTTATCTTAGGGTTAGACTGGACCTCTCTGTTTTATCTTAGGGTTAGGCTGGACCTCTCTGTTTTATCTTAGGGTTAGGCTTGACCTCTCCGTTTTATCTTAGGGTTAGGCTTGACCTCTCTGTTTTATCTTAGGGTTAGGCACGACCTCTGTTTTATCTTAGGGTTAGGCACGACCTTTCTGTTTTATCTTGGGGTTAGGCACGACCTCTCTGTTTTATCTTGGGGTTAGGCACAGCCTCTCTGTTTTATCTTGGGGTTAGGCACGACCTCTGTTTTATCTTGGGGTTAGGCACGACCTCTGTTTTATCTTAGGGTTAGACTGGACCTCTCTGTTTTATCTTAGGGTTAGGCTTGACCTCTCTGTTTTATCTTAGGGTTAGGCTTGACCTCGCCTGGGGTGAGGAGTCCTTACCTCTCTGTTTTATCTTAGGGTTAGGCTTGACCTCTGTTTTATCTTAGGGTTAGGCTTCACCTCTGTTTTATCTTAGGGTTAGGCTTGACCTCTCTGTTTTATCTTAGGGTTAGGCTTGACCTCTCTGTTTTATCTTGGGGTTAGGCACGACCTCTCTGTTTTATCTTGGTGTTAGGCACGACCTCTGTTTTATCTTGGGGTTAGGCACGACCTCTCTGTTTTATCTTGGGGTTAGGCACGACCTCTCTGTTTTATCTTGGGGTTAGGCACGACCTCTCTGTTTTATCTTGGGGTTAGGCACGACCTCTCCCGGGATGAGGGGTCCCCACATTATCTTAGCGTTCGGCATGAGCTCCTCAGTAAGGTTAGGGTTACAGTTACTGTGCTGCTGGGCCAATAGGAGGTCTGGCCTGGCTACTGTACCCACAAACCCCTTTTCTACAGATATGGTTTGTAGTTGGTAATGAATGGTAATAAAATATATTGTATAGTAGTATACCTAGTCACGCTCCCACAGTTCACACGCCGTGTTTCCCTCTCTCCTCAGTGTTGAACCAATGACAGAGGAGGAGAGCTGCTTCAAACCCAAGGTCACCATGGTGGCGTGGGATCGCCACGACAACACGGTCATCACGGCCGTCAACAACCATCTCCTCAAAGTGTGGAACTCCTACACGGGGCAGCTGCTACATATCCTGAAAGTAAAGGCAACACTGCGTCTCATTCAGCAAAATATCAGCCCCCCCCCCCCACACACACACACACACACACACACACACACAAACACACAAAGTAATACATTTTCATTCAATGACACCTCAAACTCCAACCTCCTTGAACTCTCTAATGATGGAAGTCGTCATGTCATAATACAAGACCACTTCCTCTGACGCACTTAGCACCTCCACTAACTACTTTCCTGGGGAAACCCTGATATGGTATATCTCATGGTTGTCAGTTCAAGCATGTTATGAGTAATGAATGTATACCAGCGCCAATTGGTGCTGGTATCACCAGAACAATTTCAGGAAAAGGGATCACCGGACACACTAGAATGCTGCTCCCGTGCTTTATTTCCCCACACCGAAAATCAACAGTGTTTGGCCTCAGGCAGGAGGCTTCTTGGGGTCTAACGGGATGCACCTCATGGTTGTCTCATGCATGGTGGCATTAGAGAGTCTCTTGGCTCAGTGCTGTCTCCATGTCCACATAGAGAACAGATCTGCACACATGGCTTCACCTCTGCGCTGATTGATTTGATAAAGTGCCAAATTGTCTCCCCCAGTGCTACTTGATGCCTGAGATAATTCTGGTCAAACTTCACTTTGCTTTGTGGATGTTTGCTTTTGTCGAGCAGTATATAGACTTAGACCATCAGTTTGGGGACATGGGACAAAAAAATATTTTGAGATCGAACATGCTTTTTTTGTAGCGAATCAAGTCACTTTGATTTCTGCTTTGATTTCTGGCACGTTACACATGGTTCTTGGTATGGGATTTCAGTTTTGGGGAACCTCGGATGGGATGCATTGAGTTAGCTTGCATGCTGCTAGGTTGTATGGTGTAATGCAGGTTTATTATGTATAATGTTTATTAGTGCTCTGGTTGATGCACATATCATGGCTGGAAGAAACGGTAGGAATGTGGGGTTTCCTGTAGCCAGGTCTCAGATGATCACAATCAAAAGCAAAACAAAATGTAAACATATACTGAAATAATTTGCCATTGATGAGAGCATTCATTCTGTTATTTACAATATGTTGGGTATTACAACTCTTACTCTCATACCAACCATGTTTTTCAATATCTGACTTCTGAAGAAACTCCACCTCCTGAATTGAATGAAGTGTAATTTAATTGATGAAATGTATCAACCCTCACGGTGGGCTAACCTCAATGCTTTGCTCAGGGCCACGAGGCCGAGGTGTTCGTCCTGGAGCCCCACCCCTTCGACCCCAGGGTCATCCTGTCTGCGGGCCACGACGGGAACGTCTTCATATGGGACCTGCTTCGAGGGGTCAAGACACAGCACTACTTTAACATGGTAAACCAGTTACTGATGATCACCAAGTCCTTTTTCAACATGGGGCAATCACTGCAAATGGAAACGTACAAACTACCAATATCCTGCTCTACTACAACAGGGTATCTGTGGGGTATTAAAAAGTCTTAAAGTATTAAATTCATAATGAAATGTTTTTGTATTGAACATTTTTGCAGGGCTACTGGGAGCTTGGCGAGTCTCGCGAGAGCTTGTATAGAATGTGCCAGAATTGGTGGTATTAAAAAGTCTTAACTGTAAACCTTGTTGAAACCTACAGATACCCTGTACAACAGTGTGTACTAATGTATCAATACACCAGTGCAACACCAGTGCCAGTTTTACAGCCATCAGATTAACTTAAAGGTGTAGCTCTGTCACGCCATCTCAGCTCCGTCTGTACCTGTGCCCCAGACAGTTTTGATGACTGGGGGCCAATTTAGGGACTCAACATTGGATTGAGGGCTGCCCAAGAAAAAGCGGAACACAAAAATAATTTGTATCTGTCTTGTGTGAGTAGGCATACGTGACTTGCGAGATGCCTAGTTGCTATGCAACCAGCTTTCAACAAGCTATCATTCCCAACTTGACAGCTTAGCCCAGGGGGCACAGTTTTACTATTCTTAAAAGCAAAGTACCGTACTTTTCGGACTATAAGCCGCGGCTTTTTTCCCCATTTTTCGACCCTGCGGCTTATATAACGGTGCGGCTTATATGTGGACAAAACCCGAAAATTTAAATATTGCTTTTTTTACTGCATTGAAATGTTATTTATCTGGTCCCTTATTTGCTAAACTTAATACAACTTGTAAATGAGTTAATGTTATTTGTCCGACAGTATTGTGTCCCAATGGGAGTCATTCTCTGTAGAGGTGGGAACTTAAAGCTCAATATAAGAACGGCCATGCACCACCACTCACAGAATCGAGAAAGAGCAATCAATCTGTCAATCCTTTCCGTGTCCGGGCCGGGTGAGGTTTCCCGTGTTGAGTCAAATTAAGCCGCAGGCTCCACTCCTTACGGTAATTAAACATTAAAACACATGCGGCTTATAGTCCAGTGCGGCTTATATATGTACACATCATTCAATTTAGCTGCTGCGGCTTATAGTCAGGTGCGGCTTATAGTGCGAAAAGTACGGTATTGTGTGATGTACTAGGTTGGTTTAAAACTGTATTGGAACTGGACCAAATATAATGCATGTATTTACACCTTAACTTATTGTGGGCCGCCAGAAACACTTCAGAGGGCTGCCATTGGCCCACGGGTCACAATGCCTGTCCTAGACCGTCTTGTTTGTTTGTCTACCTGTGCCCCAGACAGTAACTCTCTGTTTGTCTACCTGTGCCCCAGACAGTAACTCTCTGTCTGTCTACCTGTGCCCCAGACAGTAACTCTGTCTACCTGTGCCCCAGACAGTAACTCTGTCTACCTGTGCCCCAGACAGTAACTCTGTCTACCTGTGCCCCAGACAGTAACTCTCTGTTTGTCTACCTGTGCCCCAGACAGTAACTCTGTCTACCTGTGCCCCAGACAGTAACTCTGTCTACCTGTGCCCCAGACAGTAACTCTGTCTGTCTACCTGTGCCCCAGACAGTAACTCTCTGTCTACCTGTGCCAGAGACAGTAACTCTCTGTTTGTCTACCTGTGCCCCAGACAGTAACTCTGTCTACCTGTGCCCCAGACAGTAACTCTCTGTCTGTCTACCTGTGCCCCAGACAGTAACTCTGTCTACCTGTGCCCCAGACAGTAACTCTGTCTACCTGTGCCCCAGACAGTAACTCTCTGTCTGTCTACCTGTGCCCCAGACAGTAACTCTGTCTGTCTACCTGTGCCCCAGACAGTAGCTGTATGTGCTCTGGCAGTGGCCATGTTCCTGTCATACTGACTGCTGCTGGTGTCTCTCCTCCAGATCGAGGGCCAGGGCCACGGAGCCGTGTTCGACTGCAAGTTCACCCCAGACGGCCACCGCTTCGCCTGCACGGACTCCCACGGCCATCTGCTCATCTTCGGTTTTGGCAGCTCCAAGCCGTACGAGAAGGCAAGAATTACGCTAACGCTCATATTTTCATACATCTAACATTCATATATACACCAGGGGTGTCCACACTTTTTACACAGATGGCCAGATTGGGTAACCTGAAGACACCTGGGGGTTCGCTCTTCTCCTTAAAAGGTTCAATTGAAGGGGAGCTCCAGTAGCTCACCACGTACCTCGAGCGCTATTTCGGCGCCGGGGACAACCGTGCTCGTCACGGATCTGGGGTTTAGCGAGTTCGAATCCCGGACTGCAGCCGTGCCTTTCCCAGAGTGTCTTCCCCCCCCATCTGTACCCCTTCAGCCTGTTTCTGTCGGTCATTCTTGACCAGAGTAAATGCGATAAAACGCTAAAAAGAGCCAGGGGAATGGCCAAAGTTTAAAAAAAAAAAAAAAAGTTCAATTGATGGGCGGCTACGTGGCGTAGTGGGCAAGGCGCTCGCCACGAATGCGGAGACGCTGGGCTCGCCTGTTCGAGCCCAGCGCTCCACATTGCTTTCAGTTTAGCTGGTCGTTCATACTAATACACATTGGCCGTATTAGGGGGTGGGAAACTGATGGGTGGGGATCGGGCGTTGTGGACAGCGACTCCTACAGGTCGGTTGGTGCGCCTGCGCAGTAGAATCAGGAAGTGTCGGGGGCAGCGTGAGCCTCCCACGTGTTACTCCTCGCCACTGAGAGATCGAGCTGCGCAGGTGAAAAGATGCGACTGCTGTTACCTCAAGTACCGGAGGGGACTTGTGCTATGTATGACTTAGTCCACATTGCAGCCGGCTTGTGGGAGGCAAGAAACAGCGTTTGTGACTTGACAGGGGAGGGTTGAATTGGATGATACGAAATTGGGATGGGAGAAAATATAGAAAAATGGGAGAAAAAGTGGATAAAAAAAAAAAAAGTTCAATTGATGGTCTTTCAAAGGTTGAAAATATGAAAAAAAAATCGACAAATACTCTGCATTATGAGAACATATAGTTTAGTGCTCTTCTCATTATTATTCTTTCTGGTATCCTTATTCTAATCCATTCTATCCTTATTATCTAGCTTTACATACTTTGAAATGGCAGCTTGCCATTTATTCAAAATAATAATAATAGCTTAGATTTATATAGCGCCTTTCAAGAAACCCAAGGATGCTTTACAAGGCAACAAAGAAGAACAGAATGTGAAGAACTGGATGGACTGACATAAATCCAGCCATCTTGTCTGGAGACTCTGGAGGTCAAGCAGTTCTTCTGTAATTTCATATAATATTAATCAAGGCCTTACAGATGATGTTTATGTAATTCTTAATTTTTTTTCCTGGATGACTGCCTGTAACATAGCAACCATTATATTGTGCAAGAGAATTGTTGCTACCTGCAAAACAAAGTTTGCTATGTTGATTTTATGAGAAATGCATCAACAAAAACATAATTATTTACTGGATCTTTACTTGGATTCACAGTAGAACAGCAATATCATGCTTTGCCAGTGTTTTACCTACTCTAGCACTGCATAGAAAGTAGAATTTTCTTAATTTTTTTTCTTAAAGTGGTTACCAGTGGTTACAGGCAGCCGTTCTGGAAGAAGGAACTACACAAACATTCAGTGCAAGGCCTCTATTCCTCGCAAAGAAATAAGCAACTGTGCAACTGTGTTGGATACATCGGTGCTTTCATCGCAGGCTAGGGGGGGGGGGGGGGGGCTGGGGGATCTAAATCCGCCTCCCTGCTACTCACTTGTCTCTTGATGTCTGACATTTCCTAGAATCTCCATGCCACAGTGTTTTGCGAGCAAGGCAAACATTTGCGAACTCCTGCTTCTTTTCAGAGCAAATGTTATCCACCATCTTCAGTACGCAGTCTATAACAAATTTACCCTCAGCAAAAGGCTTTCCATGTTAGCATCACCACTTCATAACTAGCCCTGGTAGTGTTCATAACTAGTCCTGGTAGTGTTTGGTGATTAGCATCACCACTTCATAACTAGCCCTGGTAGTGTTTAGTGATTAGCATCACCACTTCATAACTAGCCCTGGTAGTGTTTAGTGATTAGCATCACCACTTCATAACTAGCCCTGGTAGTGTTTAGTGATTAGCATCACCACTTCATAACTAGCCCTGGTAGTGTTTGGTGATTAGCATCACCACTTCATAACTAGCCCTGGTAGTGTTTAGTGATTAGCATCACCACTTCATAACTAGCCCTGGTAGTGTTTAGTGATTAGCATCACCACTTCATAACTAGCCCTGGTAGTGTTTAGTGATTAGCATCACCACTTCATAACTAGCCCTGGTAGTGTTTAGTGATTAGCATCACCACTTCATAACTAGCCCTGGTGGTGTTTAGTGATTAGCATCACCACTTCATAACTAGCCCTGGTAGTGTTTAGTGATTAGCATCACCACTTCATAACTAGCCCTGGTAGTGTTTAGTGATTAGCATCACCACTTCATAACTAGCCCTGGTAGTATTTAGCGATTAGCATCACCACTTCATAACTAGCCCTGGTAGTGTTTAGTGATTAGTAGGGCTGACCTTCGAAGCTTTTTTTGGCAATCGAAGCTTCGGGGCCGAGCTTCGATTTTAATTCGAAGCTTCGAAAAAAAATAAAAAAAAATATTTTTTTTTAATATTTTTTTTTTAATATTTTTTTTTTTATCTTATGTTGTGGGACTTGTACAGCACTTTCGTAAACGTTGTTGTTTTTAAATGTGCTCTATAAATAAAGTGGGTTGGATTAATTAATTAAGTAGCCCCTTTCGTGACTGACGCATCCAACAAGGTTTCACTCGGCTGTGTGATTTAATTCAAGGTGGATCGCTGTTGTCGTTTGAACAACTTCAGATTTCATGGGAACTACCAATCCCCAAAATCAAGAGTGTTTAAGATGAATGAAGTAAGATTTTGATTATTTGAAATATGGCCTGTGTAGACTAAACTATGCACAGAATTATGTCAGTCTACAAGGTCCGGATTCTACATGGTCCGGCAATGTAGACCTTGTAGACTCCACTACAGACCAATTATCAGTGAATGTTCATGCATTTTTAAGAAGGGCAACTTCCACAAAAAAACAAAGAACTCACCAAAACATCTCAGTAGCACCTTATCTAAATGTTATATTTCATATATGGAGATTCATATTTATTTATGTATTGCATGGATTTCTACATTTTATTTCCTATTTTGTTTATTCATCCCAGTATCTTTCTTTCTTATGTGTGGAATTCTACAAGGTGCGCGCACACACACACACACCTACACACACACCTACACACACACACACACACACACACACTTACATTTAGTCATTTAGCTGACGCTTTTATCCAAAGCGACTTACAAGTTCTGTATGACAAGACAGCAAGAAGGGTACAACTCTATCAGCTGAGTAACAATGTTCATCAAAGTGTTGCGTGTTACAGTGTAGGTTAGTTTATTAGGACAAGTGCATGACAGTAAGGTTAGTCACGGTTAGATTTTTTTTTTTTTTTTTTTTTATCATTTCAGATAATGGTTGAAGAAGTGAGTCTTTAGTCGACGGCGAAAGATTGGACGGGATTCGGCTGTCCTAACTGGGATGGGTAGGATGGGTACACACACACACACACACACACACCTACACACAAATCGAAGTAAAAAAAAAAATGTGAAATTTTTTTTTGAAAAAAAATTCCTTTTTTTTTTTTTTTTATAAACTTCGATTTTTTTTTTAATGTTCGAAGCTTGTGCCATCGAATCGAACGTTCGAAGCTTCGAAGCATTTAAGACAGCCCTAGTGATTAGCATCACCACTTCATAACTAGCCCTGGTAGTGTTTAGTGATTAGCATCACCACTTCATAACTAGCCCTGGTAGTGTTTAGCGATTAGCATCACCACTTCATAACTAGCCCTGGTAGTGTTTAGTGATTAGCATCACCACTTCATAACTAGCCCTGGTAGTGTTTAAAGATAGATTAGCATCATTCGCCCTGGTAGTGTTTTCCTTTAGACTCCTTCACCCATGTAAAAAGCTGTTGCTGGGAGGCCAGGCTACATGTAGCTTCGAGCTGTTTCACTTTCTCCACCTGCTCACAATCGCTGGTATGAATTATGCTTAGTCTCGTTCGTAACTCTTATATACTCTTTCATAACGCCGCTACTGAAGGCGGCGGCCCTCGCTATAGACTTCACATTTCTTCGCTGTGGCCATGTCTTCTACATAGCGGGAAATATCTGTTGCTAGGTAACCGTTTGCTTGTTTACTATCTGTTCATGAAACATTAGTTCCTCCCGTGTAGTTCCTACTTGGTGCACTTGATTCTCAGGCTAGTGCTGCCATCGTAAGGTATGGGACACATATAGCACATTTTGAGAGACGAGCCATGGGCCGTTTAAAATTGGTCCATGGGCTATGATTGGAAGACTCTTCCTTTTACAGATCACACGTACTTGTACTACTGATTTATTGATTGAACATTTTAATAACAAATTGCAGAATGGGTACAATACAGTACGGCTCAATACACACAATTGTTAAGATGCAGACCAGAGAAAGACTCATCTTGTTTACATCAGGGTCCCCCATTTTCAATTCATCATGACATACATGACATACAGATATACAGTACTGTTACATCCAGACATTTATGACATACAAGATATACAAATATACAGTACTGTTTATTTACAGACGGTTTCTAAAAGAGAATATATACATTTGAGGGGGAAGAAACTACATTGGGTGAGGGGTTGGACATTTACCGGGGCCAGTTTCGAATTGCAGCCTCCCGTATGTGCTCTTTTAGAGCGGTTTTGAAGGTGGGTAGGGATTCACATAATTTTACAGCTGTGGGTAGGGCGTTCCACATTGTTGTGGCATAATTGCAAAACGTGTTTAGTCCCTTGTTTGAACCGAATCTGGGTTTAACATGATTTGTGGAACTCCCTCTGGTGGTCGTGGTATTCACTGACCTTTGGGAAGTATTTTGTACATGGGTACATGTACATGGGTACCTTAGTGGTGTAGTGTATCTTGTAGACCAGGCCCATTACTATACATGTACGCATTGGGTTCCTACTCATGCTCAGGAACTCAACTTGAGCATTGCATAAGAGCAAAATGGCCACCGTGTGAATATGGATATTGGTGCCATATCTTTTCTGATATTTGCTTTTAGAATAAGTCTGTTTTTCTGTCTTGGCCAGTATAAATAAACCATGAAGCAGCTCAGTTGGGTTTGGTCTGACTCTAGCAGTGAGACAACTCTGAATGTATACTTGAGAAGGTATGTTGGTGTTCTGAAGGAGAAGACACTGCTCTCTCTCATTCAGCTGGTCCCACTTCCCACGAGGTGAGGTTTGTTGAAAACATATAAACATACACAGCTAGGTGTCCTGCCATTGCCCTTGACCAAGGAACTGGCATTACACCTGGAGTTGGGCATGGCATGGTGTGGCTGCCCACTGCTCCTAAATAGTTAGGATGGGTCAAATGTGGAGAACGAATTTCCCCAAGGGTTAATAAAGGTTCAACCCAACCTAAAGAATGAAACCACCTTCTCTGGATCCTTCACATCCATATGAAAGAACAGCACATAATAAATAATAAAAGACTAAACAACTTTTAGTGTTAGCGTTTCATTGGTTTTGTTTCCAAACGGTGCCGTCACTTGTTTGTACAATACAGGTGTCGTTCCGGTATAGAATGACCCTCTTCCACACCTGAATGAAGGTGTGGTGGGTGCGATTCCATCTATGACTGAACACAAGGCGCATTGTGTGTTTTTTTATTGTGTTTTACAGCAAAGCAAACTGAACAGGAGGAAAAGAACAAGGGTGACTTGATGGAAATGACAAAAAAGCAGATATTATTGTTCTTTCCAAATATAATTCTATTTACATTTTTAATGTAGGACTTTAGAGAAGTATTACAGAGTGAAAAGTTGAGGGGTAACATGGCTAGAGCTGCTACTAAGGCTGGAGTTACACCTAGGCTGTTTTCGTTTAGTTTTTCAGGTGAGTTTCGCTTTCCAGAGCGCGTTAGACATTCGTTTTGCAACCTGAGCGCTTTCGTTTTGTCAGAACGAGGCTTGGTCAGACCGCAACGGATCTCGTCTCGAATTCAGCACTGAGCATGCGCGGGGAGGTAGTTACTCTCCCTCGTCCCCGCTGTCGTCCACACTCAGCTGTGAGAGCTGGACCTGTGTAGTTTATGAATGGCCCCTTAGCGAGAGTGAGAGGGGCGGGGCTTCTCTTCCTGCAATCAACGGCATAGCTGTCAGTGCAGGCAGCCAATCAGCGCAGTCGCCAACAGGCACCCTGCACGAGAGGCGCACTTTAGCTTCCAGCGCGCGGGGCATGGCTGCTGCTCGGTGCTGCTCGAGGCAGCCAACACGTAATATTAATAGGTTTTGCTCACAGAGAGATAGATAAATAAATAAACATAATCACGCTATCTACCTCAACAACTGCATGTACTGTAGAAATGTATGTTTCAGTGCAGATAAAGGTACTGTACAAAATAACCTCTAAAACACTGCTAGAATACACAAGCAGTTAGGGTATGTATGTTTTTTAAATAAATGCCCAGTGCTTTGTCACCACCTGTCAACAGTTGACAGCTGCACTGTGTTAACGTTACAATGTACAGTCACGCGAAATAACATTATGAATAAAACGCCCGAAATAGAAATAGCATGGCTGCTGCTCGGTGCTGCTCGAGGCAGGAGAGATGAGGCGCGCGGGGCATGGGGGCTGCTGCTCGGTGCTGCTCGGGCTGCTGCTCGAGACAGACAGACAGCCCAGACAGGAGAGATACACGGTGCTGCGCGCGGGCTGCTCCTCGGCCGCTGCTCGGTGCTGCTCCCCGGGCTCGAGACAGACAGCCAGCCAGACAGGAGGGATATACACGGTGCTGCGCGCGGGCTGTAGGTTACACTGCAGTCTGACAGTCTACTGCGCATGGGCGTTGAGCAAAAACGGCTCTGCGCAGATTACACAGCCATGTTGTCTGCGAGTTTTGGCGAGTATCCAAAACGAAAACACCTTTTCAGCGTTCCCGCTAGGGCAACACGTTTTCCTGCCAAAACAGCATTTCTGTGTAACAGGGACAGCAAACGTATTCATTCAGCAACAAAACGAAAACGCCCAGTGTAACCTAGGCCTAATTGTTACTAAGAATTTGTTCTTAAAGGGGCACTTCACCAAAAAAAATCATTCTGATTTATTTTGCACATAATCTCACACACATCCTAAAACTGAAACAGTTTTGCACACATTCATTTAGTTTGACAGTTATTGAGTGTTTAAATATGGACACCAGTGATGTCATCAGAGACATTCAATCCTTGTGTTAATTACAGCTCAAATGATAAGTTAGCAGCCAGGTATAAGACGAAGTATTGCTATTTTCTCATTATATAATTTCATGGAACTGTAATCAACACAACACAAGGATTCACTGTCTCAAAATTACATCACTGGCCGCCATATTCAAACTAATTTACTCGCAACAATAGTCAAACTAAATGAATGTGTGCGAAATAGTTTTTGGATGTGTAAGATTATGTGCAAAATTAATTGGCATTGTTTTTGGAGAAGTGCCCCTGTAATGACTTGCCTGGTAAACTAAAGGTGAAATAAAAAATAATAATTTAAGTAATTGATTCATCCAATGATTATTTTATTGATTTAATCTAAACAATAAAATGTTGTCCAAAAAGAAATGATTTTTATTTTTTTTTAAGTTTACTTCCATTTTATTTTTTAATGCACACTGAAATCAAGCTAACACATGCACTTTAACACTTTCAGTGCCAGCAGGGGGCGCATGATTTAGTGATTGAATGCCCACCATCCACTTCAATGTTAGCGTTAATAACGCCTAATCTATGTTTTAAATTATGGCTATGTGTCTAATCTCCCCGTCGCTTATCAATGACTCGTTTTCCAGTCAACATTGTCGAAGCGGATTGTTTTTTTATCGGTTCATTTTCGTTTTATAGCATTTTGAAAAGCCCTCGTTTTCAAGGAAAATAAAAAGATTCCATAATAAATAAATAAATGTACTGGAATATTTTAGAATACACAAAAACGTTGTAATTTTTCTGCCTATTTATGAATCGTTTTCAAATAAATGCTAGATTATCGATAGTATATGTGTACGTATGCACGCTATATAGGCAATCTGAAAAATCGATTCTCTGATTTCCTCAAAGCCATCGCCCACACACACACACACACACACACACACACATAGGGCGAACACTGAGAGCTCAGCGAATACAACTCTGATTATCCCAAGACTTGTAAAATAGATTCCTTACCTCGGATCAGATGTTCTCCAAAAAGATCATTCCAATTCCTGATCGCCATTCCAAAAATCTATCGCTTTTATTGATCCAACGCTGGGTACTGGAAACACATATTCCACGCTGTTCTGAGGGACCAGAATATGACTGCAATCGGCTCGGGTTACATGCCTGAGAAGTAAAATGTGGATTCCGGATTTTTCTTTTCTCATCCATTTTCATTGATTCCATTCCAAAAGGGTGCATTACCATCTGGGAGACGATAGGGGGCGCTTTTTCACATCTGAGCTCCTGATGGGGCTGGTTTCCCAACGAGAGACTCTGTTGATGAAATATGAATTCAGATCGCTAATAAAAAAATAACACGCTAATTGTCGTGGTGGGCATTCAGGGGGCGGGCTAATAACACGTGGTGGGCACTGAAAGTGTTAAGGGCCCAGCTACATTTAACCCTTAACATATTTTAGATAAAACGGACTGCTTTGCGAATGGAATGGTGACATCTCTTTTTTTTTTATCCACTTTTTCTCCCATTTTTCTATATTTTCTCCCATCCCAATTTCGTATCATCCAATTCAACCCTCCCCTGTCACGAACGCTGTTTCTTGCCTCCCACAAGCCGGCTGCAATGTGGACTAAGTCATACATAGCACAAGTCCCCTCCGGTACTTGAGGTAACAGCAGTCGCATCTTTTCACCTGCGCAGCTCGATCACTCAGTGGCGAGGAGTAACGCGTGGGAGGCTCACGCTGCCCCCGACACTTCCTGATTCTACTGCGCAGGCGCACCAACCGACCTGTAGGAGTCGCTGTCCACAACGCCCGATCCCCACCCATCAGTTTCCCACCCCCTAATACGGCCAATGTGTATTAGTATGAACGACCAGCTAAACTGAAAGCAATGTGGAGCGCTGGGCTCGAACAGGCGAGCCCAGCGTCTCCGCATTCGTGGCGAGCGCCTTGCCCACTACGCCACGTAGCCGCCCTAGGTGACATCTCCTTTAGTTCCATATGTTCACCCTCTACAAACCTTCCGGTCTGTCAAAACAGGCACAAATCTGGCAGAGACGGACGCATCATCAGACCTGTCCAGCAAACGGATACTCCTCATTGAGAAACAATTAAAAACTGATGTAGATGGGACAGACGCAACAGATCAATGTAGCTGCCTGGGGTCAGGGTCTTTTAACTCATTGGACGCCACGGACTTGAGCATTGTTTGTTCCTACCACGGCAATAAGTGGCAGTGTTTGCAGGGCTATACCTATATTCTATATTATAGCTATGGATACAATACTATGGCCCATTTGACATCAACTATCTATCGTTCAATATGTGAAAAAGAATAAATTTTTTAATCCATACGTTTGTGTGTTATACCGTGGTGAATATAAGTATAGTTTTAGAGTGATCCTGTCTAATCCCAGAAAATTACGATATGCAGCAATACGCTAATTTCACTAAAAGCGTTGGCGTTTCTCGCCTGGACACGCTACTATTCCCAAATCAAATGTATATAATAAAAACAAAAATGAATGCTTTGATCGTCACCAATGGCATACGTTGTGGAGTAACGTTACACACACACGTTGCGATCGAGGTGAAATCATGGTTGGATCAAAGCAGGATTGATATAATTTAGTCCTTACCTTCACTAGGAGGTACCCCAAAAAGAATATTCCAATTGTCTGATCGCGAGTCCCAGTGTTGATGTCAATCGTGTCGCCAACATAATCCACCACAACAGATGCATCGGGGGCATTTGACGCTTCTCAATGCGATCGGGATAACCGCTCCACTCGCCTGACAAAGAAAACTGCGCCCGGATACATTTGAACGCTACACAGGCCAAAATATAAGGTTTCAAAGGGTGCTCGATACTGACACCTGGGAAGATGCGGCCGGTATTGCACTTTGGCAATCTCAGGATGATTCCCCACGTTAACCCAGAGTCTGTGCCTGTAATGAATAGAAATATCGAATAAAAAATAGGACTTTGGCAATCTATCGGGATTTAGGATAAATTGGCCAAAGTCGGCCTTCCTACCACTTAATGCCCCTGCAAAGAATATACTCCTTCCAGAAAATATACCAATGGTAAAACACTTCAGATGTTTAGGAGTTGAGGTATTCCCTACTATAAGCCAAACGGTGAAGTACAATTACACAAAATTCCAAGATAAGATCAAATACGACTTTGACAGGTGGTCCAAACTTAAAAACTCAGTACAGGCCCGAGTATCAATAGTTAAGATGGATGTTTTACCTAGAATCAACTTCATTAGCTCAATGTTACCGTTACCCCCTCCTGATGGTTACTGGAAAAAATTACACTCCACGCATATACATTTATTTGGAATAACAAACCTCCACGAATAAAAAGATCCACCGCACAGAGAAACAAAGCCGACGGAGGTTTAGCATTTCCAGACTTTTACCACTATTTTAAAGCGTACTCTTTAAGACCACTGACAACAACCTGGTTTGACTCCCAAGCATCTGTATCCTGGAGAAACTTAGAAGAAAATATAGTAGCACCACATAGACTGCAGGACATGGTATACACTATATTATCAATTAAACAATGCGAATTGAAATTTGGCCCCCTTATTACACATGTGATGCGGATATGGCGTGAAACACAAAAGAAATATTCTAACCAACATAAATGGCATAGCCATACTCCCCTATTCAATAACAATGCACTCCTTATTGGAAAACGACCTATAAGATACCCCAAATGGTAAAAGCACGGCATACATACATTGGGAGATGTTTTCAACAAACGGGGTTTTTGTAGCTATCAAGATATACATAACAAATTTAAATTCACCAGTTCCACATATTATTTTTACGCACAGTTATTGGAATGTTTGAAGGCTCATGGAGTCCCATTAAGGATACCAATTGAGCACCACAGATATCACAAATTCTTCTATGAAAGAGAGACAACGAGAGGCTTCGTATCTGATTTTTATCATCACTTACTAACGTCTTCGTATGGAATCCTTCCCCTAGACTCAGTCTGGAGGAGGGATATACCAGACTTGGAAATATATTTTGATTGGCAAGAAGTCTGGGCAAACGTTCGAATTGCGTCACGCAACCCGGACCATCAACAAGTTAATCTTAATTATATTCATAGGACATACCTGACTCCTATAAGATTGAACAGAATGGGACTTAGACAAGATTCTCTATGTTCCTTATGTACAAATCGGGATGAGGGTACATTTATGCACATGTATTGGGATTGCCCACCGGTTAAGATATTCTGGGAAGAAGTGACCCAGCAATTATCAGAATTCTTATTTCTGAACATACCTGTACACCCCTCTGTATTGCTGTTGAATGATGTTTTTCAGTTTGCAGCCCCTATACAACTAAAGAGACTCGTTTTATCCGGTCTCACAGCTGCTAAAAAGCTGATAGCATCACGATGGATTCAACCGGATAAAATGTGCCGGAAGGTATGGGTTCTTACCTATCTCGATGTGATTTATCTAGAGATATCTACAGCAAGAATTTTAGGTGTCAGTGGAACCAACATTGCAATCTGGTTAGAAGTGGTGGAGAGAGGGGCGGTCAGGTGGCGTAACGGAGATTGCGTTTGTCACCAACCCCGGATACGCTGGATTCGCCTGTTTGAATCCAGCTCACAGCTCCGGGGTTGTCACCAGCTTGGCTGGCCGTTCACACTAATACAATTGGCAGTATTAGAGGGTGGGAGAAGCTGGCGGGGTGGGTCCGGGTCGTTGTAAACAGCGACTCCTACAGTTCGGTCGGGGCGCCTGCTAAGCGCGGATAGGATCTAAGTGGGATAGTGTGATCCTTCCACACGCTACGCCCTCTCAGTGAGAGTCCGCGCTGCCAGGTGAAAAGAAGCGGTTGATTAGCTAGACGTGTGTCGGAGGAAGCACGTGATGGCCTCCACTCTCCCAGACCGACTGTGGGGGGTAAGTGCGCAGCGACCAGGAAGGGGATTGGGAATTGGCATAACGACCAACATTGGGATGGGAGAAAATCGGTAAAAAAAAAAGTGGTGGAGAGAATAAAGGCTAGCATATGAATTGTAGTGCCTGGTTAGAAACTAATGAAAATGGATGGATTATCCAAGTGGGGGTCCGGGGGGGGGAGAGCGAGCGAGCGCATATGTATGTATTGTATTAGATAGCAAGTATTAGGTATATATCTCGTAAACTACATTTATATTGATTCAAATGGAATGTATAGTCCTGTGATTTACATTGGATGTTTACTGTTAATGCTGGTGTGTCTAATTTTATGTTATGTTTAAAAAATAATAATACAAAAAAATACAAAAAAAATCGAATAAAATAAATATTGATGAAAACCCGACTACACTCGGGTCTGGCGCTGAACGGTTGGCGAGATAACCTGACTATCCTCGGGTCTGGCGCTGATTGAGTTAAGGGCTATTTATGAACAATCTAGGTGCTTCTGAATGAAATTCTACTTTCTACTACTAGCTTTTGTTGACATTCGAAGCTTCAGGGCTGAGATTCGATTTTAATTCGAAGCTTTGAGATTAAAAATATATATAAATAAAAAAATATATAATAATAATATCTTAAATTTATATAGCGCCTTTCAGGAGACCCAAGGCGCTTAACAGCTAAGGGAGGGGGACAGGGAACAACATAACAACAAAATATTAATCAAAAGGAAAGAAAAGAAAGAAAACGAAAGAAAAAGGGGAAATCAGGCAGAGTCATTTACAAATTTGGTGAAAAGGCTGGTTTTGAGTTGGGATTTGAAAGAGTGCAGGGATGTAGCACTACGAATGTTTGGAGGGAGTGAGTTCCAGAGGGTGGGTGCGGCCACAGAGAAGGCTCTGGGACCAACAGTCCGCATGTTGGTGGTGGGGATGGAGAGGAGACCGGAGTCAGAGGACCGCAGCCTCCGGGGTGGAATGTAGGGATGGAGGAGGTCCGCTAGGTACCGGGGGGCAAGGGAGTGAAGGGCTTTGTAGGTGATGCGGAGGATCTTGAAATTGATGCGGGACTTGACTGGAAGCCAGTGGAGGTGGATGAGGGTGGGGGTGATGTGGTGCCAGGACTTGGTGCGGGTGAGAACCCTGGCAGCAGAATTTTGGACATATTGTAGCCTGTTCAGGGCATATATTATAATTTTCTTTTTTTCTTTTTTTCTTATGTTGTAGGACTTGTACATCACTTTTGTCAACTTTGTTGTTTTTAAATGTGCTCTATAAATAAAGTGGATTGGATTAATTAATTAAATTAATAATGAGTTGGGAGCTGCGCTGCCTGGGCGGCTGCTCTCAGTTACACAGCCAACAACATTACATTACATAATTATGTTGCAACCTTTGTCTATAAAGCAAACAATTATATACATATTTATATGTAGTTAATAGAGACAAAGGCAGAATTTTAGTACATTTTTTATTAAGACATGTTTTTATATGGGTCGGGACTAGGGCTGCAACTAATGACTATTTTGGTAGTCGACTAATCTGTCTTATTTTTTTCCGATTAGTCGACCAATCGAAAGAAAATTATATAAAAAAAAATATATATGTATACCGTAATTCCTCTAATAGTAACCGGGTCTCAAATACAAGCCGGGTCTCTATTAATGGCCGGGTGCGCTCTTGAGCTAAGCAATTATAAGCCGGCCTCCTAATACAAGCCGGGTTACTAATATACTGAGCTGCATACTGAGCTAGTTACTTGATTTCACTTTGAAAACGTTGAAATGACCAGTGACCACCTGTAATTGCACTGTTTACTATTTCATACAGTACTTGGTTTCAATAAATGAACCCAGTACATTTTACTGGGTTCAAACTGACACAAAATGTTGATTTATTCATTATGATCCGTTTGAAAATTTGAAATATAGGCCTCCCTCTTATACAGGCCTCCTCCTAATACAAGCCTGGTACCCGCTACAGTTGAAACAAATACAAGCCGGGGTTACTATTAGAGGAATTACGGTATATTCTTTTTAATTTTTTAAATTTTTGCACTACCTATCTTTGTGAAAGTGGCTTCTCAGCTCTGGTCCAGCTGAAGACAGAGCAGAGGAACAGATTGGACATTGAGCATGACCTCAGAGTTGCTTTGTCTACAATCACCCCAGACTTTGAGACTCTTGTCAGGACCAAACAACATCCCCAGTTATCCCATTAGTTCCCCCAAACTTACTGTCGGTCTGTTATGTTAAGCTAAGAAGTCTTCAGCTGTACCAGAGCTGAGAAGCCACTTTCACAAAGATAGGTAGTGCAAAAAATAAAATAAAAATAATAATAATATCGACTAATCGACGCAACAATTCCTCGTCAACGATTTTTTTATAATCGACATCGTCGATTATGTCGACTAATTGTTGCAGCCCTAGTCGGGACACTATCAAAAATACTATAGAGAATTGTCAGTGCTGTAAAGTTTAAACCTTTTTAAATCTTAGACAAACGAAACGCTTTGCTTTCATGAAATATTGTAAGCTGTCATTTGAGGCTTTATAAAAGCAGCACAATGAACACAAATCTGTCAGTGCCGAGTCCGACCTCATCTTAAAGGATAACTCCACTATTTTGGGAAATTAGCTTATTTAACATCTTCCCTGGAGTTAGACAAGAAGATGCATACCTTTTTTGTCTCTGTGCGTGCATTTTAGCTTTGGGAATAGATGCTCCGTTAGCATAGCTTAGCTTCATCACTGGAAGTGAGGCAGGACAGTAGCCTTACAGTGCCTTACAGTGTATTGCAAGGTCTGACATTGACCAAACTTGATATGCATGACCTTGGTGGGCTCTAGGTCAACTCCTGAAAAGGGGGTCAATGTCAGACTTTGCAATCAAAAGTTAGGGGGCTAATAACCCTTGCCATAATTTCAGTGCGCCCCTAACTTTTGATTGCAAGGTCTGACATTGACCCCCTTTTCAGGAGTTAACCTAGAGCCCACCAAGGTCATGCATATCAAGTTTGGTCAATGTCAGACCTTGCAATACACTGTAAGGCACTGTAAGGCTACTGTCCTGCCTCACTTCCAGTGATGAAGCTAAGCTATGCTAACGGAGCATCTATTCCCAAAGCTAAAATGCACGCACAGAGACAAAAAAGGTATGCATCTTCTTGTCTAACTCCAGGGAAGATGTTAAATAAGCTAATTTCCCAAAATAGTGGAGTTATCCTTTAAATAACAAACTGCATTGCTTGTTGTAGTTAAAAAAGAGAGGGTTAATGAGGCGTATGACGTTTGTTGCATTGGAGGCGCAAGATTTTGCAGGTAAAAAAAATAATAAATACAATTTTTTTTTATTTTTTATTTTTTTATATATATATTAGAATTTTATTTCCCCATTCGAATCCCATGCCCATCGAACGAAGCTTCGAAGTATTTAAGACAGCCCTAATGATTTCTATTTAGTAATCTGTCGATTAATCGAATCACCTGAATGTGGCCCCTTTGTCACTTCTCTTTGTTTCTTTTGGTCTGCCCACAGCTCCCAGACCAAGTGTTCTTCCACACAGACTACAGACCGCTGATCCGCGACGCCAACGGTTTTGTGCTGGACGAACAGACGCAGCAGGCACCACACCTCATGCCCCCACCCTTCTTAGTAGACGTGGATGGAAACCCCCACCCACCCAGGTAAGACTGACTTCATCAAAGTCGTCTACTTTCATGCAGTCGTTGATTGTGGTGAAGGCCTCGGAACAGCTGAAAGTTGAGTCCTAGAGCTCTGCCTTTTTTTCTGGCTGCACCTCAGCTTAGCTTTCAGGCTTGGAGCTGTTGATGAGCTGTTCTATGCCAGGGGTTCCCAAACTTTTCAGGCCGGGGCCCAGAAAATAAGGCGTCAGAGAGCCGCGGCCCAATGCACATCGTCTGGCTTTTTTTTTTTTTTTTTTTTTTTTCATGCGACCGATTTTTTAAGCCAAATATCACTTCAATCCTATTAAGTTAGTTCAAGTTAGTTATTCATTTATATGTGCTATTTATGAGAGGGCTAACTTGTTGCAAAATAATAATGATAATAATAATAGCCTCATTAAAATACTATTGTTGCTTCGGTTGTTTTCAGCGTTTTATGTGCATAATCTGTTATTTAGTTTGAAATGTTCGTTGAAATAAGTAGATTTTTCGTTTTTGTTTATTTATTAAGTTAATATAAAACCATATAGTCACATTTTAGAATACTATAGAATAGAATTTTAGAATACAACTAGAAACACTGTCCTGGCCTGCTTCTAAGTTCAGTGGCCTGACAAAAAAAAAAAAAAATAATAATAATAATAAAAAATAAAATAAAAAAAAAGTTTTTTTTTTATTTTTTTTTATTTTTTTTATTTTTTTATAAATCATCTCGCGGCCCATCCGTGGCTGCTCGCGGCCCACCTTTGGGTCGCGACCCCGACTTTGGGAACCACTGTTCTATGCCACTGTTAAAGGAACACTTTGGGAAATACACTTATTACACTTCCCCAGAGTTGGACGAGAAGATTGATATAAATTTCATCTCTGTCCGTCAGTTTTGGAGTTGTATTTCTTCATTTTTTATGGAGCTAGGCTTCCAGTCCTTGTGCTAGGCTAGCTGCTCCCTACTGCTTCCAGTCCTTGTGCTAAGCTAGGCTAGCTGCTCCCTACTGCTTCCAGTTCTTGTGCTAAACTAGACTAGCTGCTCCCTACTGCTTCCAGTCCTTGTGCTAGGCTAGCTGCTCCCTACTGCTTCCAGTCCTTGTGCTAAGCTAGGCTAGCTGCTCCCTACTGCTTCCAGTCCTTATGTTAAGCTAGGCTAGCATGCACCTGGTATAAATTCAATCTTCTCTTGTCTGACTCTGGCGAATGTCAAATAAGTGCTCCTTTAACACTTTCAGTGCCAGCTAGGGATGCACCGATATGAAAATTTGCCACCGATACGATTGTTCAACTAACACAATCGGCCGATACCGATACCGATATTTGTGGCAAATTTTTTTTTTATTTTTTAATTTAAAAAAAAAAAAAATTGTGATATATATATATTTTTTATGAAACTACTGTATATTTGTGTTACAAATTGTGCTCACCAATATGAACATAGGCCTCTTTACTTACTTAAAAAAAGGAAACATCAAGAAATAGCACTATCTCTCTCCCAGTATGGTCTGTCGGGCTGCAGCTAGATACTAGTTCTACCAGTATGGTCTACCGGGCTGCAGCTGGATACTATTGTCTCAACCAATGAAATTTTGATTGACAGTCGTTTCTGCCAATTACGTCACACACCGCTTGTCCGCTTGCACCAGCCTCTGCTGTTACCACCAATCGGCAAGCGCGTATAAATCTTTTACTTCCGCTTTTGTCCGCCATTGATTTTGACTAGACGTATTCTACAACAACAACAAACGTTTAGCTTTTAGCTCCGCAGGATGACTAAATGAGGCATAATGATTTTACTGCAACGAATGTTATAATAAAACAAAGCCTTTCTATACATGTGTCTGATTGAAAACTTTATTAACAGATAGCAGAATGGGTAAAACTCAGGGCTCTATGAGCAACGGAAGGAACTGAGCTAGTATGAACGAGTATGCTTGCTACGTTCAAGTAAATAATATGCTGATGTTATTGAACGTGTAACACTAACTATATAACGTTAATGCCACGAAACGAATGCCTTGTTAATCATAAGTAGTAACTAGCTTGTGTGTGTGTGGGGGACTGGGGACGGCGTTGTGCAGGTCGCAATTGAACTTTTTTTTGTCTTTTGACGCTACACAAATTGATGGATATTTATCGGCTACTGCCATCGGCACATTCGAGCTTATCGGCCGATTGCAGTCAACAAGGCACTTATCGGCCGATACCCGACCGATACATCGGTGCACCCCTAGTGCCAGCAGGGGGCGCACGATTTAGTGCTTTAATGCCCACCATCCACTTCAATGTTATCGTTAATAACGCCTAATCTATGTTTTAAATTATGGCTGTCTAATCTGCCCGTCGCTTATCAATGACTCGTTTTCCAGTCAACATTGTCGAAGCGGATTGTTTTTTTATCGGTTCATTTTTGTTTTATAGCATTTTGAAAAGCCCTCGTTTTCAAGGAAAATTAAAAGATTCCATGATAAACGCCCTGTACTGGAATATTCTAGAATACACAAAAACTTTGTAATTTTTCGGCCTATTTATGAATCGTTTTAAAATAAACACTAGATTATAGATAGTATATGTGTACGTATGCACGCTATATAGGCGATCTGAAAAATCGATTACTCAAAGCGATCGCGCACATACAGACCCATCACACATAGGGCGAACGCTGAGATCTCACAAATACAACTCTGATTATCCCAAGACTTGTAAAATAGATTCCTTACCTCAGATCAGATGTTCTCCAAAAAGATCATTCTAATTCGCTTTTATTGATCCAACGCTACATACTGTACATATGTATTCCACGCTGTTTTGAGGGTCCACAATGAAGCAGATCGGCTCGGGTTACATGCCTGAGAAGTAAAATGTGGATTCCCGATTTTTCTTTTCTCATCCATTTTCATTGAGTCCATTCCAAAAGGGTGCATTACCATCTGGGAGACGATAGGGGGCGGTTTTTTCACATCTGAGCTCCTGATGGGGCTGGTTTACCAACAGGAGACTCGTTGATGAAATATGAATTCAGATCGCTAATAAAAAAATAACACGCTAATTGTCGTGGTGGGCATTCAGGCATTGGGCTGATAACACGTGTTATCACGTGGTGGGCATTGAAAGTGTTAACGTAAATTCGCTGAGACTAGGCCAGTTAGCATGATCATTTTGATTATAGAATCTGTGCTCTTGAGATGCATTTGCTTGTTTCATTTTGTTTTAGCTTTGCCTTAACACTTTGGTTGCCACTTGTTAACATGGTAAAACGTGGTTGAATGCCAGCTCAATGATAGTGTTGTGAACGCATAATCTCTGTCTTAAATTATGGCTATGTGTCTAATCTGTCCGTCGTTTATCAATGACTTGTTTGCAGTCAACATTGTTGAAACGGATTGTTTTTTATCGGTTCATTTCCGTTTTATAGCATTTTGAAAAGCCCTCGTTTTTCAGGAAAATATATACCGGTAGATTCCGTGATAAACGGCATTTACTGGAATATTTTGGCATACACACAAAACGTGTATTTATGAATTGTTTTCAAATAAACGCTAGATTATCGATAGTATATGTGTACTTATGCACGCTAGAGAAGCGATCTGAAAAATGTATTCTCATTTCCTGATCAGCGTGCACACACACACACATGGGGAGAGATGCATCCCGAAAACACACACAGTTGGGTTTGTGTGTAAATGCTCCGATGAGGGAGAGACAGAGAGAGGAGAGATGCGTCCCGAAAACACACGCACACAGTTGGGTTTGTGTGTAAATGCTCCGACGAGGGAGGGAGAGAGCGAGAGGAGAGATGCATCCCGAAAACACACAGTTGGGTTTGTGTGTAAATGCTCCGATGAGGGAGAGACAGAGAGAGGAGAGATGCGTCCCGAAAACACACACACACAGTTGGGTTTGTGTGTAAATGCTCCGATGAGGGAGGGAGAGAGAGAGGAGAGATGCGTCCCGAAAAAACACACACACAGTTGGGTTTGTGTGTAAATGCTCCGATGAGGTAGAGAGAGAGAGGAGAGATGCGTCCCGAAAACACACACACACAGTTGGGTTTGTGTGTAAATGCTCCGATGAGGGAGAGAGAGAGGAGAGATGCGTCCCGAAAACACACACACGCAGTTGGGTTTGTGTGTAAATGCTCCGACGAGGGAGAGAGAGAGGAGAGATGCGTCCCGAAAACACACACACACAGTTGGGTTTGTGTGTAAATGCTCCGATGAGGGAGGGAGAGAGAGAGAGGAGAGATGCGTCCCGAAAACACACACACACAGTTGGGTTTGTGTGTAAATGCTCCCGTTGCTCCGTATCCCTCTCTCCCTCTCTGTCGGCACACGCGCAACTTGTTTGAGGAAGTAATTCCACTCGCTCTGTTGTTGAACAAATTTGATTGTGGGCGGTGACTACAACCAGTGCCTTATTCACGTCAGCAAAACGGTCAAATCAGAACGGCTTAGTTGAGTGAGGGAGGATCTCGTGAACTCGGGACTAGACTGATGAGTCAAAATGAGGATTAGCGACACTACACAGACCACATTGATATATACCCCCATTGCTAGGAAACAATGCTAAACACTGGAAAAGGCCATTTATAAGACACAGGACCTTTAACTCATTCAGTGCCAACCACGAGATTTCTCGGGTTTGAATCGTTATTTCTTTTTTTTTGTATCCACTTTTTCACCTTTTTCTATTTTTAGCCATGCCAATTCTCCCCTCCCCTGTCTTGAACGTTGCTCGCATATGCCCCCCACTGGCCGGTTGTAGGGAGGATAGAAGCCTTGCATCACATGTCCCCTCCGATACATGTGGAGGCAGCCTGTCACATCTTTTCACCTGCCAGCGCGGACTCTCGTTTGGCGAGGTGTAACGTGTAGGAGGCTCACACTACCCCCACCATTTTCCTGTCTCTGCTGTGCAGGCGTCCCCCAACTGACCTGTAGGAGTCACTGTCCACAACGTCCAGATTACCACCCATCGACTTCCACCCGCTAACTCTGCCTATTGAGTTAGTATGACGGCCGGCCCAAGCCGGAGGCAACACCGACAGCCGGAGTCGAACCCGGTGTCTCTTGCGTTGGTGACGAGCGCAATGTCCGCTGTGCCACCCAGCCGCCTAATCGTTATTTCTTTTATTAGCAATATCCATTCATTTTTCATCCATCCAGCCTGACGTTATCATTGGGAATGGGTCTGAGCTCGAAAAGGGCAAATACCGCCGCCTATCGTCTCCCGGATGGTATTGCACATCATTGGATTGGATTGGGTGGGACTGCATCAGAAAAAAGCTCCGCTCCCGGGGTTTCCCTTCTCGGGCAAGCAGTATCTGTTACCACATTCACTGGGGAGGCTCGGAGCAGCTTTCGATTATGTGTTTTGGTGCTATAACGTTGGATCAATAAACGCGATCAATATTTGGAATGGCGATCAGGAATTGGATTAATCTTTTTGCAGAACATCTGATGTGAGGTAAGGACTCTTATGTTACCAGTCTTGGGTTAATCAGATGTTTTTTTTCTCCGCCATCGCAGCGTGTGTGTGTGTGTGTGTGTGTGCGCGTAACATTAGCCGTATCCACGGCATGGATAATCGATTTTTCAGCCCGCTTCTCTAGCGTGCATAAGTACACATATACTATCAATAATCTAGCGTTTATTTGAAAACGATTCATAAATCAAATTCATAAAGGGCTATTATCGCGGAATTTCTCTGGAATTCTCCAAAATCTCAAACTATACTCTTATTCAAAACGGTATAAAACGGAAATGTACCAATGAAAAAACAATCCGTTTCGTACATGTTGACTGCAAGCAAGTCATTCAGCGAGGGGTGTTTTAGACCCATAGCCATAATTTTAGATATAGTTTAGGTGTTCGCAAATTTCCCCGACCTCCCATTGACTTCCTTACTGGCATGCTACCCCTAATATGGTCAAAGGGGCATGGCTCTGAATGAGTTAATGTCTGGTACAAATATGACAAATATATTGTAAAAGAAAAAAATATATATCCATAATCCCAACAGATTCTAATTGTTTTCCACGATCCAGGTACCAGCGGTTGGTCCCGGGGAGGGAGAACATTGCGGCGGAGCACCTGGTTCCTCAGCTGGGATACGTGGCCACCAGTAAGGATGGAGCTAATGGCACACAGGCCTTAGTTTGACTACAGCTCCGTTCATTTGACTGTATATCACATTTGCAAGTCAGCGACTTTGGTGTGTGTGTGTGTGTGTGTGTGTGTGTGTGTGTGTGTGTGTGTGTGTGTGTGTGTGTGTGTGTGTACAACTACATCTATTATAAATGAGCGTCCCAGGTGCATAAAAAGGGGAAGTGATCTTCCCTTTGTTGGAGAGAATCTCTTATGCTCATGCTGATGAAGGCTGACCTATTTCCAATAAGATAAGAAGTACTTTATTGTTCCAGAGGGGAACTGACTTATATCATATCATTACAGTACAGGGATGATGGAATAGATGCACATAGAAAAAGATAAAGGGTAACAAGCTAATCATACCTTGTCTGCGTAAGGAAACCATACCTTTTATGGCTGAGTTCATTGCCGTTTCCATGGACACAGTGATTAAACAAGCCTTCATTATAGGCTATAACATGTTACTAATATGAGATGTTACTGAAACAAATTTTTTACAATTTCATAAGGGATGGAGAAATTACATTAATTTGTCTATTTGTTATGCCTTGACAAGTTGATGTTTTTTCAGTCATAAGTTTGTTCAAAATATTGTGATTAAATCCTGGACCTGGTATTTTGCATCAGATAGGGAGCAGACCGTCATCACACCCCTAGTGCATGTTGGTACAGATGTGGACATCCGCTATCAGTATCTCACACTCTCTGTGTGTGTGTGTGTGTGTGTGTGTGTCCTAAGGTGATGGTGAGGTTGTGGAGCAGGTCATCAGTCAGCAGACAGCAGATCATGAGCTGGCTGCTGCTGCCAGGCGCAACAGTGTTCTGGACGAGGCCATCAGGCAGCTCCAGTTGCAACAGGACCGTCGGAACAGGCCGTCGGCGAGGGACACTGAAGCTGGACCCCAGGCCGCATTGCAGGCAGAGGCCCCGGGCCTAGCCCCAGCTGGTGCCCCCAGCACCCCACGCAGAGGTAACGCTACACCGCCATTTTCCTAAACTATGGTTGCGATGTCTACATGGCTGCCATTTTAAGTCAGTTTCACCTCCCATATCCATGAACTAGACCTAGTTGGTGATTAGGGTACCAAAACCAAACAAAATCACAGAATCCTTCTTGTGGCTATACAATTCACAATACAATAAGTGAAAAAGGTATCGAACATCAACCATACATGCTTTTTCCTCCCCTCCTCCAGCATCTGTGAACGACCGCATGGAAGTGCAGTCGCCTCCCAACGTGGGTCTGCGCCGCAGCGGGCAGGTGGAGGGCGTGCGGCAGATGCATCAGAACGCCCCGCGCAGTCAGATGGCCACGGAGAGAGACCTCCAGGCCTGGAGACGCAGGGTGGTGGTGCCTGACCTCGGCACCAGCTCCTACAGGTCAGGCCTTCCTATTGTACACCAGTGACTCTCAATGTGGGGCACCAGGGGGGGTGTCAGGGGTCCCCAGAAAGATTGGGAAACTGTTATCTGCAGGTATTTTAAAACTATTAAAATCATGGTGCGCAGGGGGGCAGCCCAGCTGTCGGGAGATGAAATAATATTAAATATATGAAATGTTTTTGTATTCAAGTCGTTGATTTTTCCGGGGCTACCGGGAGCTTGGTGCGTCTGGCGAGAGCTTGGATGTAAGGTGCAATAATTTAAATTGCCGCGCAAGTGCCAGTTCAGTGTCGCTATGTGTTTGAGTTTTTTTTTGCTAGTATGGTAGTATTGGTATTAAACTTTGCTCTAAGTGGCTTTAAACATTTCTTAAAAAGTCTTAAATTTAACTTGTTGAAGCCTGCAGATACCCTGAGTTAGGTAATGGCATTGGTGTCAAATGGATAATACGGTAGTAGAATTAGCTTAGCTAACTAGGTTTGAATGTGTTCACATTGTAACCTTTAGGTGACACATCCACAGTATTTGCTCTATGCGGCAGACAGTGTTGCTTTGCCTAAAGAAAGACATTGCATGTATACAGACAATCCTGAGTATCTTTCTCCTCCATCTCACTAGTAATTATGACAAACTTTATTTGTATAGCACCTTTCATACAAGAATTGCAGCAAAATAGGCATTAAATAAGCATAACATTGTCATAATTATAGAAAATAAGAATCAATATTAAGACCCCCCATAAAGTTTGTAATAGATTTCTGTCATTAAAATCTATGAAAGACTATTGGCAGGTTTCTGACTAAATAAAATGTTCTGACACTAATGCCATTTGATTGGTCTTTCAGGGACCAGGAGGTCTTCCGGGCCGCCAAAGGAGAGGTGGAGATCGCTCTGTACAATGCAAAGAAGAGACGTGGCACTTACAGCAGTTGTCGAGTACGTTTTGCAACTTTTCAACAGCTTTCCTGTTTTTTTACTTAAAAGAAGCATTTGAACATGTTCCTGGAGTAATGCTTGAATATGGGTAGCACACTTGTCACACCGCACACTAGCAGTATTTCCAATGATGAGATGATTGGCCAAAACCTAAAAATCATCTATGCGTTGTAAATGTTTGAGATATTCGGTTGAAATGGTTTTGATAGAATATTAAACCGGTTTCAGTGGAAGAACGTCGCTAAGGAATGGCTTGGACTGCAGTTTATTTGTTGTCGCAGTGTTTGCTGTTTTGCTTATAACAGCAACTGACAGGAAATCAAATGTAGTCCATTTAGAAGGTCTTATGTTACCTGTGCTTTTTCTTTTCTTAAACCTTTGTATCTCATTACATCCACACATCATTATTGTACTGTAAATGAGAGCTATTTTATTGCACTCCTTTTTATTTTTGTAAATTCTCTACTCAGTGTATGCCTGTCTATTTTATGTCTACATTACTGCTGTGAAGCAGTTTGGGCTGCAAATCTTGTATGAAAGGTGCTATAAAAATAAAGTTTATTATTATCATCTCAGTGGTTAAATAAAGCTCAATATGTCAATCTAGGACGATTCAGACGATGAACTTCCCTCCGTCAAGCGGACCCAGGCCCGCAAGAAGAAAACCGCATTCGCCTCGCGGACCGGCTCGGAATACCTGGACTTGGACTGCGAAGAGGGAGAGGAGACGGACACCTCAGAGGTACAGCAAATTTTTTTAATTTTTTATTAAACAATATTTTTATTGCATTTTCTTTTTTCATACATGTACGACAAAAATACAGGACAAAAAATACATTTCAACCCCCTCCATTCCCTAATTATAATTACATAAACATTCAATGAAAAAATATGAGTAAAATGAATTATAAGAAATCATAAAAATAAAAAACCCTCTTTGGCCTCTACCTTCATCTGTTTTTCTTTCCTATCCCTAATCTCTCATTTCTCCCATCTCTTTCCTTTAAACTCTCACACCTTTCAAGAAACTTATAAATGTCGCCCACGTCTTTTCAGATTGTTCCGTTTTTCCCTTTTGTATGTAGGTTAGCTTTTCCATTGCCAAATTATCTGACACTTCCTTTAACCATTGTTTAGATCCTGGTCTCTGTATCTCCTTCCAGTTTAGAGCAACCACTCGCTGGCTTGTAACAGAATTTTTTTGATCAATTTCCTCTTTCTAGCTGGAAAGTTCTCTGGGTACATGTGTAGTATACGTCGATCGGGACTTCTATCTCCGTCAGCTCGGAGATAAGCTCCAGAATCTCTTTCCAATACTCTTGCATCCTGTCACATTCCCACATACAGTGGTACACTGGTACAGGGTCCCTACCTCTAGGTAGAGCACATTCTACACCTCGGTGTGACTCGCAGGAGGCTCTCGACATGTGCCACAGGAAGCAAACTGCGGATGGTTCTGCGGCTGGAATTTGCCGCTAGTAAAGTGGTGGCGTCTGAGCACTTGTTCCTCTTCCTCCCCAGGACATGGAGATGGAGGCCAGCGACCTGGACTCGTCCAACGAGGAGGAGGAATGGAAGAGTGACACCTCGAGGTAGAAACTCATCTCATGTCGCTTTGTTATGCCATACGACTGCTCCAATGACACACCCAAGCTCGGCACCCCTCTCCCACACCACACACACTCTCCCCTCTTTTGTATAATCACAAATTATTAGATTAGATTCAAATGTATTGTCATTATACAGCACATGTACAGTACAGCAAAAAGATGTTTGGCATCAGAGTGCAAATGTAACGGTAAACTGCAATAGTAATATACAATAGTAATGTACAGGAGATTAAACTGTATAAAATATATAAATTAGTACTACTGAGTATAGTGCTAATATACAGAGTGAGTTGTAGTATTAATATGTACAGTTAACAAATTATAATTGCACATTATTTTGACCGGAAAGCCATTCAAGCGGCGAGTACTCCGATTGGACGGCGGACGCCGGGATCAACCTGCAGCCCTCCACCCCCCTGTCGTCACGGAAACGGGCTCGGCTGCGGCTCAGCACATCTGAAGAGGAGGAGGAGAACAATGAGGAAGAGGAGGAGAAACAGCAGAGCGACGAGGAGGAGCGACCCAAGAAGAGCAAACAGAAGGGGAAGAAGGCAAAAAGCGTGACGCCAAAGGTTAGTCGGTCAACGCCGGGGTAGGGAGTGAAACGGGGTCAGACGGGGAAGATTGGAACAGCGCTGAGCCTGGGGAAAGAACAGGATAGAAACGGCAGCCTATCACATACCAACTGTCTAGGGACCATACGATGCCTATCGCCATATCATTTGATACATGATAGAGGGTTCACGATTCAATACAACCACAATACACTGCCGTTTACAAAGGAGTTAATGTTGAGTTAATGTTGTCGAGCTAATTTATTACATAGAAAATGGTGATGCGCCCTCTGCTGTACAGACAGTTTAATGGGCAAGGGGGGAGCTGAAACTGATGGTCATCTGATTCGTGATTTAATATTACAGCAGAGTAAATGTAGCTGATATCGCAATACTGTATAATACAATACTGTAAAATGTATTGTCAGTTTTTTTAATATTTCTTAAATATATATCACAATATATTTAAAGGGGAACTATCTTATAAATGGCCTTTTTCAGTGTTTAGCATTGTTTCCTAGCTATGTGGACTTATATTAATTATGATCTATGTCTCTAATTCTCATATTGGCGCATTCTTCCAATTCTCCTCTCACAATATTCACCCTCACTGAACTGAGTCATCTGAAAATGTGCATATCTGTGATGTCAGAGATTTCTCAGCTGCATAATAATGTGGCAGTTGATGTGGCAGTTGGCACCAGGCCACACAGTGGTTGGAGCCCGGCCTCAAAACGGCTTAAGATCTTGAGGTAGAAAAATGCTGTTTTTGAGTACTTGATTAGAAATACAAAACAATTACTTTTTTTTTTAAAGAAAAACCTTACAGAGGTGTTCCATAGACTCACAGGAATTGTGTAAAAGTGCCCAAATAGTGAAAGAAATAGTAAAATAGTTCCCCTTTAATTTCGATATAATAATGTCCTATAGGACAAGGTATTGCTATTTCTTCATGTACATAATTTTAATTGAGCTCAATGTCCCAGATGACATCACTGGTGGCCATCTTCAAATGCATTTACTCTCAATAACCGTCCAAACAACTAAATGAATGTGTGCAAAACTGTTGGATGTATGTGATTATGATGTGCACAAAAAATTAATGATTGGTTTCAAATGGGTTGGATAATGTTCCGTTGACTCTTCTCTGCCTTCAGCGGCCCAGGGCTAGGCCTTCAATCAACAGAGAGGTGTCCAATGAGTTCAGACCCTCGTTATGGATCACGGATGTAATTCCCAGGAAGTCTCCTTTTGTTCCCCAGATGGGAGATGAGGTATGTAAACACCAATGTGACCGGTGTTGGAACCAGGGCTGGGTATCGCCACTCCCAAGGTCCCAATTAAATGTCCAACTCTGTCGATTCAGTTGGGGATATCTTGGCTACAATACCTATTTTGATTGGATGTAAAATAGATTCTCAGAGAACTAATGCTGTAAATTGTACAAGGAATCCTCTAACCTGGTGCATTATTAAGAATATTAATGTTTACATTAAGAATTTACCACAAAGCGGTTACATTCATGTATGTTCTATTGAACATGATCAACACACAGTCGACACAATATAGCATACAAGCAGGTCCATAAATATTTGGACACAATATTCATAATTTTGGCTCTGGCAAAATATTTTTGAAATGAAACAACTTTAAAAACATGTAGAAACTGTTGTAATTCCTACACTGTTACCCACAAATTAAAGCTGCACTTAAAGCACATCTTGAGTGCATTGTGGATCACAGGTCCATTGTGGTGGTGTACAGAGCCAACATTGTGAAAATTGTGTCCAAATATTTATGGGCCCGACTAAAGAAAATTCGTTCAAATTGTATGAGTCAATATCAGATTATTAAAGTTAAAGGTGACATGCATTATAAATGTCATTTTTCAGTCTCTAGCATTGTATTATAGAAATAGGAGTTAGTATCAATGCGTTTTCTTTTTGTGTCTAAATACCATATTGGCGGATTGCGCTCATTCAGCTCAGACCATTTCCTGCTCGATTTAATTAGGTCATTCTGATTTGAGGCGCATGCTGACGTCAGTTGGCGCTGGGTAAGCGGACAGTGATCCGATTGGCTCTGTGGTTATAGCGCACCAAACGGGGTTTGACAGAGCGAGCGAGATAGAGAGAGAGAATCAGATAGACCCTCGCGACAGAGCACACATACACACTGTGCCGCAAGCTACAGCTGCTCCCGAATCGAGAGAGAGAGACCACCATGCAAACACTCCCCCCACCCCGATTCGGGAGCACAAGCTGCAGCGCGGCACATCGGCAGCCCCCCCCCCCTAACGGGAGAGGGAGAGAGAGAGAGAAGGGGACCCGCACGCAGAGCGCCCACACAGTTCTCTCTCCCCCTCTCTCTCTCTCTCCCGCTCGAGGAAGTCCACCGCCGCGCCACAGCCCATGCTCCCGAACCGAGAGAGAGACGGAGAAGGGGACCCGCACGCAGAGCGTCCACACAGTTCCCTCTCTCTCTCTCTCTCTCTCTCTCTCCCTCCCTCTCTCTCTCTCTCTCTCTCTCTCTCTCCACCTCTGTCTCTCCTCCACCTTTTGTTTCTCTTCCTCCACTTGTCTCTTTCTCTCCTCCATCTCTCTCTCTCTCCACCTCTGTCTCTCTCCTCCACCTTTTGTTTCTCTTCCTCCACATGTCTCTTTCTCTCCTCCATTTCCTCTCTCTCTCTCTCTCTCTCTCTCTCTCTCTCTCTCTCTCTCTCTCTCTCTCTCTCTCTCTCTCTCTCTCTGTCTGCCACTCGCAGACTGTGTGGATGACTGCCACTGAAAGTGCTTATGGGCGGAGCCAGGCCAATAACAGGCTGAAATCTTGAGGCTGGAAAATTATGCTTTTGAGTACTCCATTAGAAATATAAAACAATGATATTTTTTTTTAAACCTTACAGATGTCTTCCATAGACTCACAGGAATTGTGTAAAGTTGCCCAAATAGTGCTAGGAATAGCAATGCAGGTCCCCTTTAATATCAATTTGAAAAAGGTTTAAACCCAGCCCTAGTTGGAACTGTGCTGGTATAAAACGTCAGCACATTTTTCATTTGAGAACAGTCTGCTGCTGTTTTTTTTTTTTTTTTTTTTTTTAATTAATTAATGTATTTATATACATGTATTAATTTTATATGCGAAACACCTCTTAGATCTAACATAATTCAGTCAGTCCCTCACTCACGGTTAGCCACTCAGCCCCTAGTGGCAGCACACAGGTGTGTGTGTGAGGCCAGTTGGATCTGAGCAAGCGCTTGCTGTGGCGGATCTCATAGTTTACAAACCAGGAAGTGATCATGACGAGCGCTTCGCATCTGTAAACATAAACCAGAGCTAGTTATTCCATAGTAAATTTGGCCTAAAATGTTGTCATAAAATTATGTTAAATTCTGAAAGTTCTCTTATTTGAACACATTGATTGCCAGACATTGTACCCATCAAAGTACCCAGTCTGCCACCGTTGAAAGCCTATGGAGATGTTTACCTTCTTTGCAGGGCTATAACTTTTTAAATTGTATTGCTATATTGACATTACTATGGCCCATTCAACATCGATTATTTATCGTTCAGGATGTGGGAACGTTATATTTTTTCATTCATACAAAAATACCTTCTAGAATATAAGTGTTTTTAACGTTTTCTGCAGTAATTCCTAGAACGTGAGTTATAGGCCCGACGCATATATAGATTATCGATTGGTGTTTCTTTCCTATACACGCTATATTAAAAAATTCAAATGTATATACAAGAACACGAGCAAAAACAAACATAAACACGGCTATTATATGGGTTGCTATCAATGGGTTGGTTGAGAAGGGAAATCGGTTATGTTTCATCTAGGGAACCTAGCTACATATGGGGTACAATGTTGCTTAGGCTGCACATAGCCGTTGCAGAAGTATAAATGCAGAGTGCTTGCAACATCGTTGCGTTGTCCATGTCGTGTCGCTGTTGCGTTCCTGTTGCTCGAGCATGTAGAGCCCTTTAGACACGGCTGTCCTCCACTGACTTCATACCTTCCGGTCATCCTGTGTCTGTCAGGTGATCTACTTCCGTCAAGGCCACGAGGCCTACGTGGAGGCAGTCGGCCGGTCTCATCTGTACCCCATCAACCCCGACAAACAGCCCTGGAAAAAGATGGAGCTGAGGGTGAGAGTAAACCAGCATCTGAAGAACCACACGGGGAACCTGTCGAGTGTTATTGATTAGGGCCTGGTGTTTAATATCCTGATACAATGGATTATCGCAACACCTCAGAAACAAACAGCAAAAGGCTGAAAATAAATTGATATGGGGTTTTATTAAAGGTCCATCCACGTACACCTCTTGCTTCTGGACATTTTAAAAATCTTAACTGATTGACTGGTGAAAAAGGAAAGTTTTTATATTAATGCTGCTCACTTACAAAATTGTATAAATATTAGGGATGCTCGATATTGGCTTTTTTACCTATACCGATATTGTCCAACTCTTAATTTCCGATACCGATACCGATATATGCAGGGTCCCCCCCCCCCCCCCCCAAAAAACGGAATAATTTCAGGTAATTAACATTACATATCTCTTGTTGTGGAATTAACACAACATTATGCATACTTTTGACAATAAATAAAATCAGAATTTGTTCTTACTTGCTTGCCTGGGTAAATAAAGGTTATAGAAATGTTTTTGAAAACCGATACTGATATTTTCCGATATCACATTTTAATGCCAATATCGGACATCCCTAATAAATATGGTACCAAAGTACTTAATTAATTCACGTCTCACTACAAAGAGACACTCATAGCTACTCTACAAGAGGTTTCAATAGCCCAATGGGCAAAAACAAATTTTTCTACAGTGCAGAAAGCAGTACAGTGGAATATCTGCCCACAAATCTGAAATTGAGTAGGATTAAAGCGGACTTAACTCATTCACTGCCAACAACCATTATACTAGTTATATTTTTCTTTTTTACTTCGATTTGTGTGCGTGTGTGTGTGTGTGTGAGAACTACCCATCCCAGTTAGGACAGCCGAATCCCGTCCAATCTTTCGCCGTCGACTAAAGACTCACTTCTTCAACCATTATCTGAAATGATTTAAAAAAAAAAAAAAAAAATCTAACCGTGACTAACCTTACTGTCATGCACTTGTCCTAATAAACTAACCTACACTGTAACACGCAACACTTGGATAAACATTGTTACTCAGCTGATAGAGTTGTACCCTTCTTGCTGTCTTGTCGTACAGAACTTGTAAGTCGCTTTGGATAAAAGCGTCAGCTAAATGACTAAATGTAAGTGTGTGTGTGTGTGTGTGTGTGTGTGTGTGTGTGCGTGTGCGTGTGCGCGTGCGTGCGTGCGCGCGCGCGCGCATGGGGCCATTGGGTGGGGCCGGGGGACAATACACTGGAGGAAAGTAACCCAGCTCAGCACTGCCCAAATTATATCATCATCTTTATGCGGACGATACAATCCTGTATACAAGTGCTCCCTCCCTTACTCAGGTGATTGAGAACCTCCAGACTGCGTTTAATTGTTTTCAAACCTCCCTTTTTTATCTTAAACTAGTTTTAAATGCAAAGAAAACTAAATCCATGATGTTCACAAGGGCTCGCTCACAGCCAGTGAATCATGTTCATATCGTTACGCTAAAGGGAGCAACCATAGAAAATGTTTCATCCTACAAGTATCTTGGGCTATGGCTGGATGAAAAGCTATCTTTTAAAGTGCATATTGGAAACCTCACAAAGAAACTTAAACTAAAACTTGGTTTTTTCTTTCGCAACAAACAATGCTTTTCTTTTGAGGCCAGAAAGAAACTTGTTCAAGCCACATTCCTGTCTGTAATTGACTATGGTGACATAATATATATGCATGCTGCCTCTTCAATGCTAAAAAAGCTAGACAGTGTGTATCATGCTTCTCTGCGCTTCATCACTAGTGCCAAAGGGCTTACTCACCATTGTGTGCTTTACCAAATGGTAGGATGGACCTCTCTGTACGTACGGAGGAAATCCCACATGTTTGTTTTTATATATAAGGCCATCATAGGGAAGCTTCCCCTATATCTTTCCAACCTAATTAGCTTTGCCTCTAGCAGCTACCATACCAGGTCCACAAGATGGCTACTTTTAAAAAAACAGAGAATAAACACTTAACTAGGAAGAACGGCTTTTTCAAGCTTCGCACCTTGGGCATGGAATGGGCTACAGGACCATATCCACTTAGATACCCTGGTCTCCCTCTGCGAGTTTAGGTCTGTATTACATAACTTCCTACAGGAAGAGTGTCGCTGCTTTCTCTAGTCGGGTCCCAGCTGCAAAACTGCAGAGTTACTGTATTGCCCTGTATTTTACTGTCGTACACTTTTACTGTTATGTAGACTGTTCTGTTTTGTGTTTTTATGTTTACGTGTGATGTATTGTGTATTGTGTACATGCACTTTTATTATGTTCTTGTGTGATGTACCGCACATTTTATTGCTGTCTGATGTTTTCGGGTGTTATTGCTGTCATCTTGGCCAGGTCTCCCTTGCAAAAGAGATCTTGTATCTCAATGGGACTTCCTGGTTAAATAAAGGTTAAATAAAAAATAAAAAAAGATACTGGGATGAATAAACAAAATAGGAAATAAAATTTAGATAAGGTGCTACTGAGATGTTTTGGTGAGTTCTTTGTTTTTTTGTGGAAGTTGCCCTTCTTAAAAATGCATGAACATTCACTGATAATTGGTCTGTAGTGGAGTCTACAAGGTCTACATTGCCGGACCATGTAGAATCCGGACCTTGTAGACTGACATAATTCTGTGCATAGTTTAGTCTACACAGGCCATATTTCAAATAATCAAAATCTTACTTCATTCATCTTAAACATTCTTGATTTGGGGGATTGGTAGTTCCCATGAAATCTGAAGTTGTTCAAACGACAACAGCGATCCACCTTGAATTAAATCACACAGCCGAGTGAAACCTTGTTGGCTCAGTCACGAAAGGGGCTACTTAATTAATTAATCCAACCCACTTTATTTATAGAGCACATTTAAAAACAACAAAGTTTATGAAAGTGCTGTACAAGTCCCACAACATAAGATAAAAAAAAAAAAAAAAAAAATCGAAGCTTCGAATTAAAATCGAAGCTCGGCCCCGAAGCTTCGATTGCCAAAAAAAGCGAAGGTCAGCCCTAGTTATTTGATCGTTATTTCTTTTATTCAATATTTCTATTCAATACAGGCCCACTGACTCTTAACATGTGGAATCCTCATGCCAATGTAAAAGTGCAATACCGGCCGCATCACGCTAGACGGCGGTATTGAGCACCCTTTCTACCCTTGTATCTTTCTCTGTGGGACGGCCCCAGGTCTCGGGTTTCATTTTCCCTTCTCGGCCAAGACGAACGGTTCTGGTTACATTGAAGTGCGTCAAATATCTCCGATCCATATGTTGTGGTGAATTATGCCGTCGAGCAAATGGCCATTGGATATACCAGATGGCGATCAAACAATTGGAATATTCTTTTTGGATTACTCCCGGCCAGTGGCCACAGGTAAGGGCGATTTGACGTCAATTTGAGCTTGATCCTGCAATGCTTTTACACCGATCGGGCTGAGAACCGTTTTTAGTGTTCAATGCAAATGCCGTTACTGACTATCAAATAATCAGAAACGACCCCCCCCCCCCCCCTTTCATGCATTCATGATGGAACATAATAGCTATGAGCTAGATTTGGTTTCGGAACAATAGCGGGTTCAGGCAAGAAACGGCAAAGTCTACAATGGAATCGACGTATACTGCCATAACTGCAGTGTTATGTGGTTTTTAATCATCAAATAAATTGATCACACATTATTTTAAAAGTCTAGAGAACCCTTGCATGATGTTTGTTTGCGGTCAGATTAAGTGAACATTTTATAAATTGGAAGTTCTCATGCATTTTATTTATTTATAATTCTTTCCCGCAGGACCAAGAGTTTGTGAAGATCACTGGGATCAGATACGAGGTGTGTCCTCCAACACTGTGCTGCCTGAAGCTCACTCTCATAGACCACGGGTCTGGCAAGATCACAGACAAGTCTTTCTCTGTCAAGTAAGGAGCTCAGCTTAAACTCAATGCAGAATGAGTCTGTTCAGGGTTGGGCGATATGGAAAGATATAAATATTACGATAATTGGATGACATTATTTTATATAATATGTAACTCAATTTAAGGGTCATCGTGTTGGACTGCATGGTAATAGAAGTATGGTATCAAGCTGAAACTCAGAAGCTGCCATTTTCAATTAACATTCTATATTTCAGAAATAATTTCTTGAAAGATGCGACTCCTTTTAAAAAATTTCATTTGTTTATTTAGACAACAAATTGCATATCACGGTTCACAATATCAACAAATCCCAGGATACAGACACACTGACGTCAAACGCTTGAATATCCGTAGCCCTAGTCTATTGTCTCAATAGCGGCATTATGTAGAGGCTGACATTGCAAACTGATTTGCTGGAGTCATGCCGTTGTAACCTTGGCTGTCTCGGAATGACTTCCACAGATATCATGACATGGCAGATGTGATCGACTTCCTGGTGTTGAGGCAGAATTATGATGAGGCGCTCCGCAGATCCTGGCAGCCAAGTAAGTCTGTCCATCCTCTACGAGTCTGGGCTGGTCTATTCTCTTATTATTCAGAGGGAACGTTTGGGAATAGAAATTTGAACCTCTGAAAAGTCCAAATGGTTTTTGATGTTTTAGTAGGCTACTGAATAAATGGTATCCCAAGAGGAATACTGGATCCCTGGAGCAATGGGCCTCATTCAACAATACTCTCTTATTATTTTTCTTATATTCTTGCTTACCTGTCTGTTAAGAGAACAATAAGAAAAGCCACCGCCACATTCATCAAGCCATTCTTAAAGTCCAAATCTGTTCTTACCCAGGTTTTTTTAATGGTGAATCCCACTCATTCTAAACTGGATGCGCGTTCTCGCGCAAGTCATTTGCATACAGAGACACGCCTCGCGGGCTCATTATAATACGAGAGCCATGGGTCTGCATTGTATATGAGCGGATCCCCCGGCCGTATTCAAGCGCTGGAGCGCTTTGCGATGGATCAAAATTAGATAGGAATCAAATGTATTGTCATCATACAGCACCTATAGCTATATAATGGAATAGACTGTATTAATATAGTAGTAATATAATAGTAGTTGGCTAGTTGCGCGCTTCTGGCCACCTCCCGCAGTACAGTACGTGCAAAATGAATCGTTCCAGCAAAGTACTGTAGGCTTTGTCAATACTGAACGACTGTGCGTTGTCAAGAGCCAATCGCACAGGTTGCCTCATCTCATCTGGCTCTGCAAATAGATCTAGAGTCTGAATATCTCCGCATATATAGCCTGCTGATGAGTGATGGCTGACACATCTCTCTCAAATCCATTCTGAGAACGGAATGCAGTGCCCGCAACGCGGGTCTTGATTGATTGATTGAAAATTTTATTAACAGATTGCAGAATGGGTACAATACACACAATTGTTAAGGGGATGCAGACCAGAGAGACTTTCGTCTTGTTTACATCAGGGTCCCCCATTTTCAATTCATCATAACATATGACATACAGATAGACAGTACTGCTACATCTATACATTTATGACATACCAGATTTACAAATACAGTACTGTTTGTGATACAAAAAGAGTTAAAAAAAAAGAGTATATACATTTGACAATCAAGTACATTGGAGGAGGTTGGGCGGGGGGGTTGGGTAGGTGGTGTGGGGGGGGGGGGGAACTGTACATTGGAGGTGGGTGGGGGGGTAACTGTACATTGGATTATCGACGAAACCTTACTTGGTCCAAGATGGGGGTCTCGTGTATTACTGGGTTTAAAAGTCAGTTGTTTATTTAGTTATGTTTTACTGTTTGCATACGAGGTGGTCCGCAAATGTTCTTGATAACAATCTAGTGGTCCGCATAAAACAGAAGTTTGGGAACCACTTCTCTAAATCTCTAAATATGCGGTCTATGCTACGTATACAGTACTGCATATCTGTATGTCATGCCATAAATGTCATGATATACTGTATCTGTATCTGTATGTTGTGTATGTCATAAATGTCATTATGAATTGAAAATGGGGGACCCTGATGTAAACGAGACGAAAGTCTTTCTCTGGTCTGCATTTCCTTAACGTGTGTATTGAGCTGTACTGTATTGTACCCATTCTGCAATCTGTTAATAAAATCTTCAATCAATGGCCTGGGCGGCCAGAGCATAACTGTTCTAACAGTAATATATAATCCATTTCAGACAGAACGCTGTTCAATTATTATTGAAAAGTTCTGTATTTTTAAAGTCGTATTTGGGGGCAATTATGGCAATTATGGTTATGGTATGCTTTTTTTATTTTATTAAAATTTTGGGTACGTTTCTTATTTCGGTAAGAGTGCTCTCGACCGCTCTTATAATTTGTTCTTGCCTGAGAAAAAAGCAACAATAAGAAAACTTTGCTGAATCCCAGGTAAGAACAAAGTAAGAGGAAATGCTAGTTAAGAACGAAAACTGTTCTTTTTTTTGATCCACTTTTTCTCCCATTTTTCTATATTTTCTCCCATCCCAATTTCGTATCATCCAATTCAACCCTCCCCTGTCACGAACGCTGTTTCTTGCCTCCCACAAGCCGGCTGCAATGTGGACTAAGTCATACATAGCACAAGTCCCCTCCGGTACTTGAGGTAACAGCAGTCGCATCTTTTCACCTGCGCAGCTCGATCTCTCAGTGTCGAGGAGTAACGCGTGGGAGGCTCACGCTGCCCCCGACACTTCCTGATTCTACTGCGCAGGCGCACCAACCGACCTGTAGGAGTCGCTTGTTCACAACGTTCGATCCCCACCCTTCAGTTTTCCCTCCCCGTAATACGGCCAATGTGTATTACTGCGGACGACCAGCTAAACTGAAAACAATGTGGAGAGCTGGATTCGAACACGCGAATCCTAGCGTCTCCACACTGGTGGCGAGTGCCTTGCCCACTACACCACCTAGCCGCCCTGAACGAAAACTGTTCTTATATCGCTTCATGCATGAGGCCCAATGTTTGAAACTAGAAATGATTTGTTTTGTCTTTGACGGTCCAACCCTCCCACTACATTTACAGTACAAAGAGGCATCCTTCAAGCTCAGTGTTGGTTCACTTTGTTTTAAAAGAGGTATATGAATCTACATAAAGTATACAAGCCTATGTATTTCCTTTAGAACCTACACCATCTGTTGCCTTCATCACTTAAAGTTATCCCTTGTTTACATTCACATTTCCACTCAAATAGACAGTTTTCTATTGTTATTCTATAGTCTACACAAGCTGAATACATTTCCTACCTCATGTAACCTCTTCAAAGTACATTTTTTCTTTGCTCTCGCAATGTTTATCATCCATGTTAAGTTTCTCTATCAATTTTAGCGCAATTGTAATGGGTCTGACCCCCTTTGATTGACAGGCAGTTCGATTTCTTGGAAATTGTATAGACCGATCGTTTTGAAGCACACAGGCATGTTTACACGCCTCTCTTTGTGTCTACGTCACCCCTGTGCTCGTAGTGTGCTTGTGTGTCCTCATGCATGCGTTGCCCAATTTGCATGCGTTACTTTTTCTCTTATTGTGCTCTATAGCGCCACTTTCATCAACTAGTGGTGGAAAAACTCCAGTGCCTGGATTGCTTTTCCCTTTGGCTTTCCGGTCTCATTCCAGTGCTAGAACAACCTCAGTCAGCAGAAGGGCTGAGCTATATTAATGGCTCCTCTCATTCGAAGGCTGAAAACACGTTTTTCTTAAATTTTTTATTTTGTCTAATGTTGACAAATGAAAAAGGAGGAACTCATTGCACACCTTTTAATGCACTGCGACGTGACAAACTCTTTCCACCCAGTAAACGTGTGACTTTGTCCCGTGCAGATAACAGATTCCGCTCCATAATAGACGACGCCTGGTGGTTTGGGGCCGTCGTCTGCCATGAGCCGTATCAGGCAGAATACCCCGACAGTCACTTCCAGTGCTTCAAAGTCAAGTGAGTGGGGAGAAACAACTCAACATTCATTATGACAGACTGTGATCAAATTGGCGGCACTAGATACTTTGCCAATTTTTTGGTCACGGCAACTCTGCTGGCTTTGTGTTGCCAGATGGGACAACGGGGAAACGGAGAAGCTGAGCCCTTGGGATGTGGAAGCTATTCCGGAAAACGGTAATTATTTTAGAATGGACTGTATTATTAAAAGCATTTTTGATGTCATGTCGTCCTACATGGTGAATCCTGCAGTGCACCGTAGCACAGTTCCAGGATCAGTTGGCTAATAGGAAATATAAGCTACTACAGTTGAGGAAATGTGCTTTTAGTAACATTAGCTAATGCTTGGTAAGCTAACGACAAAAGGGAATGTTCTGTCACAGGACAGCGGGTGAACGAAACCGGTTATACATCTGTACGGTTCCTTTTACACAGGTGGCTCCTTTGCAAAACTGTATCACGTGTCCGACTGCTTCATAACCGATCTTAATGCGCATATTGTACAGCTTTCAAAATTGTTATGATCACTGTTACTGGTTTTTGCCTGAATGCGTTTTTTCTCTCTCTACTTTTTCTCCTTTTTTTTGTGATTTTTCTCCCATCCCAATTTACCTCTCGTGCCAATTCTCCCTGTCCTGATCGTTGCTCGCATGTGCCCCCCACTGGCCGGTCGTAGGGAGGATAGAAGCCCATCACATGTCCCCTCCGATACATGTGGAAGCAGCCAGTCACATCTTTTCACCTGCCAGCGCAGACTCTCATTGGCGAGGAGTAACGTGTAGGAGGCTCACACTGCCCCGCCATTTTCCTGTCTTTGCTGTGCAGGCGCCCTGACCGACCTGTAGGAGTCGCTGTTTACAACGACCAGACTACCACCCATCGACTCTCCTCCCGCTGACTCTGCCAAATGAGTCAGTATGACGGCCGGCCCAAGCCGGAGGCAACGCTGACAGCCGGATTCGATACAGTTGTCTCTTGCATTGGTGACGAACGCAATGTCCGCTGCGCCACCCAGCCGCCTTGCCTGAATGTGTTTTTAACCTTTTAACTGGCACCGACCCGGCCCGGGACCTTTTGAGGACAATTTGCCGACCTCTAGCGGCTCTGTTCTGCATTTCTTAATACATTACCTATATATACAATTAAAGCCCTATTTGTTGCCTGTCGATTGCCCTTTCAGGCGACAAAATCCGCTCTGCGGTTCTCGAGTTACATGCCGATATGTGAGGCATGCGCCAAAGTACACAGCAGAGCTTTTTTGTTTTTCGATTACCACCTCCGACTCCCGGGGCTCTAGCTCCGTCAATCATTTGGCGATCTCGAAGATTATTAGACAGGGGTGTAGCCAATGAGTTTGACTTTCCAATGATACCCCACGTGGGGATCTGCGAATCAGGGATCTGAGTGAAAACGGGAAGAGAAAAAAACGCAGAAAGAATTGAAGTCAATAAGGAACTGGTTTACTGGAGACCCTTTTTAATTTTCTTTTTACAGTTTACCAAAATCGCTCATCACTCATTTCTGAATGGATTTTTATGAAATTTGGACATGTACGACACAATACTTAAAGCTATGGACCCATGGTGTTCTCCAGCTCATACAAATTTTTTGGGAAATACTATATTTGGATATTGCAACTACTACAGAAAAACGTTTTTCTACAACTCAAGTTCAGACCTATGTTACTCTATTTCATTAGCACTAAAAGTGATCTTTCTTTATTGTTTCAGAATGTTATCTTTCAAAAGAGACCAGGCTTAGGGCCCGTGTCGACCGGGGACGTTTTATGAGTTGTCAGCTCCTTTCCATCATTCATTTCTATGCTACAGACGCAACAGGCGCGCTCCTTTTCCCAGCGCCACGCCTCGCGTCGCGTTTTAGCGCTCTCAGCGCCTAGCGTTTTTGAGCGGAGCGCTCCCAGCGCATAAAGTTGAAACTAGTTCAACTTTTGGAGAGGAGCGCCGCTCATCAAGGTAACTTTTTTCGACCCACCAATCAACATCGAGTAAGTGGCGGAGCCGCGAGACGGTCTGGAAACGCTCTGAGCATGCATATTTTTGCTTTTCTAAGCGGTCCGCCTTGAAAAAAACATCCCCGGTGGACACGAAGCCTTATGCATGTACTATAAGTATAAAGATACGCTTTTTCAAAGAAAGTATGCAGACCTCAAGTTTAAAAATTGCCACTTTTCTGGGCGCCAGTTAAGAGGTTAATTTGTGCTCCAATTAAAAAATGCTAGCCTCAGTGCTAATGAGCTTATCCAGGATCCAGAAGTGGCTTATCGACGGAAATTGGCAACCATGACCTTCCAGTCGTTACGTATGTGATTCACTAATACTGGTGTTGGATATCAGGCTAAAACAGGGACTTGGTATCATATCAGAAAGCAAAGCAACGTAATTCTCTTTTCACACATAGAAGCACAATAAATCTCTCCAGTGGGTGAAGATGGATTATATCTCAATTATTTTTGTCCATTGACCCCTAACTAATGGTCTATGTCCACTTTGCAGTAAAAAATAATGGTCGCATCTGGTCGCATCTGTTCTCATCATCAGGCCAATGCTTCACGTTTAAGGGTGTTTTCACACTCACACTTGACAAAAAAAATTACCGCTCGAAACAAACTCAGACCTCCAAAAAGCGAACCGGACTGTGAGTCCATGTGTGAACACCAACAGGGGAGGAAATTAGGCCACTTTACTCGCCAAATGCGAGTATTTTTTACGTTTGGCGAGTGATTCATGAAGACCACTCGCCAGTCTGGCGAGTATACAAAAAAAAAAAACATTCTGCAATCACTGCACTGGCAAACGGTGCGCGTCTTCTGAGTGCTCGCTTTAGTTGACAGTGCCACGAGAGCACTGCACAAGACCACCCGCGGACATATAATGTTTAATAAAAGTTCGCGCAGTACTGGGCTACTGGCCAACCCGCGGACATATAATGATAAAAGTCCTGCGTTACTAGGCTAGCCATCAGGAGCACTCGCAAACGGATAACGTTAAACACAGCAGAAGATGGAAACCAGACAGACTGACCAACGGGGAACTGCATCCAACCCTAGCACAACCCTCGAGTATAAGTTACTAAGGACACATTTAAATCACAGAGGTGTAATGTTTACAGTGGTTAGCTTCTAGTTAGCGTTTTAACGTTAGCCCCGTGTGCTCAAAGCAGCCAGCTAGGTGTATCTGTTATGACTATAAGGTTTCCAAAAAAGCACCGGACTACGACGTAAGGTTAGACATTTTATTTCATGCTCAAAAGCCCCTGGCTTGCACATCTCAGTCACGAAAGGGGCTAGCTCAACCATAGATATCTATGAGCTCAACCAGTGCACAACAGCACACCAACCCAACTGACGTTACCACAACACTTGACGGTATTTCACAGCACTGTCGTAAGACCACCGTGCTGTCTTAAAGGCACAGTGTGCCTACCCAGATGCATACACAACATTGATGAGGCTTGACAACCGAGGTTCAAAGTTAACTTGATTGATTGATTGATTGATTGAAAACTTTATTAACAGATTGCAGAATGGGTACAATACAGTACGGCTCAATACACACAAGAGTTAAGGGGATGCAGCCCAGAGAAAGACTTTCGTCTTGTTTACATCAGGGTCCCCCATTTTCAATTCATCATAACATAATACATACAGATAGACTACTGCTACATCTATACATTTCACATCTATCTATACACTTCACAACATACTTCGGTTTTTTTCTTTCACTGCCCAACCCAGTCCAACCCAGCATCTTTCACTGCCCAGTTCAGCCCAACCCAGTCCAGAATAGATACCTCTTTCATGTTAATATGTTTTATGCTAATATTGTGAAGAGTAGAGATTAATGTTTTATGCTAATAAATATTTTAAAGAGTAGAGACACAGTGTGATTATTTTACTATGATTGAAAATCTATTTAGACGAAGACATACAAAGAAGTAATTATCACAATTAGCGATTTTTTTTGTCTGGTAAAAAATCTGTTTGGCTGGTAAAAAAAATCAGATACTCGCCAGTTGGCTGGTAAGCCAAAAAGTTAGTTTCCTCCCCTGAACACCAAGTAGGGCTGCTTGATTATGGAAAAATCGGGGGTTGTAGTAAGTTTTCACATGGGGAAAGAACGTTTATGTGTGACAACCATCAGTATTGTATTAAAAAGGTTTATGGGTGAATCCCTACCCATCAGTATTGTGTTAAATGTGCTCTCCAGCCGGGCACCCTGAGACTGAAGGAGGGGGAATCCTAGTGACGGCCGATGAGATGAGTGAGCTGATGTACAAGCCTCTGCTGGGGGAGTGGGGGGAGAGGACCAGAGAGGAGGAGTGCGAACGCATCGGCGCCGGCATCGACCAGCTTATCCCCCTCGGTATGTACGCATTCACCCAGGGTGCGGCTACATTGATAAATCACAAAACGTAAGGAAGGTATTGCTGTCCGTTGGTTTGTTGTTAAATTGGAACCCAACATAAGGGTGTGTTTGCAGAAATGACAGCTTTGCTAATGGACAGTGATGTATCCAAGTGTTCCAAATGTTTATCCTCTCCAAACCTTTATCATCATCAGCCCTATCTGACAAATGGATACTCCTCATTGAAGCATAATTAAAAACAGACATAGATGGACAATGTAGCTTGGTCTTTACACACAAACTGTCAGTCAGTCACGCACGCTAACTTATCTATCCATTTGCTGACTTCCAGGATGCCTCAAGAAGAACTTCCACATGCAAGCCCTTTTATTAAAATTAGTAATTTTTTTAACCAAGCTGAAGCTCTACTTGTGTTTCTCCAACAGAAATCGCAGCTCCATTCTCTGGCCCTGTGGACATCGCCCAGTACCCCACCTACTGCACGGTGATCGCCTACCCCACTGACCTGGCCACCATCAAACTCAGACTCGTCAACAAATTCTACAGGTCAGACCCCGGCTCCGTCTCTAGTCTGGCACTGCATACTGCCGCGGACATATTTCATATGCTATGGTGTACACATCTGTAACAATATGGACAATTAGCTCCTATTAATGGAAAGAGGAGAAAACATAATTCTGTTAAAGGGATTGTTGTGATTTTTGGTACCCTAGCGCTATTTCTTACTTACCACTTACCAGTGATGATGTTGATCAGTAGAGTCCTCTCTGCACAATCCATGCTGTTCCTCATGCTAGTTTTGGGTCATTAGCCATATGGCTAATTGTTTATGCCTAATGACATGGAGCTAGTATGAGGAACATCATGGACTGTGCTGAGAAAGGATTCTACTGATCAACATAATTGGTAAGTAAGAAATTGGTTTAGGGTTCCAAAGATTTGAACAATTTCTTGAAGACTTGGGTCCCATATTGAGCAGCGTGCCTCAGTTGTTGTCCAGATCTGCTCATCTTTGTACCTTTCATTCAGTTATAACTTTTTAATTAGTTCAGTGAATTGGAGCAAACGTGCTGCTCGACAAAAAATGGAAACACAATTGTGTTTTGTCCTTCTGTTTTTAGAAGGTCGTCACTCGTAGTTGAATGTTGATGAATAGTTTGAGGCAAGAGTGTTTTAGGTTGACCTTCTGTAGGCTACTTTGGGATGTAGGATTGCAAAACTTATGTTTACTTAAAAGTAGAATCTTGAGTCTTGAGGTTAATCATCTGTAGTGTGGTAGTGAAAGGGTTAACCTTCTGTAGTGTGGTAGTGAAAGGGCTAACCCTTTGTAGTGTGGTAGCGAAATGGGTTAACCATTTGTAGTGTGTTAGTGAAATGGGTTAACCCTTTGTAGTGTGGTAGTGAAAGGGATATCCTTTGTAGTGTGGTAGTGAAAGGGTTAACCCTTTGTAGTGTGGTAGTGAAAGGGCTAACCCTTTGTAGTGTGGTAGTGAAAGGGTTGATGTGAAAACAAGTAAGAGATGGAATGTAGTATATTAGCTGGGGATGTGATTTTCATAAATACTTCATTACATGCAATTCATTTTCAATTAAGATTATTTCTTGCTTTTTTTGCGTTCCGATCACAAAAATGCCTCTTTGCCTCCTGGCCTCTGGTTGTGGCCGGCAGACGCCTGTCGGCGCTGATCTGGGACGTCCGGTACGTCGCACACAACGCCCGCACCTTCAATGAGCCGAGGAGCAAGATCGCCCACTCTGCAAAACTCATCACCAATGTCCTCCAGAAGTTCATCAAGTGAGTCTAACTTAAACGTTGCCAATGTTTGGATTGCAATGGAGACGAATACCCGGTGGATAGACGTTAATATTCTCATGAATACGATTTAAAGTTGAGGTGTTTTCCATCTGTCTTTTCAGTGACCAGAGTTTCATAGATATCATGCAGATCTACACCGCTGTGGAAGAGATGGACGACGAGGACGATGAGGTGAATTAGGCTTAATGAAAAGCTCTGCGATTCCCTTTTTATAATGAGGCCTATTATTCACTGTGACATATACTGCCTGGTGGATTATGCATGATAAAGGGGACAGCAGATCCCTTGTACTTCAACTAAAATGTATGAAACTAATTGCCAATTATACAACATTTGGTTCTGATCAAGCAAACCGACTGGCCCCGAGAGCCATGTGTCATGGCTCGGAGTTGCATATGTACAGAGCTGAATGAGCTCTTCATCAAAACTTGATGTTTTATTCACAATATGAAATTGGATATTGTATAAAAGCTTGACTCAAGGTCATGTGTTGTAGTAAATTACATCACAACATTGATGATCTACGCGACCACAGCTGTGATGTCACTCACCTGAACACACTCCCTCTCTAGTGTTCTATGGAACTTTGGAACCACTTGCCAATGATGTCGATTTGTAAGAGTTCTTTCTCGACACAATCCATGCTGTTCTTCATACTGGACACCCGCAGATACTGGCTAGTTAGCCACAAAACAAATGCAAAGTCAGTGAGGCCTCGCTCCAGTCTGTACAAGCCCCGAAATGAACACTGAAGCCTGCTTCTGGCTGCGCTGCAGGGGGTGGCTTTCAGCATTTAGTTCAGGGCTTGTACAGACTGGAGCGAGGCCCCGCTGACGGTTCATTCTTTTTGTGGCTATGCAGTCGGAGCTGTGGGTATATCCAGTATGCGGAACTGGCGTGGATCATGCCGAGAAAATAACTTGACAGATTGACAACATCATCGATAAGTAGGGAATAGTGCTAGGGTTGAGAAATTCTGAACTTAACCTTTATATATTGAAGAAATAATAAAAACAGTCAGATGCGTCACAGATGGGTGAACACAGCTGCAGCTTATAACATCAATAATGGGTCTGTCCAATTTCGGTGTGCCAGTGCGTCAGCATGGATCAATACCAGTTAACCTCTTAAGCCCGGAGCCCTATTTTCTGAAAATCCACCTAAAATACATACTGTACCTATGTAAATGGCATATTGCTCTACTTCTACAAGGTCCATTTGCATGTTCTTGGTATCTAGGGACATCTATGGATATCAGTGAATGTATTCCCAGTGTCAGAGATATTGTGTCTATTACTAGGCTTGCTTAAATTGTGATGAAACAAAGGAGAATATGAATTATGATTTTTCTTTGACAGTGAATAACACCATGCTAAAAATGACCAGACATGAAAAACGTCAGTACCTTCTTGAGATCACGTGTACAAAACATCGAAGGAAATTAATAAAGGGAAGATGATTTAACAGAAGGTTTTGTAGATACAGTACTGAATTCTCCCATCCGGACCAATGCAATTTGAAATATTATTATAGAATAGCAGGCCTATAAATGACTTTATTATAGGCAATTCGCACATTTATGGATTGGGCCAAATCTTATCTTTCAAATGGCCGAGTTCAATTTGGATTTAGTATCACCAGGCGTGCATAAGAACAGATAATGAAATCTACTGTATGTACAGTAGGTTTCTTATTCTTGCCAGAGCTCCGCCATTTTGAAACTCATTTCAAATCGGATGGTTGCTAAATGCTCAAAATAGGGGAGACAAACTAACTGGGCTCCAATATATGCCATTATTACATGGCGTTTTAACATTCGCCAAAATGCTTGATTGTGATTGGTCAATAGCGCTCGGTTGCCCCTGACAGCGGTGAATTATTTCTCGATAACTGACCGCTGCCATGGGCAATGCGCAATAATGACCGCTGATACGGGTAACCGAGCGCTATTGACCAATCACAATCAAGCATTTTGGTCGCAGTCACGAAAGCTGCTCAGCATATGCACAGCTGCACTCATCAGTGCAATCAGACCGGCTGCCGGCGATGATGACAGAGGAGCCACAGAACAACTGCGTCTGCATTTGATCTCGTCTTGTCGATGGTGTAAAATGAATTAGGTATATTGTTAGTACCGGTAAGTATATTGTTAGTAAACTACGGGCATGTTACATAGCAAGTTTCTGGTATGGTAATGTAATGCAATTTTTGCTTTTGCTTTTGTGTTTTTTATGTCTTTTATACGTTGTATATTTGTATAATTTGTATTTACTAACAGACTCTATTTTGATAGGTCTTTTCTTTTGTCATTGAGGACCAATAGACTCAGGCACACCTGCGCTGTGATGTAATTTCCTGCCAAGTCATTAACCACCTGTGTATATAACCATTATCTTGACTGCAAGTGCATTGCAAGCTATAACACTGAAGAAGGAATACATAATTCCGAAACATGTTTGTTTCAGGCTGCCATTAAATTTTGAACCTGAGAGTGCTGGTCTGGCTTCACGGCTTCTTTTATATAATACTTAATGGGATTTCAGCACCCAGTGTCGTATCTTGAGAGCGCGGTCTAACTTGACATTAGTAAGTTAGCCATGTAATAAGCGGGATAATGTATAGCTATACTCGGTCATTGTCGCAAAATAATTGACCTTCACTGCTTTTAGAACACCTTGGCGTAGCTATACATTATCCCTTACATAACTTTCAGTTTTGTGGTATATAATCCAGAGTAATAAGAAGAAGAAAAATATTAATCTGGAAGTAATTTGCTTGCCGAAAGCTAGAGGCCTTTGGGAAGTGTCGTTTTGAAAAGTTCCAGGGCAGATGATTAAACAGAAGGTTTTGTAGATGCAGTACTGAATTCTACTATCCGGACACATGCAATTTGAAATATGATTATAGAATATACTATAGAATATCAGGCCTATAAATTACCTTATTATGGCCAAGTCGCACATTTATGGATCCGGTCAAATCTCCCCTTTCCAGTTCAATCTGGATTTAGTATCACCAGGCGTGCAGCAAAAAACGTGTATTAAATCTACTGTAAGTACAGTTACTTTTTTATAATGTAAATTTCTCCGCCATTATTCATCAGATTGCAACGCCGTTTTTTGCTAGACATTCACAGAAAGGTAGAGAAACTGTGTTCTAATTTATTGCAACAACGTTCAGGTTTGTTCCACCCGTGAGATATGATCACAAAAATAAAGAGGGGGGGGAAAACTGAAAAAGAAGTCTGATGATTGACGGGGGATGGCGTGAGCTGGGAAGTGTAGTTTTTTGTATTTTTTTAAAAGCATTGGGTCTCTTCTCTCAAAAGACTACACTCAAGTTAGGTTGCGCCAAATCCTTGCGTCAATCCTCGCCTTTTTCCGACTCGATGCCCTGAGATTTCTATAAACTAATATTTCACTAATAACACTTAAGATCATTGGTAAACAAACGTAGTGCTGAAAATATACACGTTGACTGCTGTTTTGACAGGGTTAGGGTCTTTACTCTTGGCAACATTTGGGGGAAAAAACACAACATTACATTCTGTAGAGATGGATTTATGGTGTGATGTCATTCTCCTACCGAACTGCTCGGGCTTAAGAGGTTAAGTAACGTCAGTAGTATGACTTTTTGGAGGTCAATCAAGCTCCGTGGGTGACCGTGCTGGCATGCAGTAGTGTTTAGTCTATAATAAGCCAGGTCTGTGCGGTATAGAAAATATACCCAGTTTTGGATAAGCTGACGTGATGTTTGGATGATAAACTGATTTAGAATGATTTCCCCAGGATGACGATGCAGAGGCTCCAGGCACCTCCTCTAAACACAGACTCCGTCAGGTAACTGAAAACGGGTGGAGAAGACTTATATATATATATATATCTTATTATAACAATATGCACAAGTATTACTGGCAGAAAAGCAATGTTTGTTGTGAATGTTTCCCAACATAGCCAGATTAGTTCACAAGTGTCTATGTTAAAGGTTTGATGATCCCATTTGTAATGCACGAGACGGTGTAGACCTGCGTTTGTCATCATGGAGATCACAAATGTCACCAGTGCTAGATGAGACAAAAACATGGTGGTAGAAGTAGAGTCTGCACACTTTATGCTGCTCCCAGAGTGTATTGGTTTATTAACCTCTTAACTGGCGCCCAGAAAAGTGGCTATTTTTAAACTTGAACTTGAGGACTGCATACTTTTCTTGAAAAGCGTATCTTTAAGCCTGGTCTCTTTTGAAAGATAACATTCTGAAGTTTCTGATACAATAAAGAAAGATCACATTTAGTGCTAATGAAATGGAGTAACATAGGTCTGAACTTGAGTTGTAGAAAAACTTGTTACCGTACTCACGTTTTTCTGTAGTAGTTGCAATATCCAAATACAGTATTTAAAAAAAGATGAGGTATGAGCTGGGAAATACCCTGTTTCCATAGCGTGAAGTCTTATGTAGTACATGTCAAAATTTCATAAAAATACGTTCAGAAATTAGTGATTAGGAGCGATTTTGGTACACTGTGGAAAAAAAAAAAAGGCTCTCCAGTAAACCATTTCCTCATTGACTTCAATTCATTCAGCTTTTTTTTTTTTTTTTTTTTTTTTTTTTTTTTTATACTTTTCACCTAGATTCCTGATTTGCAGGTCCCCACGGGGGGGGGGGGAGTTATCATTGGATAGTCGGGGGTGGTAATAAAAAAAAAAAAAACTGCTGTGTACTTTGGCACACGCCTCACATATCGGCATGTAACTCGAGAACCGCTGAACGGATTTTGTCGCCTGAAAGGGCGATTGACAGGCAACTAGGGCTGCAACGATTAGTCGACATAATCGACGACGTCGATTATAAAAAATCGTCGACGAGGAATTGTTGCGTTGATTAGTCATTAAAAAAAATATTATAATCTTTTTTTTTTTTTTTTTTTTGCACTACCTATCTTTGTGAAAGTGGCTTCTCAGCTCTGGTCCAGCCAGCTGAAGACTTCTTAGCTTAACATAACAGACCGACAGTAAGTTTGGGGGAACTAATGGGATAACTGGGGATGTTGTTTGGTCCTGACAAGAGTCTCAAAGCAACTCTGAGGTCATGCTCAATGTCCAATCTGTTTTTTTTTTATATAATTGTTTTTCGATTAGTCGACTAATCGAAAAAATAATCGACAGATTAGTCGACTACCAAAATAGTCATTAGTTGCAGCCCTACAGGCAACACATTTCTAGCATACCTCAAGGTCGTCCTGCAGATGTCTCTAGTTTACCTTGAGCAGAGTTTCTGCTAAACTACTACAGAAATTCGACAACAACTGACATCTTTTGACCAGGTGGTGGCCCCTTAAAACCAGAACTATCGAGCCTATTACAATCAATCAAATGTAAATTTGTATTGAAGCAGGACCACGTGAACCTAAATGGAATCAGGTCATGGGTGGACATACCCAGCCCTACTGTGTGTGTGTCATCGTGCCATGTTGTGTCTGACTGTTTCCACCTCCCTATCATCACCAGCGGTCACAGGAGGTGGTGCCTGACAGAGAGTCCTGGAAGGAGAAGTGTAAGAGACTGCTCAACTACATCTTTGAGTGTGAGGACTCTGAGCCTTTCAGGCAGGCTGTGGATCCTCAGAACTATCCAGTAAGTCTGTGAGAACAATGTGCAGATGAGATTTTCCTTGCCCTTGGTTTCCCATTGACAAGCTATTAGCCCTGCTTAACACTTTGAACTTTTTAGGATACTTATGGCATTTAACTATTTATTCTGTAGGCTATAGCAATAATAATGTGTTTTAGTCTGACACTTTTATAACCTAAGCACTTATCTGTTACTGATATCCTGCTGTTATATTGAGGATTCCATAGGTACCAGCCATGTCATGCTAGCTTGCTGGCGGAGGGGATAGATTTAGCTCCAAAGTGTAGCTACTTTAAGCTATCTTAAATTTGATGGGAGGAAAATGCCATGGCCATGTTCAAAGGGGTCTCTTGACTTCTCACCTCAAGATATCTGAACGAGAATGGGCTCAATAGCACCACACAAGACTCCTCTTTACAGCCAGGCTAATGTATGCTAGTCACATGCAGGATTAGACCCAGACCAGGCAGTGTCAAATCTTCTTGTCACACATAGACTGTAGAAAATTAGTTTTCCTGAAGCATCCTCACGTCTAATGGCTTGGAGCCACAGTGCTCATAAATGAGGCTCTGTTTTAGGATTAGCTAAAGGGAAGAACTTGGCATCTGGATCTTTCCTCTAATTAGATGTGCATCCAACAACTTGGAGCGGCTGGTTAGTGTAGAGGTCTAGTCTACCGCCGCAGAGACCTGGGTTCAATTCCCGGCAGCGGTACCTCTGGCTTGGTCAGTCGTCCCTATGAATATAATTGGCAGTGTTTGCGGGTGGGAAGTCGGTGGGGTATGAGTCCTGGTCGTTGCAACAGCGACGCCTACTGGTCGGTTGCTGTGTCTGTTCAACAGGGAAGTGGATCTCCGGGAAACGGTGTGGATCTGGGGGAAACGGTGTGAACCTCGTTGCACATTACTCTCCCAGTGAAACTCCTAGCTGTCAGGTGAAATGAAGCGGCTGGCGACTCCACATGTATTGGAGGGGGCATGTGGTAGTCTACACACCCTCCCCAGACCAACAAAATTGGAGGATGGATTTTTTTTTAACTACATACTGACTTACGGCTAATCATAACTATACGCTGACTTTATTGACTTATTGTTGACGATCTTAGTAGAGTAAAGGGCTTCAACATGTCTAGGGAAGTGATCCTGTAGTAATATTGCCAGCATCGCTTAAAGCATAACAGTGCTCTTGGTTAACTGCAAACAGTGGTTCAGACACACTTGTGACTTTGACATTCGCACTTACATTTTACAGCTCTGTGTTGCTGCAGACTCTAGTACCTATCATTCAAATCCTAAGATCCAAATCCATTGCTCTATCATTGTATTGTAAGCTGTGTATTGTTTTATTGTTTTTATTTTGTTAAGAATACAATTAGGGTGGCGGTCAGGTGGCGTAGCGGAGATTGCGCTCGTCACAAATGCAAGAGGCTGCGGTCTCGACTCCCGGAGTCAGCATTGCTTGGAGCTGATCGCTATACTAACCCGTTTGGCTGGGTTAGGGGGAGGGCAGGTCATGGGTGGGGATCTGGCGTTGTGGACAGCGACGCCTACAGGTCAGGTCTGGGCCCTTGCTCAACGAGAGGCAGGATTTGATGGAAGCAGCATGCCCTCCCACGCGTTACACTTCATCAATGAGAGTCCTCGCTGCCAGGTGAAAAAAGAGTCACTGGCTGTCACCGCGCGTATCGGAGGAAGCGTGCGGTAGACTTCAGGATTCCCTTGTACCGACCAGTAGGAGAAAATGCGCATAACAAACAGGTTAGGGGAGGGTGGGGAATTGGCACAACGACTAAATTGGGACGGGGAGAAAAATTGGAGAAGGAGAGGATAAAAAATCGATCTTTCCCGATCCGATCTTTCACATTAGTAACCAATTTGACGAATTTTTTTCAGAAACTGGCGAAGCGAGACAAGACCCTTTTGTTCCCTTGAAATAGCCCCAGTCGAGCGTGGCGGCTAGCATTACATTCACCATACGAGAATATGCAAAGTTTCCATCTGTTGCAGTGTTAGCACTTGGTTGGCTAGCGGCTAGCAGTGTTAGCACTCGGATGGCTAGCAGAGCCACTTAGCCAGTTAGCTCCCACTAGCAATCCTAGCACTAGTAGAATACGGCGATTCCACTCAGAAAAACAGTCAACATTAGCGTTTGCACTGTCCTTGAGTTGACTGCGTCCTCCTGATGTACCACGTTGTGTGTATCCCTCCGTCTCGGTCCCACCTTGACGTTGAATCGATATCCCACGCGGGCACTTCTCTATGTGTTCCGTCCGTCCTTTGGCGGCGCGCGTCCGGTATAACGTTGAACGCACGCGGAACATGTGCGTATTTGACTGGCTTCGGTTTCAATTTTAAAATGCTTCCAAACTTCTGACATTTTGTCTAGCTGCTCAGATGTTACGAGTTATCAGGTGGACCTGCCGGTGTTTTGGGAGCGACGCGTTGTGAGGTCTCCTATTTTCGGCCCACGTCACTGTCGTGTGACTGTGTAAATCAAAGGAAATGCATTTGTTTTGACAAATTCTTCTGCTGTGACAATAAATAAATGAATGATATGTCATTTAAAACCAAAACTAAGGCCTCAGTATGAGTTTAAGACGTGAACATGGTCATGTTTGTTGAATAAAATAAAACTTTTATTTATTTATTTTTTACTGCCGATTTGTATTTATTTTTTTTTCCCGATCCCGATCCTCTGAAAATCATGTGATCTGCGCCGATCACGTGATCGGATCGGGACATCCCTAAATACAATGACAGTCTAGTGCTGTAAGCTATATTTTAAAGTCACCAGTATTTTTCAACAGTTTCAAACCAATGGTGGCAATGAGCCAAGATTATACTTGGCTGTGCAATGACAAGTTTCTACTTTAGCTGAACAAGATAGTTATATTGTGGTTAGGTTATTCTGTTTGTATTGGAAATGATAATGGCTAAAAAGATGTTCTTTGTGCATCTGTAGGACTACCTTGACATCATTGACACCCCTATGGACTTGTGCTCTGTGCGGAGAACCCTTGGAGAAGACCGCTATGAGAACCCCACTGAGCTCTGCAAAGATACCCGTCTGATATTTGCCAACGCTAAAGCCTACACTCCCAACAAACGGTCCAAGGTATTATGTGCTCGTTTATTTTGTGTTATAAAAGCCTTGGCTCTTCTGAGTTAGAAAACATTGTAGTTGTGAATTCATATTGTACAATATTTGCTGATGTAAAAATGTACCCCTGAATCGTATGACTCGTATAATCATAAATTTACCTGGACATCCCATGTATTTGCAGTTGTAAAGTTAATCTGTGTCACTTCTAGTGTCTTGTCACTTTGAGTATGAATGTGATGTATCACAAGAAAGTATGCAACCTCTACTGTCCTTTTACTATGAATGTACACAACACTGTAACTTACCATCTTTAGATACCGGTAATATAGTTTGAAAACATTGTTCCTCTGAAAACGTATACAGATTTATATGGTTCTTCATCTGTGGTACTCTATTATTAAAATATATTTTTCCTAGTTGTCAAAGGCTGTTTCAAAGAGAATCCTCTCCTTAACTCATCCAGCGCCATCGCTTAATGAGCCAGGGGGCGCTAGAACGCCATCGCTTTAATCAATGGACTGCGAGATTTGCGAGTGCTTAAAATATATCTTATATTATAGCTATGGGTCTAATACACCCGTCAATTGTCAGTGAGTTGCTTCCAGTCAACATGCCCGAAACAGATTGTTTTTTCATCCGTATATTTCCGTTTTATACCGTTTTGAATATGAGTATAGTTTTGGTGATTCTTAGTAATCCCAGGAAAAGACGCGATAATAGCGTTTTAGTGGAATACACTAAACATGTTGACATTTTTCGCCTGATTATCGAATCTTCCTGAAATCAATGCTAGATTATCATTATTATCCTTCCTCGTGCATACATGAAATGGCCCTCGTAGCGAGGCGCTCCCCCCCCCCCCCCCACCTCCTGCACCCAACGGTAAACAGCCACACACACACAGACAGCGTCGATCGCGGTAGAAAGAAATATCAGATCAACGCAAGATTTTATATATAGAGTCCTTACCTGGTCTCTGATGTAATGCAAAAGAAATAATCCAATGATCTGATCGCCATCCCAAATACTGCTCGTGGAGGTCCGTCCCACATTGCCCGGCATTGCATATGAAGGGGGGGGGGGGGCAGCATCGCAGAATTGCAGAATCGCAGATGTAACGTTGTAAACGCTAGTCCTGCCGGAGTATTTAAACCCCGCCCGCACGGCTCAGATCGGCCCAGAAAAGAAACTACACAATTTCTAATGGAGTGCAATACCGGCTGGAAGGCGTAGGCGGTATTTGCCCTTTTGCGAGCTCAGACCCATTCCCAATGATAACATCAGGCTGGATGGATGAAAAATGAATGGATATAGCTAATAAAATAAATAACGATTAAAACCCGAGTTTTCTCGTGATTGCCGCTGAATGGTTGGCGAGTTGACCAGACTCTTCTCGTGACTGGCGCTGAATGAGTTTAAGGTAAAACCTGTAATGCAGTCAAACAGCGACCTCTAGGCAAAAGAGCCTTGCTTGGTATTGCACTTTCTTTCTTTACATCTTTTGTTTTGGTCTGACGTGTAGGTTGTAGTTTAGTTGGGAAAGGAGGTTGCTACTGCTGCCCACACACCTCAGGCAAGAGATGTCTGAAGAAATTCACAGTATAACAAATTACTAAACTCCAACCCACACATCAGACCAAAACAAAAACATTTAAACACAGTGCAATACAAAGTAGGGTTATTTTCCCTATAGGTTTGCCATTAGATTCTACCTTTTTTATTTGAAAACGAAATGATTGAGTTACAGTAGCTGTGAATCGGGTTATACAATATATTGCGGACTTCTAACAATTGTTCTTCCCACTTTTGGATTATATTTTTCTTGTCTGACTCCTGTCTTTCTATTGTTTATTTAGATTTACAGCATGACCTTGCGGCTCTCTGCCTTCTTCGAGGATAAAATCAGAACAATCATATCGGAGTACAAATCTGCCGTCAAGAGTAACGACAGGCTCCGTCGGAGCCAAAGGTTCCGAAAGAAACTTGCACAGCAAGACCAAGCTGTCTCTGGCACCAATACATCAAGGTATGCTTCACTCCTCTGCTTCATAGGAGATGTTAAAGCCCTATTTTCTGTAAGTAAATGGAATATTGCTCCACTTCTACAAGGCCCATTTGCATATTCTTGGTATCTAGGGACATCTATGGACCTCAGTGGAACCAAAGGAGAATATGAATTATGATTTTTCTTTGCATCTTTGACGGTGAATAACACTATGCTAAGAATTACCAGACATGGAAAAACTGCCAATGATCTCGTGCAGTACCTTCTTGAGATCATGTGTACAAAAACTCTAAGGAAATGAATAAAGGGAAGATGATTAAACGGAAGGTTTTGTAGATGCAGTACTGAACTCTCCCATCCGGAGCAATGCAATTTGAAATATTATAGAATATAGAATAGCAGGCTTATAAATTACCTTATTATAGCCAATTCGTACATTTATATATATACATATATTCTCTTTCAAATGCCAGAGTTCAATTTGGATTCAGTATCACCAGGCGTGCATAAGAACAGATAATGAAATCTACTGTACAGTAGCTTTTTTTTATTTTTATCAGGCAAACGCCTGCGAACACCAGCAACTAGGACAGAGAGACTTCGGCTCAGCTTCTTCCCCCAGGCCATCAGAGTCTTGAACACTGAACTCTCCACACACAAGCACACATGAGCACACACACAACACACACATTGTATACGCTCACACACTAGCAGTCACTTTAACATGAACACACACACATGCTGCACACGCTCACACTTATGGTCACTTTACACAATGAAAGGTCACTTTAAAAAAAACAAGAACGAGAGTGGTTCTTGTATAGCAAACAGATGGATAGCAAGCTAGCATAAGGACACATAGTATAACTGTAGATTGTATAGTATAGCATTGTATAGTAGTGTACATAAGACCCAGTGCCTCATCCGTAGCTAACAGTGTATTGCACAATCACAGGACCTAGCATGTCTTACCATGCTTTTGTAAAACTCATGTACATACACCTGATATGTCTTTACTCTTATTACTTGTATTATTGCACAAATGTTGCATTCTCATCCTATTGGATTCTTATTATTGTATTATGCACAATCGTTGCGGGCAAGACCCTCCTCATTTCACTGTATACTTGTATGCAGTGACAAATAAAACTCTTGACTTGACTTGACTTGACTTGACTTGACTTGACTTGACTTGAGGGTGGCACCATTTTGAAACTTATTTCAAATCTAACTGCGCTTCAATATATGTCAATAACGTTAAGTTGTGTGATTTATTATCCCGAATAATAAGGGATATTAAAATAATTCATACAGAAGTAATGTGCTTGAAACCCCAGAGAGGGCCTTGGGAAGTGTCGTTCTGAAAAATTACAACACATTGAAAGCTCTCGCTGTCCTCTACAAAATGGCCGCAAAAAAAATACAATTCCCGACGTTCAAAATGTCCAAAATGGTGACTTTCGCAAACTAAATCTAATAACACTTTAACCTATTGGTAAACTAACGTATTGATGATAATATACATTGTAAATGCTGTTGTGAGGGCGGCTAAGTGGCTCAGTGGTCAAGGTGCTCGCCACTAATGTAGGAGATGCTGGGTTCGAGGCCAGCTCTCGGCATTGCTACCAGCTTGGCTGGTCGTTCATACTAGGGTGGGAAGCTGGTGGGTGGGGATTGGACGTTGTGGACAGCGACTGCTACAGGTCGGTTGGTGCGCAGCAGAATCAGGAATCAACGGGGGCGGCGTGACCCTCCCACGCAGACCCTCGCCGCTGAGAGATCGCGCTGTGCAGGTGAAAAGATGCGACGGCTGCCTCCTCGTGTACCGGAGGGGACACGTGATGCAAGGCTTCGTCCACATTGCAGCCGGCCTGTGGGAGGCATGGCCTAACAGCGTTCGAGACAGGGGAGGGTAGAATTGGACAATACAAAATTGGGATGGGAGAAAAAAATTGAAGAAAAAGTAGATAAAAAAAAGAAAAATGCTGTTGTGACATGGTTATGATGTTTATACTTGAATACGTTTGAAAAATAAAACGATACTTTTGTCAAACAGTCTGGAGAGATTTATTTATGACGTGATGTAATTTGCGGTCCGCCGATGGACCGCACGGGTGGAAGAGGTTAAGCCCGATCGGCCCGATACCGGGCTGAGATTTATTTTACGTCACAAATAGATCAATACTGTCCGTATTAAGTGATGTTGTGTTTCGTTTTCAAATGTAGCCAAGAGTAAAGACCCTAACCCTATCAAACAGCAGTCGAAGTGTATATTTTCAGCACTACATTTGTTTAGTAATGATTTTAATTGTTATTAGCTAAATATGAGCTTATAAAAATCTCAGTGCATTGCATCGGAAATCTGATGATTTAGACGAGAGGACAGGAAGCACTCATGAAATCGTTGTAGTCCAGAGAAAGAGGAGACCCAGGGCTTTCGATGGATGTCTACATTTCATAAAACTACACTACCCAGCTCACACCAGCCGCAGACAAAGGAAGGCAAACCGTTTTTTTCTTATTATACATAGTGCATGTGTCCGGATGGCAAAATTCAGTACTGTATCTTCAAAAAAAACCTGTAAATGATCTGCCCTTTGTTAATTTCCTTAGATATTTACTATAGGTGTTCTCAAGAAGTTGCTGAATGAGCTCAGAGGCATCTTTTTGCTTTTGATCAATGATAGCATGGTGTTATTCACCATCAAAGATGGGGGGAAAACTAGGCGAGGATAATCATTATTATTCTCCTTTTGGTTCATTACAATTTACTCAAGCATAGTAACAGACACAATATATCTGACACTGGGAATACATTCCCTGAGGTCCATAGATGTCCCTAGATACCAGGAACATGCAAATGGACCTTGTATTTGTGGAGCAATTCTTAATTTACTTGGGTATGTACTTTTAGGCAAATATTTTGAAAATATGGCTAGGGCTTAACAGGTTAAGATAGTTACATACAGAAACAAGAGGGTTGAAATCATGGCGTTAAACTGACCATTGATCATTACGCATTTCTGCTAGAGAAGACTAACCCTTATCATAGAATACTGAGTAGTGAGCATAGCTATCTCCAGTAATAAATCTGAAGGCAGAATGATGGACCGTGTCCAGGGTTTAACCTCCCATGCCGTCGCACGTTTACGGTCTGTCGGCATGACGTGGTGTTATGGTCTCTCAACCAACACATCGGTTGAAAGCTAAAATGGCCACGTTTGATTGACACACCGCTTGTCCTATTACATGCTTCCAATCTCAGGTTATACGACCAAACAGCCAACGAGCATCAGTTTCGAAAAGGTGACCACCTCCGGTTTAGCCTCTCAATGACCGGAGAAATCACCACTGACGCTGGAAATTATTGACCGGTTGTGTAGCCAATGAAATTCTGAAAAGAATGATATCTTACTTGAGTTGGTTTTCTGAGACAGAGAAGCAAGTACGAGCGTACCATACGCAAGAGAATGAACATGTGCCCCTCTCTCCGGAGCGCAAGTTGCACTGATCTGTTGTCGTCGCTCCTATGGGAGTTGAGGGTTTGTTTATGTGTGTGTAGGGAAGGGGTGGGGTGGTGTGGTGTATGTGACAAGAGATTAGTGGGGGAAGGGGAGAGGGGACTGAGGTAGTGTTGTCTCACTCCTTTTTGGGAAAAAAAACCTAACCATACCATTACATAAATCTCAAACAAATAATTCTGAAACCAATCACAAGCCTTTCCATCCAAACCAATATCACATAACCTTTATAAGAGCAAAGGATGATCAAATGCATGAGACGGATCCACAAAAAGGGACATGGCTCAATGTGGAAACACAATCATCATTAGCTGGGGGGGGGGGGGGGCTGTGTATCCCATATCAAATAAATGCCCAGCATTTGCTTAATTAAAAGCTAGGCAGACCTCTTTTTAATCAGAAATCAAGCAGTCCCCACATTTAATGGGTGTAGGTAGGAAAATGGTAGTTTTTTTTTTATTAGAGTTTACTGCTTTCCTAAATTTAGCTGGGGGTTTGCACAGGAGCGGGTAATTAGTTCAAGGTAATAGTTAGATTTGTCTTTTCTCACAGATGATGTGCATTTATTTCTAATTTGTCTAAATGATGCCCAATGTGATGGGTCTCCAGAGCGTCTTGAATAAAGCTGCTAGTTCAGGGAGTTACTCCATCTTTCTCACTGTTTGACTTTCATCATCTTTTATTTTAAGCTTTCTAATTGGTGTATGTGTATATGTGTGCATATACAGATGACTAGGACAGGACAGTGCATTTTTCAGTATTGTTATGTGACCATACGCATGTGTTCTATGTTCTTATGACATTATACTTATATTGTCCACTTTTTGTTTTGTTTCCTCAAGTCAAAAGAGGGCTGCATTCAAAACTCAGGAAAAAGTGGAGTCAACGTCTGTGACAAAGCCTACCTCATCAGGCTCCAAAGCTGCTTCAACCGCAGGTACAGTAGAACCGGGCTCATCAAATGTTTCTAAACTTTTAAGATCTAGTTGCCCAATCACTCGAAATCAAGGAAAGTATTGATGCCACGGTTCCTAATGGTCATGAAAAAGCTTGGTTGTGCAATTTGAAAATTGTGTTTTTCTTGGCCTGGACACGACACCAGTTCCATTAGTGGGGGGGGGGGGGGGGGGGTATATTGACGAGGCTCGACAGCAGAGGTTCAAAGATAACTTCACATTTATTGGCTGTTCGTTTATATTATATCGCTTCATGCATCAGGGCTTCTCCAGGTTCCAACGCTGTGTTACTGTTGACTATTAACTTCCTCGTGTGACGTCACATCAAATACAGCTACCAAGACGCTCAAAAAGCAAAAGCGATTCGAGTCGATTAGGTACCATGCAGTGGAAAAGCAGCATAAGAGAATATTTCATAATGTTTCATGCAATTAAAAAGTAAATATATATATATTTAGTACACATGATTTATTTAAAATAACAGTGACACGTTTCCTTTTTGATAAGAAATCCAGCCATATTCCTTTCATTGTATTTAAAATACTGCACTTTAATTTCAAGCGGGAAACTACTCTTTCCATTAACTCTTTAATTGCCAAACCCGAGATAAGTCGAGTTAACTCGCTGCCAGACCCGAGATATCTCGGGTTTTGGCTGTTTATTCTTTTATTAGATATTTGTATTCATTTTTCATCCAGGGACCTTGGTGTTACCATAGGGAATGAGTCTGAGATCGCCAAAGTGCAATACCGGCCGCATCCAGCTAGACGGCGGTATCGAGCACCCTTTGAAACCTTATATCTTGGCCTGTGCAACGGTCAAATGTCTCCGGGCGCAGATTTCTGGGTCGGGCCAGTCGAGCGGTTCTCCCGGTTCCATTGAAGCGCGTCAAATATCCCCGATCCATATGTTGTGGTGGGTTATGCCGTGGACCAAATGGACATTGGATGTACCAGATGGCGATCAAACAATTGGAATATTATTTTTGGAATACTCCCGATCACAGGTAAGGACTATCAGTATCTGACATACATTTTTGCTTGATCGTGCAATGGTTTTATACCGATCGAGCTGATAAGCGTTTTTAGTGTTCAATGTCGTTACTGGCAATCAAATAATCACAAACGACCCCCCCCCCCCCTCTTCATGCATTCATAATGGAACATAATACCTATTATATAGATTTTATTTGGGAATAGTAGCGTGTCCAGGCAAGAAACGGCAACGCTTATAGTAGGATTCACGTACGAGGCTATAACACAGCCTTTCGGGAATTACCCCAGACCACTCTAAAACCATACTTATATTCACCACGGTATAACACAGGAATGAATTTTTTCTTTTCTTTTTCACATACTGAACGATAGATACAAACAAGGTGACGCACTCCTATCTTTTAAAGCGTGGCATTGGTACGACGGGCCCCGTCTAATAGCTGGCGCTGAATGAGTTAAGAACTGACGATCAGGAAATTTAAACATGGTTGACATTGTTTTTTTGTTTATTTTAAAGAAAGGAAAGTCTAGTGCTGGTTGAGCATATGCATACTTTATGATGATGGCCTTTGTCTATAATGTGGCCACAAAAATAGAAGGGTTTAATTATTTTGTTTGTTTGCACTAAGTTAATACTTTGACAAATGTAGCCTATATTTTTCAGTCAGTTCTGTATTTTTGTGCCAAACATTATTTAAGGCAAACTGCTGTAAACTTTTTTTTTTACCAAATAAATGAGAAACATGTTTAAATCAGCAATGCCTCCCCTCTTGCTGTACCAAAATATCTCCTAGCTCTAACCCGGTCACTGTCAAAATGATGTGCCTGATGTCAAACTGCCTCATTCTTTCAGTTTTTGCATGACTACGTCCTTGAGAATAACTGAAAAGTTGGATTATTTTTAAATAAACAACGTATACCGAACCGAAAACCGTGACTCCAAAACCGTGATACGAACTGAACCATGGATTTTGTGAACCGTTCCACCCCTATTGCTACCTGAAGCTAATGACCTGCGATGTTCAAATTGCCTGTTCAGTAAAAGGTCTTAACATTTTGAATGTAGACACTGTGAAATATTTGTCATGCAAATGATACTTGTCATGGAACAGTCTCGGGAATTACAGCTAAGCTAAGCTAAGATGTGTGGAGGAACCCAGTGATGCTGAGTCATACTTTGGTCTCTCAGAGTCTGAGAGTGAGAGTGCGCTGAGTGACTCGGAGGAGGAGAAGAAACACTCAGGGTCGTCGAGGAAACACCGAAGTAGAGAGACCAGAGCGAAACGAAGAGTCACCAGGAACAGTGGGGCGAAGAAGAGGAAGACTGGTCAGTATAACATAAGATGCAATATTTCTTTATTGATCCCCTTGGGGAAATTCAGGTGTCATAGCAGCATGGAGGCGGGGGTGGGTACAGGTATGGGCAGGGTAATAGTAGAAAGACATAAATATTATAGGAAATAAATAAGGCTGTCAAAGTTAACGCGTTATTAATGCGTTATCGCACAATTCTTTTAACGCCACTATTTTTATTATTGCGAGATTCACTTTTTTTTAAATAATTATATTATATACCGTATATATTTTTTTTTAAACTTTTTTTGGTACTAGACTTCACTCGGGTGTATTATTGATACTCTCATTGATACTATGTTTGTTTCTGACTCAATCTTTGGAAATGTTTTAAAAATGTTGAATTTGATGCACATTTGCAATGCATGAGGGTCATCCTTTTGTGTTAAATGGCTGCATAAAGCAAGCATTTGTTGTAGGGGAGCTCCCGTAGCTCACCGCGTATCTCGGCGCTATTTCGGCGTCGGGGACAACCGTGCTCGTCACGGATCTGGGGTACACGAGTTCGATTCCCGGACCCGCCATATTTTCTCAGAGTGTCTTCCCCTACTCTACATCCTATTCAACCTGTTTCTGTCGGTCATGCTTGACCAGAAAAAGCGATAAACGCTAAAAAATGAAGCTTAAAAAAAAAAAGCAAGCATTTGTTGACTCATGTTGATAAGAGTGTTACAACTTGAAAAAGATCCGTTTAAGGTAGATTTAGAATAGATAAAAATATGTGATTAATTTGCGATTAATCACGAGTTAACTGGACATCATGCGATTAATCAGATTACATATTTTAATCGATTGACAGCATTAGAAATGAAACTTTATGGAAATATGAGAAATTAACAGTGTAGACAAAGGTGCAGATGAGGGTCTGTATGCCCTATATATTTTTATATTATGTTACAATAAATATAGGTAATAAATCATTTTAATCTGAATATATACTATGAGTACGAGTAAAAGTAAACTGTGCAGTATACACAATGTATCCTAACTGGCATGATATTCATCATACGTTATAGTTCAAGCAGGTTTTGCTGATTAAGAGTTGGACACACTTAGTGGCGTAGTGGGCAAGGCGCTCGCCACGAAATCTGGAGATGCTGGGCCCAGCGCTCCACATTTGCTTTCAGTTTAGCTGGTCGTCCGTACTAATACACATTGGCCGTATTAGGGGGTGGGAAACTGATGGGTGGGGATCGGGCGTTGTGGTCGGTTGGTGCGCCTGCGCAGTGGAATCGGGAAGTATCGGGGGCAGCGTGAGCCTCCCATGCGTTACTCCTCACCACTGAGAGATCGAGCTTCGCAGGTGAAAAGATGCGACTGCTGTTACCTCAAGTACCGGAGGGGACTTGTGCTATGTATGACTTAGTCCACATTGCAGCCGGCTTGTGGGAGGCAAGAAACAGCGTTCGTGACAGGGGAGGGTTGAATTGGATGATACGAAATTGGGATGGGAGAAAAATATGGAAAATGGGAGAAAAGGTGGATACAAAAAAAAAGAGTCTGACACACTTAGTGGTCAAGACATTCCTAATAGTTCTTGAGTTCTGCAGCTGTTAGTTCTCCCTCTGGGGGGGGCTCCTCATCTTGGCTAGCTCCTCATAGAGCGAGTGGGAGGGGTTCTCCAGGATAGTGGCCAGCTTCCTTCTCATCCTCCCCTCTGCCACCACCTCTAGTTTGACCAGCCCGACTACCATTACTTAACACTTTGGGTGCCAAAAACGGCTTAATACGTTTCTGGGCCCCGACCGTAGAGTGCCAAAAACGGCTTTTTACGTTTCTGGGTCGTTCTTCCTTTTTTTCGATATTTTTATTCATTATCCATCCAGGGAGCCTGGTGTTACCATAGGTAATGAGTTTGAGATAGCCAAAGTGCAATACCGGCCGCATCCAGCTAGACCAGTGGTTCTCAACCTGTTTACACCAAGTACCACCTGAGAATGTAGCTGGCTCTCCAAGTACCACCATATGACCGACGTTAAAATACAGTCTATTCAGCTATATGCACAGTTCATGCAGGAGGCAAATGTATTCCTAATACCATTATTTATTGTTAACTTTTGTCAGACACAGCCACAATGTACAAAGGGGTAGCACTAGAACTAGCAAACTCTTCCACACAACTCATACAATGCAAGGGGCATTGAGAACATAATAACTAACATTCTCACATAGCAAATGAGAAAATTAAGAACAACTGTATTTCAGCAAATGTACTTAATTCTCTCTCTCTCTCTCTCTCTCTCTCACAGCAAGCAAGTGTCCTTCATTCTCTCTCTCTCTCTCTCTCTCTCACACTCGCACTCGCACTCACACACACACACACACACACCAGGGTTTCCGTTAGAATTTTTTTTTGCAGGTCTGAGTGTCCGGTAGATTTCAATCTACCGGACAAATGGGATAAATTCCGGTCAGAGTTTATTGAGCTTAAAAACAATTGATCGGCCTATATAAAGAATGCCATCCTCAAGGCATTTATAATATTTTAACTTAAAACTAGGCTACTTTTGCGTATATACAGTCATTAATATATTCCAAATAAAATAAGTCCCTCGAGACTTCGTGCTGCTGCCGACTTGAGGTGTTGGTGGGCAGTCTGCCCGACATTAATAAACAGCAGTCTGTTATAATCACATTTTTATGAGCTAATGAATTCCGTTATATTGGACATTTGTATTAATTATATCAAGCGAGGAACTGAGAAATTTGGCAGAGAGAGACGGCAACATTATCGTGGGTTTGCGTGATGTATATCTCCACCTCCCAACGACTTGGTGCTGGTCATAATGTCCGGTGAAAATAATTCGCTCTAAGCACAATTTGATTATTTGAATTGTATTAAAATAGGCTAAAATTAAATAGCCTATGCGATGAACGAAACAATCATTACATTTGTTTCATCGTTGCTTCAGCAAGCAGCCGGTCTAATAATGACAAGGCTGTGTCAGCGCGAGCTTGCTGCTGCTAGATTTGCGAAAAGCATCCAGCTGCAGACCCGCAGAGCAGCGGTGTTTTCAGGCTCTATCTGGGGACCGCTCAGCAGCGCGCCCCACCCAACAGTTGAATTGCCAATGGCTGAATTGGAGTACTGCACTGTGCCGGCAAAGCTGGCGGGTTCTGTGGGTCTGCAGCTGGATGCTTTTCGCAAATCTAGCAGCAGCAAGCTCGCGCTGACACAGCCTTGTCATTATTAGACCGGCTGCTTGCTGAAGCAACGATGAAACAAATGTAATGATTGTTTCGTTCATCGCATAGGCTATTTAATTTTAGCCTATTTTAATACAATTCAAATAATCAAATTGTGCTTAGAGGGAATTATTTTCACCGGACATTATGACCGGAGAGATTAAATATGTCGGACTTCCAACAGATTTTGCCGGTCAAATACCGGTAATTACCGGCTAACGGAAACGCTGACACACACACACACTCACATAAGCAGGGCCGGACTGGGGAAATAATTCAGGCTGGGAAATATAGTGTGAACTATAGCCCCAGTCAGGCCACTTTCTAAGTGGGGGTCCCCCACCAGGAATTATTTTGTTACAAAAACTTAATTTCCTGCATTCTGGTGCAGGGATTTTTGAATTTTTACCCTTTAAATGCCAGTTTGTGTGATGGCATCACAAATTATTGTTAAAAAACACAAAAAGTAAAATATTTTCAATATATCAAATGCAAAGTAAATTTTTCTGGGGGGGATTATTACAGGCTAGGCATGTGTCAATGATTAGCAACAACACAGATTTTGATGGATTTTTTGTTTTTTGTAATGTCAGATTTAACAGCAACTCTTTTCAGAAAAGTTTATCTGACATTACAAAAAAATCTAAAAATAAAAATGATTATGATCAGGGCTGAAGTTTAATAAAAGATTTATGACTGTTTAGACTGCATTAATCTCTGTCACAGTGATCTCCTGGTTGTTCCCCACTTAGGTTATCTAACTATCGCGCCGCCGCAACTAGAAACACTGGCCTGCTTCTAAGTTCAGTGGCCTGACTGCAAATTTTTTTTATTAAAATTATAATATTTGATTTGATTTATTTTATTTTTTTATGTACCACCACTAGTACCACCAAATACCACTAGTGGTACGCCTACCACAGGTTGAGAAGCACTGAGCTAGACTATCTTGGCCTGTGCGTCGATCTAATGTCTCCGGGTTGTTTGTTTTTTTTTCTGGCAAGGGGAGCGGTTATAACGGTCGGATTGAGAAGAATCAAATGCTCCCGATGCATGATGTGTGGTGGATTATGTTGGCAACACGATGGACATCAATACTTGGAATCACGATCAGATAATTGGAATATTCTTTTTGGGGTACATCCTAGTCAAGGTAAGGGCTATATGATATCAATCTTGCGTTGATCCAAGCATGTCTTCACCTCGATCCGAACGATCCCCCCCCCCCCTTTTTTTCATGCATTAATTATGAAACAATACCTATGATATAGATTTGATTTGAGAATAATAGCTGGTCCAGGCAAGAAACGGCAACGGTTATAGTATAATACACGCATAAGCCTATTCCTCAGCATTTCGGGAATGACCCCAGACCGATCTAAAAACATAGTCACCACGGTATAACTCGCGAATGTATGTATTGTATCCATAGCTAGAATATAGTTATAGCTCTACAAACAAGGTGACGGACTCCTATCTTTTAAAGCGTGGCAGTGCATAGATGGGGCCCGAAAAAGCCGTGGCACCCAATGTGTTAACAAGTCTTCCGTTTGAAAACAGTCTTGAATTTATTCTCTTCATACAAATGTGTTTTCTGGACCCTGCAGTGTGTTTTAAGACACCGCGGGTTCAGTTCCTTCTCTTGCGTTGTCACTCCCCTTTCCTACACTTTTCCAGTGTATTGTCTTATAAAGCTGAAATATTAGAAATATAATCTTCCAAAAATGTTCCTATATTTTACCAGTTGCTGAGAGCGACAGTGAAGAAGAGGAGGAGGATGACGACGATGACGAAGGGGTAGATGAGTCCTCCATTGAAGGCGAAGAGAGTGAAGATGAAGGGAAGTCGTCTCGCTCCTCGTCTCGTCGGTACCCCAGCAGAGCTAAGGGCAGCAGGAGCACACGGCTGACCAGGCAGGCTATACGACCAAACAGCCAACGAGCGTCAGTTTTGAAAAGGTGACCACCTCCGGTTTCACCTCTCAATGACCAGACAAATCACCACTGACGCTGAAAATGATTGACCGTTTGTGTAGCCAATGAAATTCTGAAAATAATGACATCTTACTTGAGTTGGTTTTCTGAGACCGAGAAGCAAATACGAGCGTACCATATGCAAGAGAATGAACGTGTGCCCCTCTCTCCGGAGCACAAGTTGCACTGATCTGTTGTCGTCGCTCCTATGGGATTTGAGGGTTTGTTTGTGTATGTGTAGGGAAGGGGTGGGGTGGTGTGGTGTATGTGACAAGAGATTAGTGGGAAGGGGAGAGGGGACTGAGGTAGTGTTGACTCCTCTCACTCCTTTTTGGAAAAAACGCCTAAACATACCATTACATAAATCTCAAACAAATAATTCTGAAACCAATCGCAAGCCTTTCCATCCAAACCAATATCACATAACCTTTGTAAGAGCAAAGGATGATCAAATGCATTAGACGGACCCACAAAAAGGGACATGGCTCAATGTGGAAACACAATCATCATTAGCAGGGGGGTGAGGGGTGGGGCTGTGTATCCCATATCAAATAAATGCCCAGCATCTGCAAAATTAAAAGCTAGACAGACCTCTTTAATCAGAAATCAAGCAGTCCCCACATTTAATGGGTGTAGTTAGGAAAATGATTATTGGAGTTTACTGCTTTCCTAAATTTAGCTGGGGGTTTGCACAGGAGCGGGTAATTAGTTCAAGGTAATAGTTAGATTTGTCTTTTCTCACAGATGATGTGCATTTATTTCTAATTTGTCTAAATGATGCCCAATGTGATGGGTCTCCAGAGCATCTTGAATAAAGCTGCTAGTTCAGGGAGTTACTCCATCTTTCTCACTGTTTGACTTTCATCATCTTTTATTTTAAGCTTTCTAATCGGTGTATGTTGTGTATATGTGTGCATATACAGATTACTAGGATAGGACAGTGCATTATTCAGTATTGTTATGTGACCATACGCATGTGTTTTATGTTCTTATGGCATTATACTTATATTGTCCACTTTTTGTTTTGTTTCCTCAAGTCAAAAGAGGGCTGCATTCAAAACTCAGGAAAAAGTGGAGTCAACGTCTGTGACAAAGCCTACCTCATCAGGCTCCAAAGCTGCTTCAACCGCAGGTACAGTAGAACCAGGCTCATAAAATGTTTCTAACTTTTTAAGATCTAGTTGCCCAATCACTCGAAATCAAGGAAAGTATTGATGCCACGGTTCCTAATGGTCATGAAAAAGCTTGGTTGTGCAATTTGAAAATTGTGTTTTTCTTGGCCTGGAGAAGTTATGTAAAATGTCCAAAGGTTTTGGAAATGTCATGGAAATGTTAGTCTTTCCCCCCCGACCAGTCAAATGTTCAACATTAAGTTGCTGCTGGTATAGTAGATGTAGCTAATTCTCAATTAATAACAGTATAAATAACAAATTCCATGTTACATAGGTCCCAAGTGTTAATTGTTGCTAGCTGAAGCTAATAATAATAATAATAATAATAATCTTCATTTATATAATGATATAATTTATATAATAATGACCTGGGACGTTCAAATCAGCTGTTCAGTAAAAGGTCTGAAGGATATCAGTGTTTCAGCCTTATCAACCAGTCATTTGCCGTTCCGTGAACTCTGTGTTGTGTTTGTTGATGGCTGTCACACACTGTATCACCCCATTTGATGCATCCGTAGCAGAAGAACTAGGACTGGAAACGTGGTCTGTCTTTTCTTAACAGGATGTTTATTTTCATAAACGTAGCATCTCGTACAAAATGGAAAGTCTTTGATGGTCTAATTAACCTAGATCAATAGGTGGCCAGGTGGTGCAGTGGGCAAGGCACTCACCACCAATGCTGAAGACGCTGGGTTCGCGTGTTCGATCCCAGCTCTCCACATTGTTTTCAGTTTGGCTGGTCGTCCGTACTACCGTAATACAATTGGCAGTATTAGAGGGTGGGAAAGCTGATGGGTGGGTCCTGGGCCTTGTAAACAGAAAAATACTCCTACAGTTCGGTCGGGGCGCCTGCTCAGCGAAGGAAGGATCTGGAGGGAGGTAGTGTGATCTTCCACACGTTACACTCTCCCAGTGAGAATCTGAGCTGCCAGGCTGGCTGCCGGCTGGCTGCGCATGTGTCAGAGGATAGCATGTGATAGTCTCCGGCCTCCCGGACCAACAGTAGGGGGGGTGCGCAACAACCAGGAAGGGAGTTGGCAATTGGCATAACGACTAACAGTGGCATGGGAGAAAAATCAAAAAAAAAAAAACCTAGATCAATAGATTCATCTCTCGATACCCGTGTGATGGTGATTGTTGCGGCCTAGCTCACTAGCCGAAGCCTGTAGTTATCTGTTCTGTTAGCCTGTAGCTAGCCCTGTCCTCGTGGCTGCTCCCCTTCCCCCCGCCCTCCAGGCCCGAAGGAGGCTGGAGCTCTCTCCTGTCTTGCTGTCTCGCTTGCTATCCCACACACCGGAAGAATACCAGCTATAAAGTCTATTTCCCTAGCAACGGCTGTTAGCCATAGCAACGCTGCCATATCTCTCCTACTCTCGTCACTAAGTGATGGCGTCTGCTTGTCCTCTGACCCAATCAGACACTGCTATGGCTTAAAATGAACACTTTCTCTCTATCTCTGCGAGTGACCTTGGCGCTGCCGGCTGCTTCTTATCGCTCCCACAGGGCCTGTGCCCAGACCCTGCTCTGCACCCTGTCTCTGTCCTTACAGTTTCAAAGTTCAACACACAATACAATGTGTAAACTAATATCTCTATAGATACCGTATGTACTTTACCTACATGTTATAACCAAATGAAGACAGTCATTTTCTTCAGGTCTTAACATTTTGAATGTAGACACTGTCAAAATATTTGTCATGCAAATTATACTTGTGATGGAACAGTCCTGGTAATTTCATGGAATTACAGCTAAGCTAAGATGTGTCAAGGAACCCAGTGATCAGTGATGTACCTGAACGTGGTCAATGAACGATCGTTCGTGAACGTGTTCGTATTTTGGGCGAACGGGAACTGAACGGATGTTTTCCCCCCTAAATGAACGTAATTGAGAACGCGTTCATTCTCAGCGCTGTATAACGGCGTTCAAAAGTGCGTTCATTCTCAGCACTATATTATAACGGCGTTCAAACATGTGCCAGATTTCATATGCCTTTCAGCCGAAAACCCAGTTAAAACACACCGTAAACAGGCTTTAAAATAATGCTGAAAACTACACAATCTGGCAACCTCTCTGGGCGGAGCTTCAGGGAGTCTGGTAGTAGAGCAGCAGCACTCGCACTTTCAGAAGGCGCTGCACTCGCTCAGTCAGACTTTTAAGCGGCGGCGGTGTACAATATGAGCATTTAAAAGAGTTTTAGTTAAAGTCAGTAAATGTTTTGCACTTTGAATATTGAACTTTGAGGTACAACCTTAGTTTCATACCTCAGCCTGGTTCCTACCTCGTGTTGTGTTAGTACAGAGTTATGTCGGCACATGTTTATATTTGCCCAATGACTACTTTCACTTTTAGTACTTTAAAGGAAAACTCCAACATTTTGGGAAATTAGCTTATTTAACATCTTCCCTGGAGTTAGACAAGAAGATACATACCTTTTTTGTCTCTGTGCGTGCATTTAGCTTTGGGAACAGTCGCTCCGTTAGCGTAGCTTAGCTTCATCACTGGAAGTGGGGGAGATCCGGAGCTTCATCACTGGAAGTGGGGGAGATCCGGAGCCTGACGTTCCCTTACACTGTATACAGTAACGAAATACACTCCAAATACAACTCCAAAACGTTCATGTAAACATGTTGTGACCTGTGTATTCACCACGTGGAGAAATAAAAAATAATTGAATTAGACAATTACGTTTTATAAGCAAATATACTCTGAACTATTTTTTGCCTAACCACTTTAGGTTCGTGTTAACGTTAGATAATGTACAAAATAAACGTTTTCCGCTGCTATAAACGTTGCACTTTTATTTTGAAAACCCCAGAAAGGAAGTCATTATATATGCTTTACCATCCTGATCTGTGTTAGCTCCGGTTAGCTCAGAGCGTCCGGTATAACAATACCAGCCATTGGATTACTGTTTTCTAAATTGGGGAGGCTTTTAATCGTCAAGGTAAGAGGATTTTAAGTCATGGTTTCCATAAACTTCAATCGGTTCGGATCCTTTGAATGAATGAGTGTCAACAATCACGACGACACGTTGAAATCACTGGCTGTGCTCGGAGAGGAGTGGTTAGGCAAAAAATTGTTCAGAGTATATTTGCTTATAAAACGTAATTGTCTAATTCAATTATTTTTTATTTCTCCACGTGGTGAATACACAGGTCACAACATGTTTACATGAACGTTTTGGAGTTGTATTTGGAGTGTATTTCGTTACTGTATACAGTGTAAGGGAACGTCAGGCTCCGGATCTCCCCCACTTCCAGTGATGAAGCTCCGGATCTCCCCCACTTCCAGTGATGAAGCTAAGCTACGCTAACGGAGCGACTGTTCCCAAAGCTAAATGCACGCACAGAGACAAAAAAGGTATGTATCTTCTTGTCTAACTCCAGGCAAGATGTTAAATAAGCTAATTTCCCAAAATGTTGGAGTTTTCCTTTAAGTATATTTAGATTATTATACTTAATAAAAAAAAATAGCAGCACGTTTTTCCTCATGTTTTTGAAAATATACTGTAGAGATGAAAGCTGCTGCAGCTGCTACTAATGTGGATGAATGGGCGGCAGCAAAGCGTTATGGAAATGCCAGTATTCTGTGGTTCTATTATGGGTTGTGGCAATACATTTGAAAAATAATAGCTTGCAGCAACGTATTGAAAAAAGAACTATAAACTATAAATTAGTTCATTTTTTAAACGATGAACTTTAGTTAAACATTTTGAATTGTGAACTATGAACTGAACTACCGGTAGTTCATTTAAAAATTTGTGAACTGTGAACTGAACTAGTTCATGTAGAAAGTGAACTTTCCCAACACTGCCAGTGATGCTGAGTCATACTTTGGTCTCTCAGAGTCTGAGAGTGAGAGTGCGCTGAGTGACTCGGAGGAGGAGAAGAAACACTCGGGGTCGTCGAGGAAACGCCGAAGTAGAGAGACCAGAGCGAAACAAAGAGTCACCAGGAACAGTGGGGCGAAGAAGAGGAAGACTGGTCAGTATAACATAAGATGCAATATTTCTTTATTGATCCCCTTGGGGAAATTCAGGTGTCATAGCAGCATGGGGGAGGAGGTGGGTACAGGTATGGGCAGGGTAATAGTAGAAAGACATAAATATTATAGGAAATAAAATGTTGTGGAAATATGAGAAATTAACGGTGTAGACCAGGGGTTCCCAAAGTGGGGGTCGCCAGATGATATTAAATATTAATGCAGTCAGGCAACTGAACTTAGAAGCAGGCCAGGCCAATAGTTAGATAACCTAGGTGGGGAACAACCAGGAGATCACTGCAACCCACACAAGTTGGAGAACTGTCTCTCTCTCTCTCTCTCTCTCTCTCTCTTGCTCACACACACACACACACACACACACACACAAAGGGAGCCGCATGTGATTGGTGGAGGCGGGACCCTTACAAAAAACAAAAAATCCATCAAAATCAGTGTTGTTGCTAATCATACATATGCTAGCCTGTTTTTTAACAATAATTTGTGATGCCATCACAAACACTGGCATTTAAAGGGTACAAATAAAAAAAATGCCTACACCAGAATGCAGGAAATTAAGTCTTTGTAACAGAATGATTTCCCCAGTCCGGCCCTGGTTAAAAGCCTCCAATGCTTATTAGTGTGTGTGCGTTTGAACTTTTGCATGTTTCAACCATACATTTCCATTTATATTTTTATTTATTATATTTTTTTACATTTTCTTTATACCTCCTATAATAGTGGGGGTCGCGGCTCTCTGACACTGTTATTTTGGGGGTCGCGGCCTGAAAAGTTTGGGAACCCCTGGTGTAGACAAAGGTGCAGATGAGGGTCTGTATGCCCTATATATTTTTATATTATATGTTACAATAAATATAGGTAATAAAGAATTTTAATCTGAATATATACTTCTCATCCTCCTCTCTGCCACCACCTCTAGTTTGACCTAGGGCTGGGCGATATAACGATAACGATAAATATCGCGATATATTTTATTAATCGATATCGAATATCGAAGAAAAAAAATCGAAAAATCAACAGGGCAGTTTTAAAACCAGAGACAGTGGATAGACTTGTCTTTCTTGCCTGCAACTTAAAGTAATGGCTTTGCTTGTCCAAATGACAATACTGACCAAATTGAGATTTATTTTTCTCTTGTCCATTTATTTTGTTTGCTTTCTAATTTAAAATACAGTTTGAAACCGTCTGTACACAGTAGGCTATGTGTGCTAGCAGAGCTAGACTCCAGTCACGAGTCACGGTGCACATGTGCGGTGGTTTGTCCACCAAAAAAGCGCCAAAAGATCGAAAATAAACTAGCAGAGCCAGAACTGTTCAACTCCCCTGGAGCCACAGCCAACAGAGAAGCTGGTTTACTTTCGCTTTTAAACCAGCTGCAGCCTGAGAACTGGAGTGTGAGGGGATGTAACACTAAATATGGCGGCAACAACAAAGAATTGCTGCAAAATAAACATACATCTGTTGTTTAAAAAAAATGTACTTAACAATTTCGATAATTATCGATATCGAGAAATATGATAACATTATCATATCGTTATCTCGATATGATTTTTTGCCATATCGCCCAGCCCTAGTTTGACCAGCTCGACTTAACAAGTCTTCTGTTTGAAAACGGTCTTGAATTTATTATCTTCATAAAAAAAAAATCTGGCCCCTGCAGTGTGTTTTAAGACACCGCGGGTTCAGTTCCTTCTCTTGCGTTGTCACTCCCCTCTCCTACACTTTTCCAGTGTATTGTCTTATAAAGCTGAAATACTAGAAATATAATCTTCCAAAAATTTTCCTATATTTTACCAGTTGCTGAGAGCGACAGTGAAGAAGAGGAGGAGGATGACGACAATGACGAAGGGGTAGATGAGTCCTCCATTGAAGGCGAAGAGAGTGAAGATGAAGGGAAGTCGTCTCGCTCCTCGTCTCGTCGGTACCCCAGCAGAGCTAAGGGCAGCAGGAGCACACGGCTGACCAGGCACAGTGCTGCCACAGACCGGAAACGCACAGGTAAACTACTGCCACAGACTGGAGACGCACAGGTAAACTACTGACGCGCCGTGAAACTGCCTCTAACTCTCATGACTCATGTGGATACTAGGGATGTGCATCTCCATCACGAGGCCGATGCGATGCGCATCTCGATACGGTGCCAACAATACGATACATTAACGATACATTTGAAGCACCGGGCGATGCAATGCGATACAATTCACCCCCTGTTGAGATACGATACGATTCGATACGATTTGATTCAACATAATGCGATTCGGGGAGATACGATGCGATTCAACACGATGCAAAATAATGATACAATTTTATGGTATGACAGAGGATTTGGTTGTATTCCTTATATGCAGCTTATATTATTATTCAAAATAAAATAATCTACTGTAAGACAATTTATATAAAAACTCTTGGGTGCCTAAGAAGACTTTTGCATAAACTGTCTTTTCTATCCACTTTAGCTAAAAACACACACACAATGTATATACACACTACTGTGAGACAATAATAATCATACACAAAGGGATAATGGCTTATAGCAGACTTAATGATTTATTTATATAAATGTTATTTATATTGTAACGTTTGGCCACTTTAAATCATTAGAGAGAGAGAGAGAGAGAGAGAGACTCCCCGTCGACAGTTGATGATGTCACACACACTAGGGTAGGTCACTAGGATGCGTCTACTCTATACTTTCCGTCAACAACACACGGAGCCAGGCAGCCAGCCTGGATGGATTCGAAGCGATATGATTAAGAAACGAATAGCCAATAAATGTGAAGTTATCTTTGAACCCCTGTTGTCAAGCGTCTTCAATATACCCCCCCCCCTCCTCACTAATGGAACTGGTGTTGCAGAGTTGTTAGTTAGACACTAGTTTAGCGTTAGCTGAACGGCTAACTAGCATTAGCCATGTTGAATTCTATTCATGTCTCCTCCTGTTTGTTGATAACTGTGACGCGGCTCTCCCCTTAGCAATAGTATCTGCTGTGTGTGCAGTCACAGTGCACTTCTGACAGAAGTGGATGAGAGGAAATTATATTAATGCATCGGTTTTGAGCGATGCAAAGACGCTACAACAAGATGCATCGCGAGTTCAGCCTGCAATTTTGCCGGTGCGGACTTATTCCACCGGTGCACTTGCATCGTGAACGTGTATGCCGGCGCACCGGTGCAAATCGATGAATCGTCACATCACTAGTGGATACCACATTGGTATCACAAAGTGTTTCGAGGTCGATACCACATTGGTATCACAAAGTGTTTCGAGGTTGATACTACATTGGTATCACAAAGCATCTCAAGGTCGATACCACATTGGTATCACAAAGCTTCTCGAGGTTGATACTACATTGGTATCACAAAGCTTCTCGAGGTTGATACTACATTGGTATCACAAAGCATCTCAAGGTCAATACCACATTGGTATCACAAAGCTTCTCTAGGTTGTAGGGCTGTCCCCGACTAAGGATTTTTGGTCTATTGGACTATTGGTCGACTAAAAAAATAAAAAATAAAGTATAATATTAGTTATTATTATTATTATTATTTTTTTTTATTTATTTTTTTATCATTCCATTTGGGCTGTGGGGGGTGCTTAATGTCTGAAGGAGTCGACTGAAGGCTTCTTGTCCTCTGCAAAAGCATGCAATTGGTCCACTGATGGATACATCTTGATATTTGTCTAGTCTAGTGTGTTCATTAGATGGGTGAAATCCTCTTTCAGTGCCTCTGTGCCTGTTTTCGTAGGCAGTTAGCCTCTGGTATGCGTGCCATTAGCGTTAGCCATGCTTCTATGCCTCTTTTCTTTTGGAAAGAATGATACAATTTTTTTTTTTTTTTTTTTTTTTTTTTTACTATTCGACTAAGAGGTTGGTTCGTCGACTACGGCTCCTTTCGACCGATTAGTCGACTAATAGGGGTCAGCCCTTGATACTACATTTGTATCACAAAGCGTCTCGAGGTTGATACTACATTTTTATTACAACGCTTCTCGAGGTTGATACCACATTGGTATCACAAAGCGTTTCAAGGTTGATACTACATTGGTATCACAAAGCGCCTGGTATCAGTACTCCTACTGGTTATAAATGTGATACAGATGGTTATTCCACAAGTGTGTATGCTAAGGAGACGCAATGACATTATTCTGAAGGGCAGAGATTTGATGACTTGAAGAAGCTAGAGTCCCACCTATAACTTCTAAAAGTTCAACTAGGGTTGGGTTGATAATTTGTTTTCGATGGAATTCCTTCAATACTATATAGAGTATAGAAAAATTCAGTGTCATTCGGTAGCAAATTTCAATACCGAAGTAGTCAATCGTATCTCATTATTATAAAGCTAGAGGTCGATGAATGTAGGCCTATTGTAAAGCTAGAGAAAGCCTGGCACATAATCCTAGTTAACACTTTGGCTGCCATGGGTTAAATTCATTATCAACCGTAGGTTGCCGGCTCTATTTGTCTATAGAGAAAGTCCCCTTCTTTGCAGGGCTATAACTTTTTTAATTCTATTGCTACATTGCCATTATTAGGGCCCATTCAAAGTCCTATATGTATTGTTCATTGTGTAGCAACGTTAAACTTTTTCATTCACATATTCATAGTAAAGTATGGTCTAATGTATAAGTATGTTTTCATCTCTTTCTGCAGCTTTCTCCAGAACGTGATCTATAGCCCCAAATACATTATATTGATGATGCAATAGTTTTATGGCAATCAGCGCGATATAAAAAATTCCAACTAGACGTACTTCTAGAAGTTACTACACGTCGTCTGATGTTGACCGGATGGGCTAGGGGGCGTTTATAATTCCGTGGGCAGCGTTATACCAATCATCTAATGTGGGTCAAATGTTGATAATAGCAGTTAGTATCGAAGACGGTAACTTTACACGCTAAAACTCACCCCAGTCTCCGCGCGCTGTTGGGCGATCATCGTAGAGTAGAAATTTTATCATTATGGGATGTAGATTTACCCGGTCCATCTCCAGCTTGTATAATGGTATATACGTCCAAATCATGTTGTTTATCGAGTTATTGGCAATCGATCGCTATGTAGTGTGTCGAGATCGAGTCCCGGGACCTATTAGCGAGTGCCCGGAAGTAATACGGCCGTCCAGCACAACCTCTACGGCACTTCCTGTTAAGCGATTGCGCCGATCGGCCACCAGATGGCGCTCCTGAACCGCCAGAGAGCTCAGTGGGTCCTCCTGGTGGATCTCAGGCCAGCGGAGGGGACATATGAATCCGATCCCAGATTTTTGAAATATTGATATTAAAGACGCTGTAAGGCGTCTTCGGCAACTTGAGCATGGCCGGGAATGACGTGTTTAGGCGTTTCCCGGCACCCAAAGTGTTAATAAAAACATCAGTAAGGTTTTCCCATTTGGATTACTTCTCATCTGTCATCTCCTTTTCATCCGCTGATTTGCTGAGTGTTCCCAGACCTTATTCAATGTTGTTTTTGGCTAATGGTTTTTCTGCAATAGAAAATTGTTATATTGACAAAAAAGCACTCCACAGACCTTCGTCAATGTCTGGCACAACCCTAAACTGAAGTGTTTCAGAGGTTTTGGCTTATTTTGTGAAATGAAAAAAGGAGAAGAATTTGAATGTTTTGGTAGCAGTATTGGCACTGGTGTAAAAAATATTCAAATGATACCTAGCCATAGGTTCAACAATATCTAATTCTGGTATGCTAAAGCAGCATGCATTGTGGGACTATGGTTTTCTTTGTTTTTATAGCCTTTTTCTTCTTTTTTTCTTCAATATTCATTCCTAAACACCAATGAAGCCTTGAAAAAGCGATTCAAGCCCTAATCAAAACATTTATTTATTTACTTTTTAATCCTTTCACTACCACACTACAGAAGGTTAACCTTTCACTACCACACTGACTGACTTAATCCTCTTTACCCCGTTGGGGGGCATAGGGCGTCCACCAGAGCTCTCTATCTCACTCTCTTCTGGGCCAGGGCCCTTGCTTCTTGCCAGCTCACTCCGATGTTCTTTAGGTCTTGGAGTGTGGAACAGTGTGTTTCTCGGCCTATTAAGTCTGTAGTGTGGTAGTGAAAGGGTTATCCTTTTAGTGTGGTTGTGAAAGGGTTAACCCTTTGTCGTGTGGCAGTGAATGGGTTAAGCTGAGACTAGACTTAACGTTTAGACCTATATACAAAGGTTACAAATCATGTTCATAAACACTTGTTGCAGTTATTCACTTAGGATTATTAGAGGAAACATGTGCTCAGAATGGCCTTCCCTCGAGTGGTGCTTGGGGGGGGGAGTCGTGTCATCACACACAGCTAAACATTGCCTCCGTCTCACTTGTCTTCAGAGGGCAGAGCTCAGGTGAACGGTCACAGTGGCCGATCGTCTCGCAGGAAGGCGCATCGCCATGGCGACTCTGACGGAACATCATCGCAGGGGTCTGACGGGGAAGAGGAGGAAGAGCAGACCGTGGGTCGTAGGCCACTGAAGAGGAAGACTGCCAGGGCAGCGGTGGACAAGATAAAACTCCTAGAGGTTTTAGACGAAGACTATGAGGAGGAAGAGGAAGAGGAGGAGGAGAAGCCAACGAGGAGCAGCAACCGCCTCCGCCATGTGAAACCAACCAGCAAACGCACGGCGGTGATCCAGAGCAGCTCAGACTCCGAGTCATCAGCACGTGGTGGTAGGCAGACACTACAGCCCGACCCATACTGGGTTTTTGAGACTGATACCAATCAAAATAAATATCGATATATCGGCCGATATGCGCACACATTTTTAGCAAGGATCCCTCCAATTTAGTTATTTAGTTAAGAGTTGTGACAAAGATATATACTAGAGGTGGGGTATTTTACAGTTGAACAACATTTACTGTGAATGTGTGTGTCAATGTTATGGTATGTGGATATTACTTATAAGAAAGGCTAAAGTATCCTATATTTGTACTGTGTGCAAAATAAACTACCTATTTTGGGCCTAATGCTGCATGTGACACTAGCATGAATTAGTCTGGCTGTAAAGAGGGGTCTTTTTCATCCAAATATCCTGAGGTAGGAAGTCGGCGGACCCCTTTGTAAATGGCTATGCCCATGGCATTTTCCTCTCATCAAAATCTACCCCCTTTGCCAGCAGTGATGTACCTGAACACGTTCAATGAACGGTCATTCATGAACTTGTTCATATTTTGGGCAAACGTGAACTGAACGTACTGTATTTCTGCTCATTTCTAAAAATGCCCGCTAATTTCACGTAATTGTGAACGCGTTCATTCTTGGCGCTCATTCTCGGCGCTCTATCACAGTATAACTTTGTTCAAAAGTGTGCCAGATTTGGGACAAGCACACACTCGCACACCGAAAGGTTTCGGTGTGTGCGTGTTGCACGCGGAGAGTGAGACTCGTTACGCATTTTTTTAATTATCTTTATTCGCTTTTTTTTCTGGTCGCGCAGGACCGACAGCTTTTCTTGGCCACGCAGGACCGACAGAGGAGAGAGGGAGAAACGGGAGGAGAAGAGGGGAAGACATGCGGCATATGGCCACCGGGTCTGGGAAACGAACCCGGGGCGACCGCTTCGCGATTCAGCTCGCTATGTGGTGTGCTACTGGAGCGCCCCATCGTTACGCATTTTTTAAACCATGAACTTTAGTTAAAAAATAATTATTATGAACCAAACTACTAGTTAATTAAAAAATGTGTGAACTGAACTAGTTCATGTAGAAAGTGAACTTTCCCAACACTGTTTGCCAGTGATTCCTCAATATCTCCAGTTTCATATACCAGTATCTTTGCGCTAGAATGAGCCCGCTAGAGCCCTTTTCAGGGATGTGATTTTTCCGTTTTAAACCGGATTTCAGTTTTTTCGGACCTAAAATCATCATAAAAAAATATTCAAAAAAGAAAAATTGTAAAGAATTTTTTTTTTTTTTTATGTTTTGATTATTTTTTCACCTGGTCTAAGTGAAACGCGAAAGCAACATTTATCAGACCTGCTATTCTTGCATAACAGATTTTCATTGGCTATCAATAATGTTAGCAGTTTTGTTGAGTGGCGCGAGATGCTGTAAAGACGTCAACACACTAGGAAACACACTAACACTGGATTGCTTTTGTAAAACTGACCAACCAGGGAAGGTTACTTGCAAGCAGTGCCGCAGTCTGCCACTCAACACTACTCAAGGGAGAGCAAGCATTGTCCAGTTAATGTGAAGCTCTGTAGAAACATCAAACTCTCAAGCATGAGGTACAGAAGCCAACCTAGACATAACCAAGAAGCTGAGATGGAGAAATGTCACCACCTTCATTCTCAAAATCAACCTGAGAGCAAAAGAGTCCATTAGTCCAACTGCAGCCCTTCGCAGTAGGCAAGACTTCGAGAGGAGGCGGTTACAGGTGTTGCACAATCTGGTTGCAAAGAAGAAAAGATAACGTTAGTGTTTGAGCCAGGATGACTTGGGAGGGGTCAAGATGACCCCCTTGAAATTTTTTAGGGGGACACTGATATATTTGATTAATTTTCTTTGTCCCTTTCCTCTCCCACCTTCCTCTTCCCTGTGGACAGTTCAATATATACAAATAAAATGTGTTCATTCATTCAAATGGAGTGTTAAAAATAATTATAGTTTCGAAATGTTTCCGTTTTTTTTCTTAAGGCGCAATCACATCCCTGCCTTTTAAAGACTGCTAATCAAACCACGGGATATCGGTAACATAAACACAGATACCAATATACCTATGATAAGCCAATTTCCGCCCACTCTGTTAACGGACACCGTTATCCTTGGGGCCTTTATCACAGAAATTGATCTGTCACCTACTGTGAGTCACTTCAGTCCGTCCACAATACACTTGCGTCCGTGTCTTCTAGTTTTTGAGATATTGAAAGTGGAAAATGTTAGTAAATCTATTAGAAGTTAATGGGAGCATGAAACGTGTCACTGAAGAATCATGACATGCTTCCGTGCCCCCATTGACTTCCTCTAGCATCGTTAACCAATGCTACCGTTTCTACTTCCTGCGTCTATAAACGCTGATGCGAGTGCTTTATGGGTGGGTTGAGACAAATTAAACAGGCCTCTTAAAGAAACTGTGGACTATCCCTTTAAACAAAAGGCAGAAGAGCTGAATAGAATGGATTTCACTGACTGCTGGCTTTGTTCCTCCTTCTAGTTTCCAAGAAGAAAACAAAGGAGTCGTCTGGTGAGTCAGAGGACGAGGAGGACAAGGAGGAGAGCAACGAGAGCGATGTCTCGTCGTCCTCCCAGCGTCGGCAGAACGGAGACGGTAAGGGCTCCAGCAGACGTAAGGTGGCGCAGGAGGCTGGGACCAGGGGAAAGGGTGAGAGCAGTGAGGCTCCTCAGTCTTATTTACTTTTTACTACGACTGTCCTCGACTGAAGGAATTCTTAAGTCGGCTAAACGTTGTAAGATCTTTGTCAACCGATCGATTTAGTTTATTCAGTTGACAAATCTTACAAATTTAATTTCTCCACATCCTGTAGAAAGACCCGTTTTAAATAGTATGTTTATCCGAGATGAGCTCATGATTTTCATTCAGTATGCAAAAAGCATAAAACACAACTAATCGACAAAAGAAAATCAGTCACACATATTTATTTATTCCTATTTGTCCTTTGCTTGCCGTTTGGCAATGGATGTAGCACTCACCCGTGTTATTTTTCCCCTTTCAGACGTTTTGTCCCATGTGAACGGTCATGGCACCAAACACCAGAAGTCTGAGAGTAGCTCTGAGAAAGAGGAAAGTTCAGCTGAAGCAGAGGAGGATAAAAAGCAGGAAGAGGCCGTCAAGCCTCAGAAATCCTCCAAGAACACAGTGACCGCTTCACTCAGGAAAGGCGGCGCGGCTTTGAGCGACGTGGAAGAGGAGGAAGAAACCACGTCGAGGGCCACACGACGCAAACCTCCGGTGAGCTCCGACGATGAGGACAAAGACCACGTTTCCCAGAAACACCCTCACCAAAATGGACGAAAGGTGGAGAAGGAAATCCATAAGGACTCTGTGAAAAAGAGCAAATTGCCATTGTCAAAAAGCCAAGAACAAACCCCTGCCTCAACTATCAAACTGGAATGCACAGAATCTGAGAAACTCGGTGACACTCCAAAGAGAACTAGCTCTCGAAAGAAACAACTGCAATCAGAAGATGAGGAGGAGGATGAAGAGGAGGAGGAGGAGGAAGAAGATGATGAGGAGGAGGCGGATAGTAATTACTCTGATGAGGCGTCTGAGGACAAGAAGCGGAGGAGGAGGCCAACGCGGAACAAGAGCAAACCTAAAAAGCCGAGTGGCAGCGGCTCAGAAAGCTCCGGGAAGGAGTTCCTCGCCAGGAAACAGTCGAGGAGGAAGCGATCTACGGGCTCCTCGGAGAACGACTCGGACTGGTCAGAGAGTGGGTCAGGTAGACGGCCCCGCCTCCGCTCGCTACCGAAGAAGAAATACGTCACAGAGGACTCTCAGTCCGAGGAGGACTCTCACCCCAAGAGCCGAGGACAACATAGAAACGGGAAGAGCAACGCTGCCGGTGAAGACAGACCGAAGCGTGAGTCTAAAAGAGCCTCTCCTGCTAAACCCAAGCGTCAGCCGTCTTCCAAGAGGAAACGCATCTACACCTCGGACTCCGAAGATGAGGATGGAGGGGCGAAAAACGAGCGTGTCAAAAAGAGCACAGGATCCGGATCCTCCAAGCGACCCAAAAGGGAATCTAAAAACAAGTCTGAACCGGAGGACGGCAGCATTCAGGAAGATGCCTCTTCCCAACCGGGTTCCGATGACGAGAAAGAAGTCGGGCGGTCGAAGGCGGGGAAGAAGGACTCGGGGCGACCGAAACACAAGCGTAAGGAAAGCCGCAGCAGCAGTGCCGGCGGGTCCGCCTCCGAGAGCAAGCAGTCGTCTTCAGCCTCCGAGAACCCGTCCGACAGCTCGGGGTCCTACAGCAGACCAAAGAGAAGAGCTCACTCCCGGAAGCCTAGGGTCAGTGAAAGGACTGCCGCCCGCCCCACAAGGCGGCGCCGGGCCACCTCAGACGAGGAAGACAGTGACAAATCGCGCGGGAAGCGAGGAGCGCGCGTGAACACCCGGAATCGCGGTAAACGAACGGTAACATATCACGACAGTGAATGAAGGACTTGGTGGTGGTGGAAGAGAAAGAGACACTAACTGGAGACTTTGGAGACACTTGATGGCCACGTCATGGTAGTAGCACTGGAGTCCTCTGGAGAGAACATGCTGTGAATCTGTTTCATTCAGGGATATTTATATTTTCTATTAAAAAAAAATTATTAAAAAAGAGAGGGAGACTAAAAGAAAACATGTTTATAAATGTAATATGAATCAAAGCATTTGAACTGCTGGTTGTTCACAGAATACAGAGCAAAACCACCTCTTCCCATACTGCTTGTTCGTGATTTGGCCAGCGGAGTAACTGTTCTGGGGAATATTGTCAGCTTCGGTGCTATCTAATATACCTCTTGTTTAATCAAGCATATGTTGCTGGCTTGCACTAAGATACACTGTAATGAGGTATTTCATACACTAGTTTTGCATTAGATTCTCAGGGGTCAACTAAGTTTACTGTAGTCTCAGACACACAGTTTTTGTAATGTTAAAGGGAGAATCCACCCTGAAACTCATTACATTGTGCTTATTCCAATGATCTTGGGACAGTTACGTCAATATCTATAAACATAGATAACCGTGTCCCTAAACTGGAAATCAGGGCCACAGAGACTCTAATCTGTGTCGTCAAGTGACACTTTTGGGAATCTTGTCTATTGTCGCTGAATTAGTGACAGAATGTGTGGGCTCATAGAATGTTTGTTTGTGCCATTACAGCCAAATGTAATTAATTTAAATGTTGGACTTACGGCTCTGAATCAGAAAACATACCTATATCCAAGTAAAATCACCATGGGATACTAGGTGTCCTAGTTCCACTATTCATCTATGGAGCAGCTCTAGGTTTTGTCTCTTAATGACATCATCACTAGTGACTTTTTTTCTCTGGTGTTCAGCTTAAAGGTAGAATCCGTAATGCAGTCAAACGGCGACCTCTAGATGAAAGAGCCCCACTTGGTACTGCACTTTAATTAATTAAATGTTTTGTTTTGGTCTGATGTGTGGGTTGGAGTTGAGTGTGTATAGGGCTCTGTCAAGAGAGGTCTGGAGAAATTCACAGTATAATAAGTTACTAAACTCCAAACCACACGTCCGCTAACATCACCGAAACAAAAGCTTTTAAACAAAGTGCGATACCGAGCAGGGCTCTTTTGCCTAGAAGCCATGTTTGGCAGCATTACATATTGTACCTTTTTATTAAGGAGAGACTTGTTCAATTGAAAGTGATCTGTACAATATTGTAAAAAAAAAAATAACATACTGTATGCAAATTCTGTTTCAGGGTGGATCTTCTCTTTTTAAGAGCTAGAAGTAGGGGGATGAGAACCGATTCCCAGGTGGCAGTTTTCAGTCCAAGCACACTCACTGGGACAAAACTAACCTTATGTTCACACCATCCGTTTGACTACAGCACTCCTTTGTAAATCCACGCAACTTATTCTTGACTGTATTGTGAGTTGTTTATGAGCCAAAATGTACAAATATTAGTTCTGACCCCCTCCTTCCCCCCCCCCCCACACACATATTTTTCTTATTTTTATTTTTCTTATTTCTCAATTTTGGTTAATACCTTTTGTGTTGTATTCTAGTCAATAGATGTAAATATGTGATTGAGAATGGCATCTTCTGAAAGTTTTATGAAGATCACTCGGTAGCAAAGTGTTTATTTAAATTTGAGCATTAACCTTTTCCTTTTGTATGACATTAAACTGCGTTGTCTTGCCATGTCACAAATTGGTACCTTTTTTTGCCAAGTACAAGAAACCAAAAGAAAGTACTTATTGCAAAAATACTGTGATTTCTCATATTGGGAAGACATATTAGTGTTGTCCTGTGTTGCCTACTTTTCAGTATTAAATTCTTTTTCAGAGTTGACTTCAAACATTTTGCCAGTCACATGATTTAGTTTTGTGTGTTTTAGGGGAGAGTTCAGAAGGCAGATGCGTTGACATTTTGCTTAATGTTTTTCATACTACACCTTTAATAAAAAATAAAAGAATTTAAAAAAAAATAAACATTTCACAGGAAAATTATAACTCGATGTGGTTGTGGAGTGCAATGGACGAGTTATTCCTCCTATTAATAAAGACATACATTCAATGTTGCTGTGTTTTGAGATTTGCTTCATCAATGGAGAACAGTGTTTGTGAAAGTATGGGTAAAGTCGAGGCAATTTTCTGGTATGTCCACTTACTGAAAACGTTATGGTTTTATGGAACGTAGGCCATCGATGAATCGGCTTCCGTCTTGTGCCCCCCGATCCTGGTTGATTTACGCATTGATATATATAACCTTAATAAATATAAATATAGCCTTTATATACGTCTATGGATTTAAGTCTTCCACTACTTCATGTTGGGGTCTGTTTGGTGATTGGTTAGATTTGTGTATGACCTATCCAGCGCCACGTCCTCTTGGTTTGTAGTTCTATTAGATCTTGTTTATCGTATTAATGGTTCCTAGCTAATGACGGAGCATCATGACAAAATATTTTCTTTTACTTTTTTGGGGTCCTGGATTGAAATAATGTAGAACCTCTGGTGTATATTAATATTACTCATGCCACCCTCAAAAAAGGCACTATGGTATGAGTCAGGTTTTGAGATATTTACTAAAATATATATATTTTCCCTTCAGAACAGGGTCTCATTCCCGAATATTTTCCAAAGAGTTCTCTTGGAAGACTTATCTTGGAACCGACAGACAGAATCTACAAGTTCACTGAGTCCCCAACGCGTGGGGAGGATGTCTTAAAGGGGAACTATCTTATAAATGGCCTTTTTGAGTGTTTAGCATTGTTTCCTAGCTATGTGAACTTATATTAATATGATCTATGTCTCAAAATTCTCATATTGGCGCATTCTTCCAATTCTCCTCTCACAATATTCACCCTCACTGAACTGAGTCATTTGAAATGTGCGCGATATGTCAGAGAGACACTGCTGCATGTTAATGTTCAGGCGACGACGCCGCTGCGCAGTGGTTTAGGAGCCCAGGCTCAAAACAGCTCGAGATCTTGAGGTAGAAAAATGCTGTTTTTGAGGACTTGATTAGAAATACAAAACAATGAATAAAAAAAATATATATATTACAGAGGTGTTCCATAGACTCACAGGAATTGTGTAAAAGTGCCCAAATAGTGAAAGAAATTGTCAAATAGTTCCCCTTTAAGTGGCTCAAACTATCTGAACTGAGATGCCGCGATGAGGAATTTCACCAGTCTGAAACGCGTTATTTCTAAACATAGCCGCATTTCCGGCAGATGCTCTCTGATTGGCACTGACTGACGCTCTCTGATTGGCCACTGACGCGTTTGCCCAATCGCGTGACGAGCTGTGTCTTTGCCCATTTCCACGTCAAACAGCCTGCAAACTACCTGGCGTTCTATCGCCAATGCTCTAAGACAAACTCTAACCATAACCAACTTCGAAAGAGTTTAACCGTCGAAAGAACTTGCCGTCACGCTCTAAGACAAACTCTAACCTTAACCAACTTCGAAAGAGTGCCTAAGCTTAACCAGTGTAGAAACAGGCGTCGGCCAATCGGAGAGCGTCTTGCCAGAAATGCCGCTAGGTTTAGAAATAACGCGTCTGAAACATGTGAGTTTCTGAGTCCGAAGCTCCTTATAAGGCAGCCAATAGGGCAATGTGCAGATAAAATCGCAAAAAGTCAATAGTTAGACACACCTGTCCAGCTCATTAGAATGCAACTGACGATGCAGCCGTGTGAACATGGTGGCCGATATGCAGAAGCGCTTTGCGACCGATCAAAATGAGATTAGATTAATGTATTGTCATCATATATATAGTACAGCTCGTGGTGCACCTGCGGCAGCACGCGCACACGCGCAGTACTGTATAGCCTATGTGCGTAATGAATGAACGCAGTATAGGCTTATATTATTTCTAATGACTTGTTTTATTAGAGCAGAGTAGGGCAGAGCATATTATATAGTATCTACTAAATCCCAATGAAACAAGTAACTAGAATAATATAAGCTGTTAATTGATTAGACACTAGGCCATACTGGCGCACTGACTTAGGGAATATTAATGCAGTCTATTTCCACGCGATTATCTTTAGTTCTTATTTATTTATCCACTAATTTGCAGTGTTGCCGGGGCGGACCTTCCTACAGGCGATATAGGCGGTCGCCTAGAGCGCCACCCAGAGGGGGGCGCCAAAAAAAAATGTATTGCAGTGGTGAATCTCGCCTAGGGCGCCAAATGGGCTAGGTCCGCCCCTGAGTGTTGGTGTAGGCTACATAGTGTATTTCAATATCTGTTTTATTGATTAATGATACATTTGAAGGAATGCAAGTTATAGCTATATCAAACAAATGTCTGTCCCATTGTACCAATCATGTTGGCTATAACCTGCATTCTTTCAAATGTATAATTAATCAATAAAACAGATATGTAACAAATAAGAAATACAAATTCCACAGAAGGCATTAAATAATTCTTATTTTCAATAATTGTGTTTGAATATCTGAGTAATTAAAGTAATTATACATTTGTCCAAAATAGCTGGTTCAGATATTTAATCCAGCTGCCCTGTGATCAGATGAATCCATATTATTTATTTTTCCGACATCCGCGTAATTTCTTATCGTACAAATATTGTCATTTATTTGAATTATGATTACGGTAAGTAATTAATTCCAAGGAGGCCTGTATAGGGTTGACATGAAGGAATCACTATGATTCCTCCCAAATAAAGCCATGGAGAACACAGTCTGTCAAGTTAATCAAATTTTCAATCAGTCAATCAATCATAAGTGCTCTCAGCCACGGCCAAATCCGATCTCAGGAACATTTGGGGAATCGCGCTAGCGCTAATATGACTTAAATTGGCAGAAATTTGCCTGAGAGTCGTAAATCCGTTCGGGAATGAGACCCATTGTCCTCCATATTGGAAGAGATGGTTTCTATGTGTTGATAATGAGAAATATATCAACAATAATGTAATGTCGTATTACTGGGTCTTGTAAACAAGTCGCAGTGGAATGGTAATATAATGATTATCTGGTGTTTTACCTACTCTATACCACTCCACAGAAATTAGGCATTTTCTTTTGAAAGTGGTAACCAATGGTTACCAGCAGCCATGTTGGAAGGAAGGTAACTACACAAACATTCCATGCAAGGCCTCTTGTTGGACCATAAAGATAGTAGCCTGCATGCATCATGAATGATTGACATTCAGTCTTCCCCAGCCTATATGGATTGGGTGCACCCAGTGCTTATGCTGCTTGCTTTTCTCTTTCTAATAACCCCATTCATTTATTTGCTATTGTTTCCGATGCTTTGCACTGTTGTACAACTAATGCCATCAAATCAGGACACCATCATGGGTCTCATTCCCGAACGGATTTACGACAAAAGATCTGCTCTCAGGCAAATTTCTGCCAATTTAAGACATATTAGGGCTAGTAGCACGATTCCCGAAATTTTCCTGAGATCGGATTTGGCCGTCGCTGAGCAGAATTTAGAGTGCTGAGGAGCACACGTATGATTGATTGACTGATTGAAATTTGTATTAACTTGACAGACTGTGTTCTCCATGTTCTTAATGGCTTTATTTGGGAGGAATTATAGTGATTCCTTCATGTCAACGCTACAGGCCTCCTTGGAATTCATTACTTAATCATAATTAAAATAAATATGACAATATTTGTACGATAAGAAATTACGCATTTGATGTCGGAAAAATAAATAATATGGATTAATCTGATCACAGGGCAGCTGGATTAACCATATCTGCACTATCTATCTATAATTATGCAATTATTGTGAAATGATTGAAAATAATAATTATTTAATGCCTTCTGTGGAATTTGTATTTCTTATTTGTTACATATCTGTTTTAATGATTAATTATACATTTGAAAGAATGCAGGTCAACATGCAATATATCCCATTGATTGGTATACAATGGGACAGACCATTGTTTGATCTATAAACCTGCATTCCTTCAAATATATCATTAATCAATTAAACTGATATTGAAATACACTATGTAGCCTACTATACACCAACACTGAAATGACAGTGGATAAATAAGAACTAAAGCTAATCGCGTGGAAATAGACTGCATTAATATTCCATAAGTCTTTGTGTGCGCCAGTATAGCCTACGTGTCTAATGAATGAACAATAGGCTTATATTATTCTAATTACTTGTTTCATTAGGATTTAGTAGATACTATATATATGCTCTGCTCTAATAAAACAAGTCATTAGAAATAATATAAGCCTATACTGCGTTCATTCATTACGCACGTAGGCTATACAGTACTGCGCGTGTGTGTGTGTGTGCGCGCTGCCGCAGGTACACCACGAGCTGTACTATATATATGATGACGACAATACATTAATCTAATCTCATTTTGATCGGTCGCAAACCGCTTCCGCATATCGGCCACCATATTCACACGGCTGCATCGTCAGTTGCATTCTAATGAGCTGGACAGGTGTGTCTAACTATTGACTTTTTGCAATTTCATCTGCACATTGCCCTATTGGTTGCCTTATAAGGAGCTTCGGACTCAGAAACTCACATGTTTCAGACTGGTGAAATTCCTCATCGCGGCATCTCAGCTCAGATAGTTTGAGCCACTTAAGACATCTTCCCCACACGTTGGGGACTCACAGTGAACTTGTCGTAGATTCTGTCTCAGTCGGATCCAAGATAAGTCTTCCAAGAGAACTCTTTGGAAAATATTCGGGAATGAGACCCACTGTTCTGAAGGGAAAATATATATATTTTAGTAAATATCTCAAAACCTGACTTATACCATAGTGCCTTTTTTGAGGGTGGCATGAGTAATATTAATATACACCAGAGGTTCTACATTCTACATAAACGTGTGTGTGTGTGTGTGTGTGTGTGTGTGTGCGTGCGCGCTCCTGTACGAGCTGTACTATAAATGATGATGACAATACATTAATCTAATCTCATTTTGATTGGTCGCAAAGCGCTTCCGCATTGGGCTATTGCACGGCTGCATCATTAGTTGCCTTATAAGGAGCTCTGGAGGTGTTGTTTTGTATGCAAATTACCTGAACGGGGATGCGCGATCATGTTTCAGAATGCATCTGTTGAAGTCAGAGGTTCTGTGTAGGATTGTTAGTAACTGTCTAACTGCATATATAACTGTTTCCACTAGAGGGCGCTCTAGGCGGAGCCACTCAGGAACACCACCAGGTGGCAAGTATAAATAGAAATGTCTCCTCCCACTCTTCCTCTTTCCCCCCCAGCCTCTCAGTGAGAGGAGAACTCTAGAACTGCTGCTCATGCCATGTGAATAAATAAACCATGCCAGTTAAAGGCTAAAGATAGAAACCATGCCTCTTGACCACATTATTGTCGCCCTATAGCCGGACTCTGTCAACAAGTTATGGGCCCAGATAACGCCGGGATGAAATAATAAGGGTAGCAAGCTTAGCTAAAGTATAGGCTAGGTTAGCGCCGGGAGCACCGCGTGGCTAGACGCTAGGCCAACAAGAGCTAAAGCTACGCCTACCATCAACGAAGAGGATGGAAAACAAGGGAAGGGGCAAATGGCCCTCATTCAATGGAAAAGCAGAGAACTACGAGCTCTGGGAAAAGCGCATGCTATGACTGAAGGAGACGATCCTGGCAGCCCCCACGGGAGACCTGATGGCGGAAGAGCAAGCCCTGGACGACCAGCGTAACGCAGACGCGTACTGTGAGTTAGCGCCACTGCTCGACGACACCAGCTTGGGGCTGATATTCCGCGACACTAAAGACAAAGGTAGAGAAAGCTTGGAGGTGTTGAGAGAGCATTACATCGGGCGAGGAAGACCCCGAGTCGTGGCCCTCTACATAGCACTAACGGCCCTGTGGAAGGGGCACACCGAGACTGTGACCGAATACGTCAACAGAGCGGAGCAGATCACAACGCCATTGAGGAGTGCAGGAGAAGCACCAAGCGATGGGCTAATGATGGCGATGATGATGAGAGGACTACCGGAGCTGTACAAACCGTTCACACTCCTGGACTGGTAACACACGGTTCAACGGACATGACGCTGGGACAGTTCAATGCCAAGTTAAGAAACTTCGAGGCCTCAGAAGATACCCACCCAGCCGCCGCGGAGGCGGGAGAGAGGGTGCTAAAGGCCCGAGCGACGCCAAGGGAGAGGACCAGGACCACGGCGGAACTGGCGTGTTGGCGATGTGGAGAGAAAGGCCATCGGAGAAGCGACTGCACAAAGACTGTCTGGTGTAGCTTCTGCAAATCCACGGGGCACACAGACAGAGCGTGCATGAAGAAACACGACCAGAGTGCGCGATACGCGCATGGACAAGATGACGGCCATGGACGAGACAGCGGCCACAGACAAAATGGCGGCTACGGACAAGATGGCGGCTACGGACAAGATGACGGCTGTGGACACAAGGTCTATTCTCTGTAATAGCTGCTACTGCAAGCGGTGCCAAGGTATTCTTCGATAAAGGTAAACATTTTCTTGTAGAACCTGACATACACGGTTTGACATAAAGATGTACCAGAGAATATATTATCTGCAAACGGAGTGTAATGACAACGACAAGTGTAATGATAATAATGTTATGTGTAGCGTGACGGCCAGTCACGATATTCAGACATGGCACGAGATTATGGGTCATTGTAATTACGAGGATTTACTGAAACTGCAAGCAGTGACGGAAGGCATGCACATTGAAGGTGAAAAGCGTAGACCTGACAAAAATGTTGCAGTGTGCAAAACGGGGAAGTTTACTCAACCGAGAAACAGAAAAAGGGTACCACTTGCATTAATTGACACGGACCTAGCCGGCCCAGTAAGCAACGAGTCCATAGGAGGCTTTAGATATGTACAGTCTTTTACAGATGTGTGCACAGGGGCAGTGTTTGTTTACTTTCTCAAAGCAAAGAGTGACACACTCCAGGCCACAGAGAAATTCCTGGCAGATGTAGCCCCTTATGGTAACGTAGGATGCTTGAGGTCCGACAACGAAACCGAGTTCACAAACAGAGAGTTCCAATCACTGTTGAGAAGGTACAAGATAAGACACAAGACGTCACGTCCATATCCCCCACACCAGAACGGAGTGGCAGAGAGGGAATGGCGCACCCTTTTCGAAATGGCTAGGTGTAAGCTAGTAGATAGTAACTTACCTAAGAGCCTATGGCATTATGCGGTGCAAGAAGCCGCTTACACCAGAAACAGGTGCTTTAATAAGCACTCGGCACCACCCCGTATACAGCACTGACAGGAAAGAAGTGTAATCTCGCCAGAATGCACCGATTTGGATCAGTGTGTTATACGTACCTGCAGGACAGTGGAAAGCCCGAGTCCAGATGTGTAAAAGGACTTTTTGTAGGACACGACAAGGGAAGCCCCGGTTTCCTAGTTTATCATCCCGGTAAAGGGAGAGTGCAGAAACACATGCTAGTCAAGTTTATCACAAAGGCAACATGCGAGAGCGAGACACAGACAGAGGAGCCAGAGCTGGACTCCAGGGTAAGGTGTGTAGAAACAGAGACACATCAGCCCAGTGTACTTAGTACGGTCGTGCAGGCAGACAGTCAGCCACCCCCAGAGGGCGATGACGAGGAGCACCCGAGGGTGACGTCAAGTGCCCCAAGCAGTGCGAGGTATTCCTCAAGGGAACACAAACCCCCAAAGTATCTGACAGACTATGCCCGGAAAGGGAGTGACGAGGAGGACAGTACACCTACCCCGTTGATTATTGCTACAGGGTAGTCAGTGGGGTAACCCCGACCTTTAAAGAGGTCACATTGTCCCCCGAATCAAGTAAATGGGGGAGAGCAAGGGATGAGGAGATGAGGTCCCTAGAGGACCACCACACCTTTGCTCCGGCCAAGTTACCAGAGGGCAGACAGACAGTGGGAGGGAAATGGGTGTATTCAACCAAGTTACCAGAGGGCATACAGACAGTGGGAGGGAAATGGGTGTATTCAATCCAGGAGGGTATTGAAGGCCACGACAAATACAAAGTATGGTTCGTAGCGAAATTGCTTAAATGCTGAAGGAGGGTACTCCATGTTTAAATACTGAAGGAGGGTGACTAATTGCTTAAATGCTGAAGGAGGGTACTCAATGTTTAAATACTGAAGGAGGGTGGCTACACTGCTTAAATGCAGGAGGATGATACTCTAGGTTTAAATACGGGAGGAGTAGAATCCAGGTTTAAATACTGAAGGAGGGTGACTAATTGCTTAAATGCTGAAGGAGGGTACTCAATGTTTAAATACTGAAGGAGGGTGGCTACACTGCTTAAATGCAGGAGGATGATACTCTAGGTTTAAATACGGGAGGAGTAGAATCCAGGTTTAAATACCTGATTAGAGTCCATGTCTAAATACTGAAATGGATCCTATGTTTAATTCCATGTTTAAGTACAGAGGTGGATGACTTACCATATTCTCAATGATTTAACTATGTGGGAAAGACCCTGAAACGTTTAGACATGTAAGAATGTAGATCAAGGGAAACACCATGTGATCAAAAACTAAACTATCAGGAGTATGCTCAGAAACTGACAGATGTAAAAATGTACAGAGAAGCTGTGGGTAGCCTCATTTATTTAACAATGTGTACCTGCCCTGACCGATGGTTTGTAGTGAGTAGACTGTCACAGCATTTTGCTGACCCCACAGAGGAGCATTGGATTACAGCCAAACATGTCTTTTGTTATCTTAAAGGTACAGCAGATAAACAACTGTGTTTCAGAAAGAGCTGCGAGGGTCTAGTACTTAAAGCCCACAGTGATGCAGACTGGGCAGCTGACACCACATGTAGAAGGAGTACCACAGGATATTGTGTGAGTTTGAACACAGACAGCTCACTGGTTTCGTGGAAAACAAAGAAGCAGCCCACAGTGACACTATCAACTTGTGAAGCCGAATATATGGCTCTAGCTATGACCATACAGGAGTGTATTTATCCATAACAACTGCTATAAGTGATGGAGATAAGATTATGAGTATATTGCTTAATATGTAATAGGTAATTGGAATGTATCCTCTATACCAAATATGGTGGTTTTTGAAGATGAGGGGCGTTTTGTCAACATCATTTAAAAATTATGGACACTGTGTATATATGAAGGCTGTTGTTTATGAGGGCAACCAGGGAACCATTGTGATTGCTAGGAACCCAGTGTGTCGACATAGTTGTAGAAAAAAGGGGGTAACCACTGCGCTCAGACAGGTGCGTAGTCCAACATTAATTAAGTTGCAAAAAAGGGAGGTAGGGACCGCACTCGGAATATCGTTGTTTTTATTTTCAAGTTGTTATAGCGCTATAAGAACTTGAAAATAAAAACCTCGACATAGATGTAAACATGTCAATATAGAAAATATCATCTCATCAGATCTGTCATCAGAGAAGAATGACACTGGTTTACTGTCCAACGGACGACAGGGTAGCAGACACTATGAGGAAACCTGTTTCAAATTAAAATTGAAGGGATTTGCAAGGGTCATGTTTAATGTGTAAATATTGACTGCCATACTCTGTTGATGTTTTGGATTATATTATTTCCTTTGTAAAATGTTTTTCGAAGAAGTTATACAGTATGCTAATACAAACCCTAAGTGGGAGTGTTGAAGTCAGAGGTTCTGTGTAGGATTGTTAGTAACTGTCTAACTGCATATATAACGGTTTCCACTAGAGGGCGCTCTAGGCGGAGCCACTCAGGAACACCACCAGGTGGCGAGTATAAATAGAGATGACTCCTCCCACTCTTCCTCTTTCCCCCCCAGCCTCTCAATGAGAGGAGAATTCTAGAACTGCTGCTCATGCCATGTGAATAAATAAACCACGGCAGTTAAAGGCTAAAGATAGAAACCATGCCTCTTGACCACATTATTGTCACCCTATAGCCGGATTCTGTCAACAGCATCTCAGCTGTAATTGTTTGAGCCACTTAAGACATCTTCCCCACACGTTGGGGACTCGGAGTGAACTTGTCGTCGATTCTGTCTCAGTCGGTTCCAAGATAAGTCTTCCAAGACCAAGAGAATGAGACCCATTATCCTTATGGAAATCTACGAATTCCAATCTGGCTTCAGAACATCCCACTCCACTGACACATGCCTTCTCTATTTGAACGACCACATCAAACAAGAGGTGGATGCGGGCAAATACTGCGGCATGGTCATGCTGGACCTACAAAAGGCCTTCGACACTGTCAATCACCCCATTCTGATTGACAAGTGTAGCAGGGTGGATTATCCCTGCTTTATGGGAGTGGTTGTACACGGCCACCTGCTAGCGGGACGCAGCAGAGCTGAGTCTAGCTGAACCCCCGACTTTAGGCCAGGAATGTCGAAATGGAGGTCGAGCAGCAGGAGCGGATGGGGCCTAGGATTCACTGACCTAGGGGTGGTACTCTGGTCCTTCTTGCCCTCCAGGGCGATCAGCAGTAGCTCCCCACACACCCCCACTTCCCCCAATACTTCCCTTTTTTTTTATCCACTTTTTCTCCCATTTTCTATATTTTCTCCCATCCCAATTTCCTATCATCCAATTCAACCCTCCCCTGTCACGAACGCTGTTTCTTGCCTCCCACAAGCCGGCTGCAATGTGGACTAAGTCATACATAGCACAAGTCCCCTCCGGTACTTGAGGTAACAGCAGTCGCATCTTTTCACCTGCGCAGCTCGATCTCTCAGTGGCGAGGAGTAACACGTGGGAGGCTCACGCTGCCCCCGACACTTCCTGATTCTACTGCGCAGGCGCACCAACCGACCTGTAGGAGTCGCTGTCCACAACGCCCGATCCCCACCCATCAGTTTCCCACCCCCTAATACGGCCAATGTGTATTAGTACGGACGACCAGCTAAACTGAAAGCAAATGTGGAGCGCTGGGCTCGAACAGGCAAGCCCAGCGTCTCCAGATTTCGTGGCGAGCGCCTTGCCCACTACGCCACGTAGCCGCCCCCATTCAGTATCTGTTTAGTGATAAGTCTGATTCAAGTTACAAATAAATACAGTCTGATTCCAGTTAATTACGCCCTAGGCACCAAGTGCTCTCGCTCTGTAACATAGACTAAAGTGCTTCCCACACTGGGCTAGACACAGTAACAAGACCTTCCCTTTAAGGGTTTACATATACTGTTCCACAACTCCAAATGTGGGGAGAGAGGGGAGGAAAGGGAAGGGATAAAAGGGGTTACTGAATGGGAATTTTATAAAGGAACACACATGTTATTACACTCAAAATAAATTAACAGTGGGCCCACGTTTAGCAAATAAAACTCCTATATAAAGCCAGCTGTAATAGTTGGGGCGCCCCTCTTACACTGCTCTCCAGTGTGCATTCAAAGCACCATTTATCTTCACTCTCATGGAGCTCGCTCCCCACAGTAGCCTGTCTACCGAACACGTTTCAACACTCAGAGCACCTCTGATACTTATCCAAGATGGGGCCCAATCCTAGCACCAGTCCGGATGCTAAGATGGCAGACGGAGATCCCGCAATAACAGCCGGCGGGGCGGGGTAGGCACTGGGGCAGGTGCTGCGGTCAACAGCTTGAAGAGACTGGAGCAACATGCAGTATAATGGCGTCCTCTGCTGGGCTGAAGTGGTGGGCCGTCGCGCATGTTAAACTGGGGTACTGTCCTAAACACAACTAAACTGCGGGTCGTATTGCACCCTCCTACTATGACGCCTATAGACACAGATACCGCGAGGTGATCAATGTCTATCACCTGGTCTTCGGCTCTCCTCGCCGGGGGAAGCCTTCACAGTGTCTCTGGCTCATTAGCCAAATGCTAAACTACCGCATATACTTCTGGGATAACCCGTTTTGTAGCAGAGCCCATTCCTTTATCCGGCGCATTAATCAACCGCTCAACTATCGCATGTATTTCTGGAATAACCCGTTTGGTAGCAGAGTCCATTCCCCACACGCTCGCTTCACTGGTGCTCTCCGGTGTGGACGTCTGTCCTCGTCTCTGTCCCACACCGAAGAGAGCTTCCTCTGTGCTCCGCTCCACGTTGAACTCCCGTCATCCTCGTCTGATCTCCTCTCTGCCCAGCCTTCCACCACCGCCCCCTGCCGGCACCTGTAATCCTGTCCCGCTATGAAACACCCAAGTTTAGAAGAGGAGGATCAAGGGCAGCAAGTTAATAATCCATATTCAGGGCGGGGTGATCAAAGAGAACCGCACGTTATTTGTCCGGGCAGGTATGATCAAGAGCGGACAACTGGTTACAACGTCCTTGTGAACACAGGTAATGCAAAAGATTACGTTATCAATCTGAATAATAGCCAGACATATTCAGGTTGCTACACAAGCTAAAAGCAATTGGTTTTGATAGTTTATCAGTGAGCTGGATGCAATCCTACCTGGAGGGGAGAGAACAGATGGTAGAGGTAAACGGTACTCTATTCCCCCTCCCAGTGAGCTGTGGTGTTCCACAAGGAACCATACTAGGACCGTTACTGTTCCTAATTTATGCAAATTACATGTTGTCAGCTTGTGACTGCAACTTGTTCCTGTTCGTGGACGACTCAGCCCTGCTGGTCTGACAAAAACAAGTTACAGGTTGAAAAAACCCTCAGCTCAGAACTCGGCAGAATCTGCACCTGGCTCGCTGATAACAAACTATATTACACCTGGGTAAAACAGTCCATTCTCTTCGGATCAAATAACAAAATCAGCAAAACCAACGGCTTCTCTGTTACAGTGGGTGACAATATTGTCACAAGGAAAGATGAAATTACATACCTGGGTTCCATCCTAGAGGCAAATCTTTCCTGTGACAAAATGGCATCCAATGTAATCAAAAAGGTCAAGATTCTTGTACCGGATCTCCTCTCTGGTAAACAAGAATACCCTGAAGACTCTGGCTTAGAGTAGACAACAGAGTACAGCAACTTGCAATGGGCCTGGTCTACATGATACACGAAGGTACCCATGTACATGTCGAAATACTTCCCAAAGGTCAGTGAATACTGTGGTGGATTTTTGACGTCTCCAGGGATGGTTAAATGAAATACAGAGACAAGAGATTGGCCTTAAATCAGAGTGCAAACCACCAGGTTCTCCACGGACATCCAGCAGCCTAAAACAGTGTCACACTGCGAATTAGGCATTCTGAAATAATAAAACAGGAGCAGTCAGAGACAGCCGGATTACTCACGTTAAATGAATACAATACAGGTTTATTGGAAAAGAAAATAATACAGTACGCCCATACGGACGGACTTTCAGTCTGTCAGAGTGTATATTCACAGGTCTGTCAGAGTGAAAGTGACAAAAAGCAAAAGTGTCATGTGTTTTAACACAGTGGAATAGAGACGCCTCCTTCGATGCATTCTTGGGAGGCTCCAAAAAGGGCTTCTAGCCGGCGCTGACCTTGACAAACTTATCAGGCCAGATGAATGGGTGCCCTGTCTTTAAACAGAAATCATGACTTCACAAAGAGAGAAGGGGGAGGAGGAGGTGGAGGGGGGGGGAGGAGGAGGAGGAGGGGGTGGAGGAGGAGGAGGAGGAGGAGGAGGAGGAGGAGGATGTGAAATTACCCTTCACATTCCCCACTTTGTGCCATTTTTGGCACATCCTGGTAATTTCAACCATCAATATCACTAAACCACAGTCTCAAGACACCATGCAGAACATCAAATCAATCAACATTAATACATCATAATGTCATACTTGGCTAAGTAGGACGATAATTCCAAGCAGGTAATTGCAAAATGTTGCATCCTTAGGTACAATAAAAAAAATAAAAAAAACATAATAAGGTAGAACAATAACTCTTGAGAAAGAAAGAAGAGGGGGAAAAAAAGTTCAGGTGCAAATTGAAAAGGGGAGGAGTCCCAGGCCGGGGACACAGTAGCAGTCAGGTGTCTTCCCACTCCTTCACACACAGAACGATATATATCTGTTGCAAGGAGGCTGGATGCCGTTGAGTACAGTAGCAGTCAGGTGTCTTCCCACTCCTTCACACACAGAACGATATATCTGTTGTAAGGAGGCTGGATGCCGTTGAGTACAGTAGCAGTCAGGTGTCTTCCCACTCCTTCACACACAGAACGATATATCTGTTGTAAGGAGGCTGGATGCCGTTGAGTACAGTAGCAGTCAGGTGTCTTCCCACTCCTTCACACACAGAACGATATATCTGTTGTAAGGAGGCTGGATGCCGTTGAGTACAGTAGCAGTCAGGTGTCTTCCCACTCCTTCACACACAGAACGATATATCTGTTGTAAGGAGGCTGGATGCCGTTGAGTACAGTAGCAGTCAGGTGTCTTCCCACTCCTTCACACACAGAACGATATATCTGTTGTAAGGAGGCTGGATGCCGTTGAGTACAGTAGCAGTCAGGTGTCTTCCCACTCCTTCACACACAGAACGATATATCTGTTGTAAGGAGGCTGGATGCCGTTGAGTACAGTAGCAGTCAGGTGTCTTCCCACTCCTTCACACACAGAACGATATATCTGTTGTAAGGAGGCTGGATGCCGTTGAGTACAGTAGCAGTCATCTCCCCATAGTTGAATACAGCAGCACACCAGGTGCAGGGAGTAGGGAGGTAGGATATTCGTTGTTTGTACAGGCCGGGGCCGTCGTTGGCGTGGTGGGGTAGGTCCTACTTATGCAAAAGGGCTTGTATTGCCGACTGGGGTGCGTGGTAGGGGTTCCTGTGGATCCCAGCAGCGGTGCGTTCTTATCTTCGTGGCAGGGCGGGGCTATCGCACAGGGAGCTTAGCTGGAGTTCCTGTCCCAGTTGCCCTCCCAGGGCCTCCCCTGATCCCTGGGCCCCGCTTCCGTAGCACCGGCCCTGCTGTGGTGTTGCCATATCATGCGAGATGTTGAGCAGGCGGTTCCTGTTGGACTTGGGACTGAACCTGATTAAGTTGTCGTCGTCCTCTGCGGGTTCATATGGGTATGGTGGCTGGTGTGCCGGTGGAGATGGGGCCCCTAGGTGGTGTGGTTGCCCAGGGACAGCGTGGCCCTGCAGTGGGAAGTACGGCCCTGGTGCATATTCGTTATCTTCTTTCTCCTGCACTGAGAGAAACGCACCATCCTCCCCCTCACATTCCATAGATCTGAGTTCGACAGCATTGATTAATACTGCATCTTGGATGTCATGCGTCGCGTTAATGAGATTGCGCCGGCCAAAGGAAAAGAAATCAAACACAAAAAAAACAACAACAATTTCAAACATGGTCAGTGTGTTACATGTCTGGATATCCCTCATAGTTGTACTGGCTGGAAACAAAGGGGAAAAAAACTGTTTACAGTTAGCTGTCGCCCAAGTTGAAACATGTGGAAATAGTGACCACCAGGGGTTACAAGTTGTAACATGCAATCAAATATCAAAAGGAATGAAAGGAATGACAAATCCAACTTTAGGACACTGGTATTACAAACGCTGTGATGGCGGAAAGACAAGTGCCTCAATAAGCTGTATAAGACAGTGTCTATGGAATTTAGAACATTTGAATAGCACTTATATTCAAAAGTGCTTGGAATAGAGGCCAAAAAATAAATAAAAAAATGCCTAACTGCTGTGCAGTGGCAGAGCAGGTATAACATTGGAAAAGCATGATAGAGATAAACACAGATAGTGACCAAAGCCTTGAACTTATCGCATTGTCACATACATAATCAATAACACAGATAGTGACCAAAACCCACATCAAAGTTGAGCTTCTCGCAGTGTCACGTATGTAGCTTAACACAGATAGTGACCAAAGCCCACATCAAAGTTGAGCTTCTCGCAGTGTCACGTATGTAGCTTATCTTATCTTAACACAGATAGTGACCAAAGCCCACATCAAAGTTGAGCTTCTCGCAGTGTCACGTATGTAGCTTATCTTATCTTAACACAGATAGTGACCAAAGCCCACATCAAAGTTGAGCTTCTCGCAGTGTCACGTATGTAGCTTAACACAGATAGTGACCAAAGCCCACATCAAAGTTGAGCTTCTCGCAGTGTCACGTATGTAGCTTAACACAGATAGTGACCAAAGCCCACATCAAATTGAGCTTCTCGCAGTGTCACGTATGTAGCTTATCTTATCTTAACACAGATAGTGACCAAAGCCCACATCAAAGTTGAGCTTCTCGCAGTGTCACGTATGTAGCAAATAGTGACCAAAGCCCACATCAAAGTTGAGCTTCTCGCAGTGTCACGTATGTAGCTTATCTTAACACAGATAGTGACCAAAGCCCACATCAAAGTTGAGCTTCTCGCAGTGTCACGTATGTAGCTTATCTTATCTTAACACAGATAGTGACCAAAGCCCACATCAAAGTTGAGCTTCTCGCAGTGTCACGTACATAATCAATAACACAGATAGTGACCAAAGCCTAACCAGGGTTGACTTCTCGCAGTGTCACATACATATAGAGATAAACACAGATAGTGACCAAAGTAACCAGGGTTGACTTCTCGCAGTGTCACATACATAGAGATAAACACAGATAGTGACCAAAGTAACCAGGGTTGACTTCTCGCAGTGTCACATACATATAGAGATAAACACAGATAGTGACCAAAGTAACCAGGGTTGACTTCTCGCAGTGTCACATACATATAGAGATAAACACAGATAGTGACCAAAGTAACCAGGGTTGACTTCTCGCAGTGTCACATACATATAGAGATAAACACAGATAGTGACCAAAGTAACCAGGGTTGACTTCTCGCAGTGTCACATACAGATAGAGATAGAGATAAACACAGATAGTATTACATTCAGACGGCCCCCCCCCACTCCTGCTTACCTAACTCGCCGCGACGCTGCATGTAATGCCCGTGGAATGCCGTCCCGACCAGCCGATGCAGACAGACAATTCCTCACTGTCCCAGACGTGGCTGTGTTGTAGAGTGATGAAGAGCCCGTCTGCACCGGCAGGATCGGTTGGCATCCCCGCTTCAGACACCAAGAATGTGGTGGATTTTTGACGTCTCCAGGGATGGTTAAATGAAATACAGAGACAAGAGATTGGCCTTAAATCAGAGTGCAAACCACCAGGTTCTCCACGGACATCCAGCAGCCTAAAACAGTGTCACACTGCGAATTAGGCATTCTGAAATAATAAAACAGGAGCAGTCAGAGACAGCCGGATTACTCACGTTAAATGAATACAATACAGGTTTATTGGAAAAGAAAATAATACAGTACGCCCATACGGACGGACTTTCAGTCTGTCAGAGTGTATATTCACAGGTCTGTCAGAGTGAAAGTGACAAAAAGCAAAAGTGTCATGTGTTTTAACACAGTGGAATAGAGACGCCTCCTTCGATGCATTCTTGGGAGGCTCCAAAAAGGGCTTCTAGCCGGCGCTGACCTTGACAAACTTATCAGGCCAGATGAATGGGTGCCCTGTCTTTAAACAGAAATCATGACTTCACAAAGAGAGAAGGGGGAGGAGGAGGTGGAGGGGGGGGGAGGAGGAGGAGGAGGGGGTGGAGGAGGAGGAGGAGGAGGAGGAGGAGGAGGAGGATGTGAAATTACCCTTCACAATACCACGCCCACAACAGCAGAGGGAGTTCCACAAATCATGTTCAACCCAGATTCGGCTCAAAGAGTCTAAACACGTTTAGCAATTATGCCACAGGAACGCCCTACCCACAGCCCATATGTATGTCATAATGTCATGATTAGATGATTAGATTCGATTTTTATATGTGTATATTGTGTATACATAAATGTCATTATGAATTGAAAATGGGGGTCCCTGATGTAAACAAGACGAAAGTCTTTCTCTGGTCTGCATCCCCTTAACAATTGTGTGTATTGAGCTGTACTGTACTGTACCCGTTCTGCAATAAAGTTTTCAATCAATCAATCAATCAATCAATCATGCTAATCAAATCAACTCGTGTTGTATATTATTTGTGTAGTATACTGTATACTTATTGATTAATTAAATCAGTTCATAGTACGTCAGTACATTATATTCAAACCATAAATAAAAAAGGGAAAATATCAAAACAGAAATACAAACGGGGTCGACTCTTCACTTGTGTTATGGCTTTTGTGTTGTCTTTCAGCTTTGAAACTTAATTTGCACAATAGTGACACTTGCAGGGCGTTAGGGATATTGTGTAGATTACAGCGCTACCACTAAAACTACAACACGTAATGTCTGGGTTTGGTATCATGTTCAAACATAATTTCTCTATGTATACATACAAAGCTCAATAGAGATAGGGTCACCCATGCCGGACAAGTCAAGGCGGAGAAGCCAGACGAAAATGTACCTCTGCCAAGTAGGCTATGTTTTAACCCTGTTATAAAATCAGTTCTAAACGTGCTGTCATTAAAAATAAAAAGACTACAGGCAAACAATAAATACACGTAATGTCGCTCCTGTGTGACGACATCCAAGCGCACCGCGATGTTTTCTACAGTCTGCACTTTCGACATTTTCTTTATCGATGAAAATGACAAGTTATTTTGTGTTTTTACCGGCATTTAATTATAAAATGTAGTATTCGTCTAAAAAGTATCGTATATGTTTATAGTAACGAAATACCTTTAGCAAACGAATTATTATTATTTATTTTCTTTGACGAAAATCCAAGTAGTGATAGACAGCTAGATTGGCTTCGATGGCTAGCTAACATGTGAAACTATCTTGTTAACTATTGACACCTTTGCCTCATAGCTATAGCAGCTCCCAAATCGTAGACTAGCTGTTTGAGTTGTGGATAAATAACGTCAACTAAGAGTTGAACCAAGGACATTTGAATTGTGTGACACGGCTGATGATTCTATAGTTTACAATAGCTACAATCGATTTGTTCATGTGTTGTTACCTAACGTTAACGCTGGGTAATTGAGCATGTCCTCTAACACTGTCAGTGCACTTGTAAGTTAACGACTAATTGAATACAGACTGCATTAAAACACAGATACCAGGTTTGAGAAACCATGTCTCCCTGTAAGCGATTGCTTTACTTTGTAAAGCATAGAGTGATATGGACATATGTACAGAGAAATGTCACAACATGGTCACCAGTTGGAGCTGCCTTCAATACCAAACCTCACAAGAGACTGGACCTATTTGAAAAAAACCTGGTTTGTAATATTATGTAATATATTGTTCTAAATGTGGCTTTTGCAATGCATTTACTAAATGTGAAACGTGTTGTGATCTACAGTTAAATGGGCACTTCACCAAAAAAAACAATGCTGATTTATTTTGCACATAATCTCACACACATCCAAAAATTTGAAACCGTTGTGCACACATTCATTAGTTAGTTAGTTTGACAGTTATTGAGAGTCAATTAGTTACTTTGAATATGGCCACCAGTGATGTCGTTGGGGACAATGAATCCTTGTGTGTACAAAATAAATGTACAAAATAAATCTATTGTTTTTGGCAAAGTGCCCCTTTAACATCACACAAATGTACTCAGTCAGTGCTGTAATGCTTCCAAATCAGAGCTGATGATCTGCCTACTAGTGCACCTAGTATTACATTATCCTGACATTCCCAGAGCCCACTTCTCATTCTGGTGTTGACCTCTGATCCCAGGGCCTGTTTGGAGTCCCAGAGCTCAGCTCCCCTGCTGGCTTCCTGGTGGCCACCAAGAAAGTTCTGAAGGACACACAGTGCCTGTTAGACAGAGTCCGTAGCGGCCCTCCTGGGGTTCAGACTGTGGAGTTTTTCGACCAGCTCTCGGATGGTCTGTGTAAAGTGGCTGATCTGGTAAGCGGAAGATATATATATATTATATACACAATATACACTTCAAAGTTCAATTTCGAAGATGCAAATGGTGATCTGAGACAGTAGTTCATACTCAATTAATCCAAAGGGAAATTGCACTGCCGCCAACAATACATAACCCATGAATAGACAGACATAAAACGCTACCAGGCTGCATTAAAAAGAGCTTACTCAGTTGATAATGAGCAGACTAGAGAACCTTTTACAGGGTATCTGCGGTGTGTTAAAGTCTTAAAGAGGAACTATCTTATAAATAGCCTTTTCCAGTGTTTAGCATTGTTTTCTAGCAATGTGGGGTTGTACCAACACTGTCTGTCTCAAATTCTCATTTTTGCGCATTCCTCCAGTTCAGATGAGACAAGGTCCTCCCCCAGTGAACTAAGCCATTCTGAATTTAGCATACCTGTGACGTGTAAGGATTCTGATCTGCATACCTCAGCTCCTTCTGTGGTTGTAGCCACCGCCCACAATTAGGGATGCCCCGATCACGTTTTTTGCCACCGATACCGATCACCGATAGTCTTGAGCCATATCGGCCGATATCGATCGTTTTTGGTTTTATATAAATTATTATTATTATTATATATATATATTTTTTTAATAAAATATATATATTATATAATTATACTTGTAGTTGTATTATCTGCGAGACATCGCCACCACGCAACAAGTCAAAATGCTCGCTATCTCCACTGTCTGTGTGTATACTCTGCTTTGTGTATACTCGAGTAGCCTCCAGCTCCAGCAAGGATTCTCCGGCGCTGCAGCTGGACCCTATACTCTGCCCTCATGCGATGGAAGCCAGGGGTTCGAATACGCATCGAATCAATGTTATAAGACATTGATATCAGGAGCTATCTGTAGCTACTGCTAGCCGGCTAAATAACGTTAAGACAACGCCTCAGTGAACTATTTAGTGAGCTAACGTGAGCTAACGTGAGCTAATGGAGGTATCAACATGCACTACTAGACTATTGCTGGAGCATTTGTTGATATCAGGAGCTATCAGTAGCTAGCCGGCTAGATACCGTTAGACCAGACCTGGGCATTGTACGGCCCGCGGGCCGGATACGGCCCGCGGGATGATTCTGACCGGCCCGCGAAAGATTACATGATAAAAAAAATATATATATATATATTTTTTTTAATTATTATTATTTTTTTTACTTTTTTCTTTTCATGTCAACGTTCACACGCACAATATACGCTTACCTAGGATTTGACTTGATTCAACAACAAAGCAGTCGGGGCAAGCTGAAAACGGTGGAAAGTGTGGTTATTTGAAGTTTGGATTTCTTTTTTCACAACTGAGGTAGGTAGATTAAATGTTTAGAGACTAAAGTACAGAAAAAAAGGTACCGTTGGGTACCGGTATCAATTCACAGGTACCGGTACCGTATCGGTTCAAAATGTGAACGGTACCCATCCCTACTGAACACACAACTGCAGGGCAAGGGCATTTTTGCTCATGAAATGCATAGCCATGTGAAAGCCTTCATGACAAAGTTGCAATTAATTTCAAGGCAACTAGGCAGCAACAATCTCAAACACATGAAAACCCTGAAAGTCAAACCATCAGCTGATCACCGGCACAGGTACTCATCCATGTTGGGAGCACTGCATGATGAATTTTCAAGGCGTTTTCAAGATTTCAAAAAGGTTGAGGATGAAATGCAGCTGGTTTCCTCTCCCTTTACTTGCAGTGTTGATAGTGCACCCACTGATGTTCAGCTTGAACTCATTGACCTGCAGTCTGATTCACTACTGAAAGAGCACTTTAAGTCAGCATCACTGCTAGAGTTCTACTCTGCTCTCAAGGAGGAGAACTTTCCAAACATGAGGAGACATGCTCAGAAGATGTTGGTTCTCTTTGGATCCACCTATATGTGAACAGACATTCTCAGTCATGACGTTTACCAAGTCCAGGTACAGATCCTCTCACTGATGAACATCTGGCAGCTGTGCTTCGCAATTCTCCACCTCAGACATGCAACCTGACTTTGATGGACTTGTTAAAGCTCAACAGAGACTGGATTTCTCACACTGAATGAAAAAAATAAAGAGCTGAAGAACACTAAAATGTGGAAATATAACAAGTGAAATGGGACACTTGATCTTTTTTTTTTCTTTTTTTTGCACAGTTCTGAAAACATTAAATGTTTAATATTTAAAAAAGGCTACTGGGACACTTTTCTTTACACAGTTCAGTGACATGTCTTGTTTATTTTGGCTATAAGATGATGTGATGTCTTTAGAAAGCTAAGTAAATCCTTGTTTCAATAGTATATGAAACTCAAAATAATAACTTTATTTGTATAGCACTTTTTCATACATGCCCTTTGTTATTAATGTTTCACATTTTGTTTATCATTTTGGAAATAAATTCTATTTGAATAAATTATATTTTTGAAAGCTAACCTCACCTTTTAATTGCCAAATAATAACATACACTCTTACCAGGGGTCAACACAATGCCATTTACTGCTTTTTATATAGAAATAAAATGTATATTATGCATAATTGAGTTTGGAATTTTGGCCCGGCCCTCCAACATATTTTCAGTTGCTCATTCGGCCCCCCGGGAAAAATAATTGCCCACCCCTGCGTTAGACAATGCCTCATGTACTAAAAGTGAATAGTTGACTGGGTCATTCTGTTTAAACAGTAACGATAGCTAGGTAGCTAACGTTAGCTCACGGTCCCATGCACTATAGACTAGAGCAGAGGAGCCTCCTCTGTGTTTACACGGGTGAGGTAGGGGCAGGAGGAGGAGGAGGCAGCTCCGTGTGTCTGAGAGCGAGTGAGATCTCCGCTAAGAATTGGATCATGTTTTTCGATCGGTTTTCACGATCGGCGAAAATAAAGCATTATCGGAATTCACCGATCTCATATTTATACTGAATATCGGCCGATACCGATCGCTGGCCGATCGATCGGGGCATCCCTATCCACAATCAACAATTCGCTCAACAATGGAGCGAGTGGAAATAATGTGAAAGCGGTTTCCCTGTCACTGACACTTCCTCAAAAAGAGAGAGGGGGAGAGAGAGGCAGAGAGAGGCTCTCATACGGTGCGACTAGTCTCGGAGCATTTACACACACTCGCGATTGCGTGTGTGAGGGGAAACACACACGCTCTTGGAGCGATCTCCTCGCTCTCTCCCTCTATCTCTCTCCCTCTCTCTATCTGTCTCTGTCTGTCTCTCTCTCTCTCTCCCTCGCTCGCTCGCTCGCTCGTTCTCTCTCTCGCTCTCTCTCGTATCAGCACTCGCGTCACGTCAACCGGTATCATAGTGCATGCTCCCGCGCGTATTCCGATCCGTGCAATAATATTCACGGGGGTATATATTGTCATTTGAAACAAGTTACCAATGTTGTCCCGTGGGATTATGCCCCCTCGCGGCAATATTTATTAGTCTCCCTCTCTATCTCTCTCTCTCCCCCCAAAGTTATCTGCCAGTGCAGACTGTGGGTGACTGTCACTCAAAGTGCATTGCGAGTATGGGCGGAGCCCAGCCAAAAACAGCTTGGAATCTGGAAGTGCAGAAAATGCTGCTCTAGAGTACTTGATTAGAAATACAAAACAATGAAAAAAAACCTTACAGATGTGTTCCATAGACTCAGGAATTGTGTAAAATTGCCCAAATAGTGAAAGAAATGGTAAGATAGTTCCCCTTTAACATTTATTAAATTCATAATTCTCAATTTAAGAGGTATTAATATGCCTTAGAAGGTATTCAAAAAGTCTTAAATTTCATTTGCACAGGTATTTCATCTTTTGGGGGGCAGCCTGGCTGTCGGGAGATTAAATAATATTACATATTATACGGAATCTTGGTGCGTCTGGCGAGAGCTTGTATGGAACGCATGAGAATTTAAATTGGCACGCAAGTGCAGCTGCCAGTTCAGTGTCACCAAGTGTTTGTTTTTTTGTCGTTAGTATGGTTGTGAAATTGGTATTAAATAGTCTTAAATGTAACAGATACCCTGTTTTAATGACTACTACATGAGCTATTGCAACGCAAAATATGATGGTGATTTTTCTTCCTTTACAAACAGGCTGACTTTGTGAAAGTGGCACACCCGGACCCGTCCTTCCGCGAGGCAGCAGAGAGGACATGTGTAGATATTGGCACAGTGGTGGAGAAGTAAGGCTCATGCTACTAACTATGCCATAGTATTGACTCATCTCGAACCCTGCCCTCTTTTCCTGATCCTCCAAGCAACAGTCACTTCCCTCAAAGCGACAATTGTGATTGGAGGATCAAGAAAAAGAGGGCACGGTTTGAGATAGGTAAATTCCCATGACATGTCATGCATTTCCCACTAATATGGCAAAAAAATTGCCACGGTTGTCATTAAATGACGATCATCTGTTGTTTGATTACCTACCAAGATGTCTGCAATGATGATGTAATTGAATGCTATGAATATATCTTACTAGGGCTGAACCATATGGCCAAAATATATCACAATATTTTTCTTAGTTTTGTAATTAGTATTCTAGTACAAATTACATTATCTTGTAAAACAGTTGTCTATTTTCTTGTAGCTTATGTTTTATATTACTGCAGGGAACTATTTATTTGATGAACTTATTGTATTTATATTTATTACATTGTGTATATCATGGATGACGGTCTAGTAATCCATGACAGTATACCTTTTATATTCAGTATACCTCCCAGCCCTACGTCTTACCATGAGACATTTAAGTCAAGTTTATTTCTAGCCCATTATTACAGTTAACTGTCACAAAAGGGCTTCACAACAACCACACCCTCTAACCTTATCCCTTATGAAAATAAAACTCCTACAAAATGCCTTTAAAACTCCCCTGAATATATACTCCACAGTACACTTATTGAGCACTTTGAACAGGCGGTGAACATGTTGTAATTTACAGTACATTATTATAAAGAAAAGATAATTGTACCAGTGTCAAAGGAAACCACACTTAAATTAAGAGGCTTCTAGCTAGCTTCAATAGAGGCCTTGCATGGAATGTTTGTGTAGTTCTCTCTCTTCCAGCATGGCTGCCTGTAACATGGCAACCATTGTTTTGCATATGGTAATGGAGGCAACAGTGGTTGCTATGTGTTGATATATGAGAAATATATAAATAAAAACATAACAAGTTAGTGTCTTATTACTGGATATTTTAAACAAGTCCCAGTAGAACAGTAATATCATGCTTTTCCAGTGTACTCTAGCACTGCACAGTTTTTTCTTTTGAAAGTGGTTACCAATGGTTACAAGCAGCCATACTGGAAGAAACAGAATGACACAAACATTCTGTGCAAGGCTTTTATTAAGATACATAATTTGTCTTTATCTTATCAATTTACTCTTCATACTATTCAGGCTGAACACTAATGTTGAGCTTTGCAAGAGCTTAAAGAATCTCCTGGACAGCCCAGACGTTTTGGCTCAGCTGGATCCAGATTCAAGGTAAGGATACAGATGCAGCTAAAATTATTTAATATAGCTGATGTTGTGTTGTATCTCTGAATAAAGGGGTTGAGGTGCTTTAAGTGGTATTTCGGTAAAGTGGTCTACATGTTAAAATAATAGGTCTACATTCCAACCATCATTACAAACATCTCAAAACAAACTGGTCAGACTACTGCTTGACCTTACTCCTAGAACCCACCTCACCCCTGCCCACTTTGACAACCTAGGATGGCTTAGAGTAGACGACAGAGTACAGCAACTTGCAATGGGCCTGGTCTACAAGATACACTACACGACCAAGGTACCCATGTACATGTCAAAATACTTCCCAAAGGTCAGTGAATACCACGATCACAACACCAGAGGGAGCTCCACAAATCATGTTAAACCCAGATTCGGCTCAAATAAGTGACTAAACACGTTTCGCAATTATGCCACATCAATGTGGAACGCCCTACCCAAAGCTGTAAAGGAATGTGGATCACTACCCACTTTCAAAACCTCTCTCAAGGGACACCTACGGGAGACTGCAATTCAACACTGGCCCCTGTAAATATCCTAACCCAACCCCCTCCAATGTACAGTCATTTACCTAGTATGGTTTTGTCAATAGTCCAATGTACAATTTTGTTTGTTTGTACAGTGTCTCCCCCCCCCCCCCCTCAATGTACAGTTTTGCTTGTATATACAGTGTGCCCCCCCCCCCCCAACCACCTCCAATGTAGATTACCCAGTATGGTTGTCAATATCCCAGTGTACCCAACCCCCCCCCCCACCCAACCTCCTCCAATGTACAGTTTCTACGTCAAATGTATATACTCCCTTTTCCTGACTCCTTCTGTATCACAAACAGTACTGTATTTGCAAATCTGGTATGTCATAAATGTATAGATGTAGCAGTACTGACTATCTGTATGTCATGTATGTCATATATGTCCAGATGAATTGAAAATGGGGGACCCTGATGTAAACAAGACAAAAGTCTTTCTCTGGTCTGCATCCCCTTAACAATTGTGTGTATTGAGCTGTACTGTATTGTACCCATTCTGCAATCTGTTAATAAAGTTTTCAATCAATTCAATCAATCAATCAATCAATCAATCAATCAATCAATTCAATCAATCAATCAATTGATATAGTGTTTGGTCAGTAACATGGGTCTCCCAGTCCCTCCGCTCTGCAGTAAACATAAAATAATATGTCTCGTATCCCATTCCCACTTCATCCAATCAGGAGTCTGACAAAAATAAGAAATACAACTTAGTTATAAGCAAATATGTGCCTGAAACAAGTAGAATAATCTACCAGTGCAGTAAGAAAATGTGGCAAGATTTCTTGAAATAAGTACAAATATCTTAGGTTCTCTCTCCTGATTGGAAGTCGGAAGGGATACCAGAAAATGTATTTTCTGTTTACTGCAGAGCGGAGGGACTGGACACTTATTTAAACCAGAAAATACCACTTACAGCACCTTTAAATGTTAATTCCTTGGTTTTCTGCTTTAGACGAGTGGCTGAGCTGTTCATGTTCGACTTTGAGATCAGTGGAATTCATTTGGATGAAAAGATGGTGAGCTTATTTTTCTCTTTTTTCCCTATTTTCTTTTTTATACCCTTTACTTATACCATTTTTTTCTCTCTCTTCTAATTGCTTTATATTTTATTATTACTATTATACTTTCTTGTTTGTTTTTACCACTACCCCATTCAATAAAAAGTGCTGATTATCTAAGGGATTGTAATATCTAGTCCTATAAGCTCAACTAATATATATACCAAAACAATCCTAATTTGGTGAGGTTTCAGTTAAGCCCCTTTAAAAATGTTTACCTCATGTGCACATATAAAAACCTGCATATATATAAAAAAAAAAAATCTAGTGATCTAGTGTGCAAAATAAATACAAATACAAAGTCAATCATGTGTTGTTTGTCAGGATTCTGTTGTGCTCTGACAGAGCCGGTGAGCTTATGAGACACAGATGTGAATAGAGAACCGTTGTTTATAGGCAGTGGAAAAGTGGTCATCTGGTTAATCTGAAGGTTCTCGGTTCGATCCCCGCTTCTCCCGACTTGTCAAAGTGTCCATGAGCAAGACACTGAACCCCAAATTGCTCTCGAGGAGAAGTTTGGCGCCTTGTGTGTGTGTGTGTGGCATAACTTGTAAAGCGCTATATAAATGCAGGTCATTTAACCCTTTCACTGTGACAATACATAAGGTTAACCCTTTCACTGTCACACGACAAAGGGTTAACCCTTTCACTAACACTACAGAAGGTTAACCCTTTCACTACCACACTACACTAGTGTGGTAGTGAACGGGTTAAACTTCTGTAGTGTTGTAGTGAAAGGGTTAACACGTTGGCCTTGTGGTATGTTCAATTAACCTTCTTCAGTATGACTGACTTACATGTTGTTTGTCCATTGCAGAGGAAAGAGGCGGTCGCCCTCCACGTCAAGCTCTTGGATCTGAACAATGAGTTTCTGATGGGCTCTCACCAACCGAACAGAATTGCGAGGTCTGCCATTCCTGAGCACTTACACCTGCACTTTGCGAAAGAGGGCAGTTTCATCCAGATAGGGGGATTACATGCAGATTCCCCCGATGACTTGGTATGTTCAATTTAGCTGTGTTCATTGTAGTTTGCATGTAATGTGAAAGTAGATATAGTCCATGGACTGAGGTACGGTCAGTTGAAGGAGGGAAAGTCTGCAACACGCCATTATCACAAAACAACGTTTAAATCCAAATAGATCTTTGTCAGGTTTGCATGTAACGAAAAACACATACATTGGCTCCTGTAAGCTCTTAAATTGTGTCTGGAGCAGTTCTATCAGTGGTCAGCAGGCGGCGCCGTTGTCTTGTTAATGAATGTCGGGACTAAATCATACAGTATGGAGGCAATGTTTAGCCAAAAACTTCCCTTTCAGGTGTACGTTTCTTTTTTAATGCCGTCATGAAATTAGTATTCTAGAACTGTAGTTAATATTGACTGTTGGACAGGTAGATCCGTTTGAGCTAGACCTGCACTTCATTATGACAAATGGATTGTGGTGGTACCCATCCTTTGGTGTTGTGTTACATCCTGTTTTATATGTTGCTGTGATGTTGTTGTCCTGTGACACATGGCTGAACACTGTTGCTGTTGTTTTCAGGTGCGGGAGATTGCTTATATGATTTATCTGTACCCGAATGCAGAACTGATGAAGTGCCTGGAGGCACTATTAAAATGCAGAAACAAACTAGCCAAACTGGTGGGCTATGAGTCCTATGCACACAGAGCTTTAAAGGGAACCATGGCCAAAACACCAGGTAACATGTTCCTTAGTACCATATAAATGATCCCTGTTTGTCAAAGGAGACTGCATTCAGACTGTTGTGTATTCAGACTGTATTCAGACTGTATTCAGACTGTATTCAGACTGTATTCAGACTATATTCAGACTGTATTCAGACTGTATTCAGACTGTATTCAGACTGTATTCAGACTATATTCAGACTATATTCAGACTATATTCAGACTATATTCAGACAGTATTCAGACTATATTCAGACTATATTCAGACAGTATTCAGACTATATTCAGACTATTCAGACTATTCAGACTATTCAGACTGTATTCAGACTGTATTCAGACTGTATTCAGACAGTATTCAGACAGTATTCAGACTATATTCAGACTATATTCAGACAGTATTCAGACTGTATTCAGACTGTATTCAGACTGTATTCAGACTATATTCAGACTGTATTCAGACTGTATTCAGACAGTATTCAGACTGTATTCAGACAGTATTCAGACTATATTATTCAGACAGTATTCAGACTATATTCAGACTATATTCAGACTATATTCAGACTATATTCAGACTGTATTCAGACTGTATTCAGACTATATTCAGACTGTATTCAGACTATATTCAGACAGTATTCAGACTATATTCAGACAGTATTCAGACAGTATTCAGACAGTATTCAGACTATATTCAGACTATATTCAGACTGTATTCAGACTATATTCAGACAGTATTCAGACTGTATTCAGACTGTATTCAGACTGTATTCAGACAGTATTCAGACTGTATTCAGACTATATTCAGACTGTATTCAGACTGTATTCAGACTGTATTCAGACAGTATTCAGACTATATTCAGACTATATTCAGACAGTATTCAGACTATATTCAGACTATATTCAGACTATATTCAGACTGTATTCAGACTATATTCAGACAGTATTCAGACTGTATTCAGACTATATTCAGACTGTATTCAGATTGTATTCAGACAGTATTCAGACTATATTCAGACAATATTCTGACAGTATTCAGACTGTATTCAGACAATATTCAAACTGTATTCAGACTATTCATTCTTGGTCAGCAAAGGCAGGTGATTGTAATCAAATAACGGGTGATTATCATTAAATGACAGACTGTATTCAGACATATTTTAGACTGTATTCAGACTGTATTCAGACAATATTCAGACAATATTCAGACAGTATTCAGACTGTATTTAGACAATATTCAAACTGTATTCAGACTATTCATTCTTGGTCAGCAAAGGCAGGTGATTGTAATCAAATAACGGGTGATTATCATTAAATGACAACTGTGGTCATTCAGCTGTGGCATTGCGCCATATTAGTTGCCGTGAAACTTCACAAGAATACTATGTATCGGGTTGCAAATTGTGAAACAGCCAATTAGTCGGTACTGTAACCACCAGTGTGTCATTAAAACTTGTAAGACGTTATTTCTCTGTTACAATACCAACACCCTTATGTTGTTGTTTCTGCAGAGACTGTCATGAGGTTCCTCCAGCTGCTAACAGACAAGCTGTCAGACAGGTATGGAACGTTATTTTTCATGATTTGTATGTCTTAAAAAAATAAAACAACAACGCAACTTTTTGGGGAAATAAATGTACATTTACCACCTGACTGCACATTGCTTGCCTCTGAGAGCGACTGTGTGTGCGTGTGCCACTAAGTGTTGAGTAATATTATTAGCCTATACTCTGCGGTGTAACGCAATAATGAAAATAAATTTAACTAAATGAAACTGGACTTGAAGAAGTCTATTTGTAGCACACATTGTCATGCAGCGAACACACACATGCAAGATGGGCGACACATAGGAACACACACACATCTTTGGGTCACCGATGAAATTTCCTCTCTGCACTTGATCCATCCCGTCTTCCTTCCCCTTAAGGGCAGCCGGGATCAGACATGGGCTGCGGCGCGGGCCGTGCCCGGGGACCAATCCAAGTGCTCCTGTCCATCTTCATTAGGGATGCGACAGTGTTAGCTGTTCTGCATGTTTTTCTTTTTTTTTTATCCATTTTTTCTCCCATTTTCTATTTTTCTCCCATCCCAATTTCGTATCATCCAATTCAACCCTCCCCTGTCTCGAACGCTGTTTCTTGCCTCCCACAAGCCGCCTGCAATGTGGACTAAGTCATACATAGCACGAGTCCCCTCCGATACTCGAGGTAACAGCAGTCGCATCTTTTCACCTGCGCGGCGCGATCTTTCAGCGTCAGGGGTCTGCGCTTTGGAGGGGCGCCGCCCCCATCGCTTCCTGATTCTACTGCGCACCAACCGACCTTTAGGAGTCGCTGTCCACAACGCCCGATCCACACCCATCAGTTTCCCACCCCCTAATACGGCCAATGTGTATTAGTACGGACGACCAGCTAAACTGAAAGCAATGTGGAGCGCTGGGCTCGAACAGGCGAACCCAGCGTCTCCAGTATTCGTGGTGAGCGCCTTGCCCACTGCACCACGTAGCCGCCCTTTCTGCATGTTTTTCTATAGTTTATCTCTTTTTCTGGAGGGAAAACCCTTGCGAGCACGGGGAGAACATGCAAACTCCACACAGAAAGGCCCGGGAGATACCCCACCTGGGTACCTGGCAACCCGGCAACCTGGTCCCCAAGCAGGAATCAGGCATTGGCTCAGGAGGTAGATTGGTCATCTGCTAACCTGAACGTTCCCGTTTCGATCCCGCTTCTCGCGGCAGCATATTAAAGTGTGTCCTTGAGCAAGACACTGAACCCCTAGCTATGCCAGACGAGCAGATTGGCCCCTTGCATGGTTGTGAGTGAGTGAGTGAGTGAGTGAGTGAGTGAATGAGTGTGTAAATGTGAGGCATAAGTTGTAAAGTTGCTTATATTCAGTTAAAGAGATGGTATAGTTTGACTCCATTCAGGTGATGTATGGTAAATTGACTGCATTTATATAAAATTATTATCCAAAATGCAGTCCATTTACCATATATCACTTGAAAATATCCAACCCAATTTACAAAGGTGGGTTTGAAAGCATTGTTCATCTCAAAATGGACCTGTATAGTTCCTCATGGCAAGTTTTCATATAAAGAAGGATAAACCGGCGCTCTCCAGGTTGGTCCTGTTAGAACAAGGGTTTCCTCTCTATCGACAAGCTGGTGTCAGCCCTCCATTTATCAGCACTTCCATTTATTGTAAACCATAAATCAATGAGCCACGTCACACAATTTACAACCTTTTTCTTGTGAGGTAGCCATGTAGTTATTCATGCAATTTACTACCCTGTTTTGTATGGAAGCCATTTAGTTATTCACACAATATTTGCTTGTTTCGTAAGGAGCCATTGAATTCTTTAAATTAATTCATCTTTTGTGCAGAATCCATTAAGTTATTCATGACCTGGAGGCGAGTTTGATTAGAGTGTGTGTGTGTGTGTGTGTGTGTGTGTGTGTGTGTGTGTGTGTGTGTGTGTGTGTGTGTTAGGGATGGGTACCTTTCACATTTGAACCGATACGGTACCGGTACCTGTGAATCGATACCGGTACCCAACGGTACCTTTTTTCTGTACTTTAGTCTCAAGAAATTTAATTTACCTACCTCAGTCGTGAAAAAAAAAATCCAAACTTCAAATAACTACAATTTCGACCGTTTTTCGGCTTGCCATTGCTCCGACTGCTTTGTTGTTGAATCAAGTCAAATCCTAGGTAAGCATATATTGTGCGTGTGAATGTTGACATGAAAAGAAAAAAGGTAAAAAAAAGAAAAAGAAAAAATTTAATTTTTTTTCAGTATCTCACTTGAATCGATACTCGGTAGTACCGACGTGTTTCGGTTCGGTACCTCAAAAGTACTGAATTCGGTACCCATCCCTAGTGTGTGTGTGTGTGTGTGTAATAATAATAATTTAGGACCTGCTCAGAGGTCATTAATCGGCATGTATGCGATTCGTATCTGCGATTAACCCATCCCGTCGTCCTTCCCCCCAAGGGCAGCCGGGAGCAGACAGGCGCAACGTGAGCCGCGCCAGGCGACCAATCCAAGTGCTCCTGTCCGTCTTCGTCAAGGACGCCACAGCGTTAGCGATCTTGTTGTTGTGCATGTTTTTCCATTGGGTATATCTTTATCGGGGGGGGAAACCCTTGCGAGCACGGGGAGAACATGCAAACTCCACACAGAAAGGCCTGGGAGATACCCCACCTGGGTAACTGGCATCATGGAAACCTGGTCCCCAAGCGGGAATCGAACCCTGGACCTTCTTGCTGTGAGGCGACAGTGTTTAACCACTACACCACCATGCCGCTACCGTGTATTCACTGACTTCACCTATCTTGCCTTACAGAACAGCTAAAGACTTTAAGATGATGACGGACATGAAGAAGAAAATAAACCCTCGTAATTCAGTAAGCATTCTCTTGTTCCACTTTTCTCTTCAGTATTCTGACCTGAGACACAAATGTTTTCTAAATAAATGCTAAAAAGTTAATATTAAGACATATTTCACAAGTAAATATTTCTGAAATATTAAATCTTTCATTGACAATTTAAAATGATAGGTCAGTGACTGTATCCACTTCTCATGACCTTGTAATCTAATATGATGAACATCTATTGGATTATTTAACATAGGATTTTCCATACAGTACCTAAGCAGATTGTTATTGAAAGAAGTCCTTCTGAACTGTGGGATATGTAGTTATGTAGCCTCCTCTAGCCAGGGTGACTTTCCCTTTTCCGCTGACTGTCGCTTGGTGTCCCAACTCAACATGTTACGTCCCAAAACTCCTTTCATTGCCATTAACTCAATCAGCGCCAGATGGTGCTGTGTACCGTGTGGTAAAAAGGCCACCGCTTTAAAGTATACAGTAGGAATACATGGCAGTGTTTGCAGGGCTCAAACTATATTATATATCATAGCTATGGATATAATACTATTGCCCATTTGACATTGAGTATCTATCGTTCAATTTGTGAAAAAGAAATAATTTTTTCATCCATACATTCCCGTTTTATACCGTGGTGAATATGAGTATAGTTTTAGGGTGTGTTCACACCTGAAAGTCCGTGGATAGTCCGGACTTTCTGGTGGACCAAATGTGAAAATGATACATTGTTTGATTTGGTCTGCGTTCACACTACCCTTTTTGGTGCGGATCTAATTTGTAAACAAAGGACATGCTGTCGCCAAGTCGTTCATCTATTGGACTAGCACTCACAAACGTAAACAGTTGCCGACAGCTGGATTTGCGAGAAGCATGCAACTGCAGAGCCGCAGAGCCAGCGGCGCTTTCAGGTCCGGTCACAGGCCCGCTCAACAGCGCCACCCACCCAACGGCTGAATTGCGAATGGCTGAATTGGAGTATTGCACTGTGCGGGCACAGCTGTCAGCTCTGCGGCTCTGCAGTTGCATGCTTCTCGCAAATCCAGCATCCAGCTCCCGCCGCCTAACCCAAATTAATTTCGACATCGCTTCACCAATAGTCGTTATCAGAACACTACACACATATCATAATGTTCACAGCAAACTGTAGTTGATCACCAGGTATGTTTTATTAACGTAGGTTGAATAATTCATATAAGAAAAACGATAGGGAAATCTCTCTTACCTTGAGTTGGGTCGCGCGACCGCTGTCACTTGGCGCCTGTCATTCATTTGAGTTGGGTCGCGCGACCGCCACCACTAGGCACCTGTCACTCATTTGCTCTAGATTAGGTACTATATAAAGTTCGATTGCGTTCACACCAACAGCAAACGAACCATGGTCCACTTTGAAACAAACCGAGTCCCAACTTTTCAAGAGGACCATGGTTCGGTTGTTAGGTCCTCATTATAGTTCGGTTTGCGTTCACACCTGTACAAACCAAACGCACTATTGATCTAAAGCAGGGCTATTCAACTAAATTGTTCAGGGGGCCACATTGTCAGAAACCCAAGGGGCCAGGGGCCAGACTGCCACGGCACCTCACCGTGCTATGAATATATGTACACTTGACACAACACGCAACCACATTTTCACAACTTTTATTTAACTACATTGCAAAAGTAGTATACTTTTAAAAAAAAGTGCTTCATTTATGTGCCACATCTGCAACATCTCCTGCAAAAAGTGCTTAATTTATGACTGTGCAACAACTGCAACATCTCCTCTTCAACATTTCAATATAAAAATAAAATAAAAAACAAACCAGTGCATGATGTGCATCTGAACATTCTAACATCAACACTTGAACAAAAACACATTTATAGTGCAGCTGAGCTTATGAAAAAGTGCTTCATGTCTGTGCAACAACAGCAAATCACAGCATCTTATTAGCACTTATTGTCCACTCTTAACACTATGGTCGCCAAAAACGCTGTACCACGTCATTCCCCGCCATGCTCATTCTGCCAAAGACGCCGTACCACGTCTTTGATATCAATATTTCAAAAATCTGTGATCGAAATCATATTTCTCCCCCAGAGACTTGAGATCTACTGTTGATCCCCTCTCAACTCTCCAACGGTTCAAGAGTGCCATCTGGTGGCGGATCGGCGGATCGCCCAGAGCGGAAACAGGAAATGGAAGCTGGTGCTCATTCCAATTCGGTCCGATCACTCGGTAATAGTCCCAGGACTCGAGCTAGACACAACGGATAGCAATCCGTTACCAATAACTCGATAAACAACATGATTTGGACGTATATACTATTATACAACCTGGAAATGGATCGCATATTTCTACATCCCATAATAGGAATATTTCTGTTCCACGCTCATCGCCCAACGCTATGAGGAAGCTACGGTAAGATTCAGCGTTATTTTTTAACGTGTTCGATACTAACTGCTCTAATGATCATATCACCCACACTAGATGAATCATCTAACGTTGGCCACGGAATAATAAACGACTCCCCCCATCCGGTCAACATCAGATGATCAGTAGTAACTTCTAGAAGCACGTCCATTTGAATTTTTTTATCTCGCGCAGATTCCTATCAAACTGTATTTGATCATCAATATAATGCATTTGGGGCTATAAATCACGTTCTGGAGAAAGCTGCAGAAAACGATAAAAACATACTTATACTTTAGACCGTATTTTAGTATTAATATGTGAATGAAAAAGTATAACGTTGCTACACCCTGAACAATAGATACTTGACGTTGAATGGGCCATAGTAATGTCAATTTAGCAATACAATTAAAAAAGTTATAGCCCTGCAAAGAAGGTAAACATCCCCATAGACAAATAGAGCTGGCGGAGGATGGTATATTAAGAATATAAGCCTGGCGACCAAAGTGTTAACTCTCAAACATCAGGGGGGGTGGGGGGCAGACAGGCCTAGCCTACTTACACACATCTAATGAGAGAGATTGCACTTCTTTGACTGGGCAATGGCAGAGAAAGAGGGTTCATAGGAAGTGAGGGCTACCCGCAAACAGTGATGCAAATGCTCATTTGTCAAGGAGGCACGGTTGCTTGTTTTAATGGCATTCATGTGAGAGAAACGTTAGGTTATGACTATAACCAAGTTCTGTTAGTATAGCGACGCTCGGCATCACTAGTCTGCACTATCTCGCATATGTGCACGCGCACTGAATAAAGACCACAAATGTACCTTTAATCCCAATATTCGTCTGACCACACCCCTATCAGCTTACCCATATAAGCAGGGGTGGGGCCACCCACTCGCCTCCTTCCCAAGCTTTCGCCACAAGGCGAGGTCAAAGGCTGCAGCGGCGTCGGATGCCGAGCGTCGCTATACTAACAGAACTTGGTTATAGTCATAACCTAACGTTCTGTTTCGTATTAGCTCTCGCTCGGCATCACTAGTCTGCACAAGGGAGGCCGAGCGAGAGCCAACGGCCGACAACACCCCGCTGACAGCCCCCCACAACCATCAGAACAGGGAGGGCCGAGCCCCCCCGACCCACCCTAATGGAGGGCACCCCCCCTATTAGGGGCTTCACGGGAGGGCGACGGACCCGACTGTGCGAAGAGGCACTCAAGCAACTCAACGCACAGGGTGAGCAGACCGTGGCTTGACCCCACGACTACACACACGCACAACCCGCATGCCACCCGGGAACGAACGGAGGAACAACCTCGTTACTGCCCCCAGAATCACGGGGTCAAGGGCAAACCCAACCCCGTGGCAAGGCCGTAGCAGCGGAGCGCGAAGGAAGACCCAGACCCACCAAAAGGACTGGACTCCCTGGAATGGGGGCCCGGAGAAGTCCATGATGCCAGCATCAAGACCCCACCAGGTGGGCACGTAGTGCCCCGCCCCCCACATCGCCAGCGTATTCGGACAAAGGCCCCTCAGCCGAGCGGGCCCCGTCCCCCCAATAGTACACCGCCTGGCACACTGACCCTGCAACAGGCAGTCAGCATGGCCGTAAGCACACAAAAAAGGTTAACCAACGGAAGCAGGCAGCGCACCGGGGAAAAACCAGGCAACAGGCTATTAACCCTAGCCTGGAGACTGCGGACGAGACAGGCGCCAGAGGGGACAGCTGAACACAGCCGCCCCGGCGGAAGGAGCGTAAGCTGGCGGTGTTGCATGACCAAGCCTCCATTTAAAAACCCCCACCCAGAGGGGTCGAGGCAGAGAAGGCTGACACGATTGGCAGACGTCATGAACGTGCAGGGGCACCCTCAAACGGTGAACCCGGGAGTTGACACTGCTCCAACACACCAGGGAATCAACCACCTTGGTGTTACCCAATGCGGTGGTTGTTCCTATAACCCCTCAAGAAAAAACTCCAAAACACACCTGCGGGTATACACCGGCTATACCGCAGTACAAGTGTTTCAGTTTTCAAAAAAGGGTTAACCCAGGCCTACGGGTCGACGAAACATTACTTCGGACCGGGCCTGGCGGTACGGGAAGCACAGCGTCACCAGAGGAGGTCAAAGACCACCCCCACAGGCCCCTCTTCGCCATGTGTGAGAGAGGAGCGAAAAAGAATGGAGAACCAGCCCCTAAGCACACCGTACTTGGTATTCCCAGGCGGTCTCCCAACCAAGTACTAACCAGGACCAACCTGTGTAGCGGCCGAGATCCGACGAGATCGAGCGTGTACAGGATGGCATGGCCGTAAGCCATTACGACAGTGCTGAGTAAAAACGTACCCAACCAGGGTCTCCATAGCGCTTAACCCTGTGACACCCGGACTGACCTGGCATTTTTCCCCCTGAAAAAAGCCCAAGTCCCTCAGGGTATCAGAACAGCAGATCTGCATCCCCGGCGGACAACGGGTTCAACTGATCCGGACCAGCTTGACCAGAACCAGTCCCGTGCCCTAACCACGCCGATATGCCTACTCCAGGAGAAAGGGCAGATATGCGTGTCGATCTTAACATGAAAAGAAGGCGCCACCCAGACGTTCGGGCGAACCGCGCCTGGTGGCCCACCCCAAGGGCATGAGACCCCTCTACATATGTTCAGATCCATTCCGTCATCATCCCCCAGACATGAACGAGAATCCGTCGATAACCAACCCAGGTCGTGGGATGTGGTCGTCGGAAGAGGAAAAACCCCCATCTCAGTTGCTTTATAAAAACGCTGTTTTAACCTCAAGCAACCAAGGCGTGCCAGTCAGTCGCCTGTTTACAGCGAGCTAGCACTATACGTGCGTCGGGACACACCCTCATCAATGAACAGGCTATTTAAACCTGTCATTGAATCCCCAAGGCGCCCAGGGGAACGACAAGAGGGGTGTGACACTTCCTAACTCCAACACTTTTTGAATAGAAAAGAAGGAAGCACTAACAGTATGTATCCCAGTCTACACAGCCGGGGGTAAAAATTGTTCACATTTTTACATCCCACCACCCTCCCATAGGAAGGAGACGGGGATCCCCAGAGAGACTTCCCACGCGAGCTGTACAGATTGAAAAGAATATATTGCACCTTGAGCCATGTAAAAAATTGGTTTTAGGGCTCTCCGGGGAAGAGGCACTGAACCCATACACACTCAATAATCGAATTGAATCGAATACATACACAATAGAATAGGACACCTTCTAGAGGGTCCACTCACTTTAACAATCTGAGGAGGAAGGCTCTGTACTCTGATGGAGGCTCCCTCACATGGAAAGGAGGAGTCCGAACTCACAGAAGGCCCGAATAGGCGCTTGGTGAGGAGGAGCCCTGACCACCCCCCCGAAACAGATCCATCACATGGACCTGAACAGCACACGGAAGTCCTACCAACAGAGACGCGCACGGTGACGTACTCTATGGCGGGGGAATTTCTGCGGTGCACACGCCCAATATTCCAGGCCGTGGGACCAGGAAACTCCCTCCCCCCACCCCCCCCCGTAACGTGCCGAACCGCAACGTGACAGGAACCTTGAAGGACAGGGGGTGTACCCCTGACCGACAAAAACAAGGGGGAGAGGAAAGGTTACCAGTTCACCCCTTTACGACCCCACACCCATGATGCGATGTAATGACAAAAAGAGAATATGACACAGTCATAGTCAGCTCTATGAAGCGGTTGACAGCTCCACACAGCGCATGAGCCAACCTGCTATCTGATTTTTACTAAGGAAAAAACACAGAATAGAAAGGGCTCTCTAAGAGCCCCGGTCCAACATACACATGTGCTTCTGTGGCCAGTCCAACCCAGTTGTAGGTCACATGACACACACAACCCATCATCACCTACAAAAAATGGCAAAAACACTCTACAGAGGAACGCCGTTTTTCATAATGAGAGAATACATAATTCTCGATTAGTATCGGCCACAGGCCTTGCTAAGCACACACGACAGCGACCAAACAATCTTTTCTTTTAGGAAAATAAAGTTTCTCCAGCAGTTTTAGCACAACCTCAGCAATCAAGCTAAGGGTTACATCGCATCCCTACCACACAAAAGACACAATGTAGTGCACAACATGTCTGATAGGAGGATGAAAAAGTCCCCAGGGAACCGGGGGGAAACACAATCCTCTTATTTTACCCTTAATACGGCCAGTTAAAACAGGAAAACCTGTTAATATGTGAACACACTGTTCATTGTCATCACAGGCTGAGAAAAGAACATTCTTTTACTCACTTGTCACTAAGCATAGCTTCATAGGTTAGTTACCTTAGTTGTGAGTACACGGTACATATAAACACACATGATGTTTCTCACACAACAACCAGATAATTTTCACATCTGTAACAACAACCCGATTTGCACGGAGAAGCTAACTGCCAGTGACAAAAACAGTTCACACATATCTCGTGTCGTATCCTAAATGCATTGCAGCAACACACGTTTTGGGAAAACATCGTTATTCACAAAACATTTAGAAAAGTTAAACCAGAAGACGTGTTATAAGGTCTGGTCAAACCTTGTCCTACCCGGAACGTAGATCAGCGAAGTGCAGACTCAAGACCCCGTAGACAACACAGCCGATCCTGTGTTGCTCGAACTGGGCAGCGTCGTCGCTCCAACCAGTCGCTACAGTCCTCTTTGTTGACGCAATCCCCGTCCAGGCTCAGGGCAGGGTCGACGAACATCCCCTGTCAAAGATGACGTCGTAGTCAAGAGTGTAAAACATGTTATAATCAAAGCACGTTCAACAGAGTAGCATTAAGCTAACGGTCGCCCCAACCGTCGGTCGCTACCGCCCCTGCTCGCGAGACGCCGAGCGAACGGCGCACGCGACCAGAGGGAAGCGCGCGGCGGCGCGCGAGGAGCCGGAGCTACCCCGCGCTGGCCTTGTCCGATAGCAGCAAGCTAACGTTTCCTAGTGATCACAACCGGCTAGCGCCGCAGCTAACAGCTGACTGGCTAACAGTAGGCCCACCTCTGTAGGCCACGCAGTGATCCCAGCAGGCTAACGCCGCAGCTAACAGCTGACTGGCTAACCGTAAGCTAAGCAGCTATCACCTGAACTTTGTACACAATGACATAACACTCACCCAGACAGGCCGCCGTTCTGAAACCCTCCTCACTTTTTAAGAGAAAAGAGAAACAAGATGTCAACACAGCTTTACAATGGTGATTTTACCAACAATCCTGATGAATTGAAAATGGGGGACCCTGATGTAAACAAGACGAAAGTCTTTCTCTGGTCTGCATCCCCTTAACAATTGTGTGTATTGAGCTGTACTGTATTGTACCCATTCTACAATCTGTTAATAAAGTTTTCAATCAATCAATCAAAACCCGACGGAATCAGCACAATACCAAACTGGCTTGTGTAGATGACTTGAACATGGATCTTCCGCTATCGAACATCCATGCACATATCTCCTCGTGAAGGAATACTCTCATTTGGATATGAAAGAAGGGGCTTAACACGGGACAGAGAGATATCCACTCGTCCAGAAAACACAGGGATCACCAGTGTTAATGGTTGCGGCCCACTAGTTAAACTAAAATGGCTTCAGACCAAGGTCTTCTGTCGTCTAGGAGACTGAACAAAGGACCCTAGCCTGGGGCCGGTTTTCATAAACATTGTCAAGTAGCCCCCATAGCACTAACAGACAAGTGAAGCCTGCCAGCAAACATAACTCACCAGAACCAGGAACCCACCGCGTCTCATAACAGCGGCGCGTCCTACAGCCCAGCTGTGCCTTTACAGCAACAAGCACACAGCAAGGACTGCAGTTGGAAAAGCATGTAGCGGCACGAACTCCCAATACGAAAACCGGTGGAGGATTTTTAGAATGATCATCATCTTCCAGACACTCCAGTACGAAGACAATATCGCCGTATTTTCTCGAAAATAGTGAGAGAGAAAATAAAGATATGATGTCAACGTATCCTTGTTTCCCAAAGCTGCTCCTAATTCTTTCTTCCAGCATGGTGTCAAGTGTGGGGATCTACCGAGGCACTTCTTCCTTGTGGTGAAAGCGAGAAGGAGGCGAGTGGGTGGCCCCACCCCTGCTTATATGGGTAAGCTGATAGGGGTGTGGTCAGACGAATATTGGGATTAAAGGTACATTTGTGGTCTTTATTCAGTGCGCATGCACATATGCGAGATAGTGCAGACTAGTGATGCCGAGCGAGAGCTAATACGAAACAGAACTGGATTCACAGGTGTATGTTGAGCCAAACATTGTTAGCACAGATATTGCCAGCGTTTTTATTTTGGGGAATGTGTTGACATGAATACACTTTATCCAAAATGTTGTGGTGGATTCATTCTCAAGTGCCTGCTTCAGAGCAGATGATGCTTGCATGTCAATTATTTCAAGTTGCAGGAGACCTTCATCAATGTGAAGTGATGCAAGGAACTCTTGTCCTTTTGTGGAAATAGCAGCTACATTGGCAAATGGGTTGCTCACAAAATGCATCAATTCTCTGGGCATGTCAAATTCATCAAATCGACTTGCAAAGTTTTCCCTCAATTTATCAATGAAATCTGTCATTAATTGAGTGACTGTTGGCTCAATTGTGCGTGTGAACGTTGACATGAAAAGAAAAAAGTTAATCTTTTGCGGGCCGGTCAGAATCGGCCCGCGGGCCGCCAGTTGAATAGCCCTGATCTAAAGGGACCGTACACTTAAAGTGGACCAAACAGGGTAGGTGTGAACGTGCCCTTAGAGAAATCCTGTCTAATCCCAGAAAACGACGCTATGCAGCAATACGTGCATTTCACTCAAAACAGTGCCGTTTCTCGCCTGTATCAACAATCAATCTGAAATCAACGCTATATTATCGGTATTATGTTTCATCATGAATGCATGAAAGGGTGGGGGGGGGGGGGGGGGGTCGTTTTTCTATGCTTTGATCGTCACCAACGGAATACGTTACACACACACATTACACACATACGCTCGGATCGCAGTGAAAGGATTCTTGGATCAACGCAAGATTGATACCATATAGCCCTTACCTTGACTAGGATGTACTCTAAAAAGAATATTCCAATTATCTGATCGCCATTCCAAGTATTGATGTCGATCGTGTTGCCAACATAATCCACCAAAGAACATGAACCGGGAGTGCTTGATTCTCCTCAATCCATGCGTTATAAACGCTTGTCCTGCCCGACAAGGAAAACCCAGCCCGGACACTTTAGATCGACGCACAGCTCAAGACAGAGAGTTTCAAATGATGTGCAATACCGTCCGCAAGGCGGCAGGCGGCGGTATTGGACGTTTGCGATCTCAGACTCATTCCCAATGATAACACAGGCTCCCTCGATGGATTATGAATGGGAATATCGAATAAAAGAAATAACGTAGAAAACACGACCTTTCTCGGGTTTGGCGCTCAAGCGTCGGCGAGTTAACCCAACTTTATTTCTGAGTGGCGTCCAATGAGTTAATAACACCCATTAGAACAAAATAACACAACAAATAAAGTTTATTATTGAGCATAATCAGTAATTCACGATACCATGTGTGACCGTGTTTGTGATGGTATGATGTGTCCTGTGAGTGATGTTCTATTTCTTTATGACTTATACTTTATTGAGTTTTTTTTTCTTTTTGCACACACAGGACATCAAGACAACAACAAGTATTGACATATGACATTGAATCAACATAGGTCGTTCTTGAAAGACAACAGACACCTGTTACAAAGGGTCAGATTAAACCGAATATATATATTTATTGCCTGAGATCCCATGTATAATATTTGTATATCGTTTGATATTCCCTGTATATTCCTTGTACAATATGCACGGAATATCCCTTTAGTCTAGCAGGACAGACCATAATATTCATTCCTCTATTGGAAGCGATCCCATGGCGCCAGGCACCGAGTAAAGCCTTGCCCACTCGGGCTGACTTGAAACCTACCGCCTCGGACTTGTCTGAACATGCCCGCTTTTCGCCCACGGCTACGAGACCTAGGGGCGACAGAAATGAGATAGGTACTATTTGTCCACCGTGGATATAAATATGGCGCAAGAATACAGAACCCCCCTTTGCAGTTCCTCTTCAGTTCGCCTTCAGTTCAGTCTGGTTCGGTTACCAAGTAAAGCCTTACCCACTACGTAACGTGAGGTATAGCAGGGCTCGTATTGCCCAAGATAGAATCGTGTTATCCTAAATACGTCTGTTTGTCGTATCGTTCTCTATATATTAGTAAACCTTCATTACGAGTCAAAGACCACGTGAAGTGGGTAATTGTGTGTCTATAATAGAGCACTTATTGCCGCGTGCTAATAGTACAGTAACGTCAAGTTCAGCCGTGCACTACCGCACCGGAGAGGATATCTACACCGGAGCAGCAGCACCACGGAGGACTTACACCCCGCCAGCGGTGCCACTCTCCGGGCAAGGATTATCATTCTCCATTCTTCACCACGCTGCTGGAAGCAGGGAACCGCCTACACCCCCTGCTGTGGGATCCACGTGCCCGTGGGACCACCGCCCAAGCCCGTCTCTGCCGGAGCAGAGACTTGACGGCTCTCATCTGCGCGGAGCGCACCCTGGGATCACCACTGCTTTCCCCGCTGCCACAGGGGTGACATCACCCCCTTGAACCCTGGACTTGCATAGAGCTTTGGCCCCCTCTGCTGGCTTACAACCGGTAGTACACCCTTTCCCAGAAGATCCCTAGATAATCCTTAATATCCATTATTGATTTACCTGCACATTCTATTTGCCTTATAAGCGCATCTAAAGTGACCAAGTGATGTAACCTAATATCCCCTTTGTGTAATAAATATTGTAAACTAGTATTCTGTGTGGAAAACCGTGTTATTGTGAAGTGTCGTCATCTAGAATACCGTTGTACGGTGTTGGCCAGCAATGTACAAGTCGGTAGTGATTCAATGATATCAGTACTTGATTAATACAGTCAGGGAATTGTACCCCTCAGTTACACACCCATAGACCACAAACATCAAGACTACAGTGACAACACCCCAAAAGGGAAAAAATAAACCGACTAAATTATACAAAAAATTAAGCTAAATTAATAAATAAACCACATCATGTCGACATATACATACACTTGTCAGGTACTCATTCACACATGTTTTCTTATCCCTGAACCTGGACCATACCCTCCCCTCTCTCAGTGAGTGATGTTCTATTGATTTGATGATAAAAATGATGTTGTTTGTTTGTTACACAGAAGCTCATGCCGTGGGATCATCCGTACTTAAGTGGTGTTCTGCGAGCCGAAAGGTGAGTATATTTGCGACAGATGCTGTTATTTTTCTACCCAGTGTGTCATTTGATAAACCTAGTTGATTTCTATCTCCGCGTGGTTGTTCACCATATTCACACGGTGGCCATTTTGCTCTTATGACCATGCTTGGGTTGGGATTCCTGGGTGAGAACAGGGTGGAAAGGAGTCCCAACCTGAACATAACACAACATGGTCAACGGGGGAGGCTGATGTGTGGAGTGTTATTGTGTCCCTGCTCGTCCTCGGGTATCATGGTACAAAGGGTGACAGGGGAGAAGCATGGGAGAGGATAAGTGCTCTTTCATTCCTTTCTGATAAAAATACAATACAATCTGTCTCGATCAATAGAAAATAATAGAATCTCTTTATTGCCAAGTACATTTTGTACCAGGAATTTGCCCCTTTGCCTTTAACCCATCCTTACAGTTTACGAGTAGCGTGCAGCCACACGCACCGAGGGAACAGTTGGAGGTTTAAGTGCCTTGCTCAAGAGCCTTTTTCCCCCCGTCGACGTCATCTTGTAGGCAAACCTCTGCTTCTGTCTCCAAACCTGTGCATATCTTTTGGGCAGAGACTCTAGAGACAACCTCGAGTTTAGGGAATTGAACCGGCAACCTTCAGCTCACAAGCCTTTCTGCCCATCATTAGGCCACCGCTGCCCGAGGAAGAGGGCACTGCCCGTACAGGTCTCTTCTCCTCTGTCTCTGCTCCACAACATGCCCTATCGCCATACAACATGCCATATCTCCATACAACATGCCCTATCTCCATACAACATGCCCTATGCTCCATACAACATGCCCTATACTCCATACAACATGCCCTATGCTCCATACAACATGCCCTATCTCCATACAACATGCCCTATCTCCATACAACATGCCCTATGCTCCATACAACATGCCCTATACTCCATACAACATGCCCTATACTCCATACAACAGTGGTGCCCAACCAGTCGACCTCGATCGACCGGTAGATCGTGCGCTGGTTTCAAGTAGACCGTGAGATTATTGGCAAAAAAAAAGAAAAAATCAAGCGAAAATCCGCGAGCCCAACTCAGATAGAGTTTTCCACCTGGCCGCTGTGTGTATTTGCCATGTCTTGTCCCTGCATCAACGGAGGCACAGTATTCCAATACACATCTCATACATCAGCGCAGGCCACGTCTGGTCTTTTGTGAGTCAGAGGAGCGCAAAGTGCTGCGACTTGCATGCGCGAGTGTGCGTGACAGCCCTGCGCAGGTATATCGACCATCTGGTCTTTTGTGAGTCAATGTGTACTCAGATATTTGTGAACGACACTGTCTCGTAACTAAAGTACTTCCAGGGGGGGACGGGGACTTTCCAGGCTAAGCATATAAAGCTGATTTGATTCATTTAACCTGGACACTCGCAACTACGGTTTTAGAGCAGAGAAAACTGTGCTGAAAACGGCAACAACCGTCAATTAAAAAGGACTACATGCTTTGTTTGTTGTTGCCAATTCGATCGCAAAGACTGGGAAACCCCACACACTTGCAGAGAGCTTTTGGTTGCCCTGTACCAAATATGTGGTTTCTGTCCTTTGTGGACAAAGTGTTGCAGAGCAGCTCCATACAATACCGCTGTCAGCTGACACTATTTCAAGAAGAATTGACTGCATGTCAGACGATGTTAAGAGCCAAGTTGTGGAAAAACTTAAGCAGAGCCCGTATTTAATGATTTGAAGCCCATCATTTGTAGCCACATAGAAGGGCTCATTGATCAATTTCGGAATTATTTCCCCGAAAGAAAGAGCACGGACAATTTGAACAACTGGATCCAAGATCCGTTCATTGCGCATGACGCAACAGGCCTCCCACTGTCTGAGCAGGAGGCGTTGATCGATCTTTCGTGTGACGAGCTACTGAAAGTCAAGTTCACTGGACAGGCCCTCGCAAAGTTCTGGATATCAGTCCGGAACGACTACCCAGTGCTGTGTAATGCTGCGCTGAAAAAGCTTGTCCCGTTTGCGTCAACATACCTCAGAGTAGAAGCGGATCTGCGCCTCTTTCTCGGCACAACACAGCCACGTATCATGGAACTATGTTCAAATGTACAAGCACACCCTTCCCATTAAGTCTCGTTTTTGTTTATTCTTGAAAAGCGCATGTGAACGCATAAAAAATTGCTAAATATGCCTTGATCGTTTTATAAATGTGTATACAGAAACAATTCCGTTTGATAATATTCATTAATTTCATTAATAACATTCTTGTCATTCTTGTAATTCCTACACTACACTGTTACAATGATGTATAAAATATCATATTATATTATATACCCATTCAATATGCACATGACAGAAAATATTATATGCCATATAATATTTTCTGTCATGTGCATATTGAATGGGTATTATTAATCTACTATTACTACTAATACTAGCCGAGAGTAGGTCAAATTTGGGCTGGTAGCTCTCGGCTAGGTGGCAAATAAAAAAGTAGATCTTGGTTAAAAAAAGGTTGGGCACCCCTGCCATACAACATGCCCTATCTCCATACAAATGTGGGATAAAAAAAGTACCTGTGTCCCGTACATGGTGATGGCCATTTTCTTCTTACTGATTTGTATTACTCAATAATAGTTTGACCAATTTTCATCACCACACACACATGCAAAAATGAAATTATTTGTAATTATACAGCTGTAAAATAAACAAGAATATGGGGAATCTGGTAATCAGAAGGTTCTCTGTTGGATTCCGGCTCCTCACGAAAGCATGTCGAAGTGTCCTTGAGCAAGACACTTAACCCCTAACTGCTCCCGATGAGCAGGTTGGCACCTTGCATGGTTGCCTCCGCTGTCGGTGTGTAAGTGAATGAGTGAATGTAAGGCATAAGTTGTAAAGTGCTTTAGATAAAAGTGCTACAGTATATAAATGCAGCCCATTTACCAGTTACCAATATGGAGAGGTTTTAACCTATTTGTGTGTCCTTTGAGCGCTGTATTCCAACCTTCTTCAATCTATTACAAAAGAAAACTCCAATATCGTATTTAGCCGTTAACCTCGGGTGTATTATCCCTGTTGGAAAGTGAGGATCGTGGTCGTGACTTGTGTGTCCTGAGCAGTGACCCTCGAGCCTAGGGTTTGGAAACCCTCCTCCGCGGTGAACATTGGGAGCGAACACCAGTGTTGCGCTGCTGAACGGGAGTCACTGTCAGTCCCATCAAGTGTCCCCAGGCCTGTGTTGGCCTCGCCTCGCCTCGCCTCGTCTTCATACAGAGAGCCTGTTGCTAATGAACTGAGCTCTTCCTTCCCCGCACGCTCACCAGAGGCCAATAAATCAAAGTGCCAAATGTGCTGGATGAGGTCTTATTAAATCTTTATTGCAGACATGTTAGGTCCATGTGTGTGTGTGACAGAGAGAGAGAGAGAGAGAGAGAGAGAGAGAGAGGGGGGGGGGGGGGGACTGTTTCCACCATTGGACTTTGGCAGGAGTTCTGTCTGAGCAGCGGAGGGATAAAGTGTATACTTCTTTCTTCTTTTCATCCCCCCCTCTACAGAGGAAAATCAGTTTCCATCTCTGCTCTCTCCATCTCCTTTTGGTTTCATTATGGTCTGGTCTCTACTGGTCGGTAGGAGGTTCCCTGGAGAGCTGTATTTAGAATGTGGTTGCTCCTATGAGGCTGCCTGCCCAGAGCTGCTGCTTTAGTGGCTCTTTTCCTTTTCTCTCTCTCTTTCATATATCTCGCTCTCTCTTTCATATCTCTCTCTCTCTTGCTCTCTCTCTCATATCTCTCTCGCTATCTCTCTCTCTTTCATATCTCTCTCTCTCTCTCTTTCTTTCATATATCTCTCTCACATGTCTGTCCACCTCTTAATCTATTGTTCTCTCTGTCTATCTCTTCTCCATCTCTCTCTCTCTTGTTCTCTCTTTCATATATCTCTCTCTCTCTCTTTCATATCTCTCTCATATGTCTGTCCACCTCTCTTAATCTCTTGTTCTCTCCATCTTTCTCTGTCCACATCTCTTCTCCACCTCTCGCTCTCTCTCTCTCTCTCTTGCTCTCTCTCTCTCTTTCATATATCTCGCTCTCTCTCTCCCTCTCTCTATTGCTCTCCCTCTCTATTGCTCTCCCTCTCTCTCTCTTCCTCTCTCTCTCTCTCTCTCTCTCTCTCTCTCTCTCTCTCTCTCTCTCTCTCTCTCTCTCTCTCTCGTATATCTCTCATGTCTGTCCACCTCTCTTAATCTCTTGTTCTCTCTGTCTTTCTCTGTCTACATCTCTTCTCAATCTCTCTCTCTCTCTTGCTCTCTCTCTCATATATCTCATATGTCTGTCTAGCTCTCTTAATCTCTTGTTTTCTCTGTCTACATTTCTTCTCCATCTCTCTCTCTTGCTCTCTCTCGCTCTTGTTCTCTCTCTTTCATATCTCTCTCTTTCATATATCTCTCATATGTCTGTCCACCTCTCTTAATCTCTTGTTCTCTCTGTACATCTGTGCTCTCTCTCTTGCTCTCTCTCTCTTTCATATATCTCTCACTCTCTCTTTCATATATCTCACATGTCTGTCCAGTGTCCACCTCTCTTAATCTCTTGATCTCTCTGTCTTTCTCTGTCTACATCTCTTCTCCATCTCTCTTGCTCTCTCTCTCTTTCATATATCTCTCGCTCTCTCTCTTTCATATATCTCATATGTCTGTCCACCTCTCTTAATCTCTTGTTCTCCGTCTTTCTCTGTCTACAATACATTCTCCATCTCTCTCTTTCACACTTGCTTTCTCTTGCTCTCTCTTTCACACACTCAATGTCTTGCTTCTCTCTCTGTCCACCTCTCCATCTATCTCTCTTCTTGCTTTCTCTGTCTACCTTTCTTCTCTCTCCCTCTCTCTCTCTCTCTGTCCTCCCCCCTCTCTCGCTCTCTTCATCAGCAGCATTAGTGGTTATCCAGCTATTTACTGTAGTCAGAGGTGAGGAATGTTCAACCCATACTCAAATTAGTCACAGATTGTGTGTTTGTGCTTGTGTTAAATACAATTTGTAGTCTTAGCTATACTGACCAAGCAGCTCAGTCTCTCTATTGACGACTTATTAATGGTGATGGGCTGATTATTGGCCGATACTGTCTTCCGATCCATTGCTTTTACTAAACACTATAGACTTAAGACCATCAGTTTGGGGTCATTGGACAAAAACGATATGCAATATGATCGATGTTTCTCTAATAGAGGCATACAACACAAAATTGTAAAGCGCTTTGGCTAAAAGCGCTATATAAATGCAGCCATTTAGCATTTATCTAACATTATTCTATGTGTCAAAAATGCAAATCAAGTCATGTTGCTTTGATTCCTGGCATGGTAGACATGTTTCTAATGCAGTATGGTGACATGGTAGACATGTTTCTAATGCAGTATGGTGACATGGTAGACATGTTTCTAATGCAGTATGGTTACATGTTGTCATGGTTACATGGTAGGGATGCACTGGTACCATGTGTTCACCACCGATTATGTACAGACTTGGACCGTTTTTTTCGGCATTATACAAAACTGAATGAGATGTAATCCTTTCTTTCTTGTCATCAGAGAGATCTTCATGTGGTATTCATGTGGTATTTGTGACGTCAGAGGATACTATCCGGTCAGTGTTCCACAACACAGACTGGATTGTATTCCGCGACACAGATAACATTAATGCCTACACGGAGACAGTGCTGGACTATGTCTGTACTAGGGTGAAAGAAACAATCCCCACTACCAAAATGAAAGTTTACCCAAATCAAAAACCCTGGGTAGACAAATCCGTCCGTGAAGCTCTGAGAGAGCGCACCAAAGCATACAATGACGGCCTAGTGGCAGGCAACATGAATGACCACAAGGTGGCGCAACACAACGTAAGGAGGACAGTGTCAGAGGCCAAACGGCGCTACAGGGATAAAATTGAACTCCAGTTTGAACAAGCTGACTCTAGAGCTATGTGGCAGGGGCTCAAAACGATGACAGACTACAAAGGCGCCTCCCTCAAACTGAACAATGACATCTCCTTAGCAAACGACCTCAATACCTTCTATGCGAGGTTTGATGCTGGTAATAACAACACCAGCTCACAAGCCTCGGCAATGGGGGGGGGGGGGTCGGCTGCTGATGGAGGCGCAGTGTTCAGGGTAACAGAGCATGAGGTGAGGCGGACCTTTAAAAAAGTGAATATCAGGAAGGCAGCAGGTCCGGACGGCATCCCCGGCCGCGTCCTAAAAGTCTGTGCCGACCAACTGGCCCCAGTATTCACTGACATATTTAACCTGTCCTTAGAACAGGCTGTCATCCCCACCTGCCTGAAGAAGTCCACTATTATCCCTGTACCCAAAAAATCCAAGCCTGCTTGCCTCAACGACTACCGCCCTGTAGCTCTCACCTCCATAGCCATGAAGTGCTTTGAGAAGCTAGTAAAGGGCTACATCTGCTCCTCCCTCCCCATCAACATGGACCCCCTGCAATTTGCATACCGCCCCAACAGGTCCACGGAGGACGCCATATCCCATGTGCTGCACACAGCAGCATCACACCTGGACAAGAGGCAGGGGAACTATGTGAGAATGCTATTCATCGACTACAGCTCGGCATTCAATACCATAGTCCCCTCCATACTCATAGCCAAGCTCAGGGACCTGGGCTTGGGCTATGACCTCTGCCAGTGGGTCTTGGACTTCCTGACTGGCAGACCCCAGGTGGTGAGAGCAGGCAACTGCACCTCCTCATCCATCACCCTCAACATAGGGGCCCCCCAGGGCTGTGTTCTGAGTCCCCTCCTCTACTCCCTGTACACACACGACTGTGTGGCTCAGCGGAGTAGCAATACAATCGTCAAATTTGCTGACGACACAGTGGTGGTGGGCCTGATCTCTGCCAACGACGAGAGGGCCTACCTGGAAGAGGTCAAGGTCCTGGCGGGATGGTGCCAGGAAAACAGCCTCTCCCTGAACGTCAGCAAAACAAAGGAGATGATTGTGGACTTCAGGAGGTCGGGGGTCAAGGACTACAGCCCCCTCAGCATCGACGGGGCACCGGTTGAGAGAGTCAACAGCTTCAAGTACCTCGGAGCCCACATATCCGAGGACTTGAAATGGACCATACACATTAACAGTGTGGTGAAGAAGGCACGACAACGCCTCTACTTCCTCAGGCGCCTAAGGAAGTTCCAAGTCAGCCAGAAGATCCTTAAGAACTTCTACTCATGTACAATAGAGAGCATCTTGACCGGCAACATCACCTCCTGGTTTGGGAATAGCACTGCAAAAGACCAAAGCAGACTACAAAGAGTGACACGTTCAGCCGAACGCACAATTGGAGGGGGGCTCCCCACTCTCCAGAACATTTACAACAAGCGTTGCAAGGGGAAGGCTAAGAGAATTATTAAGGACTCGAGCCACCCGAACAACTGCCTCTTTGAACTGCTGCCGTCAGGCAAGCGACACAGGAGTCTCAAGGCGAGCACAGAAAGACTCAGAAGTAGCTTCTATCCCCAGGCCATCAGGCTGCTAAACGAACAATGAATGAACACTACACAACAACAACCACCAAACACACATAGCACACACATCCACACGCACACACTCACTTTAAACAAACACACTGTAGCACCCACTACACACACTTTATAGCACACACCCACTTTAAACAAACACACTGTAGCACCCACTCCCCACACTTTATATTTATGGATGAAGGATTGCACTACAACTCGTACACCTTACTGTAAATTGTACCTAAAATTGTACCTCATCCCATTTCTGCTTTGCACTAGATAGTACTGTACATTAGTACACTGCATAGTATTGTGTATTGTATATTATATGGTAACCCAGAACATTGTACATATGTCTATACCGAACAACTGTGACCTCATTCTTCTTCTAAATTCATGCTATATTATGTTATTATGTTATTTGATACTATCTTGTCTAGCACAGTCTCTGGAGCGTAACAGTAAGAAGCATTTTGTATGAAAGTATTCTGTACTTCTGTATGACAACTATTAAAGAACTTGAACTTGAACTTGTATCAGAGAAATACACCCACACGCACACGGTGCCTCGTTTTAGCCCTGGTATTGCCACCAATAAGTAACCAGTACCTGTATCGACGCACCCCTGATTAATAGGCTGTATGCAGAATCTCTAGGGGGTTTCTAGGCCGTTGTGAGCTACAGTTGTGACTGTAGTAACTATCAGCCCTGGAGCGCAGCATGTTCTGTACAGTGTATATGTTATTCAAACAGGGCAGCCATGTCATTCTCTCACTGTGTCTCATCATTCTCATTAAACTTTTCCATGTGTGTGTGTGTGTGGGGCGGACGGGGGGGGGGGGGGGGGGGGGGCGTGGACCCTGGGACGAGATCTCCTTGGTTTTTAATTAAAGCCAAACACAGTGATAAGTGGGTTGGGGCCCTCAGGCTGCCTCTCTGAATGGTACGCCTCTCTGCTTAGTCCGCATGCAGAAGGGGTGTAATTGTGCCTGATCTGAAGATAGACGGGGACAGAGTCATTGGGCTGCCTGGGTTTTCCCCCCTGTTCTGAGGAGGACATGTGGTAACCATGGGGATGTGAACCCATGTGTTCTGTGTGCCCCCCCCCCCCCCCCCCCCCCCCCCCCCCCCAGATAATCTCTGAGAGCAGACCCCTAGCGGACTGAAGACATTATTTCCTCAACTATGTTGAACTTTCTTCAACATATTGTAACAAAGGTAGCAGACAGGGGTAGGTGGAAGGTGCAATATGGTTGTACAAATAATCAAACCACACAGTCAAACAGCTTTAGCTCCCCGCTGGACAATGGCCAGGGGCATTTATTTAAACAAAACAGAAAATTAAGAAACAAACAAAAATCATACTGGCTCCCAGTGAAGCACCGAATTGTCTTTGCTATAGTCCAGTCTTTAACTAGGCTGGGGCCGCTGTCCGGCTTACCGGCTGTTTAACTCACGGTTTGGTTGTCTCCCCACAGCTCTCCCACTCTCCATTCCAAGACACCATCTGATGTTCTTGGTCTGTCCTCTTTGAGAGGCATGCTGATTGCTAATTGAAAGACAGCTGTGTGTGTGTGTGTCTGCATGTGTGCAGCTGTCAGTCTTCTCTCCATTGGGGGGAGCCAACAGGCAGGAACATAGCATCCATTGATCACCATTCCCCTCAGCCCCCTTACATACCCCCCCCCCTTCAGTCCCTGCTTGGGAGAGGCAAATAAGGTCCAGAGGGCATCCCTCCGGGACAGGGCGTCTGCGTTCCCCGTGTTTGGCTCCCGACCTGTGGATCACAGAGAAGTCAAACTCTTGCAAGGAAAGAAACCATCTACCGACTCGAGCATTAGTCTCCTTCTTTTTGGACATCCAGACTAGGGGTGCATGGTCAGTTACGAGAGAGAAATGTCGGCCCACCAGATAATATCTGAGACGCTCCAGTGCCCACTTGATAGCCAGTCCTTCCTTCTCTACCGTAGCATATCCTTGCTCCCTTTGGTTCAGCTTCCTACTGATGTAGAGTACTGGATGTTCCTCACCTCGTATCTCTTGAGAGAGTACGGCTCCTACTCCCACCTCTGACGCATCCGTTTGCACTATCATCTCCTGCGTGAAATCCGGGGTGACCAGAACGGGCCGTGCACAAAGTGCCTCTCTGAGACCCTGGAACGCCTTCTCTGCCCCTTCCGTCCATTCCACCATGAGGGGCTTGGTGGCTTTGGTTAGGTCTGTGAGGGGAGCAGCTATAGAGGAGTAGTTAGGGATGAAACGAGAGTAATAGGAGGTAAGTCCCAGGAATGTCTTTACCTGTTTCTTAGTTGCTGGTCGGGGCCACTCTTCAATAGACTGAACCTTACGCTCCTGTGGTTTCACATTTCCTCGTCCGATGGTGAAACCCAGGTATTCAGCCTCCTCCAAACCAAGCTTGCACTTCTTTGGATTGGCTGTTAAACCTGCTTTGCGGAGAGCCTCCAATACCGCGGCAAGCCTGTCCAAGTGGCTCTCCCAGTCCTCACTGTGGATTACCACATCATCCAGATATGCAGCTGCATACTCACGGTGAGGTCTCAACACTTTGTCCATTAGCCTTTGGAAGGTGGCTGGGGCTCCATGCAGGCCAAAGGGCAACACAGTGTATTGGTACAGCCCTGTGGGGGTAGCAAACGCAGTCTTCTCCCTGGAGTCAGCTGCTAGGGGCACCTGCCAATACCCCTTGGTTAGATCCAGGGTGCTGATGTACCGGGCCTCCCCCAGCCGGTCAATCAGCTCGTCAACCCTAGGCATGGGATAGGCATCAAATTTAGATATTTCATTAAGCTTCCGAAAATCATTACAGAACCTTTTTGTGTTGTCTGGCTTAGGGACCAGGACGATTGGGCTAGCCCATTCACTATAGGACTCCTCTATGACGCCCAGTGCCCTCGTGGCTTCTGGGGTTCTGTAAGGCCGCATTTTCACCTTCCGACCCGGCTCTGTCTGGATGTGGTGTTCCACCAGGGTGGTCTGGCCTGGTACACTGGAGAACACACTTGAGGCTCTCTGCACCAATTCCTTCATCTGCTGCAGCTGCATTTTTGAGAGCCCTGGCCCATACGTCTCCTCGACACCTTCATCCCTTGGTGAGGAGTAAGGGAAGACACAAGGAGAAACACAAGATACCAGCACATCTCTGGCATACCACATCTTAAGCAGGTTGACATGATAGATTTGAATAGGCTTTCGGCGTCCTGGCTGGCACACTTTGTAGTTAACTGGGCCTACCCTTTCGGCCACCTCATATGGTCCGTGCCAGGAGGCCAGAAACTTGTGGTCAGTGGTGGGTACCAGTACCAACACTTTATCCCCAGGTTGGAACTCACGTGGCTGTGCACCCCTATTATAGACCCGTCTTTGGGCTTCCTGGGCTTGTGACATATGTTCCCTTACCATTGGCCACAGTACCTTCATGCGGTCCCGCATCACCTCCACATGTTCCACCAGGCTGCGATGTGGGCTGGGCTGCTCCTCCCAGGCCTCTCTAGCCACATCAAGTAGGCCCCTTGGTTGCCTTCCATACAGGAGTTCAAATGGTGAGAATCCTGTAGATGCCTGTGGTACTTCTCTAACGGAAAACATGAGGTAAGGCAGCAACTGATCCCAGTCCCTGCCATCCTTATCAACCACTTTCCGGAGCATGGACTTCAGGGTCTTGTTAAATCTTTCGACCAAACCATCCGTTTGTGGGTGGTATACTGAAGTTCTAATTTGTTTTACCTTGAGGAGCCGACACATGTCCTTCATGATCCTAGACATAAAGGGGGTCCCTTGGTCCGTAAGTATCTCTCCGGGTATCCCAACTCTGCTGAACATCTGGAGCAGCTCCCGTGCAATGCCCTTCGTTGTCATGTTCCGGAGAGGAATGGCCTCAGGATACCTGGTGGCATAGTCAAGGACAACAAGGATATATTGGTGTCCCCTTGCAGATTTCACTAGCGGTCCCACTAGGTCCATGGCAATCCTATCAAAGGGCACCTCAATAATCGGCAATGGTATCAGTGGATTTTTGAAGTGGGGTTTTGGTGCCATCTTTTGACATTCTGGGCATGTGCGACAGTAGTCTGTTACCGCTCTTACCACTCCTGGCCAATAGAACCGTCCCCTGATACGGTCTCTGGTCTTCTCGACCCCCAGATGGGCCCCGAGGACATGGCTGTGGGCCAGGTGTAAAACTGTGGACACATACTGTTTGGGCACCACTAGCAAACATCTTTTTTGACGGTCCACCATCTGAGCATAGTAGAGAAGTTGATTTTTTATCAGAAAATGGGGATATGAGAGTTTACTCACCCCGGGAGCCAGTTTCCCTTCTATCTCTTGCACATTGCTCCGAGCATGCAGCAGATTGGGATCCCCCAACTGGGCCGTACCAAACTGTCCTCTCAACCGGGGTAAGGGCTGGGCTCCCTGCTCGGCTTCCCCCGAGCTCACTTCATCTGGAAAGGAAGCAAATGGGTTCTCCAACTCCTCTTCTGAGCTGGGCCCTGTGGAGCTCTGGTCATCGTTCTCCGGAGCAACACACACCAGCTTGGAGGCCTCTCCTCCTGGGGAATACACCTTTGGGGAAGTTAGTACACGTTTGCGTCCTTTTGAGGTTACATTACATCGAGTATATTGAGTTCTCTCGCTCACCTTTTGCCTCCGGTATAGTTTCTCATAGAGGGGGCAGTCTCGGCCAACCAGCACCGGGACGGGGAGACAGGGAACCACTCCCACCTTCAGTTCACAGGTACCCTGAGGTGTGGTGAGCTGAACCTTACCCACAGGATATTCCCTGGTATCCCCATGAACACAGGACACAGGTATCGACTCACCAGGTTCCAGTTGGTCAAGGAGATGGGGTTGGACCAGTGAGACTGAACTACCTGAATCCACCAGTGCTCCTGCATCCTTTCCATTTATTTTTACTGGCACCATGTGGGGAGGGGAGCATTCGGTGGCCCAACAGGAGTCCAGTAGGTGGCAAGGCCTCCCTGAGCCTCCACCAGCCGAGGCCGCAGTAGGCATGGATTCATCACTTGTGGGGCAGTCCCAGGCGAGGTGTCCCACCTCTCCACACTCAAAGCACCTCCTCCTATCCCCAAGCACTGGGAACCGTCTGCGTCTCAGCACCTGGGCCCTCATTCATCAACGTGAATTACGCACAGATATGTGCTTAAGCTGTGCGCACGACCATTTCTAAGCAGAGTGTGGGATTCATCAATTTCAACTTGAACTTGACTTTGTGCTTATATTTACACACAGCTCGGACCATGCGTACCTGGCGCCCGTTGGTAGAATATATTATTACAACAAGGAAATTAGCTTCTGTGCATTAGTTTCAACACTGGCATGTTCTGTATGAACCGTAATTCATTATAGTTCATTGTAAAATAGCAACAGTAGTGTAATTATGGTCAAAACCCTATAAATAGCATTTGGAATAATAGATCTTTCTCTCAGAATGAATGCAGCATGGTTTATATAGCGTTATCGGAATATACGGGGTGTACTGACTGACTGCGCTCCGCGTAGCTCAACTCGTTATTATTTTGCGCACAGACCGCAGAAACACGGGAACGTTTTGATTATATTTAAAAGGCTTTACGTTAAACGAAACAAGTGGAATTTCGAAGCTGTAAGCAGAATACAAGTCATATGAACACCCACGATATAGTGTTCTTCCCCCTTTTTACTGTATAAGAAAGAATAAAAAACGCATTGCAATGACACCAGATAGTGGACAGACTATGTAAATATGATGATGGGATTCAAGTTCGCGTTTGTTGATCATAGGCATGCTGTCAGAGTATGATATCTTAATCAAACATTCTAGAACATTTGTCGTCACAGATCATGTCATAATAGAACATAGGCTATGGCATGGTCCATCATGATATTGTGTAGACTGTTATTACTGTACCGGTACCACCCATTGTGACAACAGCCTTGTGAGTCCCGCACACAAACATGATGGAATTCAAGTTCATGTATTGAAAGGCAGGCTACATCATACATGCAGTGAGATTCATTGTTCTTGTATATGCTCTCGTATTATTGTTTATATAGGCTACCCAATACTGACATCAAAATAGATTGTAGTATGCCTCTAGAAATCATATGCAGCAGGTAGAAAATTGACGGAAAATCCATCGTGATTTGGAATAAAATTGAGGAGAACTTTAATCCCTGGGTATTAATCAAACAACACGGGAAAAGGCAGTCATATTCCAGCACAGTCTTTATTAGTGTTTGCGCTGCCCAGGCAGCAATGGTTAATAGATATCATATCCGACATCACCGTACGTGTACACGTCTGTCAGCCTGTCTCATAACACGCTTCCCTCGGCTTAGTCCATTTTTTCACATTTCATGGGGGTATTCCATTACCGTATATGGTTAATCGGGGCGGTTCTGGTATGCAAATACTTAAAACAGTGCACGAGCTCAAACGTAGGATCAAAGTCATATTTATCAAGACAGGTGTGCGTAGAACCTGTGTACGCACGTGTGATAAATCCCGTTTTTTTTGTGCGTGCACAGATTCTAAATTCCGTGCTTAAGTATGGAAATAGAACACTTTCTACGTCACATTGATGAATGAGAGCCCTGGTCTTCTCGCTCTGGTTCTTTTTCCCACACTCGGGCCTTCTCTGGGACTTTCCTGTTTTTCCCAGCCTCTGGTCGCTCAGTCCTTCCAGACTTTAGCAGTTCAATTGTGACCTGGTGGCTTTCAACAAGATTGACCAGATCATCAATCCCGGTTGGGTTACCATGGCTCACCATTTTCTTGGCATCATAGGGTAATGTACGGATAAATTTGTCCATAACCACTCTCTCCAACACACTCACCCCCTCTGGGTCATTAGTCAGCCAGGATTTTCCCAAACGAGCTAGGTCATAGAGCTGGGCTCTGGCAGACATCTCTGGGGTGTATTTCCACTCATGAAATCTTTGGGCTCGAGCATGCAGGCTGTAACCATACCTAGCCAAAGTCTCTTTTTTTAGATGGGTATATACCTTAGCTTGTTCAGGGGAGAGGTCAAGATAGGCATGCTGCGCAGGCCCGGTGAGAAAAGGTCCAATGAGATCTGCCCAGGTGTCCTCAGCCCACCCCTCCCTGGTGGCTGTTCGTTCAAATGCCAGAAAATAGGCTTCCACATCATCATTTTCAGTCATCTTGGGGATAAACCTGCTCGGGTTGGGTTGACCCCCAGCTCCACTGTGATGGGTAGGGCCTGGCGCCATACCTTTCTTCATCTCTGCATACATGAGCATTCTGCTGCCTTTGTTCTGCCAGGAGCTCCCGGTGCATAGCCTTCTGCTCCTCATTGGCCTTTAACAGCTGTATCACCAGGTTCTCCATGCTGTTTTTTTTTTTTTTTTTTTTTTTTTTATAAATCAAGTCTGTTTACTATTTGTCCATGCAGCTTTTAACAGTGTTTGATTATTGTACAAACATATTGCAATGCCCGCATTCTCCACCAATGTAACAAAGGTAGCAGACAGGGGTAGGTGGAAGGTGCAATATGGTTGTACAAATAATAAAACACACAGTCAAACAGCTTTAGCTCCCCGCTGGACAATGGCCAGGGGCATTTATTTAAACAAAACAGAAAATTAAGAAACAAACCAAAATCATACTGGCTCCCAGTGAAGCACCGAATTGTCTTTGCTATAGTCCAGTCTTTAACTAGGCCCCTGTCCGGCTTACCGGCTGTTTAACTCACGGTTTGGTTGTCTCCCCACAGCTCTCCCACTCTCCATTCCAAGACACCATCTGATGTTCTTGGTCTGTCCTCTTTGAGAGGCATGCTGATTGCTAATTGAAAGACAGCTGTGTGTGTGTGTCTCCATGTGTGCAGCTGTCAGTCTTCTTCTCTCCATTGGGGGGAGCCAACAGGCAGGAACATAGCATCCATTGATCACCATTCCCCTCAGCCCCTTACAATATATATATATAAAAATATATATCCATATCTGTCTGGATATACCTGCATATAATCTTTCTATATACCTACGTATACACCTGCATATAACTCTGTATGATAGCATGTACAATAATGCTGTATATACTGTATACATATATTTATTCTTATCATATATACTGTATATTATCTGTCTGTACATACCTGCATATAATCCTTTCTATATATCTATAGACTACATCTATATCATCTATATACATATCCCTTACCTACTCTTACTAGTTACACTGCTGGCCAGTATGACTTACTACTAGGGGTGGGAATCACCAGAGGCCTCACGATACGATATTATCACGATACTTAAGTCACAATACGATAGTATTAGATTAGATAGATTGAAAATATTGCGATATGCTGAGTATTGCGATATATTGTGATTTATTACCTTTTTTCAACTGCAAAGTAAAACTTTGTCAACATGTTTTATCTAATAAAATAAGGTTTTCAGTCTGTTCATTTCACTTCAATAATTTTTATTGCAGCAAATGGGATTTTCTCAAGCAGACAGATGTCAACACTGTAATCTGTGTTGCATGTACCTGACAAACTGAACTGTTTGTATTACAGTCATATTCCAACTTAACTGAATACACGCGTGTGTGTGTGGACTACTGTACTATTACAGGTATTGAAATGAACAATGCAACTTCCTTATACATTTTTTTAAATAAAAATATTGCATAATAAATAAATTGCACCACCTCCTAATAGACAGTCTCCTCCCCACCGCATGTATATATTCCCTCCCCACCGTATGTATATTTCTCTCCCACCCACCCACCCCCTCCTAATGTACAGTCCCCTCCCCATCATATGTATATACTCTGTCAGGATCTAGGGGTAACAGTACTGTATATTTGAATACCGTTTATGTCACAAATGTATCAGTACTAAATACCCATATGTCCCTATGCCATAAATGTCATGTATGTTGTGTATGTCATAAATGTCTATATGAATTGAAAATGGGGGACCCTGATGTAAACAAGACAAACGTCTTTCTCAGGTCTGCATCCCCTTAACAATTGTGTGTATTGAGCCGTACTGTATTGTACCCATTCTGCAATCTGTTAAATAAAGTTTTCATTCATTCATTCATTCATTCATTCATTCATTCATTCATTCATTCATAATAAAATATCGATACTTGGCGTCTTTGTATCGATACAGTATCGCCACGCAAAGTATCGCGATACTATACTGTATCGATATTTCCCCCACCACTACTTACTACCATACTGTCTTTATACCTGTATCACTGTACATGATACTACAACTCTGTACATACATCTGATTAGCACTATTACTCAGTAGTACTAATTTATATATTTTATACCCAGTTTATGCCAAACTTCTTTTTGTTGTACTGTACTTGTGCTGTATGATGACAATATATTTTAATCTAATCTAATCTAAAACCTTTCTCGAGTTGGGACTCCTACGGTTGAAAATTGTTGAGGTCTGCTCTCCTCTGGGTGATGTCATTGAGTTTCTCTGTGTGTAATTCTATTTGTGATGCTCTGTTTGTGGGTTGGCAGGTACAACATAGAGCCCAGTCTCTACAGCCCCTACTTCTCTCTGGGCGCCTGCATGGAGGGCCTGGACCACCTCTTCTCTCGGCTGTACGGGGTCTCCCTCATGTCCGAACACCCCGGTGCCGGAGAGGTGTGGAGTGACGATGTCCGCAAGCTGGTGAGACTCGGGCGATGGTGCAAAATATGACACTGTGTTAATGGTGGTTTTATTGTGGGATAGAAGGGGACGCCGATAGCCAGTTTTCAGCCTCCAATCCATTACTTTGACTGAAGAGTACAGACTTAGACCGTGAATCTTTGTCATTAGACAAAACTGACTGAGATGTAATCCTTTTCCTTGTCATCAGAGAGATCTAACATGCTTCTAGTGTAAAAAATGCAGAAAACCAGTACCTGTATCGCCGCACCCCGTATGCAGAATCTCTAGGGGGTTTCTAGGCCGTTGTAAATGCCCTAGAGCGCAGCATGTTCTGTACGGTGTGTATATGCTATTCAAACAGGGCATCCATTCTCTCATCGTGTCTCATCAATCTCATTAAACGCGCGTGTGTGTGTGTGTGTGTGTGTGTGTGTGTGTGTGTGTGTGTGTGTGTGTGTGTGTGTGTGTGTGTGTGTGTGTGTGTGTGTGTGTGTGTGTGTGTGTGTGTGTGTGTGTGTGTGTGTGTGTGTGTGTGTGTGTGTGTGTGTGTGTGTGTGTGTGTGTGTGTGTGTGTGTGTGTGCGCGCGCTTTTCTAGGCTGTGGTTCATGAAACTGAAGGGCTGCTGGGTTACATATACTGTGATTTCTTCCACCGGACAGATAAACCTCACCAGGTACACAGACACTCACATTTAGTATGGGCCTCATGCTGCATTCCTTTATGGTCGGAGGTCATGCCCTGTCAATATTTCTTTGTCATTAGTTCTTAGGTCATGTCCTATGTCATTAGTTCTTAGGTCATGTCATTAGTTCTTAGGTCATCTCCTATGTCATTAGTTCTTAGGTCATGTCCTATGTCATTAGTTCTTAGGTCATGTCCTATGTCATTAGTTCTTATGGTGTTTTACAATAAAAGATGCAACTTGTTTATATGTCAGTTTTGTTGAATGGTGTATTTCTTCTGACGGAGCTAGGCTAGTCGATTCCCCCTGCTTACAGTTCCTATGCTATGCTAGGCTAGCATGGAACGGGATGAAAAGCTCAGATTAAATTAATATCCCATCTCCTTCTCTGACTCTGGAGAAGATGGTGCTGGTATTTCCAAAATTCCCTTTAACACATTGGGTGCCACGCCCCTTCCGGGAAGTGCATAGGCCTTGCCGCCCATTAACCCCATGTAAGCTCGAGCCCAGCTCTCGGCGTTGCTACCAGCTTGGCTGGTCGCTCATACTAACACAATTGGCAGTGTTAGGCGTGGGAAAGCTGGTGGGTCGGTCCTGGTCGTTGTAAACAGCGACTCCTACAGTTCGGTCGGGGCGCCTGCACAGCGAGGGAAGGATCTGGAGGGAGGTACTGTGACCTTCCACACGTTACACTCTCCCAGTGAGAATCTGCGCTGCCAGGCTGGCTGCACAATGTGTCGGAGGAAAGCATGTGATAGTCTCCGGCCTCCCGGACCAACAGTAGGGGGGGGGGTGCGCAACAACCAGGAAGGGGGTTGGGAATTGGAATAACGACTAACAGTGGGATGGGAGAAAAATTGGAAAAAGGAGGGGGGAAAAAGATAATAAAAAATACAAATAAAAAAAACCCATGTAAGCGCTCACCTTGTTTGTAGAGCTAAACCTATATTTTATATTATAGCTATGGGTCTAATAAATCCGTCGATTGTCAGTGGGTTTCTTACGGTCAACGTGCATTTCCGTTTTATACCGTGGTGAATATGAGTATAGTTTGAGTGATTCTGAGTAATCCCAGAAAAAGACGCGAAAACAGCGTTTTTGTGTAATTCAATAAACACGTTGCCATTCCTCGCTTGGATCAACAATCAATCTGAAATCAACGCTAGATTATCGGTATTATCTTTTATCATGCATGCATGAAAGGGGTTGGAGCAGGGCGCACCTCCGTGCCGTGATGTGACCAACGGGACACAGCACACACACATTTACGCACAGACACGCTTCGATCACGGGCAAAAGAATATCGGATCAACGCAAGATTGGTAATATATAGTCTAGGGCTGACCTTCGAATTTTGTTTTGGAATTCGAAGCTTCGGGGCCGAGATTCGATTTTAATTCGAAGCTTCGAGATTAAAAAAAAATATTATTATTATAAATATATTTTCTTAATTTTTTCTTTTTTTATGTTGTGGGACTTGTACAGCACTTTGTTCAACTTTGTCAGTGCTGTAAAGTTTAAACCTTTTTAAATCTTAGACAAACTAAACACTTTGCTTTCATGAAATATTGTAAGCCGTCATTTGAGGCTTTATAAAAGCAGCACAATGAACACAAATCTGTCAGTGCCGAGTCCAACCTCATCTTAAATATCAAACAGCATTGCTTGTTCCAATTAACAAAGAGAGGCAGAGTTGATTTTGCAAAAAAAAAAAAAAACATATTTCTTTTTGATTTTTTATATATATTAAAATTTTATTTTCATATTCGAAGCCCATGCCCATCGAACGAAGCTTCGAAGTATTTAAGACAGCCCTAGTCTTTACCTTGTATCTGATGTACTGCAAAAAGAATAATCCAATTATCTGATCGCCATTCCAAATACTGGTCGCGGTAGTCTGTCCCACGTTATCCAGCATTGCACATGGACGGGCGGGCGGATGAACTCGTCGAGGCAACCGTGGTGACCGCTTGTCTTGCCGGAGTGTTCAGACCCCGCCTAGGGCTGGACGGTATGGTCTAAAATGTATATCACGGTATAATTTGAAGCATAGACGGTAACGGTATATATCACGGTATATTAACTTATCTTAAAATGTCTATATAAATGCTTCTGAAGGGGTAAAACACTGGTATGGCAGCTATTACTGTACTCTTGTATTACTAGGACATATTTCACACAGTACAGAGGTATTTTAAGAACATTTATTGTGCAAAACTGCAATAGAAAAATTTAAAACCTTTTGTGTCTGCAGGTAACGTAACGCGTAACGTAAATAATCAAAAATAATAAAATTATTCTGTTACAGCTGCTGAGCTATACTATAGCTAATGAATGGCAATCAATATCTTCCTTTTTAATGAAATAGGTTTAAGAATCGAATCAGGATTGTTAGCAGAGAGAGAGAGAGAGAGAGAGAGATAGAGAGAGGGGGATGGGGGAGACAGAGTGAGAGAGAGGGAGGGAGGGAGGGGGCTGCTGCTAGAGTGGAGCTAACGTTGGCTTGCTGAATCTACATCAACAGGCTGCTAGGAGCTAGCTAACGTTAGTTTTCTGAAGGCTACATCAACAGTTAACATTACATAAGGTTTTAGCGCGACGTGGGCATTCCAGAATAGCGAGGATGCAAAGCATGTTAGACGATTGGACCCGTCGCAGAGTTTACATTACACATAGAAACTGCGCGACTCGCGAGAGAAGTTGTCACACAGCTGTGTGCAACGCAGGGCTGAAGAGCTCGTTTGCTTCTAGAATTGAAGGTCCGCTCTGTTCCGTGTCTATTATGAAATGACAATTGCGTGTTGACACGCCCACTACGCAAAGCCTCTGTGCTCCTAAATAATTTTTCCAGTTCGCACATATCTATTTTGCGAGTGAAATAGTCACTGTAGAGCCCTGCCTCAGCAAGCTAACGTTAGCTCCACTTAGCAGCCCCCTTCCTCCACACTGTGGTTACGTCATTGCTACTTTAGAGTTGCTCTACCGGTCACAAGGTATAGTCAAAATCCATACCGTAGCGCAAATTCATACCGTTTATACCGTCCACCCCTAACCCCGCCCCACGCCGCAGCTCGGCCGAGAAAACAAACTACATCGTTTCAAATGGAGTGCAATACCGGCCGCAAGGCGTTAGGCGGCGGTATCGACCGTCTGCGATCTCAGACACATTCAGTACAGCATGCACATGGTGCCTCGATGGATAAAAGGAAAACCGAGACAAAAACCGCACTCAACCGCTGGGCCACAGAAGCGTAAATCTACGCGAACGGCAACCAATGTGTTAATGTGCCTTGTTATCAGCAGGTTATCTCAATCTAAATTATATGCATCAAAATGGATCAAAGAAAATATCATATCATTCTCTAAAAAGAATATAAAGGGATTATGGAGCATTTTGAACAGAATTATAAAAAAAAAGGATCATTGTCCACAGATTACCCGCAATGCTTCATTGACAACGGCAAAACAATAACCTATCTAAATGAAATAGCTAATGGATTCAAATGACTTCTTTGTTATTAATATAGGACCCACACTTGCAAATGAAATTATAACAGCAGATACAGAGGAAAATGTGCCAGCCGATGAGTGGGGTTTCTGTAACCCAAACTCTATGTTCTTGAGTGAATGAATGAATGAATGAATGAATGAAAACTTTATTTAACATATTGCAGAATGGGTACAATACAGTACGGCTCAATATACACAATTGTTAAGGGGATGCAGACCAGAGAAAGACTTTCGTCTTGTTTACATCAGAGTCCCCCATTTTCAATTCATAGTGAATTGAGAGCTGTGGAGGAACAGGAAGTTATGGAAACTGTTAGCAAATGCAAAAACAAGACATCTACTGACTATAATGACCTAAGCATGTCACTTGTTAAAAAAACAATGGATACCATAGTAAAAACCGTTTACCTTCATGCAACTTGTCATTCAGGAATGGTGTATTCCCAAATAAAATGAAAAAGGCAAAGGTCATCCCAGTCTACAAAGCAGGCAATAAACACTTCACAAACTACAGACCAATTTCCTTGCTCTCACAGTTCTCAAAAGTACTGGAGAAATTATTTGTGGACAGGTTGGATCACTTTGTAGAAAATAATAACTTACTAACTGAGAACCAATACGGTTTTAGAGCCAACAGATCACCCTCAATGGCATTGATTGAAGAAACCTGGCTTGGCTTCAAAACCAAATTTTCATCAATACTAAACAACATGGCCCCCCTAAGAACCACCAGGGTAAAAAATCGCGCTGAGCCATGGATGCACACTGAAATACTGACCGCTATGAAAGCCAGAGACAAAAAATGCTCAGAGTTTCGTAAAAGTCAGTCAAAGCTTACCAAAAGCACGAGCAGTGAACTCCAAGACCAGGTGACTGAACTCAAACTAGAAAGAAACAGACTAAGAAATGACGTAAACTCCATGATCAAAACTGCTAAAAAAAATTCATCAATGACAAAACTGAGGAAAACAAAAATAAACCATGTGAACTTTGGAAATTACTCAACAATCAACTAGGCTGCAGTAAAAAACTTAAAACCAGGTTCTCAAACATAAACATAAAGACGGACAACACGCTCATCACAGACAAGCTGGATGTAGCCAATTACTTAAACACTTTCTTCACAAACATAGCCACAACACTGGCAAACAAACTACCCTCCCACTCAGGGCAGTATGGGGTAGAACACATAGTAGCATACTACAAGAACCTAGGCGTCCACAAAGACGACTTCAAACTGGAAATGGTAACTACAGATGAGGTACTCAAAAAACTGAGCGCCCTCTAACCGAACAAGGCCACTGGCCATGACAACATCCCCTCCAAATTCCTCAGAGACTCAGCAGCCGCCATCACCCCAGTCATCACACACATAATAAACCTCTCCATAAAACAGGGACACGTCCCCAAGGACTTCAAAATTGCGAGAGTAACACCCCTGCACAAAAAGGGAAGCAAATTAGACCCAGGCAACTACCGCCCTGTTTCTATCCTTACATCCATCTCGAAAGTCATGGAAAAAAGAGTATACGAACAGATCGAAAAGTACCTCGCGGCAAAAAATCTAATCTACGAATTCCAATCTGGCTTCAGAACATCCCACTCCACTGACGCATGCCTTCTCTATTTGAACGACCACATCAAACAAGAGGTGGACGCGGGCAAATACTGCGGCATGGTCATGCTGGACCTACAAAAGGCCTTCGACACTGTCAATCACACCATTCTGATTGACAAGCTAAAAGCAATTGGTTTTGATAGTCTATCAATGAGCTGGATACAATCCTACCTGGAGGGGAGAGAACAGATGGTGGAGGTAAACGGTACCCTATCCCCCCCCCCTCACAGTTTGATTGATTGATTGAAAACTTTATTAACAGATTGCAGAATGGGTACAGTACAGTACAGCTCAATACATACAATTGTTAAGGGGATGCAGACCAGAGAAAGTCTTTCGTCTTGTTTACATCAGGGTCCCCCATTTTCAATTCATCGTAACATATATGACATACATGACATACAGATAGACAGTACTGCTACATCTATACATTTATGACATACCAGATTTGCAAATACAGTACTGTTTGTGATACAAAAAGAGTCCAGAAAAAAAATGGGTATATAGTATACATTTGACGTAGAAACTGTACATTGGATTGGGGGGGGGGGGGGGGGGACTGTACATTGGAGGCGATTGGGGGGGGGGGGGGGGGGTTGGGTAGGAGTGGGGGGGGGGGGAGGTTGGGTAGGAGGGGTGGGTGGGGGGACTGTACAACTGTACAAACAAAACTGTACATTGGAATATTGACAAGACCATACTTGGTAATTTACTGTACATTGGAGGGGGTTGTGTTAGGACATTTACAAGGGCCTGTTTCGAATTGCAGTCTCCCGTAGGTGTTTTTTGAGAGTGTTTTTGAAAGTGGGTAGTGATTCACATTCCTTTACAGCTTTGGGTAGGGCGTTCCACATTGATGTGGCATAATTGCGAAACGTGTTTAGTCCCTTGTTTGAGCCGAATCTGGGTTTAACATGATTTGTGGAGCTCCCTCTGGTGTTGTGATCGTGGTATTCACTGACCTTTGGGAAGTATTTTGACATGTACCTTGGTCGTGTAGTGTATCTTGTAGACCAGGCCCATTGCAAGTTGCTGTACTCTGTCGTCTACTCTAAGCCATCCTAGGTTGTCAAAGTGGGCAGGGGTGAGGTGGGTTCTAGGAGTAAGGTCAAGCAGTAGTCTGACCAGTTTGTTTTGAGATGTTTGTAATTTTGTTTTTAGCGCCTTTGAGGTGCTTTGGTACCATGAGGTGCAAGCATAGTCGTAGTACCCTTGAATGAGTGCTCCTGCCAGAGTCTTCAGGGTATTCTTGTTTACCAGTGAGGAGATCCGGTACAAGAATCGAGTTCGTTGGTTGATTTTTTTTATTACATTGGATGCCATTTTGTCACAGGAAAGATTTGCCTCTAGGATGGAACCCAGGTAGGTAATATCTTCTTTCCTTGTGACAATATTGTCACCCACTGTAACTGAGAAGCCGTCTGTCTTGCTGAGTTTGTTATTTGAACCGAAGAGAATGGACTCTGTTTTGCCCGTGTGTAATGATAGTTTATCAGCGAGCCATATGCCGATTTTGCCTAGTTCTGAGCTGAGGGTTTTTTCAACCTGTAACTTGTTCTTGTCAGAGACCAGCAGGGCTGAGTCGTCCGCAAACAGGAACAAGTTGCAGTCACAAGCTGACGACATGTCATTTGCATAAATTAGGAACAGTAGCGGACCTAGTATGCTTCCTTGTGGAACACCACAGCTTACTGTGAGGGGGGGGGATAGGGTACCGTTTACCTCCACCATCTGCTCTCTCCCCTCCAGGTAGGATTGCATCCAGCTCACTGATAGACTATCAAAACCAATTGCTTTTAGCTTGTCAATCAGAATGGTGTGATTGACAGTGTCGAAGGCCCTTTGTAGGTCCAGCATGACCATGCCGCAGTATTTGCCCGCGTCCACCTCTTGTTTGATGTGGTCGTTTAAATAGAGAAGGCATGTGTCAGTGGAGTGGGATGTTCTGAAGCCAGATTGGAATTCGTAGATTAGATTTTTTTCCGCAAGGTATTTTTCGACCTGTTTGTATACAATCTTTTCCATGACTTTCGAGATGGAGGTAAGGATAGAAACAGGGCGGTAGTTGCCTGGGTCTAATTTACTGCCTTTTTTGTGCAGAGGGGTCACTCTCGCAATTTTGAAGTCCTTGGGGACGTGTCCCTGTTTTATGGAGAGGTTTATTATGTGTGTGATGACTGGGGTGATGGCGGCTGCTGAGTCTCTGAGGAATTTGGAGGGGATGTTGTCATGGCCAGTGGCCTTGTTAGGTTGGAGGGCGCTCAGTTTTTTGAGTACCTCATCTGTTGTTACCATTTCCAGTTTGAAGTCGTCTTTGTGGACCCCTAGGTTCTTGTAGTATGCTACTATGTGTTCTACCCCATAATGCCCTGTGTGAGCTGTGGTGTTCCACAAGGAAGCATACTAGGACTGCTACTATTCCTAATTTATGCAAATGACATGTCGTCAGCTTGTGACTGCAACTTGTTCCTGTTTGCGGACGACTCAGCCCTGCTGGTCTCTGACAAGAACAAGTTACAGGTTGAAAAAGCCCTCAGCTCGGAACTAGGCAAAATCTGCATATGGTTCGCCGACAACAAACTATCATTACACATGGGCAAAACAGAGTCCATTCTCTTCGGTTCAAATAACAAACTCAGCAAGACCGACGGCTTCTCGGTTACAGTGGGTGACAATATTGTCACAAGGAAAGATGAAATTACCTACCTGGGTTCCATCCTAGAGGCTAATCTTTCCTGTGACAAAATGGCATCCAATGTAATAAAAAAAGTCAACCAACGAACTCGATTCTTGTACCGGATCTCCTCTCTGGTAAACAAGAATACCCTGTAGACTCTGGCAGGAGCACTCATTCAAGGGTACTACGACTATGCTTGCACCTCATGGTACCAAAGCACCTCAAAGGCACTAAAAAACAAATTACAAACATCTCAAAACAAGCTAGTCAGACTACTGCTTGACCTGACTCCTAGAACCCACCTCACCCCTGCCCACTTTGACAACCTAGGATGGCTTAGAGTAGACGACAGAGTACAGCAACTTGCAATGGGCCTGGTCTACAAGATACACTACGCGACCAAGGTACCCATGTACATGTCAAAATACTTCCCAAAGGTCAGTGAATACCACGATCACAACACCAGAGGGAACTCCACAAATCATGGTAAACGCAGATTCGGCTCAAACAAGGGACTAAACACGTTTCGCAATTATGCCACATCAATGTGGAACGCCCTACCCAAAGCTGTAAAGGAATGTGAATCACTACCCACTTTCAAAAACACTCTCAAAGAACACCTACGGGAGACTGCAATTCGAAACTGGCCCCTACAAATGTCCTAACCCAGTTGTACAGTAAATGACCAAGTATGGCTTTGTCAGTATTCCAATATACAGTGTACAGTGTCGTCGTCCCCCCTACCCAACCCCCCCCCCCCCCCCCCCCCACCTCCAATGTACAGCCCCCACCCACCCACCCAACCCCACCCCACCCACCCAACCTCCCCCAATGTAAAGTTTCTACGTCAAATGTATATACACTCTTTTTCTGGACACTTTTTGTATCACAAACAGTACTGTATTTGCAAATCTGATATGTCATAAATGTATAGATGTAGCAGTACTGTCTATCTGTATGTCATGTATTTCATATATGTTATGATGAATTGAAAATGGGGGACCCTGATGTAAACAAGACGAAAGTCTTTCTCTGGTCTGCATCCCCTTAACAATTGTATGTATTGAACTGTACTGTACCCATTCTGCAATCTGTTAATAAACTTTTCAATCAATCAATCAATCAATCAATCAAGATTGAATTAACTGAAGAAATAATAACAAACATAGATACAAAGTTGTACACAGTTGGAGTCTTTGTAGATTTAAAGAAAGCCTTTGACACAATAGATCACAAAATCCTTATAAGTAAAATGGTCAAATATGGCTTCAGAGGGGTTGTGTCAGATTGGCTTGAAAGCTACATAAAAAACAGAAACATTTTTACAACTTGGAGATTGCAAATCTAGATGTATGAAAATAATGTGTGGAGTCCCTCAAGCAGGGCTCTACAGTGCAACCATTTTACTCTCATTTTCCCCTAAGAATATGTGTATGCGAACCGGAAAAATCAATTACTCGCACAGTGTGCGAGTGAAGATTACAACCTCAGTCGTGCTTTTTTCTCTCCGCTGCTAATCGTTCAAAAACTACAAGTCCCACATTCCACTCAAGCCAACGGTCCAATCACAGTAGAGTGACGTGGCTGGTTTCAAGGGAAAGCAAGGAAATGACCAATCGGAAGCTCTCATTTGCTTTTTTACTTCCGGAAAGTCCGCCATTGCGCTACGCGAGACTTTTCCGAGACGGCAACATTAAGTTAATGTAACTTATTCTAGTCTTACCAATAGCAATAGATTTTTAGAACACCTAGATTTATCGATAGCAATAGTAATATAACGTTAATGCAACAAAACGAATGCCTTGCTTTGTTAATCATAACGTTGATGCAGTAGCGTATGTCGTTGTGTTGGCTGTAACGGACATGAGAATAACATAACACTGTGTACACATTAAAACTGCGATTATAATCGATTCTAACTTTTTCAAATCGATGCAGTTGAATTTTCCCCTTAGGATCGATGCATTGCGATGCATTGTTACACCCCTACACCAAAGACACTGGCCCACTGTGCATGTGTGTATGTATGTGTGTGTGCTAACTTGGCTAGCGTTATCAACAGCAGAGGTGGGTGCAAGCGGTGTGACGTAATTGGCAGAATCAACTGTCAATCTGACACGCACACTCATAAACAATGTTTCTGTACTGGGGCGGCTACGTGGCGTAGTGGGCAAGGCGCTCGCCACGAATGCGGAGACGCTGGGCTCGCCTGTTCGAGCCCAGCGCTCCACATTTGCTTTCAGTTTAGCTGGTCGTCCGTACTAATACACATTGGCCGTATTAGGGGGTGGGAAACTGATGGGTGGGGATCGGGCGTTGTGGACAGCGACTCCTACAGGTCGGTTGGTGCGCCTGCGCAGTAGAATCAGGAAGTGTCGGGGGCAGCGTGAGCCTCCCACGCGTTACTCCTCGCCACTGAGAGATCGAGCTGCGCAGGTGAAAAGATGCGACTGCCGTTACCTCAAGTACCGGAGGGGACTTGTGCTATGTATGACTTAGTCCACATTGCAGCCGGCTTGTGGGAGGCAAGAAACAGCGTTCGTGACAGGGGAGGGTTGAATTGGATGTTACGAAATTGGGATGGGAGAAAATATAGAAAATGGGAGAAAAAGTGGATCAAAAAAAAAAATCTAAATAAAACTAAATGTGTTTGGAAACCGCCAGATAAAAACACACATTCAGTTGATAATGGATAATAATAGAATAGAAAGAGTATATGAAAATAAATTCCTAGGAGTGATTTTAGACCATAAACTCTGCTGGAAACCCCATATAGAATATGTGAGGGCTAAGATGGCAAAGAGCATCTCAATTATTAGTAAGGTGAGACATGTACTCAATCCCAACTCATTGCACACTCTGTACTGTGCAATGATCTAGCCTTACCTGCATTACTGCACAGAGGTATGGGGTAACACATACAAAACAACCATAAATACATTGACTATCCTACAAAAAAGAGTAATAAACAATGCAGGATATTGGGACCACACACACACTGTTTCTACAATCACACATTTTGAAGTTCATTGATATGGTAAACTTTAAAAGTTATGTACAAAGCAAGAAATAATCAATTACCGGTAAATGTAAGAAGCAAATTTCTGGATAAAGCGGATACAACCTCAGAGGATCATTGAACTTCAAAAAACCTGTGATGAAAACCAACCTGAAAATAATGTGTATCTCCTCTTACGGAGCCACCCTGTGGAATGGGCTAGAGGATGAACTAAAATATTGTGAAAACATAAATCAATTCAAATCTAGACTAAAAAAAATCTATGTTCGATAGGTACCGAAGGGAAGAAGAGCTTTAATTGAATATTAATTAAAACAAATACATATGATACTGTATTGTACGTTACATTATATAATCATATTATAATAAATTTGTATATTATATTAAACTATATTTACACTATATACTATTATATTATTGTACTATATTATATTGTATATATCATGTACTATATATCTCATATCACATTATATATGTGTTGTATACACTATTATGTACTATATACTATTATATATACTGCAGGTATACTATACTGTAATGTGTACTGTAATGTGTACTATATGTGTGTACTATATGTATGTACTATATATGTAAAAAAAAAAAAAAATTAAGTCTTCAGGGGTAGGACCCGACAAGCCTAGTGCTTCTCCCTAGCCCTCTTCGGACAATTGGACAATGCTGCAATAGCAGCTGGTAAAACTTTGATGATTTATGGAATGACCATTATGTGTCCAAAACCCGAAATAAAAGCATTTCGACCCAAAGTACCCAGAACTTTTTGCCCATTGTTGCCTGTGATTGCAAATTAATGAAAAGGGTCTCAATCAGGCATTCCAGTGTCTCAATACTAGAACACGAAGGACAGTTTTCTCCTTTAAATGAACAGACCAATGTTCCCTGCATACTCTTTTGGGCGACAGTGGCTCAGGAGGTAGAGCAGTCGTCTGGTAATCCAGAGGTTCCCAGTTCGATTCCCACTCCTCCTGGGCAGCGTGTCGAAGTGTCCTTGAGCAAGACACTTAACCCCTATATGCTCCTGATGAGCAGGTTGGCACCTTGCATGGTTGCCTCTGCCATCGGTGATGAATGTGTGAGTGAATGGGTAAAATGTGAGGAACAAATTGTAAAGCTTTTTGGATAAAAGCGCTATATAAATGCAGCCATTTACCATTTTATATATTGGTCCGTGCATTGAACAGGAACGTGGAACAGCACAATGCATTGGCAACTCACACAAGTACAGATGACTTGTAGTATTTCCAAATGGGGATTTGTTTGAAGTGCAAATCACTCTCTTGCGCCCGAGTCGGGTTCCAAACTTTTGTCATCATTGCCATGCGGTTGTTGTTGAATTATTGGCTCTTTTCATCTTGAGTAATAGGCTTGCATTTGCTATTGCTATTAAATTAACGTGATGTTGTATCTGTCAAGTAACAGCACAATGACCCAAGTCTTAGTCTTATCCTATTTTATCCTTATCCTACATTTAAAGGGTGGACACTTTTTTTCCCTGCTCTAGTGTCAATATCAAGTATATAACAATCCTATCCTATACAACATTTTTGAATTATTGGCTCTTTTCATCTCAGGGAATAGGCTTGCATTTGATTTTCATTCCACTATGAAATGAAAGTGATGCCAGGTGCTAGTCTTATCCTATTTTATCCCTATCAACTCTGCGTTTTGGAAATACTTCACCTATAATCACAACCCTGTTTTGCTTACACAATGTTGTAACTAAGAGATCTGCTGAGAAAAAGAAGTTCACTGTTATTAACTTCTAATATGAGTTTCATGCATCAAACTAATGTTAGGTTTGGCATTTCCTGGTTGATAAGATTACGGTGGCCTAGTAATGGGCAATAGCAAACTTTAAATACTTAACCTGCAAACATAAGACTGTTCTGACAGCACAATGTTGGTGAATCCTTTTTAATGCATATTATGTATATCAATGAACAAAAGAATTGACTGGTTTGCACTGCAGATTTATTGAAAATGGCGGTTGAAATAAAATGCTGCGAGTACTCGACCAAATGTCCAGCACTGTAAGTCCCACCCGCATAGTTACTATACTTTTGGAAAGTACTACTAGATTTTACCTACCTACCTATTTTACCTACATACAGAGCAGGGACCTTTTTGGGGGTAAAATAATGTCCTCTTAATTTAGACCCTGGTCCCCGTGATGGAAAACGCACAGAGTTCCTCAAAAGGTTCCTAGTTCCTGGGGAAAGTTCAAAACAAGGCTTCTGAGAGCCAAAATAATGTTGTGGGGGGCCAACTGTTTGAGTAATTCTTCCCTGGGGTGTCAGTTCAATCATCAGATACTTTACAACTCAAATTGATACAAAGCTGTTTATATAAAAAAATTAATAAAAATTAAGTACAGAATACAGCACGGATGAACGGAATACATTACAAATAATGATATACTGTAGGCCACAGAAAGGTTAGTTACTTACTTAACAATCAACAGTTTCTACATGTGCACCCCCCTTTTATAAGGAACAAAAGTCCCTTAAAAACTAACATCCGAGGCGCTCTAGTAGCACGCCATGTAACGCGCTGCGTCACGAAACGGCCGACCCGGATTCGACTCCCGGACGCGGCGTCCTTTGCCGAATGTCTTCCCCTGCTCTGTCTCCCATTTCCTCCTCTCCCTCTCTCTCTACCAGACTGCCCGGTAGTACAAACCAATAAAAATCGACAAACATATATAAAATAAAATACAAATTAAGAAAAAACGAACATCGATAAATAAAATGGTAATTTTTAATACCATTTTTTTTTTTTAAACCTATAGACATCACCAGCCACTGGGTTTCGTCCCTGGTGATGCTCTACCATGCCTCTACTGCAACTGTCTTCAGTTCCTGCTTGTTCTTGGGGCATTTTCCCTTCAGTTTTGTCTTCAGCAAGTGAAATGCATGCTCAATTGGATTCAGGTCAGGACTTTGCATAACATTCCACTTCTTTGCCTTAAAAAAACGATTTGGTTGCTTTGGCAGTATGCTTCGGGTCATTGTCCATCTGCACTGTGAAGCGCTTTTGGTGTTGCTGAGCATTCTTTTTAAGAATGTACCAAACAGTTGATTTGGCCACACCTGCTATCTCTCTGATGGCTTTTTTTCAGTCTAATGATGGCTTGCTTCACTGATAGTGACAGCTCTCTGGACCTCATATTGAGAGTTGATAGCAACAGTTTCCGAATGCAAATACCACACTTGGAATTAACTCTTGACCTTTTATCTGCTCATTGTAAATTAAATAATGAGGGAATAACACACACCTGGTCATGGAACAGTTGAGCCGCCAATTGTCCAATTGTCCCTTAAAAAGGAGGAAGCACATATATAAATTGTTGTAATTCCTACACTGTTCACCTGATTTGGAAATCCTAAAATTAAAGCTGAAAGTCTGCACCCACTCCACCATCCATTGTGGTGGTGTACAAATCCAAAATGATGGAAATTGTGTTGATGTCCAAATATTTATGGACCTGACTGTACATTAGAAATATTACAGGTCAACATAAATGTCTCTTCTAAAGAGAGGGCTTGCTGTGTTTTAAATGCCAGTGTCACTCTATAGCTCACAATTGTAAAAATATACGGTACATTAACGCTTTGAATGCCAACGACAAGATTTCTCGTTAGTTCATGCCAACCGTTGAGTGCCAACGATTCCATTCATATTTCATCAATCTAGCCTCCCGTTACCACTGGGATTGGATTGAATGAAAAGTGTTGTGAAGGATCAGATTAAACCGAATATGTATATTTATTTATATATATATATTTAATTGTATTTGTATATCGTTTGATATCCCCTGTATATTCCTTGTACAATATGCATTGAATATCCCTTTAGTCTACTAAACAGCCCATAATAGTTTCATTCTACCATTGGACGAGAACCTGGCGCCAGGTTGTCATACCCCTAGGTCCAAGTTCAATCGTGCCGCCTAACATGTCGTGGCAAGCCCCGGTTCCGCGCAGGAATATGTCAGGCGAAATACGAATGGTACTATTTGTTCATAGCGCATATATATATGGCGCAAGTAAAGTAGAACTTCCCTTTTAGTCCAGTTCTTTACCCTCCAACAGAGTGACAGACGTAAAGCCTCCCCACGACGCACGTGTGGTGTAGTAAGGCCTACTTGGCCCCAGAATAGGCATTGAGATATCGTGTAGATTAATAGTTGAATAGTCATAGTTTGGCACTATACCGTCGAGTTGGACGTATTCTATTAAGCTAATAATAGTCTATTTATGTATGGTGCATCGTTCGGTTAGAGTTCTAAAGTTATCAGTACCCCCATCGTTCCTGACGTTATCTGGACGCTTAACCAGGCTGAGCAGACCCCTAGTGGTGCTTGCATCCGAGGAGCTCCGGGCCAAGAGCGACTGGACCTGTATATTGGATTACTCTACCCGGACGACGGCGAGCCTTCCACGGCTTGGATTATGCTTTGGGTGCTTTGATTATTCCATGGATAAAGGCCAACACTGCGGAGTGTTGGAATTACCCCCCGGAGAGGACTCCAGGTGAGACGGCGCTCTACACCAGTGAGGTCGCCTCACGTCTCTCCGTTGTGGACCGGCAGCTACCGTCCACAGAGGGTCCAGCTGTATTCGTCTGCGGACCGAGGTTCTGTGGGCACCGTGTCCAAGACTTTGGATTCTCCCAAGACACCGTCGGCCAGATGGGATACCGCCAGCGGCTTCTCTAACCCCCCCTCCTACTGTCTTACAACCAGCGGGACCCCCCCCCCCTTAGTGTATCCAGCTATAATCATTTAAGTACCATCGCTATCGTTTCCTAAATATTCCAGGTTGTATACTTACTCCCTGCGTAACCAGAGATTGGACATTCAATGTTGATTTACCTACGAATACTCATTTGCCATAAAAGTGCATATTTCATATTTCAAATCATAAATGTAATTAAGTGAACGTTGTATATACCTTTTGCTATATTAAACCTTCGATTTGGTACATTTGTGTGGATTCGTTTCATCAGGTGGGAAAGTGTTCATCATACTTATATCATGTACTGGATGGCCAGAAGTTAAAGTACAAGAGGTAGTGGTATTAAATATCATATCTAACAATACAGTCAGGGAATTGTACCCCTCAGTTACAATTGGTCCTTCGAGCCGGAGGGTAACTAGTGTAATATTAATATAGTGTTATTAATATCGAAATGGCCTATGATGAACACTCCACGAAACGATCCTCCTAACCTAGAACGCCCGCGGCGCAGACGACAGACACCTCAGTACTTAGAGGCTTACACTGTCAGTCAACTACCTAGCCTTCGACAAACGGTAAACGCGGTAAAAGTAGAAAGTAAAATTATGTCTGACCTTAACGACCAGGTTTCCCCGACCACAGAGGCCCTAGTAGGTCCTAATGTAACCGACCAAGCTCACGGTGGGGACCAGGAGGGAATTGACATGCCTTTACCCCCCGCCACTACCCAAGAAGTAGTCCCCGACCAGCCCCGGGAGGAAGACAACCCTACAGAGAGAGAACTCTGCACGGAAGAAGAGGAGGAGAGCGCCGAGGAAATAGAGCTCCAGGACTCCCCAACGAGTACCCCCAGGAGCGGCTCACGCAGGAGCGGCTCACCTCCACAACCGCCTTCCCCCAGCGAAGCGGAGAGGATGCTACAACAGGCGTTCCTCGTCAGCCTGACAGCCTCTACCGAACGCGATCGACTCCAAGCACAGGCGCTTAGCGAGCGCGAACATTTTACTATTGAAAGAGAACGCCTCCAAGCGCAGCAACGGAGCGAAGAAGAGCGCACACGCCTGGAGATGAGACGCCTTCAGACGGAAGAGAATATGGCAAGAGACCGGGCCGACGCCCAGCGCGCCGCTGCCGGTGCCCAAAGAGACGCAGAGCGCGACAGACTACAAGCGCAACTAATAGAGCAGCTGATCAAAAGGACAACGCCCTCTCCCTCCGCCAGGGGTTCAAGGAACTCGTCGAGACAACAGTCAAGGGCAGCGTCTCCTCAACGAGCAAGCGACCCTGAACTTGACCAACAGACCGAGCCTATACCCCCCGCAGACCCCCCTCACAGACCGGTCCAAGCGAGACCCAGCTACAAGGAAGGAGCGGCATACACTGCGGAGAAGCTAAATAAACGATTACAGGATCTGGAAGATCTGATAGAGGAAGAAGAGGGAGAGGAGGAGAACCAAGCCCGACGACAGTACAGTACTCCACCGGACCAGGAGGTCCCATACAGTCCAGGCTATACCCCCGCGGCGCTGCGCTACAGACCCCCGACTCTATTCACGGGTGAACACTACGCACGACCAGCCCCGAGGAATAGCACCTGGACCAGCGGGCCATGGTACCCTGTCAGTACCAGCCCACAGCGAGGCGCAAGAGGGGACTCGCCCAGGAGGTCTCTCCCCCAACGCTCGCCGATGTATCAGCCATCCACGGCGTCATACAATGCCACGCCGTCATTCCCAGACTTCGCCTATGAGAGTCGAGCACAGTACACGGAGCTCCGGATGTGCTTAGAGACAATGATGGTGGATGTCGCTGATGAACGCCACAAGTATGCAATATTACTGAAGCACCTGAAAGTACCGCGAGCGCACAATATAGCGCTAGCCTATGCTACCTCTTTGACCCCATACACAGCGGCCCTTGCGGCGCTGGATCAGAGATATGGACATATATGGGATTACGTAATCCAAGAGATAAGGCATATTGATCGCCTACCCCCAGCCACAGACAATCGCTCACTAGACGACCTGTCAATCAAAGTGCAGTCCCTGGTAGGGATGCTGGGAGCGCAACGGGAGAAGGGCATGCATGAGCTATACGCCAACTCTAACGTCGAGAGGATTTTGGAGAAGCTGCCACCCGCAAGACAGGAGCGCTTCAGGCGACAGAGAGATTACCGGGATCCCAACGGCCCCGAGCCATCCCTCCTTGATCTAGCCGACTTCCTGGCGAGAGAAGTCAGCAGCTTACGACTAGATACATTTGGGCGGAGCACGCCAAGCTCCAGAGAGGGACCCAGGAGAATAAATGATGGAAGAAGATCGGTGACTGTCATGCACCAATCAGAGTCAGTACCGAGCAGTAAGAGTCACAGCACCCCCTCGAGAAAAGAGAAGTGGAAGATAGCGTGTCCCTACTGTGAGAAAGAACACTGGCTGTCACAATGTGACCTATTCACAAAGATGAATGCAGAAGAAGTGAGTCAATGGATAAAGTCCAACCGGCGCTGTTATCGATGTGCGCGGCCCCACATGGCAGCCGAATGCCGCCTAAAGAAAAGGTGCAGCCGGTGCGATGGAGCCCATCTAGATATACTACACGAAAGTAACGGAAGACGGCCTACACCTGCACCACGGAGCGGCACCAAGGCAAGTGTCATGTACATTGACCCCGCCAGCAGCAGCGGAGCCCAAGTGCTCTTAAAGGTAGTCCGTGTGACATTGAGCTACCAAGATAAAGTCATGGACACTTACGCCGTCCTTGATGACGGGTCAGAGAAGACCCTTCTGCTCGCCTCCGCTGCGACCCAGCTGGGACTGCGGGGGAGCAAGAACGAAATGACGATTCGGACAATAAGAAGAGATTTAAAGACGATAAAGGGCGAGAATGTCTCCTTCACCATCGCAGCAAACGGGCAGCCAGAGCGACGGTACAAGATCACAAATGCTTTCACCAGCCAAGAAATAGGACTATCGCAGTACACCTACCCTGTCACCAAGTTGATGGATAAATATGTGCACCTGCGCCAATTACCTATCCCGCTCATAGACGGCGCTACCCCGACCCTGCTGATAGGCTCCGACCATGCAGAACTCATAGTCCCGATTGACCGAGTCCATACAGGCCCCCGAGGCTGTCCTGCAGCAGTCGAGACCCGCCTAGGGTGGACCCTACAAGGCCCCCTCGCTAAATCTCTCAACCGAACAGCAGCCACTAGCTGCCTCCACTCCAGAACGACAGAAGAAGACACCACTCTCCTGCAGCATGTCGAGAGGCTATGGACCCTAGAGACAATGCCCTTTAAGAACGAAAAGAAAGATATTCGCTCTAAAGAAGACATTTACGCCATCAACCTACTCGAGCAGGGGACAAAGAGAGTCCCAGTCGGCGGAGTGATGAGATACGCAACTCCACTCCTGAGGCGAGAGGGAATGCCCACCTTTCACGCAAAGAAAGACGCCACGGAGCGCTATCTATTGAACACGGAGCGGCGCCTAGCCAAAGACCCCGCTCAAGAGAGTGTGTACCGCGCTGAGATTGAGAAGCTAATCACAGCGGGACACGTAACAAAGATTGACATTAAAGAGGCCGATCAGACGACCGAATCATGGTACGTGCCGCATCACAAGGTCCATCACAACGGCAAGGATCGCATTGTGTTTAACTGCAGCTACCAGATCGGATCCCAAAATCTGAATAAAGAGCTCTTGCCCGGCCCCACACTCGGCCCCTCCCTACTAGGCGTGCTACTGCGCTTCCGCCAGGACAAGGTGGCTATCAGCGGGGATATCAAAGGGATGTTCTTGCAGGTGAGACTAGTAGAGGAGGACAAGCCTCTGCTACGGTTCCTATGGAGAGAGAAGATCGGAGATGAGAACCCAGCCATCTACCAGTGGGAAGTACTCCCCTTCGGAACCACATGCAGCCCGTGCTGTGCTACATTTGCACTACAGAAACACGTCACAGAGGACCCAGCAGCAGATGAAGAGGTCCAACACAGTGTGAAGAACAGTTTCTACGTGGACAACTGTTTACAAAGCGTTTCGACTCAAGAAGAAGCCGAGGCTCTCCTAATCAAGTTACGCGCCTCCCTGATCAAAGGCGGCTTTGATCTCAGGCAGTGGGCCAGCAGTGACCCGCACGTATTGCGCAGCCTCTCCTCCGCGGACAAGGCTGCCAGCAGCGAGACCTGGATGGCGACAATCCCAGGAGAAGCCCAAGAAATGACACTAGGACTAGTCTGGCGCTTCAAAACAGACTCGCTCCACTATAGACACAAACCCTTGGCTCCAGAGCAGGGAAGGTCGACGGCGATACCGACCACCAGACGGAGTGTGTACAGAACACTCGCCAGACAATATGACCCGTTGGGATGTATTCTACCTTACACCACCAGGGCAAAGATGATTGTACGAGCACTATGGGACAAGGACCAGGGCTGGGACGACCCAATACCCGCACACCTTGCCTCAACATGGAGAGAGTGGGAGACGGAACTCCGCTCACTCCCAGGCGTCAATATACGCCGCAGCTACTTCCCATCCACAGTGAGGCCAGAGACATGCGAGATTGAGCTACACGTCTTCAGCGACGCCTCCGAAGTAGCCTACGGATCGGTGGCCTACTTGCGTGCCCAAGAGATGGGAGGAAAGATACACACTGCTTTCATCCTGGCCCGCTCAAGAATAGCCCCACGTAAGCAACAATCTATCCCACGTCTAGAGCTCTGCGCAGCCCTCGCAGGAGCGCATCTAGCCACGTTAATCCAACGTGAACTCACCATTCCGGTGCACAGAACAATCTTGTGGTCAGATTCCACGACAGTACTCACATGGATCAAGTCTGATTCATGCAGATACAAAGTCTTCGTGGGAGTCCGAGTCACCGAGATTCAAGAGTTAACAGAAGAAGCGAGCTGGAGGTATGTGGACACCAAACACAACCCAGCTGACGTCATCACCCGGGGAATGTCTCTGGATGACCTAACCCGTCGCAACATCTACAGTGACGGACCAGCATTCCTCAAGCTCCCGGAAGGAGATTGGCCTACGCCCACCCCGAGGGAAGCAAGTAACGAGGAGGCTGAGAACAAGAAACCTATGTTCTGTGGACTGAGCACTGTCGCCTCCACAGACCCCAACATAGATGACTGCATTACCCTAGAGAGTGCGCAGCAAAGAACATTCCTGCGGCACCACCCAGAGATTCAGTCCACCACTGACATGTCAGCAGCTGACTACGAAGAAGCAGAACTTCTTCTACTACAACGAGCCCAGAGAGACTCGTTCCCCGATGAGCTAGACTGTCTACAGGGAGGAAACCCCGTCCCATCAGACAGCAGACTGATTCACCTGGCACCAGAGAGTGACGTCCATAATCTCATCAGAGTGGGTGGTCGCCTGCGGAGAGCCCCCGATCTACCGGATGACATTAAGTACCCGATCGTCTTGAACAGCCGACACAAGGTCACAGAGCTGATCATAAAGAAATACGACGAGGATGTACACCACGCAGGAGCAGAGAGAGTCTTCGCGGAGATCAGACGTCGTTATTGGATATTGCAAGGGAGAGAAGCAGTACGGCGCTTCCAGCGAACCTGTCTAGACTGCCGTAAGTGGCGCGCGCAGCCCAGCATACCACGGATGGCTGACTTACCCCCCTGTCGCCTCCGAATCGGCGACAAGCCATTCCACTCCACAGGCATGGACTGCTTTGGCCCGTTGTATATAAAGAGAGGAAGAGGCACCGAGAAGCGGTGGGGTATTGTATTCAAATGCATGACCACCAGAGCGATACATATCGAGCTCCTTCCGACCATGAGCACAGACTCATTCCTTATGGCCTTCCGAAGATTCACATCACGGAAAGGAAAACCGTCTACATTGTTGTCTGATCACGGGACCAACTTCAAAGGCGGAGAAAGAGAGCTGAGAGAGAGCTTCCAAGCTATGGGCCCAGAACTTAAGACCCACCTCGCTCCATCCCAGATTGACTTCCAGTTTAATCCCCCGAACGCACCCCACTTCGGTGGAACCTGGGAACGAGAAGTACGTTCTATAAAGACAGCCCTGTACGCCGTACTTGGAGCCCAGACTGTGGCGGAGGAAGTCCTAATGACAGTCCTCACGGAGATCGAGGGAGTATTGAACTCAAAGCCCCTCGGTTACGTCTCCAGTGATGTAGCAGATGTCGACCCAGTCACCCCCAACACACTCCTAATGGGGCGGCTGGACCCCGCGCTACCCCAGACAATGTACCGGCCTGAAGAAGCGAACGGCCGAAGAATGTGGAGGTACAGCCAAGTACTAGCTGACAAGTTTTGGAGCAGCTTCCTACTTCACTACCTACCGTCTCTACTGACCCGCCAGAAGTGGGTAAAAGAGAGAGACAATTTGACAGAAGGAACAGTCGTCATGATTATTGACCAGTCACTACCCAGAGCTATGTGGCCGGCTGGCCGCGTAAGCAAAGTGATCACCGGTGCCGATGGCAAGGTCCGAGCAGCTGAAGTACTCGTCCAAGGGCGCACTTACACACGTCCCGTGGCGAGGCTCATAGAACTGCCCCGACTCCCAGATACTATCGATGATGACCATGACCCCATGACTTTGTGAGTTGACTGACCCTTACAGCGGACCTTGAGTGGTAGACAGTGCGGTTAATCTGTCTCTGCTTAGCTAATTAGGTGGGACTAATTAGGGGGCGGCTGTTGTGAAGGATCAGATTAAACCGAATATGTATATTTATTTATATATATATATTTAATTGTATTTGTATATCGTTTGATATCCCCTGTATATTCCTTGTACAATATGCATTGAATATCCCTTTAGTCTACTAAACAGCCCATAATAGTTTCATTCTACCATTGGACGAGAACCTGGCGCCAGGTTGCCATACCCCTAGGTCCAAGTTCAATCGTGCCGCCTAACATGTCGTGGCAAGCCCCGGTTCCGCGCAGGAATATGTCGGGCGAAATACGAATGGTACTATTTGTTCATAGCGCATATATATATGGCGCAAGTAAAGTAGAACTTCCCTTTTAGTCCAGTTCTTTACCCTCCAACAGAGTGACAGACGTAAAGCCTCCCCACGACGCACGTGTGGTGTAGTAAGGCCTACTTGGCCCCAGAATAGGCATTGAGATATCGTGTAGATTAATAGTTGAATAGTCATAGTTTGGCACTATACCGTCGAGTTGGACGTATTCTATTAAGCTAATAATAGTCTATTTATGTATGGTGCATCGTTCGGTTAGAGTTCTAAAGTTATCAGTACCCCCATCGTTCCTGACGTTATCTGGACGTTTAACCAGGCTGAGCAGACCCCTAGTGGTGCTTGCATCCGAGGAGCTCCGGGCCAAGAGCGACTGGACCTGTATATTGGATTACTCTACCCGGACGACGGCGAGCCTTCCACGGCGTGGATTATGCTTTGGGTGCTTTGATTATTCCATGGATAAAGGCCAACACTGCGGAGTGTTGGAATTACCCCCCGGAGAGGACTCCAGGTGAGACGGCGCTCTACACCAGTGAGGTCGCCTCACGTCTCTCCGTTGTGGACCGGCAGCTACCGTCCACAGAGGGTCCAGCTGTATTCGTCTGCGGACCGAGGTTCTGTGGGCACCGTGTCCAAGACTTTGGATTCTCCCAAGACACCGTCGGCCAGATGGGATACCGCCAGCGGCTTCTCTAACCCCCCCCTCCTACTGTCTTACAACCAGCGGGACCCCCCCCCCCCTTAGTGTATCCAGCTATAATCATTTAAGTACCATCGCTATCGTTTCCTAAATATTCCAGGTTGTATACTTACTCCCTGCGTAACCAGAGATTGGACATTCAATGTTGATTTACCTACGAATACTCATTTGCCATAAAAGTGCATATTTCATATTTCAAATCATAAATGTAATTAAGTGAACGTTGTATATACCTTTTGCTATATTAAACCTTCGATTTGGTACATTTGTGTGGATTCGTTTCATCAGGTGGGAAAGTGTTCATCATACTTATATCATGTACTGGATGGCCAGAAGTTAAAGTACAAGAGGTAGTGGTATTAAATATCATATCTAACAATACAGTCAGGGAATTGTACCCCTCAGTTACAAAAAGCATGGAGGAAAAAGAATCCTGCTTCCACATTTTACTTGTCAGACAAGTAACCCGAGACGATCGAAGTCATTGCCGAGCCGCAGAACAGCGGAGAATGTGTGTTTACAGTACCCAGCGTTGGATCAATAAACGCGATCGATATTTGGAATGGCGATCAGGAATTGGAACACTGGCGTAACTTTGTTGTCAGTGGTGGAGGGGACACATTTGGGGTGTGGTCAGTGGCGGAGGGGTGCTACGTATAGTTGTATGGTCGCGGCGGGAGGGGGGGTGAAGGGGGGTGTCCCCCCTTTTCGTAGATAAAAATAAATAAATCAGTTGTGCAAGTAAATTTTGGTGAGTTGTTTCTATATACAGAGAGAGAGAGAGAGATGTCCCATGTGTTACGAATCGATTTTTCAGCCCGCTTCTATAGCATGCATAAGTACACATACTATCGATAATCTAGCGTTTATTTGAAAACTATTTATAAATAGGCCGAAAAATTTCACAGTTTTTTGTGTATTCCAGTATATTCCAGTAAAGGGCGATTACCACAGAATCTTCTGAAATGTTCTGGAACTTTCATAAAACGAACGTTTTTCAAAATGGTATAAAACTGAAATTAACCGATTAAAAAAAAACAATCCGTTTCGACAATGTTGACTGCAAACAAGTCATTGATAAGCGACGGCCATATTATACACATAGCCATAATTTAAGATAAAGTTTATGCGTTCACAAATATGAGAGCTCTATCATTGAAGTGGGTGGTGGCACGCAACGGGGTACCGGGGAACCGGACCCGTGGCACGGAAAGTGTTAAATAATAAATGTCACTCTTCCCATCTCTATCTTTCTTTATTTTTCTCTCCATCTCTCTCTCTCCTCTTCCCCCTCCCACCAGGACTGCCACTTCACCATCCGTGGCGGGCGTCAGTGCCAGGAGACGGGTCAGTACCAGCTGCCTGTAGTGGTGCTGATGCTTAGCCTGCCCCACCCCACCAAGAGCGCCCCGACGTTGCTGACCCCTGGCATGATGGAGAACCTGTTCCACGAGATGGGCCACGCCATGCACTCCATGCTGGGACGCACACGCTACCAACACGTCACAGGTACCATGCTCACTTCTACTGTGGACCAGGGTATCTGCAGGGTATTAACCCCTTAACTCTTTGGGCGCCACCCACTTTCCCCATCTGTACCGCCTGGCGCCAGCGTTATTGACCATTTTAGCGATGTTTGCAGACCCATCGTGTGTTCAGTATTATAGCTATGGAGACAATAGTATGGCTCATTTGACAGGCATTGTTCATAGTCCATTACTGACTAATCAGTTAATTTCTACACATTGTAGTTTGTAGTTTATTACATGCTAAACATCGCCCCTTTCCAAAATAATCCAGTCTTTTTTCATAGATCGCGAGATATGACGCGTTATATGCAATAAGCCCAAATCGTTCTGGTTGATCGCCTGAAACCCCAAATACTCCCAGATCAAAGGTATATACCATGTACATATGTGTCTTCACAAAATCATCAAGGGGGGGGGGGGGGGGGGGGGTAGTTTCAACTAGAAACTGCGATCGTGTTTGTCGAGCATGTTTTACGTCCGGTAAAACACAACAATGTGATCGTTACAAAAACAAGTTTCAGGTTAGGTAAAATAGACTAGAATAGAATATACCTTACCTTAGCCAGAAGGTATTCCAAAAAGTATAATTCCCAGTGATCGCATCGCCATCGTGATTACCCGTGTATATGTCTATACTCGTGTATACGGGAAATAGGTTTCAGGCAATAAAATCTTGAGGCGATCGCTCTGTCGCTCTGTCTCCGAGGAGGAGGAGCCCTTGCTGAAAAAAAAGAAAAGAAAAGGTGTATCCACACCAAGCTATTCCAGTTCAAAAGGTAGGCGATACTCCCACCTGGTGAGATTCGATCATCATTGCAATTCCAACGTAGGCAGATGAGCCAGGGAGACCTAGAGCAGCGGTTCTCAACAGGGGTGCCGCGGCACCCTAGGGTGCCGCAGAGAGCTGCCAGGGGTGCCTTGAGATTAAAAAAAAAAAAAAAAAAAAAAAAATGGATTACAGAAAATTATCACTAAAGTGCTATCTGTTGCAGCTGCACTGTTTTCCATGAAAATACCATATTTGGATAAGTTTGACCATTTCTCAAAATCTGAAAATAATTATGTAATAAAACACAGAAAAGGATCACCAAGTTACTCTGGATAAAAAAAACCTTTACAGACAACATTGAGACAAAGCTTCCTGACACATCTCCATCCAAACTCTTGGAAGAACTAATTGAAATCTCATCTGATACCACCTGGAGAGCTAGTTTCAGAGTGGTGCTGCTGAGTACCAAGTATCTCATGATGCAGCAGTTAAGGTGTTGATACCATTCAGCACCACATATCTATGTGAAGCTGGCTTTTCATCCATGACAGCTCTGAAAACAAAATATAGGGCCAAGTTGAGCCTTGAGGATGACATGCGTGTTGCCTTGTCAAAGATCTCCCCACGTATTGACCGTATTATTAGCCAGCAGCAGCAGACCTCACATTTAGCTAGAAATGTCCACTGAGTGAACGAGTGCTTATTTTCTGTATTTATTTATATTTTTTGAGAAATGGTAACTTGGTGATCCTTTTCTGTACTTAAAAAAATACATGATTTTCTGTTTTTGAGAAATGGTCAAACGTATCCAAATATGCTATTTTTATGGAGAACAGTGCAGCTGCAACAGATCGCACTTTAGTGATTGTTACAAAGGGTCAGATTAAACCGAATATATATATTTATTGCTTGAGATCCCATGTATAATATTTGTATATCGTTTGATATCCCTTGTATATTCTTTGTATATATACACGGAATATCCCTTTACCTAGGTACAAGCCAGACCATAATATTCGTTCTCCTATTGGACAGCGACCCCTAGGCGCCAACGACCATACCCCCAATGGCGAGTTCAAAGCCACCGCCAAGGCATGTCTCAACATGTCCAGGTTTGCGCAGTAATACGAGATAGAACTGAGGTTGGCACTAGATAATTCACCTTACGTATAAATACGGCGCAGGTGGAAAGCAGCAGCAGTTCATTCAGTTTATCGTTCGTTCATTACTAGTAAAGCCTTCACCACGAGTCAACGACCAAGTGAAGTGAGCAACCTTTGCGTCTAAATAGAGCACTTATAACATGTGCGAATAGGATAGTAAAAGTGTCAAAGTTTAGTGAAATAACGTCAAGTTCGACCTAGTTAATGTGAAGTATAGTGCACAGGAGAATCTACACCGGCGAATGCAGAGCCTTTTCCGGCTGGATTATATTGCTTTGGTACTGTGGCTGCTGGAGCAGAGAACCGTCTACCCCACTGCTGTGTGGGATCTACCCCTGTGAGGAGCACCCTCGAGCCCGCCTCTAGGACCACAGAGGCTGGCTAGCTTTCATCCATGCTGTCGCGCATACTGGATTATAGCTGTTGCTTTTGTCTGCCGATCAAGGGAGTAATGTACCGCCTCCCGTAGCTGGAGCTTATTGATTCCTCGTTGACCCAGACTTTGCTCCCGAACATTCCTCTGCCCTGCCGGCTTACAACCGGAGGGAACCCCCTAGTGTCTCCAGCTGACTACGAGTGTGCCTTATGTAATTCTTATGCTACAGGTGGCGTCAGTTATACCCATCTTATTATTCTCATGGACTTACGCTCTTGACTTACTTAAGTGTTCTTCGCCTTATAAGCGCAATTCATAATTATCATTCTGTAACCTATTGTTGCTGCTATAATAATAAATCCCTCCAAATAGAACTTTAGGTGTCATTGTTGTATTCTTGTGTGGGTGTTCACCAGATATATCTGTGTACTGTATGGCCAGTAATTAAAGTACATAACTAAGTAGTGGTTTAATAATACCATACTCTCAATACAGTCAGGGAATTGTACCCCTCAGTTACAGTGATCCTTTTCTGTATTTAAAAAAAATACATGATTTTCAGTTTTTGAGAAATGGTCACACTTATCCAAATATGCTATTTTTATGGAAAAGTGTGCAGCTGCAACAGATGCACTTTAGTGATAATTTTCTGTAATTTTATTTAAAGAAATATGCTATTTGATTTACTACTACAAGCAGTGTAATGTCAACAGTACTAAGCCATTTAGACCTGAAACACCTGTTAATAATGCATTATATAGCCTGCATATACACACAAATGTGTTTCCCGGTTTCTTAAATAAACATTATTTTGAAAGCAAGCACTTTTGTCATCATTGTAGCAAAAAAGACCGGACCGGAAAAGTCTTTATCGTATGTAGGGGTGCCCTGGAATATTTTATTGAACACAGGGGTGCCTTGGCAGCAGAAAGGTTGAGAACCCCTGACCTAGAGGGCTCCGGCTGACCGTATAGAAGGGGGATCAAAGGAAAATATCAAAGGATCTCGGGTTTTGGCGCTCAACGGTTGGCGAGATAACCCGACTATACTCGGGTATGGCACCCAATGATTAATTTATTAATATCAATACAGTCCGTATTCATTCATGTTGCGTTTCTTTTTCAAATGTAGCCAAGAGTAAATACCCTAACCCCATCAAAACAGCAGTCAAAGTGTATATTTTCAGCAATACGTTTGTTTAGCGAAATATGAGTATATAAATATCTCGGTGCATCCCGGTGGAAACCTGATGAATTAGACGAGAGGAAATTATGCCGTCATTCATGTTTGTAGTCCTAAGAGAGAGGAGACCCAGGGCTTATGATGGACGAAATTTCATAAAACTACACTACTCGGCTCACGCCAGCCTCTGTCAAAGCAGTTGAAAATATTCAGTACCTGTAAATCATCTTCCCTTTATTCATTTGCTTAGATCTTTTGTACACTTGATCTCAGGAAGGTGCTGAATCAATGTTAGCATGGTGTTATTCACCATCAAAGATGGAAATAATAATAATAATAATAATAATAATAATAATAATAATAAATAATAATAATAATTAATAATAATAATAATAATAATAATTGTAACTGAGGGGTACAATTCCCTGACTGTATGGTTAGATATGATACTTACTACCACTACCTCTTGTACTTTAGACTCTGGCCACCCAGTACTAGGTATAAATAATTATGATAAACACTCCCACCTGATGAAACGGATCCAACACAAATGTACCAAGTCGAAAGTCTGCGTTTAATAATAATACATAGCAAAGGGTATGTACAACGATCACTTAATTACATTTATGATTTGAAATAGTATGCACTTTTATGGCAAATGAGTATTCGTAGGTAGATCAATATCGAATGTCCAATCTCTGATTGCGCAGGAAGCAAATATACAACCTGGAATATTTAGGGAACAATAGCAATGATACTTGAATGATTATCTAGCTGGATACACTAGGGGAAGGTTCCGACTGCTTGTAGGACAGCTGGAGGGGGGGGGGTAGAGTCTGGCTGTATCCCGTCTGGCCGAGGGTATCCTGGGAGAGCCCACAGTCGTGCGACCCGGTGCCCAGCGATCCTCGATCCACAGATGAAAGCAGTTGGACTCTCTGTGGCCGGCGTCCTCCGGTCCACGATGGAGAGACGTGAGGCGACCTCGTCGTGTAGAGCGTCTTCTCACCTGTCGTCCTCTCCGGGGGGGGTATTTCCAACACACCGCAGTGTTGGCCTTTATCCATAGAATAATCAAAGTACTCAAAGCATAATCCAAGCCGGGGAAGGCTAGCCGTCGTCGGTAGAATAATCCAATATACAGGTCCACTCGCTCTTTGGCCTGGAGCTCCTCGGGTGCAGCTTCACGTGGGGTCAACCACCCTGGATAAGCGTCCAGCTGATGCCCGAAACGATGGGGGTGCTGATTACTATAGAACTCTTACCGCACGAGGCACTACATATGAATAGACTATTATTAGCTTAATAGAATACGTCCAACTCGACGATATAGTGCCAAATATGACTATTCAAATATTAATATACACGATGTCTCAATGCCGATACTGGGCCGAATTGGCCTTACTGCCCACACGTGGTTCGCGGGGAGGCTTTTGCGTCTGTCACTCTGTTGGAGGGTAAGGAACTGGACTAAAAGAAAAGCTCTACTTTAATAGCGCAGTATATATACGCACTATGAACAAATAGTACCATTAGTGGTGCGGTAGACATATTCCTACGCGGAACTAGGACTTGTCCATACATGTTGAGCGGTACGATTGAACCTGGTCTGAGGGGTATGGCGACCTGGCACCAAGGTCTCGTCCAATGGTAGAATGGAGACTATTATGGGATGTTCAGTAGACTAGAAGGGATATTCAATGCATATTGTACAAGGAATATACAAGGGATATCAGGGGATATACAAATACAATTAAATATATATAAATAAATATATATATTCGGTTTAATCTGATCCTTCAGAACAGCCGCCCCCTAATTGGTCCCAACCCAATTAGTTAAGCAGAGACAGATTAACCGCACTGTCTACCACTCAAGGGTTCGCTGTAAGGGTCAGTCAACTCACAAAGTCATAGGGTCATGGTCATCATCGATTGTGTCTGGGAGTCGGGGCAGTTCTATGAGCCTCGCCACAGGACGGGTGTAAATGCGCCCCTGGACGAGTACTTCAGCTGCTCGGACCTTGCCGTCGGCACCGGTGATCACTTTGCTTACGCGGCCAGCCGGCCACATAGCTCTGGGTAGTGACTGGTCAATAATCATGACGACTGTTCCTTCCGTCAAATTGTCTCTCTCTTTTACCCACTTCTGGCGGGTCTGTAGAGACGGTAGGTAGTGCAGTAGGAAACTGCTCCAAAACTTGTCGGCTAATACTTGGCTGTACCTCCACATTCGTCGGCCGTTCGCTTCTTCAGGCCGGTACATTGTCTGGGGTAACGCGGGATCTAGCCGCCCCATCAGGAGGGTGTTGGGGGTGACTGGGTCGACATCTGCTACATCACTGGAGACGTAACCGAGGGGCTTTGAGTTCAATACTCCCTCAATCTCCGTGAGGACTGTCATTAGGACTTCTTCCGCCACAGTCTGGGCCCCAAGTACTGTGTACAGGGCTGTCTTTATAGAACGTACTTCTCGTTCCCAAGTTCCACCGAAGTGGGGTGCGTTTGGGGGGTTGAATTGGAAGTCAATCTGGGCTGGAGCGAGGTGGGTCTTAAGTTCTGGGCCCATAGCTTGGAAGCTCTCCCTCAGCTCTCTTTCTCCGCCTTTGAAGTTTGTCCCGTGATCGGACAATAATGTAGACGGTTTTCCTTTCCGTGATGTGAATCTTCGGAAGGCCATAAGGAATGAGTCTGCGCTCATGGTCGGAAGGAGCTCGATATGTATCGCTCTGGTGGTCATGCATTTGAATACAATACCCCACCGCTTCTCGGTGCCTCTTCCTTTCTTTATGTGCAGCGGGCCAAAACAGTCCATGCCTGTTGAGTGGAATGGCTTGTCGCCGAGTTGGAGGCGACATGGAGGTAGGTCAGCCATCCGTGGTATGCTGGGCTGCGCGCGCCACTTTCGGCAGTCTAGACAGGTTCGCTGGAAGCGTCGCACCGCCTCTCTTCCTTGAAGTATCCAGTAACGACGTCTGATTTCCGCGAAGACTCTCTCTGCTCCTGCGTGGTGTACATCCTCGTCGTATTTCTTTATAATCAGCTCTGTGACCTTGTGTCGGCTGTTCAATACGATCGGGTACTTAATGTCATCCGGTAAATTGGGGGCTCTCCTCAGGCGACCACCCACTCTGATGAGGGTATGTGTGTCACTCTCGGGGGCCAGATGAATCAGTCTGCTGTCCGATGGGACGGGCTTTCCTCCCTGTAGACAGTCTAGTTCATCGGGGAACGAGTCTCTCTGGGCTCGTTGCAGTAGAAGCAGTTCTGCTTCCTCGTAGTCAGCTGCTGACATATCAGCGGGGGACTTAATCTCTGGGTGGTGCCGCAGGAATGTCCGTTGCTGCGCACTCTCTATGGTAATGCAATCGTCTATGTTGGGGTCTGCGGAGACAACAGTGCTCAATCCACAGAACATGGGTTTCTTATTCTCAGCCTCCTCGTCACTTGCTTCCCTCGGGGTGGGCGTGGGCCAATCTCCTTCCGGGAGCTTGAGGAATGCTGGTCCGTCACTGTAGATGTTATGACGGGTTAAGTCATCTAGGGACATTCCCCGGGTGATGACGTCAGCTGGGTTGTGTTTTGTATCAACATAGCGCCAGTTTGCTTCTCCGGTTGACTCTCCGGTTAACTCTTGAATCTCAGTGACTCTGACTCCCACGAAGACTTTGTATTTGCATGAATCCGATTTGATCCAGGCGAGTACTGTCGTGGAATCTGACCACAGGATTGTTCTATGCACCGGAATGGTGAGCTCACGTTGGATGAGCGTGGCTAGATGCGCTCCTGCGAGGGCTGCGCAGAGCTCTAGACGTGGGATAGACTGTTGCTTGCGTGGGGCTATTCTCGAGCGGGCGAGGATGAATGCTGTGTAGATCTCTCCCCCCTCTTCTTGGGCCCGCAAGTAGGCTACTGATCCGTAGGCGACCTCGGAGGCGTCACTGAAGACGTGTAAATCCATTTTACATGTCTCTGGCCTCACCGTGGGTGGGAAGTAGCTTCGGCGTATATTAACGCCTGGGAGAGAGTGTAGTTCCATCTCCCACTCTCTCCAGGTGGATGTAAGGTGTGCGGGAATGGGGTCGTCCCAGCCCTGGTCCTTGTCCCACAATGCTCGTACAATCATCTTTGCCCTGGTGGTGTACGGTAGTATACATCCTAACGGGTCATATTGTCGGGCGAGTGTTCTGTACACACTCCGTCTGGTGGTCGGTATTGCCGTCGACCTTCCCTGCTCCGTGGTCAGGGGTTTGTGTCTATAGTGGAGCGAATCTGTTTTGAAGCGCCACACTAGTCCTAGTGTCATCTCTTGGGCTTCTCCTGGGATTGTGGCCATCCAGGTCTCGCTGCTCGCTGCCTTGTCCTCGGAGGAGAGGCTGCGCAGTACGTGCGGATCGCTGCTGGCCCACTGCCTGAGATCAAAGCCGCCTTTGATCAGAGAGGCGCGGAGTTTAAGTAGGAGAGCCTCGGCTTCTTCCTGGGTCGAAACGCTTTGTAGACAGTTATCTACGTAGAAGCTGTTCTTCACACTGTGTCGGACCTCTTCGTCCGCTGCTGGGTCCTCTGCGACATGTCTCTGTAGTGCAAATGTAGCACAGCATGGGCTGCATGTAGTTCCGAAAGGGAGGACTTCCCATTGGTAGATGGCTGGGTGCTCATCTCCTGGCCTCGCTCTCCATAGGAACCGCAACAGGGGCTTGTCCTCCTCTACTAATCTCACCTGCAGGAACATCCCTTTGATATCCCCGCTGATAGCCACCTTGTCCTGGCGGAAGCGGAGTAGTACGCCTAGTAGGGAGGGGCCGAGTGTAGGACCGGGCAGTAGCTCTTTATTCAGATTGTGGGATCCGATCTGGTAGCTGCAGTTAAACACGATGCGGTCTTTGCCGTTGTGATGAACCTTGTGGTGGGGCACGTACCACGATTCAGTCGTCTGGTCGGCCTCTTTAATGTCAATCTTTGTGACGTGTCCCGCTGTGATGAGCTTCTCAATCTCAGTGCGGTATACACTTTCTTGGGCGGGGTCCTTGGCTAAGCGCCGCTCTGTGTTTAGTAGGTACCGCTCTGTGGCGTCTTTCTTTGCGTGAAAGGTAGGCATCCCTTCCCGCCGCAGGAGTGGCGTGGCGTATCTCAACACGCCGCTGACTGGGACTCTCTTTGTTCCCGTCTCGAGGAGGTTAATGGCGTAGATGTCGTCTTTAGAGCGAATGTCTTTCTTTTCGTTCTTAAAGGGCATTTGTTCTAAGGTCCATAGCCTCTCTACATGCTGCAGGAGTGCGGTGTCTCCCTCTGTGACTCGGGAGTGGAGACAGCTAGTGGCTGTGGTTCGGTTGAGAGATTTGGCGAGTGGGCCTTGGAGAGTCCATCCTAGGCGGGTCTCGACTGCTGCAGGACAGCCTCTGGGTCCGGTATGAACCTGGTCTATCGGGACAATGAGGTCTGCATGGTCGGAGCCTATCAACAGTGTCGGGGTAGCACCGTCTATGAGTGGGATCGGTAGCTTGCGTAGATGTACATATTTCTCCATCAGCTTGGCGGGTATGTGTACCGCGAGAGTCCTATTTCTTGGCTGGTGAAAGCGTCTGTAATCCTGTACCGTCGCTCGGGCTGGCCGCTTGCTGCGATAGAGAATGAGACATTCTCGCCCTTTATCGTTTTCAAATCTCTTCTTATTGTCCGAATTGTCATTTGGTTTTCGCTCCCCCGCAGCCCTAGCTGGGCCGCAGCGGACGCGAGCAGAAGGGTCTTCTCTGACCCGTCATCAAGGACGGCGTAAGTGTCCATGACTTTATTCTGGTAGCTCAATGTCACACGGACTACCTTTAAGAGCACTCTGGCTCCGCTGCTGCTGGCGGGGTCGATGTACATGACGCTTGCTTTGCTGCTTGATGGTGCGGGTGGAGGCCGCCGTCTGTTACTGTCGTGGAGTATGTCCAGATGGGCTCCATCGCACCGACTGCACTTTTTCTTTAAGCGGCATTCGGCTGCCATGTGTGATCGCGCACAGCGAAAACAGCGTCTGTTGGACTTTATCCATTGACTCGCTTCCTCCGCATTCATCTTGGGGAATGAGTCACATTGTGACAGCCAGTGTTCTTTCTCACAGTAGGGGCACACTATCTTCCACTTCTCCTTTCTTGAGGGGGTACTGTGGCTCCTACTGCTTGGCACTGACTCCGATTGGTGCATGACAGTCACCGATCTTCTTCCATCATTTAGTCTCCTGGTTCCTTCTCTGGAGCCAGGGGTGCTCCGTCCGAATGTATCTAGCCGTAAGCTGCTGACTTCTCTCGCCAGGAAGTCGGCTAGATCGAGGAGGTTCGGTTCGGGGCCATTAGGGTCTCGGTGGTCTCTCTGCCGCCTAAAGCGCTCCTGTCGGGCGGGCGGTAGCTTCTCCAAGATCCTCTCTACATTTGAGTTGGCGTATAGTTCATGCCTACCCTTTTCCCTCTGCGCTCCCAGCATCCCTACCAGGGACTGCACTCTGATGGACAGGTCGTCCAGTGCTCGATTGTCTGTTGCTGGGGGTAGGCGGTCGATGTGCCTGATCTCCTGGATCACGTAATCCCATATACGTCCATATCTCTGGTCCAACGCTACCAGCGCTGCGGTGTATGGGGTCGTGGAAGTGGCGTAGGCGAGCGCTATGTTGTGCGCGTGGGGTACCTTTAAATGCTTCAGTAGTATCGCGTATTTATGGCGTTCATCAATGACATCCACCAACATTGTCTCCAGACACATGCGGAGCTCCGTATACTGGGCCCGGTTCTCCTGGGTGAAGTCTGGTACCATAGGTGTGCCAATGTATGACGCGGATTGTTGATACATCGGCGAGCGTTGGGGGAGAGGCCTCCTAGGCGAGTCTCCTCCTGCTCCTTGGCGTGGGCTGGTACCGGCTGTGTACCATGGCCCGCTGGTCCAGGTGCTGTTCCTCGGTGCGGGTCGTGCGTCGTGCTCACCCGTGAATAGCGTCGGGGGTCTGTAGCGCAGCTCCGCGGGGGTATAGCCTGGGCTGTACTGGACCTCCTGGTCCGGTAGAGTACTGTGCTGTCGTCGGGCGTGGTTCTCCTCCTCTTCCTCTTCGTCTTCCGTTAGGTCATCCAGGGCTTGTAGTCTCTGATTTAGCCTCTCCGCAGTGTATGCTGCTCCTTCCCGGTGGCTGGGTCTCGCTTGGACCGGTTGGGGAAGGGGGTCTGCGGGGGGTATAAACCTTGTCTGTTGGTCAAGTTCAGGGTCGCTTACTCGGCTAGGGGATGCCGCCCTGGAGTGATGTCTAGACGAGTTCCTGGAGCCTCTGGTGGAGGGAGGGGGTGTTGTCCTTCTGATCAGCTGTTCTATTAGTTGCGCTTGTGCTCTGTCGCGCTCGGCTTCGCGCTTGGTGAGATCCGATTCTCTCTGGGCACCGGTGGCGGCGCGCTGGGCGTCGGCCCGGTCTCTTGCCATATTCTCTTCCATCTGAATGCGTCTTATTTCCAGGCGTATGTGCTCTTCTTCGCTCCGTTGCTGTATCTGCAATCGATCGCGTTCACCCTGGAGTCTATCGCGTTCAGTAGAGGCTTTCAGGCTGACGAGGAATGCCTGCTGTAGTGTCCTCTCTGCCTCGCTGGGAGAAGACGGTTGTATAGGGGAGCCGTCCCTTGGGGTACTCCGTGCGGAGTCTTGGAGCTCTATCTCCACGGTGCTCTCCTCATCTTCTTCCGTGCCGAGTTCTCTCTCGGTAGTGTTGTCTTCCTCCCGGGACTCGTCGGGGACTACTTCTTCGGTATTGGCGGGGTGTAAAGTCATGTCTGGTTCCCCCTGGTCCCCACCGTGAGCTGGGTCAGTTACGTTAGAACCCATAGGGGCCTCTATGGTCGGGGTAGCCTGGTCGTTAGGGTTAGACATAATTTTACTTTCTAGTTTTACCGCGTTTACTGTTGGTAGAAGACTAGGTTGTTGACTGACAGCGTAAGCCTCTAAGTACTGAGGGAGCTGTCGTTTGCGCCGCGGGCGTTGTTGGTTAGGAGGATCGTTTCGTGGAGTGTTCATCATAGGCCATTTTAATATTAATAACACTATATTAATATTACACTGATTACCCTCCGGCTCGAAGGACCAATTGTAACTGAGGGGTACAATTCCCTGACTGTATGGTTAGATATGATACTTACTACCACTACCTCTTGTACTTTAGACTCTGGCCACCCAGTACTAGGTATAAATAATTATGATAAACACTCCCACCTGATGAAACGGATCCAACACAAATGTACCAAGTCGAAAGTCTGCGTTTAATAATAATACATAGCAAAGGGTATGTACAACGATCACTTAATTACATTTATGATTTGAAATAGTATGCACTTTTATGGCAAATGAGTATTCGTAGGTAGATCAATATCGAATGTCCAATCTCTGATTGCGCAGGAAGCAAATATACAACCTGGAATATTTAGGGAACAATAGCAATGATACTTGAATGATTATCTAGCTGGATACACTTGGGGAAGGTTCCGACTGCTTGTAGGACAGCTGGAGGGGGGGGGTAGAGTCTGGCTGTATCCCGTCTGGCCGAGGGTATCCTGGGAGAGCCCACAGTCGTGCGACCCGGTGCCCAGCGATCCTCGATCCACAGATGAAAGCAGTTGGACTCTCTGTGGCCGGCGTCCTCCGGTCCACGATGGAGAGACGTGAGGCGACCTCGTCGTGTAGAGCGTCTTCTCACCTGTCGTCCTCTCCGGGGGGGGTATTTCCAACACACCGCAGTGTTGGCCTTTATCCATAGAATAATCAAAGTACTCAAAGCATAATCCAAGCCGGGGAAGGCTAGCCGTCGTCGGTAGAATAATCCAATATACAGGTCCACTCGCTCTTTGGCCTGGAGCTCCTCGGGTGCAGCTTCACGTGGGGTCAACCACCCTGGATAAGCGTCCAGCTGATGCCCGAAACGATGGGGGTGCTGATTACTATAGAACTCTTACCGCACGAGGCACTACATATGAATAGACTATTATTAGCTTAATAGAATACGTCCAACTCGACGATATAGTGCCAAATATGACTATTCAAATATTAATATACACGATGTCTCAATGCCGATACTGGGCCGAATTGGCCTTACTGCCCACACGTGGTTCGCAGGGAGGCTTTTGCGTCTGTCACTCTGTTGGAGGGTAAGGAACTGGACTAAAAGAAAAGCTCTACTTTAATAGCGCAGTATATATACGCACTATGAACAAATAGTACCATTAGTGGTGCGGTAGACATATTCCTACGCGGAACTAGGACTTGTCCATACATGTTGAGCGGTACGATTGAACCTGGTCTGAGGGGTATGGCGACCTGGCACCAAGGTCTCGTCCAATGGTAGAATGGAGACTATTATGGGATGTTCAGTAGACTAGAAGGGATATTCAATGCATATTGTACAAGGAATATACAAGGGATATCAGGGGATATACAAATACAATTAAATATATATATATAAATAAATATATATATTCGGTTTAATCTGATCCTTCAGAACAATAATAATAATAATAATAATAATAATAATAATAATAATAATAATAATAATAATTGATATTCCCCTTTGGTTCATTACAATTTACTCAAGCCTAGTAACAGACAATATTTCTGACACTGCAAATACATTCCCCGAGATCCATAGATGTCCCTAGATGTCCATGGATAACAAGAATATGCAAATGAGCCTTGTAGAAGTGGAGCAATCTTCCATTTACTTAGGTGTGTACTTTTAGACAAATTTTCTGAAAATATGGCTCGGGCTTAAAGGATAACTCCACTTTTTTTTTAAATTAGCTTATTTAACATCTTCCCTGGAGTTAGACAAGAAGATGCATACCTTTTTTGTCTCTGTGCGTGCATTTTAGCTTTGGGAATAGACGCTCCGTTAGCATAGCTTAGCTTCATCACTGGAAGTGGGGGAGGACAGTAGCCTTACAGTGCCTTACAGTGTATTGCAAGGTCTGACATTGACCAAACTTGATATGCATGACCTTGATGGGCTCTAGGTCAACTCCTGAAAAGGGGGTCAATGTCAGACCTTGCAATCAAAAGTTAGGGGCGCACTGAAATTATGGCAAGGGTTATTAGCCCCCTAACTTTTGATTGCAAAGTCTGACATTGACCCCCTTTTCAGGAGTTGACCTAGAGCCCACCAAGGTCATGCATATCAAGTTTGGTCAATGTCAGACCTTGCAATACACTGTAAGGCACTGTAAGGCTACTGTCCTCCCCCACTTCCAGTGATGAAGCTAAGCTATGCTAACGAAGCGTCTATTCCCAAAGCTAAAATGCACGCACAGAGACAAAAAAGGTATGCATCTTCTTGTCTAACTCCAGGGAAGATGTTAAATAAGCTAATTTAAAAAAAAAGTGGAGTTATCCTTTAACACATTGGGCGCCAGACCCGAGATATCCCCGGTTAACTCGCCAGCAGTTGAGCGCCAGACCCGAGATTTCTCTGGGTTTGATCCTTTGATATTTTTCCTCTGATCCCCGTTCTAAATCATCATCCGGATCATTCTAGCCGTCCCTGGGTCGTTTGTATATGTTTGACAAGACGCAACTCTTCATTATCGGCACAAAAACCACCCTCAGCAGATCTGGACCCATCACACTTACCATCAATGACTCCACCATCACCCCTTCCCGCCTAGTCCGCAACCTCTGTGTCATCCTCAACCCCACCCTCTCATTTGACCCCCATGTCCGCTCCATTGTTAAAACATCATACTTTCACTTCTGCAACATTGCCAAAATTCGTCACTGCCTCTCCCCCCCTGCTGCTGAATCCCTCATACACCTTCATCTCCTCCCGCCTGGACTATTGCAACTCCCTCTTCACTGGCATCACCTCCCGCTCCCTCCATAAACTGCAACTCAGCCGCCCGCCTCCTCACAAACACCCGGTCCCATGAAATCATCACTCCTGTCCTCCACTCTCTCCACTGGCTCCCGATCAAAGAATGCATCAACTTCAAAACACTACTCCTCACCTTCAAAGCCCTCCATAGCCTGGCCCCCCCCCTACCTGACTGATCTCCTTCCCTACCGCCCCACCCGTTCCCTCCGGTCCTCCTCCACTGCCTCCCTCACTGTCCCATCATCCAAACTTAAAAACGTTGGTGATCGGGCCTTCTCACGCACTGCACCCTGACTCTGGAATTCCCTCCCTCAGTCCATCAGAGACTCCCCCACACTCTCCACCTTCAAATCCCACCTCAAAACCCACCTGTTCTCCTTAGCCTTCAACCCCCCACCCACCCATAACCCCCCCCCCCTCCAACCTGTTTGATGTTTGTTACTGTGGCTCTATGTTTCTGTGTATCTCATGCTGCTTTCCCCTGTTTCCCCTATGGTCTTATGTTCCTTTTTTTTGTTTCTTTGTTTTACTATGTTTCTCGGCCTATTGTCAGTGACTTCGGGTCCTTGAGAAGCGCTATATAAATAAAATGAATTATTATTATTATCGTCTGTGTCTGAACTGGAATGGCTTGGTGTTGATACATGGCCTCCTTTTTTTGGCTCCTCCTCCTGCTTGAACAGAGATTCACATTGATCGCCTCTAAATTCCGTTGCCTAAGCGTATTTTACCATCGAAACGTGTATAGATATATACACTGGTAATCGCGATGGCGATGTGATCACTTGGAATTGTTCTTTTTGGAACACCTTCTGGCTAAGGTAAGGTATATTCGATGTCTATTTTACCGAACCTGAAACGTGTTTTTCTAACGATCACAGTTCTGTGTTTCACCGGACATAAAACATGCTCGGCAAACACGATCACAGTTTTTAGTTAAAACGACCCCCCCTCCCTTGATGATTTTGTGAATGTACATATATACATGTTATATACCTTTTGATTTGGGGGTTCAGGGAATCAACCAGAACGATTCGGGCTTATTGCACAATTAGCAGGTTTTATCTTGCGATCTATGAAAAAAGACTGGATTATCTTGGAAATGCACGATATTTAGCGTGTAATAAACTACAAACTACAGTGTGTAGAAAGAAACAATTGTTCCATGTTGCACTACAAGTAATGTTTGTCAAATGAGCCACACCATTGTCTCCACAGCTATAATACAGAACACACACACAGCTTTGCAAACATAGTGAAACATCGCGGAAACGACGATGAAAGTGTTCATCAAAAAACATAACAATACATGCATACATCTACACGTAAATATATATACAAATATACACACGTACATATAATAGTAAATAAATAGATCGAGTTATTCAGAGCATAAACAGCTAGTTTGTATAATGCACGAGTTATGGCAGTTATGGACAGACAGACATACACACATAGACACAAGCTATTACATTACACCCCTGCGCTTCACTTGGCATTTAACAGGTAATATATCATAATGATAATGGCTATTTACTTCCCTAATGTCACAAGTTTGAATTACATTCTTAGATGTCTGAGCTAAAAGGTAAATTGATGTCATTCAGCACGGCGTGGCGGCATGAAAAGAGCAGCTCAATCCGATTAAAGAGTCATAGGGGGCTGAAGGGAGCCTCACATTCTCCCAGGCTACCGTAGCTGTCATTACTTATGACTTTACTTGTCGGATAAAGTTGAGGAACACGCCCCCTAGCTGGTAACCCAAGATGCTTCAGAGCGCTGGCTAAATAGTGACCAGACATATTGGCTTACATAAAGATAGTGTACTTACACTATAGTATAACGTACTGTAGCAACTTGAGACTGCTCCCTTTGTCTCCCTCAGGAACCAGATGCGCTACTGACTTCGCAGAGGTCCCGTCGATCCTCATGGAGTACTTTGCTACTGACTACAGAGTCGTCAGTCAATTTGCACGCCATTATCAAACCGGACAGGTATATCTGAGCCCTGGATATGACATATTTGTGTGGTTGATTTACGTTTTGTTCCGATCAAAAGAATCTAAAGGCAGTTTTGTGCAGTTGATAGGCAACCTTTTGTTCCGATCAAAAGAATCTAGACAGTTTTGTCCACACAGTATAAAGTCACACTTTTATTTTTTTGCCTGTTCATTTGTTATACATTGAGATTCATATCACTTAGATACATAATTATACAAATGTCAATGTATTGCAATTGGACAGGGTACAATCCTTACTGTAGAAAAATAAGTATGCATATGAATATTATAGACTATTATAGCTTTCAGTTACATTCATTCCTTCCCTGTTTCCCTATATTGTCAGTCTTTGCCTCAGAGTATGGTGGCCCGACTGTGCGAGTCCAAAAAGGTGTGCGGAGCAGCGGACACCCAGCTGCAGGTACAGTGGCTGCTCTCATACGTATCACTGGGGATTACAGTCTAAAGCAGTGGTTCCTAACCTTCATGTCAAGGACCCCCTCATTGATACCCACTAGAGACCATGGCCCCCCTCATTGATACACACTAGAGACCATGGCCCCCTCATTGATACACACTAGAGACCATGGCCCCCCTCATTGATACACACTAGAGACCATGGCCCCCCTCATTGATACCCACTAGAGACCATGGCCCCCTCATTGCTACCCACTAGAGACCATGGCCCCCCTCATTGATACACACTAGAGGCCATGGCCCCCCTCATTGATACACACTAAAGACCATGGCCCCCCTCATTGATACCCACTAGAGACCATGGCCCCCCTCATTGATACCCACTAGAGACCATGGCCCCCCTCATTGATACCCACTAGAGACCATGGCCCCCTCATTGATACACACTAGAGACCATGGCCCCCCTCATTGATACCCACTAGAGACCATGGCCCCCCTCATTGATACCCACTAGAGACCATGGCCCCCCTCATTGATACACACTAGAGACCATGGCCCCCTCATTGATACACACTAGAGACCATGGCCCCCCTCATTGATACCCACTAGAGACCATGGCCCCCCTCATTGATACACACTAGAGACCATGGCCCCCCTCATTGATACACACTAGAGACCATGGCCCCCCTCATTGATACCCACTAGAGACCATGGCCCCCCTCATTGATACACACTAGAGACCATGGCCCCCCTCATTGATACCCACTAGAGACCATGGCCCCCCTCATTGATACACACTAGAGACCATGGCCCCCCTCATTGATACACACTAGAGACCATGGCCCCCCTCATTGATACCTGCTAGAGACCATGGCCCCCTCATTGATACACACTAGAGACCATGGGCCCCCTCATTGATACCCACTAGAGACCATGGCCCCCCTCATTGATACCCACTAGAGACCATGGCCCCCTCATTGATACCCACTAGAGACCATGGCCCCCCTCATTGATACACACTAGAGACCATGGGCCCTCATTTCAATAAATCTTGTCTCAGGGACCATCTGGGAAGATACTTGTTGTTAGGTATGATTTAGTCCATAATTCCATAACAATCTATAATGAAGGTGGGGAGATAATAGAGAAACATATGATTTAGAATCACTCTTATATATTCTCTCATTAGGCTTTAACTCCTAGTGAATTAAATAGTGAAATTACAAATATTTCTGGGGATCCCCCCTGGAACCTCCTCTTGGACCCCATTGAAAACCACTGGTCTGAAGGCTCTAGTCGATTCATCTGTTGATTATAAATGTTATTCCTTGTCTTGTACGATGCTCTTTCTAACTACTTGTAAAATGACAGTTATAGAACAAAAAAACAAACGTAAGTGTATGCTATACATCAAGAGTGCAAGAAATATAGTAGTTTTTATTTATTTGTCTATTTGACAAAAACCTGTTTGTATTTTTTTTAATAATAATGAAGAAACACATAAAACACAAAGTGTAACAGGCATTGCCATACATCAAATGGCTTGGAGGTGCATCATAACATAGACCTAACTAATCGATAATGACAAATAGTTACCAACTATTTTTCCAATGGATTAGTTGTGGATTAGTGGATTAGTTGTCGCAGCCCTAGTACATACCACACAACTATTGTGTGCTTTCTATGCCGGCTTGCCCTGTGAGTTTTACTGGCACGCCAGAATACAAAGTATTATCCAGCAATCTTTATAGCTGTTTTCACAAGGTATCTTTATTGTTGGCATTTCTTTAGAAAAAGAAACGTCCCCGGAGCACCCTGAGCATAAGGGTGGTGTAAGTGGCTTGACTGAGTGATTGATGGGAGATAAGTGCAGTAACTCAGGGGACCATATATTACCTCTTGATCACGTAGAGGTGAACACTCAAAGCGGAGTGGATTGGATTTATGCAAACAGTTTAAATGTTTGGCAGGCAACTGCAGGAACGATTCAAGAGGGATCTGTGGATTTCTTTTTTTCCTCAGGACAGGAGTGGAATGAGTTGCCTTTGACCATCAAACAGGGCTTGAACTTGTATAGTTTCAAGGTGAACATTAGAGAAAGAGTTCCTAGAGAAAGAGTAACTCAGGAGACTGACAGGGGAGGGAGGCGTCCTGCTTTCGTGTATGAGATGATCTGATCATATTTTATTAACAATGTTGTATTTAACTTTTTTATCACAATGGAAATAAGTGACTTTTTTTTGTGTGCCATCCTTGATAATTCGAGGATGCATGTCTTGTTATAACATGTATTTTAATAATTGTCAGATAAACGAAAAAAATATGTATTTGAATTTTTTTTTCACGACAGGTCTTCTATGCTGTCCTGGATCAGATCTACCACAGTAAGCCGCAAAACCGCTCCACCACCGACATCTTGAAGGACATGCAGCAGAAGTTCTACGGCTTGCCTTACACTCCCAATACGGTAAAATGTGCTGAAATGTCTCTGTGGTATATTTCTTGAGGTTGTTTTCTTTGACTACAGTCGGTGGTCTTTTGGACTTGAATTACGAGATCAATTACAGCTTTAGAGTTAATGAATGTTTTGAGGACATTCTTTTGGCTAATCCCCCCTCCTGCAGAACACTGTCCGGTCCGACACAGAGCAGACCTGAGGCCAGTTCTCTTACCTTCTCCTTCTCTCTCTACCCGCGTGTCTGTCTCTCTTACTTATTTTTCTCTACTCCTCACTCTCTCACTTTCTCTCTCTCTGGTTTTAAATGTTCTACTCAGGCACTGCACCGTTTAAAGGATTAAAGCGTTTTTTTGGAGCCCTGCTACAATAACAAAGCAGAGGTATACTTTGAATGAGCCCTCCCTGGGGGAAATATTTGAAACTCTTCTCTCTCTCTCTCCTGCTCCTTTAATGAAAAAAGCGGACACCCCCAACCCCTTTCTCCTCTCCGCTTTTGCAGCTGTGGGGGCGACGGGATGAGGCCAGTTGGGAGAGGAGAATCTAAAACACAGTCATAATTTAGAGCGGGGAATGGCCTTTATAAGGCATTTATAGAGGGTTATAATTATGTGGGGGGGCCATCAGGCATACAGGGAGTTCAGTGCCGCGTTCTCCCCATCTTTGAGCTGGAGTCCTGCTCCTCTCACAGTGTAGCAGGCTCCCAGGGGAGTGTGGTTGGTTTACAGTGTATATACTTGGCTGTCCCAACCGCCTATTGCTTAATAACAGCGGAGCAGTGCTCCCGTTGCTTCCGCGTTTTCCCTGATTGGCTGCGACACGCCCCGCGGCAGGCGCGGCAACCGCAGAGCGGAGCGGCAGAGCTTGCGGAATTATGTAACCGCCCTAATCCGCCATGATTTTCATTCGGCGCTCAGCTCACCTGGCAGCGCAGCGGTCCTGCGGTCCGTTGTTGACTAGTTCGAATCCCATGACATTTTTTTTAACGTGATTTTTTTTTTTAACGTGTATTCTTTCGCCGGTTAAGGTTAGGCATGGTTAAGGTTAAGGTTAAGGTTAGGCATTGTTTCGGAGTTGGTTAAGGTTAGAACGGTTAAGTTTAGGCGCTGTTAAGGAGCTGGTTAAGGTTAGAGTTTGTCTTAGAGACAGCCTATTTCCTCACTGCCGCTCTCCCGCGTTGCCGCGGTCAAATTGTCACATTCTTGCACTGCTCCGCTGTTAAAAAGCAACACGCGTCCCAACCATTCTGCTCCTACCAGACAGGGCTGGGAGGTATACCAAATATGATGGTGTATATCGTCATGGGTACATGCAAAGATGCAGATTTAATTTCTTTACTAGACCCTTCGTATGTATGTAGTATCAAGTTTTACGTTTTTGTTTTATTTGTCACTAAGGTACATGTACATTACAGTGAAATGCTTGGTTCTGTATGAGTTTCAAGTTTCAAGTTTCTTTAATAGTTGTCATACAGAAGTACAGAATACTTTCATACAAAATGCTTCTTACTGTTACGCTCCAGAGACTGTGCTAGACAAGATAGTATCAAATAACATAGTATAGCATGTAATTTAGAAGAAGAAAATGAGGTCACAGTGTTCGGTATAGACATATGTACAATGTTCTGGGTTACCATATAATATACAATACTATGCAGTGTACTAATGTACAGTACTATATAGTGCAAAGCAGAAATGGGATGAGGTACAATTTAGGTACAATTTACAGTAAGGTGTACGAGTTGTAGTGCAATCCTTCATCAATAAATATAAAGTGTGGGGAGTGGGTGCTACAGTGTGTTTGTTTAAAGTGGGTGTGTGCTATAAAGTGTGTGGAGTGGGTGCTACAGTGTGTTTGTTTAAAGTGAGTGTGTGCGTGTGGATGTGTGTGCTATGTGCGTTTGGTGGTTGTTGTTGTGTAGTGTTCATTGTTCGTTTAGCAGCCTGATGGCCTGGGGATAGAAGCTTCTTCTGAGTCTTTCTGTGCTCGCCTTGAGACTCCGGTATCGCTTGCCTGACCGCAGCAGTTCAAAGAGGCAGTTGTTCGGGTGACTGGAGTCTTTAATGATTCTCTTAGCCTTGCCCTTGCAACGCTTGTTGTAAATGTTCTGGAGGGTGGGGAGCCCCCCTCCAATTGTGCGTTCGGCTGAACGTGTCACTCTTTGTAGTCTGCTTCGGTCTTGTGCAGTGCTATTCCCAAACCAGGAGGTGATGTTGCCAGTCAAGATGCTCTCTATTGTACATGAGTAGAAGTTCTTAAGGATCTTCTGACTGACTTGGAACTTCCTTAGGCGCCTGAGGAAGTAGAGGCGTTGTCGTGCCTTCTTCACAACACTGTCAATGTGTGTGGTCCATGTCAAGTCCTCGGATATGTAGGCTCCGAGGTACTTAAAGCTGTTGACTCTCTCAACCGGTGCCCCGTCGATGCTGAGGGGGCTGTAGTCCTTGACCCCCGACCTCCTGAAGTCCACAATCATCTCCTTTGTTTTGCTGACGTTTTGCTGAGCCTCCAGACATTGTGCTTCATACAGTAAAAAAAGTCAAAATAATAAAGAAGAAACACTAAAAGTAAAAAACGAAAGTACAAAATGCAAACAAATGCAAAAATAATCCATAATATTGTTCCTTGCAGCAGTATAATTATTATTATCTTTTCTTTTTCAAATTTTTTAATTTCTTCTTTTTTTCTTTTCTTTTTTTTTTACATATAACATACAACAAGACATCATACAACATAATACATAATCCCACATACAACAGAGCAATCAAATAAAAGATATATAACAATGATCAACTGACAATAACAATAGCTAGGGATGCCCCGATCGATCGGCCAGCGATCGGTATCGGCCGATATTCAGTATAAATATGATATTGGGGAATTCCGATAATGCTTTCTAGTCGCCGATTGCGAAAACCGATCGATGACGTGAGCGAAAAACATGATCCAATTCTCAGCGGAGTTGGAATCTCGCTGTCTTCTCCTATTACTCACACACGCTGTGCAGTGCACGCATTGCCCCTCCCCCTCACAGACCCGTCTTGTCAACAAATCCTCTCATTAGCTCTGAAGATGGCAAGAGTCCTAGCCTCCGCAACTTGTCGTGACAGCTCCTCTTTCAACATCACTGAAGCATTAAACAAAATGGCCCAGTAAACTTCACTTTAGTTTAATACATGAGGCGTCTAACTGGCTAGCTACTGATAGCTCATGATATCAACGTCTAATAACATTGGCATTCGTTTTTGCAGCTGTTGGCTAGCGTTGGCTAAGTAGCTATCGTTCTTCATAGCTGTAACTGAACGCCAATGATGCTAGCCTTATGTGATCTTATGAGTTTCAGTTCATAGGAAAATACTTTGACTATAATGGTCAGAAGTTAATTAACTTAGATGCTGTTATGCTGCCATGGGCATTTGATGGTACAAGATCTCTGTGCGTTACGCCATGTCTGAATCACATGGGAGATGATGGGACCAAATTGTAATTGGCATTTTCTAATCGAGGTGTTGGAATATATTATATCTTGTAGTCTCTGTTGATAGACTGTTGCCTCCTCCAAGGCGCACCACTACACAGCAATCTCGGGATCAAACCAGTTAATCAAGGGGACCAGAAATATAATAAAAAATCCGGGATTGCTAGACCCCTGTCCTGTTAGATATTGTAGATTGTATTTTGCTCTAGTAGTCGATTGGGGGGGGGGGGTGTAAGGGGAGCATTGAGCTAACAAAGTTTATTCTGGGTAATACGTTCGTTTTGATAATCGATGCTCGCTTGTAGCAAATTGGGGAGGCTCGACCATCTATTGAGATCCTGAAGTCGATGCAGAGGTATTTGAAATGTTCAACTATGGGGAGGTCCACAGCTCTGGCTAACTCATTAGACAAGCAGATTTGGGCCAATTGATTTTGAAGCCCGATAGTTCACCAAATTCGAAGTAAGTTTGTGGCCGATTTGGAGGGGTCCTTTATAAAGATCAGTAAATCGTCCGCATAGAGAGCAATTTTGTGAGGGGTATCTCTGATCATTATAGGGACAATTTCCTCTGTTTGTCTTATAAATTGAGCTAATGGTTCCAGCCAGGGATAGCGCGAAAAGCCCGGGACTCAAAGGACAACCCTATCTAGAAGACCTCGAGACTGAGAAGAGAGGGGAGCAGATCTTGCCAGTCATCATCATTGCTGATGGAGTGGCGTAGAGTACTTTAATCATATGAATAAAATGTCCCAGTCCCATAGCCTCCAGTACCGCCCATAGGTATGACCATTCCAGTCTATCGAAGGCCTTCATGGCATCCAAAGATAGGACTGTGGCTGGTGTTTTGTTATCCTTACTAGTGTCGATTATATGCAACAATCTTCTAAGGTTATCCGCAGCTAAGCGTCCCTGAATAAAGCCGGTTTGGTCACAGTGTACTAGCTCCGTCATATATTTTTGTAGACGACGGGCCAGGACTTTGGCAAATATTTTGAGGTTGGCGCCAAGGAGACTTAGGGGCCTGTAGCTACCACAGTCGTTTGGGTCCTTGTCCTTCTTAAGGAGTAGAGAAATAAGAGCCATATTTACATCCCTCAAGAATTGTTCATGCAATAGTGGGCCTATTGGGTCCCAAAACTCATATCACTGGACTCTTACACTTATATCACTGGACTCTTATCACTGTTATCACTCTTATCTTTAATCTTTCAAAATGTACAGTTGCTATTGCATGCACTCATCTGTGTTTCATCACACACATGAGTGCATGCTTACCAACTGTCCGTCTGAAACACTACTATCACCAACATCTAAGAAGGGAGATCCCCCCTTGAATGGCCCTTCTAAGGTTTCTCTCCTCCACACTGCCTGTGGAGCTTTTTTCCCTATTGTTAGGTTTTAGTGAGTTTTTCCTTACCTTCGCGTGGGGTATGTCTGGGAGTGCTTGCATTCTTTCATTTATTTGCATTCATCTAAAAATGTTTGGACCTTATGGTGTTCTTGTTCTGTTCTTGACTTATTGTTATGTTTTCTTCTTGACTTGTTTAAAGAAGACCTGTACGGCCCATGGGGACATTAACGTGTGTTGTCGGGCCCTATAAATAAATTTGATTTTGATTTGATTTGATTTGAAGCTATGTACCCCCCCCCCCCCCCCCCCCCAATGTGCTTTGACACCCGAATTTCCCCAAGAGGATTAATAAAGGATCATCTTATTTTATCTTAAAACGCTAGGTATAGTTCGGGTGGAATTCCATCCCAGCCGGGTGCTTTGCCCTTCTGCATCTCAGCAATTGCGTCTCTGAGTTCTAACGGAGTGATCGGCCTCCCCAACTCCCCAGCCCCCTCCTCGGATATCCTCGGTAGCTCAAGTCCGCTGGTAAACGCCTCAAATTTAGATTGATCAAAGGTGACTTCTGAACTATATAAATGGGAATAAAATGATCTAAAGGTGTCATTAATCTTCTTTGAGTCTGTTGCTATAACAGGAAAACAGTATAATAATTTTTTATATCCGAAATAACACCATCCATGACAATTGTATTACAAGATAACAGTTATAAAAAAAATTGTCATCACATTGTAATTTGTGCTGGAAAACTAAATACTGTCAAAACTAAGAAAAATATATGTTGGTATGACATTCTGCCCACATCGCCCCGCCAGCCCCTTTTTGCTCAGACGACCGCAGTGGGATATTCTCGGCCTTGTCCGAAAACCTCAGAAGACTTGTGTCTTAATTGTGTTGTTTAGTTTAGAAGGCTCCACCACAGGGATCACGAGAGCGAGTGAAAACAGATTTGTTTACATTCTACAATAGCTGATCATATTTTCATCCCAACTCATTCTCCCCTTTCTTTTTTCTCTTCTTCTTCTCAGTCTTTCCCCCCACACTCTTATCCCCATGGAAACTCTGCTAAGGAAAACTTTCCAGAGAGCAGCGGAGAACATTTGAATGGCTAATAGGTTATAGAGAGCCCCACAGGATAAACACTGGGGTGATGGTGACATGTGTGTAGTTTATAGAGTAAGGCTATCAGTTCCCACTGCACACACACAGCAGGGATCAGCTGTGAGTAACATAGAACACATGGAGACCCTTGGTGCCCAAGATAATATTAGGGATATATGGCAGCGAGCATGACATTCCGCCTGCCATGTTGACATTTTCTTTATCTGCTTTTCTTGGCTTTGAAGGCTTTGGGACCAAGTGTCTTTAAAAAAATATATTATGCACACTCGCTAGATGTATTGCACACTCTATACTCTATACACAATCTATACTCTATATACTCTATACACAATCTATACTCTATACACACTCTATACTCTATACACAATATATACTCTATACACACTATACTCTGACATGCTCTATACTCTATCTATACACACTCAATAGTCTATACACACTATACTCTATACACATTATACTCTATATACACTATACTCTATATACACTCTATACTCTATACACACTCTACATCAGGGGTCTCAAACTCGTGGCCCGCGGGCCAATTGCGGCCCGCTGGATGATATTTTGCGGCCCCCTACTTGACATCAAAGTGTAGTGTTAGTGCGGCCCGCACGCAACTTTTTGCCGATCGTTGCGCCAGTTGGACGTTTTATTTATTTTATCACTTGTAGGCTACCATAGTGCAGGCTCATGACAGCAACGTTACGTTAGTGACTTGGTTGAAACGTGATTCCGGAGTGATACCAAGTAAAGTGGAAGGAAAATATATCCTGTCACCCAGTGAGTATGGCAGGCATCCTCAAAATTCTCCGCTATCTCCTCTGCAAGCACTGCTCCACTGTCTGTGTCTGTCTACTCTGGTCCAATCACATTCAGCGTCCCGTCAGCGTTTTCCCCCCCACCCACAGTCTGCGAATCAGAGGCAGAGTAGGGCGGGTCTTCACGGAATGCGTGTCGTCTCTTTCAACGGTTCGAGTCAGAGCGAGAGTTGACAGCGCATCTACAGGTAGTCTAATCTGCAGGTACTGTAGCTAGTAACCTCGTTCCCAGTTTTATTTCCGTGAGATAAATGTAACTAGTAGCCTAGTTTTGCCAGCAGGCAGCTAGTAGAAAAATGTGGCATGTTCAAAGATGGCCAGTAAAAGAAAAGTCGACAGTGAAAATCGCTGCAATTCAAAGGTGAATGGACTGAAAAATATGCGTGCATCCTCCCAGCACCAAACCAATGTGCCTAATATGCCAAGAAACGGTAGCTCTTGTGAAGAGTGGCAATTTGAAACGCCAGTACGAAACAAAACCGCTAAATTTTTGATGCAACCTTTCCTCAAAATTCAGTGCTAAGAACCACAAAAATAAATGGAATGAAATCATCATATCAAGCTGCAAGCAGAATTATTGTTAAATCTATGTCACAACGAGAAAAAGCAACCAAGTCCTCACTCAGTGGCATGGGTTTTGGCTAAACACAAGAAGCCATTCTCTGATGCATACATAATAAAATAATGTATGACTGAAGTGATGGAGACCATGTTTAAAGGCAAACAAAAGCAAATCCCCCTCAGATAGCACAGCAACCAGAATAACTGAAATACTGGCTGGTGATTTTATTAAACAGCTTTGTGATAGAATAAAAAAAATGCACAGTGCATTTCCATAGCTGTGGATGAGTCCACTGACACCACTGAGAAGCCTATGTTCTGAAGAACTGTTCATGTTCTGAAGAACTGTTCATGTTCTGAAATGTTATTGCTAAAGATTGAGAAGATTGGATCAGTTGTACTTTTTTTTTTGAATACTTGAAACCCCTTTTTTGTGGAATATTTTATTCCCAGCCTCACCCAGACTCTATCTCCAGCGGCCCCCAGGTAAATTGAGTTTGAGACCCCTGCTCTACATGCTCTATACTCTACACTCTTTTTTTTTTTTTTTATATATATATTTTTGCACAAATCTTTCCAATATTCAAAATACATCTTTCCACATCATAATATGCAACATCCAAGATTCGTCTTTTTCTTTTTTGTAACAACATACAAAACATGTAAAAAACTCATACAAACACATTAACAACTGACATGGAAATTAAAAAAGCACTTACAAAAAAAAACATTACTATACATTGTGCACATATATCCCTGATGCACATACGTTATATGTAGACCGATCTACCTGCGAGCAGGTATGTGCTGCATCTTCTATCGGGATGCCATCTTTCTCCATATTGCATGTGAGAGGATGCGTCTCAGATATATGTAGGTGTGCGTGAGAGCATGTATGAATGTGTGTCTCAGATATGTGTATGTGGGTACGTGTATCACGTAAGTATGTGTGTATGTCTCATACGTGTGTATGTGTGCATCTCCGTATGTGACTGTAATAGGGCTGTCTTAAATACTTTGAAGCTTCGTTCGATGGCACAAGCTTCGAAAAAAAAAAAAAAATCGAAGTAAAAAAAAAAAAAAAAAAAATTAAATTATTATTTTTCAAATTTTTTATTTTATTTACATTTTTACTTCGGTGTGTGTGTGTGTGCATGGGGCCATTGGGTGGGGCCGGGGGACAAATACACTGGAGGAAAGTAACCCAGCTCAGCACTGCCCAAATTATATCATCACTATTGCCTGTTTGAAGGATATCATCCTCAAACACATATACACCACCTACACGCCTATTCTCAGTCCTTGCCCCACAATGGTGGAATGAACTACCCACCCCAGTTAGGACAGCCGAATCCCATCCAATCTTTCGCCGTCGACTAAAGACGCACTTCTTCAACCATTATCTGAAATAAATTTTTTAAAATAAAATAAAAAAGATCTAACCCTAACTAACCTTACTGTCATGCACTTGTCCTAATAAACTAACCTACACTGTAACACGCAACACTTTGATGAATATTGTTACTCAGCTGATAGAGTTGTATCCTTCCTGATGACCTGTCGTACAGAACTTGTAAGTCGCTTTGGATAAAAGCGTCAGCTAAATGACTAAATGTAAATGTGAATGTAAATGCCTTGTAGAATTCCACACATAAGAAAGAAATATACTGGGATGAATAAACAAAATAGGAAATAAAATGTAGAAATGCATGCAATACATAAATAAATATGAATCTCCATATATGAAATAGAACATTTAGATAAGGTGCTACTGAGATGTTTTGGTGAGTTCTTTGTTTTTTTGTGGAAGTAGCCCTTCTTAAAAATGCATGAACATTCACTGATAATTGGTCTGTAGTGGAGTCTACAAGGTCTACATTGCCGGACCATGTAGAATCCGGACCTTGTAGACTGACATAATTCTGTGCATAGTTTAGTCTACACAGGCCATATTTCAAATAATCTAAATCTTACTTCATTCATCTTAAACATTCTTGATTTGAGGGATTGGTAGTTCCCATGAAATCTGAAGTTGTTCAAACGACAACAGCGATCCACCTTGAATGAAATCACACTGTGTTGGCTGCGTCACAGTCACGAAAGGGGCTACTTAATTCATTAATCCAATCCACTTTATTTATAGAGCACATTTAAAAACAACAAAGTTTACCAAAGTGCTGTACAAGTCCCACAACATAAGATAAAAAAAAAAAAAAATTAAAAAAAAATATATTAAAAAAAATTAATTAATTTTTTTTTAATTCGAAGCTTCGAATTAAAATCGAAGCTCGCCCCCGAAGCTTTGATTGCCAAAAAAAAATTCGAAGGTCAGCCCTAGACTGTAATCCTACCTTTTGTGTGTGTCTCGTATCCATGTGTGTCTCTGCCACCTGTGTGAGTGTGTATCTCTATACTCTACACATTCTATACTCTATACACACTCAATAGTCTATACAATTGACTATTTATTGATTGTGAGGGATCAATAAAAGTTATCCTTATACACACGCTATACTCTATACACACTACTCTATACATACTCGACATGTTCTATACTCGCTCTATACTCTATACACAATCTATACTCTATATACACACTATACTCTATACACACACTATACTCTATACACACTCTATACGCACTCTATACTCTATATATATATACTCTATACACACTCTACTCTATACACACTACATGCTATACAGTCTATACACACTCAATAAACTCTATACACACTCTACATGCTCTACAGACTCTATATACTCTATTCACACAATATACACTCTATACTCTATACATACTGTTCTGAAGGGCCAGATTAACACTGAGAATCTACGTTTTATTGTTTTATATAACTTGTATATTATTTATATATATAAGCTATATCCCTTTAAGCCTCCGTTTGAATCATAGCATTATTCGCTTTCCTCATTGGATAACGCCCTTGACGTTGGCGGCGCCAAGAATCGCGCCCCTCAGACAAGTTCAAAGACGAGTCTGGACAAGTTGAGACATGCCTGGGGCCAGCGCATTGATTCCGGACAAGAGCTTCGGTTGCGCCCTAGAAAGCCCTCTAAGTATATATATTGTGGAAGGCGCAAACAGTAGCAGTTCGTCAGAAGTAATGCAACAGCAGTAGTTGAACCTAACGTATTGTGCAGTTCGTCATTACAGTTAACGCAGTAACGTTAACCAGTTCGTCTAGTAGCAGAGTCAAGTTCGACCTAACCTAACGTGAAGTAAAGAGCTCGTCATTTAGTGTGAATCGTATTACAGCAGTTCGTGGTGTGCAGCATTAACAAGCAGTTTGTTCGTTTAGTAACTAGCGTGAACCTTAGCAAGTGTGTGTGGACTTAACGTAATTAGTATCCGAACACGAGGTGAACCTAGCAGCAGAACTATTGGACATGTGAGCATTGGAACCTACCGCGGCGATATTGTAGAACCATTATTGGTGGATTATAGTGACTTGTGGAAACGTAGTACCGTGGAGAAGAGCATCGTTAATACCATTGTCGTTTGGATTTAACTACCCTGAAGATTCTACATCGGGCTAGCTTCGGGGGCGAAGCTGGCTGGCTATCATCATTGCTATCGGGCATTGGATTACAGCTATTACCCTGCTACCGAGCACTTGGATTATAAGGACCGGATCCGTATGAGAACCCCTTTCTTCAAGTGACCAGCCTGAGTATCCGTCTATTCTTCATTCCTCTGGAGCTTACAACTCTGTGGGAGGAAATCACCAGTCTCCAGCTATACCCTCGTTTGCCCCACTATATTGCCATCTCACGCCATGCGGCGTCCGGTCTAGTATACTTAGCCTAGGAATTATTCATTCCCACTGACTTTGCTACTCTGACATTTCTAATATCATTCGCCATAAAAGAGCGACCCAGTAATTATCAGTTGTATCTCTGCATAATAATAAAATACTGTAAATGATATCTCTTTGTCACTGTGCCGTCTATTTGAGTGTCTGCCATAATAACTGTACTGTCTGGCAAGTAATAATAGTAATATGTAGTAGTGGTTTAATCTATCACAATCTTTAATACAGTCAGGGTTTTGTAACCCCTCAGTTACAATTGGTCCTTCGAGCCGGAGGGTATCAGTAATACTAATCATATTAATAATAATATGGCCAGCGGCGGACACTCTCCAAACGGCTCTCCCAAACTAGAGCGCCCTAGGCGCCAACGTCAGCCCCCTCCACACTTGGAGGACTACGCTGTCGTTCTACCTCCTAGCTTATCTAAAAAGACGTTAAGCACGGATAAAACTAATAGCTTAAGTATGCCCAACCTTATCGACTTGTCTGCCCCACTAGTAGAGACCCAAGCTGGTTTAAGCGAAACTGACTCACAGGGGGGGGGACAAGCGGGACATGACTTGACTATGCCCAACGACCACAGCGCCACCGAGATGGACCTCGGAGCTCCAGAAGATAAAGACCGCGCATCCGAGATGGACCTCGGAGCGCAAGAAGGTACAGAACGCGCACCCGAGATGGACCTCGGAGCGCAAGAGGATAAAGAGCGCGGCCCCGAGATGGACCTCGGCGCGCACCAAAGAAAAGAGTACCGCGTCTCCGAGATGGACCTCGGAGCGCGGGAGAAGATAAGAAACAGTGCCCTCGAGATGGACCGCGGAGCGCGTAAAGAGAACAGGTCAACGCCAAGCCCTGTCAACTCCAGATCACCATCATCAGCATCATCCCCAAGCGAGGCCGACCAGAGGCTAGCGCAAGTCTTGATCGCCACGCTGACAGCTTCAACCGAAAGAGACCGCCTCCAGGGTGAGCGTGACCGCCTCCAGGCGCAACAAGAGAGTAAGCGTAACCGCCTCCAGAGCGAGCGCGAACACCTCAGACTGGAAGAGAGTCGCCTCCAGGCTGACGCCGCGATGACCATCAGACTGGAAGAGAGGCGCCTCCAGGCTGAAGAAACCATGGAGCGAGACCGCGCCAATGCACAGCGCGACGCCGCCAATGCACAGCGCGAGGCGGAACGAGACCGCGCCAATGCACAGCGCGAGGCGGAACGAGACCGTCTGCAGGCGCAGATGATGGAGCAAGTGCTCCAGAGGGCGACTCCCCACTCCTCCACCCGGAGCTCCCGGAGATCATCACGACAAGGGTTGAGGGCACCTTCCCCTCCCCGACCAATCTACACGGGACCCAGCCAACGGGAAGAACCTGCCTACGTCGCCGAGAAACTAACCAAGCGACTACAAAGCCTAGCGGAGGAAGAGGGAGGACATAAAGCCCACACGCACGAACCCATCTCGGACCAGGAGGAACAGTACAGCCCCGACCTCAGCCCCGAGACGCTGCGTTACGAACCCCCAACCCGTCCCAGGGGTGAGTTTAATCAACAGTCAGCACCGAGGAGCAGTACCTGGGGGCCCGGCCTCTGGTTCCCACCCAGCACGAACCCACGACCCCACGTACGGGGAGACTCGCCAAGGAGGCCTCTCCCCCTACGCGCATCAGTGTCACAGCCATCCATGGCATCTTACATTGGGACACCCACATTCCCAGACTTTACGCGTGAAGACAGAGCGCAGTATACCGAACTGCGCATGTGTTTAGAGACCATTATGTCCGGAGTACAGGACGAGTCCTACAAATATGCCATCCTCCTCAAGCACCTTAAAGTACCCAGAGCGCACAACATAGCGCTGGCATATTCTAACTCAAGGACCCCCTACTCTGACGCCCTGGTGGCCCTCGACGCGTGTTATGGACGTACATGGGACTATGTAATTCAAGAGATACGGGAGATTGAACGCCTCCCCCCAGCTAAAGACAATAGAGCCCTGGATGACCTATCCATTAAAGTACAATCCCTGGTAGGGATGCTCGGGTCACAGAAGGAGAAGGGGATGTACGAGTTATACGCCAACTCCAACGTGGAGCGGATACTAGAGAAGCTCCCCCCCCCCAGCCCGCCAAGAACGTTTTCGGCGGCAAAGAGATCACCGTGACCCCCACGGCCCAGAACAATCACTCCTAGACCTTGCTGACTTCCTAGCCAGAGAGGTCAGCAGCCTACGGATCGACACCTTCGCGTGGGGCGGCTCTAACCCTAAAGATGGACCTAGAAGGTTTAAAGACAACGGCAGGCCCGTCACCGTGATGCACCAGGCCGAGGCGGTGTCACGGCAGACGAGTCCCAACCCCCACGCCAAGGAGAAATGGAAGGCTGCCTGTCAGTACTGCGACAGTGAACACTGGCTGTCACAGTGCGACGCCTTCAAAGGACTGACTACAGCCGAAATAAGTCAGTGGCTTAAGGATAACCGCCGCTGCTTCCGCTGCGCGCGCGGCCACATGGCCGCTGAGTTCCGCCTCAAGAAAAGGTGCGGCAAGTGTGACGGCGCCCACCTAAAAGTCCTGCACGAGAGCAATAAACGCTCACCAGGAAACCAAAGTAGGCCCATCACCGTGATGTACCAGGCCGAGTCGGTGTCACCACAGACCAGTCTTAACCCCCCCGCCAAAGAGGAATGGAAGATCGCATGCTATTACTGCAACAGAGAACACTGGCTGGCACAGTGCGACGCGTTCAAGGGACTGACCATCGCCGAAATGGATCAGTGGATTGAGGCTGACCCCCCCAGACGCCACTTACCGCGAATCACTGTGCGAGGCCCCCAAGCGGAGATTAGCCCTACAAGGCAACTCACCAGCAGAAGTACTATACATAGACCCTGCGAAGAGCGGGAGCTCCCGAGTGCTCCTCAAGGTGGTCCGAGTGCTCCTGAGCTACGGGGACAAGGTACTCGACACCTACGCCGTCCTCGACGACGGGTCAGAAAAGACTCTCCTCCTCGCTTCCGCCGCGACCCAGTTGGGCCTGCGGGGTCCAGAGTAAACAATGACAATCCGTACCATTCGTCGACTTACAAACAATAAAGGGTGAAAACGTCTCATTCACCATAGCAGCGGTCGAGCAGCCCGAGAAGCGGTACAGCATCACCAAGGCGTTCACAAGCCACGACATAGGTCTGTCACGCTATGACTACCCCATCCCACAGCTGATGGAGAAGTACGCGCACCTACGCCGACTGCCCATACCGCTCATCAGCGGCGCCACACCGACCCTACTCATTGGCTCCGACCACGCGGACCTCATTGTCCCAACCAAGGCAGCCCACATCGGACCCAAAGGATGCCCAGCCGCGGTTAAGACCCGACTGGGGTGGACGCTCCAGGGCCCTCTCTCCGGGCCCTCCAACCGACCAACGATCACACGCTGCCTTTACACCAAGGTGAGCGACACAGACAACACTCTCCTACAGCCCATTGAGAGGCTATGGACATTAGACGCGATGCCATCCAAGACCGAATGCAAGATGGTTCGGCCCAAAGAGGACAAGTACGCCATCGCTCTACTAGATCAAAGGACTACGAGAGTCAAGGTCGACGGAGTGTTCAGACACGCAACCCCACTCTTGAAGCGGACGAAGATGCCTGTGAGAGAACCGAGGGCTCAAGAAGAGGGAGTTCTGAACTCCACGCCCCTCAGCTACGCTCCAAGCGACGTAGCTGACCTCGAACCCATCACCCCAAACTACCTCTTGATGGGGCGGCCGGACCCGGCCCCTCCTCAGACGGTGTACAGACAGGACGACAGGAACGGACGGAGGCAAAACAAAGGAGATGATTGTGGACTTCAGGAGGTCGGGGGTCAAGGACTACAGCCCCCTCAGCATCGACGGGGCACCGGTTGAGAGAGTCAACAGCTTTAAGTACCTCGGAGCCTACATATCCGAGGACTTGACATGGACCACACACATTAACAGTGTTGTGAAGAAGGCACGACAACGCCTCTACTTCCTCAGGCGCCTAAGGAAGTTCCAAGTCAGCCAGAAGATCCTTAAGAACTTCTACTCATGTACAATAGAGAGCATCTTGACCGGCAACATCACCTCCTGGTTTGGGAATAGCACTGCACAAGACCAAAGCAGACTACAAAGAGTGACACGTTCAGCCGAACGCACAATTGGAGGGGGGCTCCCCACCCTCCAGAACATTTACTACAAGCGTTGCAAGGGCAAGGCTAAGAGAATCATTAAAGACTCCAGTCACCCGAACAACTGCCTCTTTGAACTGCTGCGGTCAGGCAAGCGATACAGGAGTCTCAAGGCGAGCACAGAAAGACTCAGAAGAAGCTTCTATCCCCAGGCCATCAGGCTGCTAAACGAACAATGAATGAACACTACACAACAACAACCACCAAACGCACATAGCACACACATCCACACGCACACACTCACTTTAAACAAACACACTGTAGCACCCACTCCACACACTTATAGCACACACCCACTTTAAACAAACACACTGTAGCACCCACTCCCCACACTTTATATTTATGGATGAAGGATTGCACTACAACTCGTACACCTTACTGTAAATTGTACCTAAAATTGTACCTCATCCCATTTCTGCTTTGCACTAGATAGTACTGTACATTAGTACACTGCATAGTATTGTGTATTGTATATTATATGGTAACTCAGAACATTGTACATATGTCTATACCGAACACTGTGACCTCATTTTCTTCTTCTAAATTCATGCTATATTATGTTATTATGTTATTTGATACTATCTTGTCTAGCACAGTCTCTGGAGCGTAACAGTAAGAAGCATTTTGTATGAAAGTATTCTGTACTTCTGTATGACAACTATTAAAGAACTTGAACTTGAGGATGTGGAGACACAACCAAGCACAGATCGACCAGTCTTGGGCCCGCTTCCTCCTACGCTACCTACCATCCCTTCCAGCCCGTCAGAAGTGGGTAAAGGACAGGGACAACCTGAAGGTGGACACAGTCGTCATGATAATAGACCAGTCACTACCCCGAGCTATGTGGCCGGCCGGCCGCGTGAGCAGAGTGATTACTGGTGCCGATGGGAAGGTCAGAGCGGCAGAAGTCATCGTCCAAGGGCGGACTTACACCCGACCTGTGGCTAAGTTGATAGAGCTGCCGGAGATCCCTGACTTCCCTGACGACGACCATGACCCACTGACTTTGTAGATTGTTCCAACTCCTCATAACAAAGTATGGAGAAGTTGACTGGACACTAATATTAATCTGTGCCCCTTTACTAATTAGGTGCGGACTAATTAGGAGGCGGCTGTTCTGAAGGGCCAGTTTAACACTGAGAATCTACGTTTTATTGTTTTATATAACTTGTATATTATTTATATATATAAGCTATATCCCTTTAAGCCTCCGTTTGAATCATAGCATTATTCGCTTTCCTCATTGGATAACGCCCTTGACGTTGGTGGCGCCAAGAATCGCGCCCCTCAGACAAGTTCAAAGACGAGTCTGGACAAGTTGAGACATGCCTGGGGCCAGCGCATTGATTCCGGACAAGAGCTTCGGTTGCGCCCTAGAAAGCCCTCTAAGTATATATATTGTGGAAGGCGCAAACAGTAGCAGTTCGTCAGAAGTAATGCAACAGCAGTAGTTGAACCTAACGTATTGTGCAGTTCGTCATTACAGTTAACGCAGTAACGTTAACCAGTTCGTCTAGTAGCAGAGTCAAGTTCGACCTAACCTAACGTGAAGTAAAGAGCTCGTCATTTAGTGTGAATCGTATTACAGCAGTTCGTTCGGTGTGCAGCATTAACAAGCAGTTTGTTCGTTTAGTAACTAGCATGAACCTTAGCAAGTGTGTGTGGACTTAACGTAATTAGTATCCGAACACGAGGTGAACCTAGCAGCAGAACTATTGGACATGTGAGCATTGGAACCTACCGCAGCGATATTGTAGAACCATTATTGGTGGATTATAGTGACTTGTGGAAACGTAGTACCGTGGAGAAGAGCATCGTTAATACCATTGTCGTTTGGATTTAACTACCCTGAAGATTCTACATCGGGCTAGCTTCGGGGACGAAGCTGGCTGGCTATCATCATTGCTATCGGGCATTGGATTACAGCTATTACCCTGCTACAGAGCACTTGGATTATAAGGACCGGATCCGTATGAGAACCCCTTTCTTCAAGTGACCAGCCTGAGTATCCGTCTATTCTTCATTCCTCTGGAGCTTACAACTCTGTGGGAGGAAATCACCAGTCTCCAGCTATACCCTCGTTTGCCCCACTATATTGCCATCTCACGCCATGCGGCGTCCGGTCTAGTATACTTAGCCTAGGAATTATTCATTCCCACTGACTTTGCTACTCTGACATTTCTAATATCATTCGCCATAAAAGAGCGACCCAGTAATTATCAGTTGTATCTCTGCATAATAATAAAATACTGTAAATGATATCTCTTTGTCACTGTGCCGTCTATTTGAGTGTCTGCCATAATAACTGTACTGTCTGGCAAGTAATAATAGTAATATGTAGTAGTGGTTTAATCTATCACAATCTTTAATACAGTCAGGGTTTTGTAACCTCTCAGTTACACATACTCTATACACTCTATACTCTATATACACTATATTCTATACATACTCTATATACTATACGCTTTACACCCTATACACACTCTACATGCTCTATACTCTATACTATATACACACTATACACACTCTACACACAATCTATACTCACTCTATGCACTATACACACACTATACACACTATATACTCACTCTACACTGTATACTCTAGACTCAGAATGTGGTCTCTCCTCATTACAGTAAACAGAAAGCCCACCAGACGAGTGTAGAGAGGGAACAGACGTGTCTTTTATCTCCTCCTCCAGAGGAACAGAGTGAAAGCCTGCGCTGCCTTTGTCTGCGAGGATCAAAAGGATCTTTAGCTGACATGTGACTCTCTCACACTCCTTCAAAAAGTTGACATTAATCATTTGATGTGTGAGGCAAAGGGATGGGGGGGGGGGGTCTCCAACACCTCAAATACTTATTTAGTGGTGCATTGTGATGGGTGTCTTAGACGGCTTGTTAAGACCCGGACATCATATCCAACAATTGGATTCTTATTTTTTTTCTTTTTTTATGGTCCTCTCCAACTATTACTGAGCAATTAACCTTATATTTAATCTTTCCATCTCAACAGGCAGATTTCCTAGTGTTTGGGAAAACAGCCCATGTGATTCCTTTACATAAAGAAGGTGATGAGGATGATTTTAAATAATTACCGCCAAATCCCCAAATTACCCTGCTTAGCTAAAATCCTGGTAGCTTTGGTGAACAATCAACTTAAATATTTTCTTTCAAGTCACTCAGTACTTAGTCTCCACCAATCTGGATTTAAAGCTAATCACAGCACCATTGCAGCTATTAAATTCCTTACAAATGATATAATATCTGCATTAGATAGAAAGAAACACAGTGCTGCCCTTTTTGTAGATCTTTCTAAAGCACTCTTACAAAGATGATCCAATATTGGGTTGGATAGAAAGGCTTGTGTGATTGGTTTCAAAACCATTTGTTTGAGAGGCAACAGTGTGTGAAGTCGGCAAATGCCCAGTCTGAATTCTTGACAGAGCAGTGTGTCGAAGTGTCCTTGAGCAAGACACTTAACCCCTAACTGCTCCCAATGAGCAGGTTGGCACATTGCACGGTTGTCTCTGCCGTCGGTCTGTGAATGTGTGAGTGAACAGGTGAATGTGAGGCATCTCAATCGCATCGGCGACCCTGAGAGACAATTGCATGTGTGTGTGTGTGTATTCCTCTGTGTGTGTGTGCCGCCCATTGCATGTCATTGTGTCGTTGCATGCCGAATAAAGACCTCTCTCTAAAGAGGTCCTGCATTATTAAGTTGTAAAGCACTTTGGATAAAAGTGCTATATAAATACAGTCCGTTTACCATTTACCAAATACCATGTAATATCAAAGTAGCTTCACTGAGCTTCAGGCTTTCCTAAAAGTCACTTACTTTAACCCAGCTGAAAGTCACTTGTAACCCAGATGGTCTGACAAAGTGCACCCCCCCCCCCCCCCCCTGACACACACTTGGCCGTGCTTTCACAATGTTATGGTTTCCTGAGTTACAGCCCCTCTCTTAGGAGTACTATTTACCCTTATTAAAGTCATTAGAGCCCAGATGGGCCTCGTCAAGCCGACACGTTGGAACTTAAGCCTGTTCCGCGCTACAACGGCATCCAGGGCAGACCCGAGTGCTCCGTCTCGCACCACGTCTGGGATGAGCTGTCCAAATCATCATCTCAGACTCTGTTCTCATGATGCTGCCTAAGGCTAAGGGTTAAGGAGACATGCATCTTCATAATACCGTCTTCCTGTGACTTAAAGGGTGATTAGACCAGCTTTTGCGTTGGCCTTACCTAACTAATTGTACCTGTTTAGGATCTATTTTTTCCTTTCCTTGCCTTACCCTATGCTGAAGGCTCGTAATATCAACAACCATTCTCAACCTCTGACCTCAAGATGACGTGATAATACAAAGGCAGGGGCGGGGTATGTCACTGTGATTCCAGAATTCACTCAATTGAAACTCCGGTGAAATGAGAGATACTGTAAGTGTCGTGATAACATTGTGAGATGAATGAAGAGATGAGGTTCTGACTCTTCCTCATGCCAACTCTGTAGCTCCTGTGGTTAATCCAGTCGCTAATCCTTTGAGTGTACATTTTCTTTTGGCACTGCCATTTCTGCGGCGGTCTAATACAATAATTGCGTAGTCTTATGCCTTTTTAGTGCATCACAAGAACAGATTTCATTCATATTTGTGGGAGTCGCGGTATAAAATAATGCAGTTTTGTTATCTTCAGCAGCTGCAGTCTTCTCAACAGACTGTGATGTTTGAGTGTTTGCCAGCTGAATTCCCCCGGAGTCCCGGTGTACACAGATCATAAAGGACCTTGTCTTTTATAGATCCCGTATATGGAGAGGGACCCCCCAGGCTACAAGGAGAGGAGCAAAAGTGGGCTTTCTGCCATTTAGGAATTCCCATCTTTTATATAAAAAATAAATAATTCAAAAGAAAAGAAATTGGCAGGTTGTGGAGTAATATTTCTGTGATGGGACACACAGGAAGCGTACTGTGTATTTACCAGGCCAAATATAATTAATGAATGAAGCCTTGTGTATATTTACCATGCCAATATAACTATATCAATAGAGGTCATATTTCCAACCAGACAGAAAGTTGAACAAACATCAGTCAACGCTACGTATTAGGAGGAGTGTCCATTTTTCTTCTTTTTCTTCTTTTTAAATGTATTTTTTTTCCAGCCCAGAATGTTTTTCCCTGGCTCCCCTGGAACAATGAGCTGCGATGGAACGTGTACCTCGTCTTTCCATCAGCAGTCTTTATGAGCCGGAACAGTTAAGCCTTTCCCAAAGCTGCCTTGGCCTCACTCTACCAGACTGAGCTACTCCTTCACCGCACACACACACACACACACGCGCACACGCACACGCACAGTCTCCACCAACCCATTACATGTTTCATTTTGTCCTAATTAATATGTTGTGCCAAAAGAAAAGATAATTGCACTCGGGCAGCTTATTCCAGCGCGAGTGCCAGCATTCTGCTTTGAGTATACACACTGTGAGTATGTCGGGTCTGATGCAGTTAAACCTGTTGACAGCCGGATTAATAGGAGCCGTTTTACCTTTTCACACGTTTAATGACGTTAACAATTTGGCCTGCTTTTTTTATTTCCTGTGTAGGCATGGCAACTGAGATTCAGCCACCTGATTGGCTACGGGGCCAAGTATTATTCCTACCTCATGTCTCGAGCCGTGGCCTCAATGGTGTGGAACCAGTGCTTCGTTCAGGACCCTTTAAACAGGTGAGACAGCCTTTGATTGTTGGCCTAAAATACCTTTTTCCCTCTTTTTCCCTCAGTATATTGCTGTACCGCAAGTCCAGCTGCCATGAGTCTAACAGTTAGGTGCCTGACTGTCTGAGGTGGTCACTGAGTCAGCGTTGAGGACCGTGTAGATTACACACCAACAAAAACACACAGGACACAGGTCCATCTATACTAGAGAAACCAGGCTTGTTTTGTTTTATTGAGACAGTAGGGAGGCAGAGAGGGAGACGGAGTAGGGGAGAAACCTTCCATCTGGTTTACATCCCCGGCTAGCAGGGGTGTACATGTGGTCACACAGGTGGGGGGTCTTAAGGCTCACTGTTTCAGGTGCTTTAGCGCACGCCAATACACACTCCTTGCACTTTCGCCCCTTGCACTTTCATGACGACCCAACGGCTACAGTACATACAGAGGAAACCAACCACAGACGATCTAAATGTGCGTCAGAAGACGGCGTTGCTAGAAGACTTGAGAGGCACACGCCAGGCCCGCGCGCCAAATGCAGACCATCGGTTGAGCCTCAACTCAGCCTCAACTCAATCAATCAATCAATTCAATCAAAACTCAATCACATCATAAGGATGGCACGTTAACCAGCGGGTGAAGCATGAATGAGCCTTTAACCAATACACCATCTCTGGGTGTGTTTGTTTATGCAGTTTGGATGGTTTGTTAATCTGGTATATCCGATTCTCTCGCGCTCGCAGATAAAATGTGCAGTGTGCTACTACTATATATACCATGTATATTATTATTATTATTATTATTATTATTATTATTATTATTATTATTATTATTATTATTATTATTATTATTATTATTATTATTGATAGAATATACAGCCATTCCACTATTTCTATTATGTTCTACTCTATTATTATTACTATTTCTATTATCTTTTTTCCTGCCTGTACCTCCCCTCCCCCACGCTGCCATGACACCTGGATTTAAGGGGATTAATAAAAGAACACTTGACTTGACCAATTCCCATTAACACTTTAATCGCCGTAAACGCCGTAACTCGTCATTGCCCGCCATGCTCATTCTGCCGAAGACGCCGTAACACGTCTTTTTTATATCAATATTTCAAAAATCTGTGATCGAAATCATATTTCTCCTCCGGGGACCTGAGATATACTGCTGATCTCCACTCAACTCTCTAACGGTTCAAGAGCGCCATCTGGTGGCCGATCGGCAGATCGGCCAACAGGAAGTGACGCGCCAAACAGGAAGTGCTCATCCATATTTCGTCCGGGCACTCGCGATCGTTAGCCGGACTCCATCTCGACACACTGGATAATCAATCGCTCGCCCTAACTCAATAAACAACGTTATTTGGACGTATATAGTATTATACAACCTGGAAATGGTTCATCTAGATCAACATCCCATAATCGAAAACTGTCTACTCCAAGCTGATCGTCCAACGGCGCGAGGAAGATACGGTAAGATCCAGCGTTATTTTCTAACGTGTTCCATATAAACTGCTCTGATGATCATATGACCCACACTAGGTGAATGATATAACGTTGCCCACGGAATTATAAACGACCCCCCGCCCATCCGGTCATCATCAGATGATACGTAGTAACTTCTAGAAGTACCTCCAGTTGAAATTTTTATCTGGCACCGATCGCTACCAAACTGTATTTGATCATCAATATAATGCATTTGGGGCTATAAATCAAGTTCTGGAGAAAGCTGCAGAAAACGATAAAAACATACTTATACTTTAGACCATATTTTAGTATGAATATGTGAATGAAAAAGTATAACGTTGTTACACCCTGAACAATGGATATAGGACATTGAATGGGCCATAATAATGTCAATTTAGCAATAGAATTTAAAAAGGTATAGCCCTGCAAAGAAGGGGAACTTCTCCATAGACAAATAGAGCTGGCTAGGGATGGTAAATTATGAATTTAACCATCACTTTGAGTGCCAACGATGAGATTTCTCGTTAGTTCATGCCAACCGTTGAGTGCCAACAACGTTTTTTTTATTAGCGATTTTCATTCATATTTCATCAATCTAGCCTCCCGTTACCACTGGGACTCTGTCTGAGCTCCATTGGGAAAATACCTCCCCCTATCATCTCTCCTGGTGGTATTGCACCCCTTTGGATTGGATTGAATGAAAAGCATGGAGAAAAAAAATCCTGCTTCCACATTTTACTTGTCAGACAAGTAACCCGAGACGATCGAAGTCATTGCCGAGCCGCAGAACAGCGGAGAATGTGTGTTTACAGTAGGGATGTGCATCTCCATCACGAGGCCGATGCGATGCGCATCTTGATATGGTGCCAACGATATGATACATTAACGATACATTTGAAGCACCGGGCGATGCAATGCGATACGATTCACCCCCTGTTGAGATACGATACGATTCGATACGATTTGATTCAACATAATGCGATTCGGGGCGATACGATGCGATTCAACACGATGCAAAATAATGATAAAATGTTATGGTATGACAGAGGATTTGGTTGTATTCCTTATATGCAGCTTATATTATTATTAAAAATAAAATAATTACTGTAAGACAATTTATATAAAAACTCTTGGGTGCCTAAGAAGACTTTTGCATAAACTGTCTTTTCTATCCACTTTAGCTAAAAACACACACACAATGTATATACACACTACTGTGAGACAATAATAATCATACACAAAGGGATAATGGCTTATAGCAGACTTAATGATTTATTTATATAAACGTTATTTATATTGTAACGTTTGGCCACTTTAAATCATTAGAGAGAGAGAGAGAGAGAGAGCCCCTCCCCGTCTGAGTTGCCGTCGACAGTTAATGATGTCACACACACTAGACTAGGATGTCCTCCACACGTCAACAACACACGGAGCCTGCCTGGATATGCCCGATGCATGAAGCGATATAATTAAGAAACTAATAGCCAATAAATGTGAAGTTATCTTTGAACCCCTGTTGTCAAGCGTATACCCCCCCCTCCTCACTAATGGAACTGGTGTTGCAGAGTCACGTTAGTTAGTTAGTTAGACACTAGTTTAGCGTTAGGGGTTTAGCATGTTGATCAATTATATTCATGTCTCCTCCTCGACTTCCACTGTTTGTTGATAACTGTGACGCGGCTCTCGCCTTAGCAATAGTATCTGCTGTGTGTGCACTCACAGTGCACTGCTGACAGAAGTGGATGAGAGGAAATTATATGAATGCATCGGTTTTGACCGACGCAAAGACGCTACAACAAGATGCATCGCGAGTTCAGCCTGAAATTTTGCCGATGCGCACTTATTCCACCGGTGCACTCGCATCGTGAACGTGTATGCCGGCGCACCGATGCAAATCGATGAATCGTCACATCACTAGTTTACAGTACCCAGCGTTGGATCAATAAACGCGATCGATATTTCAAATGGCGATCAGGAATTGGAATAATCTTTTTGGAGAACATCTGATCTGAGGTAAGGAATCTATTTTACCAGTCTTGGGATAATCAGAGCTTTTTTCACCTATATATCAACGTGGGCCCTATGTGTGTGTGTGCTGATCAGGAAATGGATAATCGATTTTTCAGCCCGCTGCATTCCTGTGTGTTAGTTGGTTGGATCCACTACACTCCGGTTACTACTGAACGGACGTGTTTTTACGGACCTCCCAAACTTTCAAACTTTAGACTGTTTTCTTTCTTTCTACCATTTTTTAACCAGTGATCTTAACTGATCACTGTGACTTTTGCTCTTATCGTTTATACTGTTGGATTTATTGGTTTTATGTGACTTTTTACTGGACGTGACCTAAAGCTAGCGGCGCTTGTTGTTGCCATAGCTACAGCTACACGCTACAGTACTCACAGTGCTAAACTCCCCCGAGGAAATGGCTCCAACATCAGATGTCGCAGAAATGCGAACGGAACTGAAGACCATCGAGATACTAGTAATGGATCTTCTCAAGCGTCAAACGGAGCTCATGTCCAAGCTGGCTAGCATGGAAAAAGCGGACGCAGGCTGCACCAGTAGTCCCTCCTGGGCGACAGTGGTGAGGGGCCGAAGGAAGCTCTCCCTTCCTCTATATGATCCCTTTGATTCACCTCAACTATCAAACCGATTCAATCCTCTTTGTAATGATCGCAGCCTCCTAGGCTCTCCCTCGCTTCCGTCTCCTGCTGCTAGTACTGTAGCTTTGCTCAAAGACTATCCGATGCTAGCTACTAGCCTAGCTACTAGCCAGGCTCCAAGCGAAGCTGCCAGGACGGCGGCCCTCTCCAGCTCACGACTCAACCATGGAAATATATCTACAACCCAGAGCAGAAAGCGCTCTGCCCTGTTTGCTCTCGCATCGCCAAGCTCCCCAGACTCACGCGATGGGTCCGACTCCCCAAAGTTTAAACGTCCTCGTCTGCGGTGCTCTGCAGCCCATACCAGTATGATCATTCAAACGGCGAGTGTCATCGATGGAAATGCCGCTGTGAACGAGCCCCTCCACACGGCGCTGCTGCCCGACCAACCGTCTAACTCCGCCAGCAATGCAGACGCTACTCCTGCGGCTTTTCACCATAGAAACCTGGCCATCTACGACAGGGAATGCATCCAGGAACAGCCAGAGATCCTACTCATCGGAGATTCCATCACCAGGTTTTTGCAAATACCACACGGCATTACGTATTGTTTTTCCGGTTTAAAAGTTACTGACTTACTTGAGTGTACTCCCGAAATCATCGAGAGATATCCGTCCGCCCACACCGTTATCATTCATATCGGAGCAAATGACGTAATGGCTAGACAATCCGTTAAACTCCAATCTGACTTTGAATCACTAATACTCACTATTGAAAGCCTGGGTAAAATATGCATTGTGTCTGGCCCCATTCCATCCATAGGTCGTGGATCTGAGCGATTTAGCCGTCCTGGTTGCACAAATGGCTACAGACCCACTGTACTACTATAGGACTTTGCTATATAAATAACTTTGATCTGCTCTGGTCCAGGAAAGACCATTACAGACCCGATGGCATCCATCCAAACATATCAGGGGTAAATGTGCTAATACATAACGTCATACAAAGTATAGCATCACTGGCCTGACAACCAACCATATCTAGCTCTGTAGACTATATACAGAAGCAGCCTAAACTACAAAAAAACACGTTGAGTGTCATCCCGATTCTGATCACCAAAAGACTAATCAATTACTCATTATCACGTCCCATATGTAAATCTAACCTTATCAATATCAGTGTTCAACCACAGACTATCTCACACCCCACTACAGAACCCGTACAGCTAAAACTAGCACTGTTCAACGTTAGAGCGCTGAAACAAAAATCATTTCTGATAAATGAACTCATAGTAAAACATGGTGTACATTGTATGTTTTTAGTAGAGACATGGTTAGACAATATCACTGGTGTAGCAACACTGATTGAGACCTGCCCTTCCAATTTTAAATTCTATCAATCAAACAGACAGAGTGGGAGGGGAGGCGGAATAGCAGCAATCATCTCCACTCAATTTGTGTGCAATGATATTGACCTGGGAAAATTTTTATCATTTGAATACCTTGCTATTGTATTGAAAACAGAAATGCCAGTAATATGTGTGACATTGTATCGACCACCAAGGTACTCGCCACTCTTCATACAGGAATTTTCAGAACTCATATCGATCTGCATTACCAGGTATGATAGAATCATTCTTAATGGAGATCTAAACATTCATATCAACAAAAAGGATGACCCCAGGGGTTGTGAGTTTCTGAACCTACTGGACAGTTTTGGACTGATGCAACATGTTCACGAGGCCACCCACCAACATGGCAACACTCTGGACCTACTAATAACAACAGGGCTAAACATTGAGAATATATCAGTAAAACAAATTCCAATTTCTGACCATTATTGTGTGTTCTATGGTACAAGCCTAATATTACATAAGACCAGAAGCGAATTCCTAGTTCACAGAAGGCTTCTGGACGCTAGAGCTGAAGCAAAATTCTCTAGTATGAAGAAATCATATGACCAATGCAGTGAATCCTCCTTAAATCAGCAAGTGCAAAACTTCCACAGCACCTTGTCAACTGTGTTAGATACTGTTGCCCCTCTAAAGGTTAAAAAGGTAAAAACTGATAGAATCTCTCCATGGCTAAATAAAACCAATGTTAAAGATAACAAGAGAAAATGTAGGATAGCCGAGCGAAAATGGAGGAAACTCAAACTCACAGCTCACTTTAATTTATACAAAGACGCCATGGGCGCATACAATAAGGCAATACAACTTGCGAGAAAGGAATATTTTTCCAAAATGATCTCAGAAAATATGGGTAACTCCAGGGTACTTTTTTCCACCATTGACCGGCTGATTAACATACCACCCCCCCATATACCGCAGCAATCAGCCACAAAATGTGAAGAGTTCGCAGTTTTCTTTAATGAAAAAATATCATTGATTAGAGCAAGCATTACCGCTGATATAGATCTGGCTGTGAGTGAAACCCCACCTGAGATAACTATGGGGGAATTCACATGTATTACATTACCTGACCTCTGTAAGATTGTCTCTGAGTGTAATTCCGCCACCTCCTGCCTCGATCCTATACCAACAGCATTTCTCAAGCGGGTGTTTGATAGTGTCTCAAATCATGTCCTTGAAATCATAAATATGTCTCTTCAAACAGGCACTTTTCCAGATGCATTTAAAACGGCTGTAGTAAAACCACTACTAAAGAAAACAAACTTAGATGTAAACGAACTAAAAAGCTATAGGCCAATATCGAACCTTCCATTTATCAGCAAGATATTAGAAAAGATAGTCTCAGTACAAATAAACTCCTTTCTCAAAGATAATAACATCATGGAGGAACTACAATCAGGTTTCAGAACAAATCACAGCACTGAAACTGCCCTTACCAAAATAGTTAGCGACCTCAGGCTAAACTCTGATGCTGGCAAAGTCTCAATTCTTGTCCTATTGGACCTTAGTGCAGCGTTCGATACGATTGACCATAATATCTTGATCAGTCGTCTTGAAAGACTGGTTGGCTTTTCCGATCATGTACTAAATTGGCTCATAACATACATTAAGGGGAGAAGGTTCTATGTTAAGCTTGGAGACAATGTATCCGAGGAACATGACAGCAATTTTGGAGTCGCACAAGGAAGCTGCCTTGGTCCATTACTCTTCTCACTATATATGCTGCCCCTCGGGGACATCATTCGAGACCACAATGTATGCTTCCATAGTTATGCTGATGATACACAACTATATATCTCCGCAGAACCAAATAACACTACAGCCATACAGTCCATTACAAATTGTCTGTTAGCAATAAACAAGTGGATGAACAATAACTTCCTAAAATTAAACGAAAGTAAGACCGAAATCCTATTGATCGGCCCAAAAGCGAAAAGGGAAGTGCTTTGTAAAAACCTGGGGAGTCTGTCATCCTATGTAAAGACTGAGGTTACAAGCCTAGGTGTCATCTTGGACTCAGACCTGACCTTTAAGTCTCATATAAATAAGGCCATGAAAACGTCATTCTTCCACCTAAGAAACATAGCGAAAGTAAGACCTTTCGTAAATAAAAAGGATGCAGAGAAACTTATTCATGCTTTTGTATCAAGTCGGCTTGACTATTGTAATGCACTGTTCACTGGTCTTCCCAAAGCAACCATTGGGAAGCTTCAGCTTATCCAAAACTCTGCAGCTCGATTACTAACTCATACAAGGAGAAGAGAACATATCACTCCAGTCCTGGCCACTCTGCACTGGCTTCCAATAACTCATAGAATTGATTTTAAGGTCCTTTTCCTAACATATAAAGCTCTTAATGAGCAAGGCCCAAAATACATAGCAAATTCCCTAGTTAGTTATCTGCCCTCAAGAACGCTACGGTCATCCACTACAGGTTTACTAGACACGCCCAGAAACCAAAAAAGGATAGGAAGTATGGCATTTGCCAACTATGCCCCAAAACTATGGAACACACTACCAACACACATCAGAAACGCCAGCTCTATACACATTTTTAAAGGAAAATTAAAAACGTACCTATACAGTCTAGCTTACAAATAGTTATGGCTTGGAAAAACCTGATGGATCCATGAGGCTAGGATAAGCCTTGTGGACCCAACTTTTTAGATGAAGGAACGGGTACATAGGAGACACGCCTCCAGTTTTTCAAAAGTTTTTGACACGCCTCAGCTTCTGAGCTGAACGGTCGTGTTTTTGCGGACCTCCCAAACTTTCAAACTTTTTAGATGAAGGAACGGGTACATAGGAGACACGCCTCCAGTTTTTCAAAAGTTTTTGACACGCCTCAGCTTCTGAGCTGAACGGTCGTGTTTTTGCGGACCTCCCAAACTTTCAAACTTTAGACTGTTTTCTTTATACGTTTTTCTTTTTCTTTCTTTCTACCACAATACACGGCCACTGATGGATCCATGGGACTTGGTAAAGCACTATGGACCCAACTATGACCACTGATAAAAACGTAACTACACTAGCGTTATAAGAGCTAAACATTGCTACCTACCATACAAGTGCATTGGTTTAGTGCACTTCCGGTTGCCACTGAGCGGAAATGTTTGTGCGGACCTGTTCTCCCAAACTGGTAAGCAAATTACTGTTTTTACGTTATTTTCATTTTTACGTTACTATTATTATTATTATATATTTTTTTAAACATTGATCTTAACTGATCACTGTGACTTTATTGCTTTTATCGTTATATATGCCTATAATTGTGTACAGCACTTTGAGCTACATGACATGTATGAAAGGTGCTTTATAAATACTTACTTACTTACTTACTTACTTACTTACTTCTATAGCGTGCATAAGTACACATATACTATCGATAATCTAGCGTTTATTTGAAAACTATTCATAAATAGGCCGAAAAATGACAGTTTTTTGTGTATTCCAGTATATTCCACAGAATCACAGAATCTTCTGAAATTTTCTGGAACTTTCATAAAACGAGCGTTTTTCAAAATGGTATAAAACGGAAATGAACCGATAAAAAAAAACAATCCGTTTCGACAATGTTGACTGCAAACAAGTCATTGATAAGCGACGGCCATATTATACACATAGCCATAATTTAAGATATAGTTTATGCGTTCGCAAATATGAGAGCTCTATCATTGAAGTGGGTGGTGGCACGCAACAGGGTTCCGGGGCACCGGACCCGTGGCACGGAAAGTGTTAAAGGGGACATGCATAGCTATTCCTTTCACTATTTGGGCAACTTTACACAATTCCTGTGAGTCTATGGAACACATCTGTAAAGTTTTTTTCCCAAAAATGTATTGTTTTGTGTTTCTAATCAAGTATTCTAAAGCAGCATTTTTCCACTTCAAGATTTCAAGCTGTTTTGGGCTTGGCTCCGCCCATAAGCGCTTTGAGTGACAGTCACCCACAGTCAGGCAGACAGGCAGACCGAGAGAGATATAGAGAGATAGAGGAGGGGGATACACGGGACAATGCATTTGTAACTTGTTTCAAATGACAATATATACCCCTGTGAATATTATTGCACGGATCGGAATATGGGCGTGCGTGTGGGAGCGTGCGCAATGATATTTTGACAGTGATATGCGAGTGCTCCCGACTGCGGGGGAGAAGCTCCATCCCCGCGCGCACACACATTTACACACACTCCTGCACGCGGTCGGGAGGTTGTGTGTGTCCCTCTCTCTCTCTCTCTCCCTCTATCTCTCTCTCTCCCTCTCTCTCTCTATTTATCTCTCTCTATCTCTCTCCCTCGCTCGTTCTCCGCTGTCTGTCGGCACCCGCGCACGTCAACCCGATGGACATTGGCCAATGGACAGTTTTTTTGGTGGTACTAAAGCTGCCCTTCCTGTATCGTTGGGCAACAAGCATCTTTATGATGCTTGTTAAATGTGGCCCGTTGTGTGTCTCCACTTTATAAACTCTATGATTAGACCCCATTATCAAGGTGTGTCTACTAGCCCTATTGTATTATTCCAGCGGCATGACTACATGTATTGATTCGTAGGGTGCTACTCAATCCAACATATTAAATGAATGAAAAAAGTGTTGTTTACACTATATCAATCAGAGGCATTCACTGATATGCTTCTTTATATTTACTCTCACCTGAACTAATATGTCAAGAAATAGTATCAATCACTTCCTCTTACATGTGGCAGAATGTTATTTATCGTTTCTTGGGGATAAATATTACAGTATGTCTTTGAATATCACACACGTCTGTGTGTTTATTATAATTCTTTATTTTATATATATATATATATATATATATATATATATATATATATATATATATATATATATATTCTTTTTTTTTTCTTTTTTTTTTACCAATAATACTTGGTGAGAGTTACATTGTAGGGCTGGGAAGTAGGGCTGGGAAATATCATAATATTCAGAAAGACTTTCAATAACTGCTTGGGTTTGGAAAATCATGTTAAATTCAGTGTATTGTTCATCATACTGGACTGCAGCGTAAGTAGAAGTGTAATACTGTATAGTATAGAGTCATGCTTAAACTTTAATTTTCAATGAACATTCTCAAATATTTAAAAAAGAATAATGAGATCTGAGACACACATTCACACACATTCTCACACACACTTACATATATCTGAGACACATCCTCTCACATGCACTATGGAGAAAGATGGCATCCTGATAGAGATGCAGCACATACTTAAGTTGCATCGCAGGTAGAATTGGACTTCATGTAACGTGTATATACGTCTTGGTTATACGTGCATAATATATAGTAATGTTTTTTTTTTGGTACGTACTTTTTTAATTTCCATGTCTGTTTTTGGTATGTCTGTATAAGTCCTATGTAGGTTTTGTATGTCTATAAGAAAAAGAAAAAGACAAATCTTTGACTTTGCATGTTATGCTGTTGAAAGTTCTTCCATGAAGATGTGTAAGATTTGGGGCGGCTAAGTGGTGCAGTGGGCAAGGCGCTCGCCACTAATGCAGGAGATGCTGGGTTCGAGCCCAGCTCTCGGCATTGCTACCAGCTTGGCTGGTCGTTCATACTAACACAATTGGCAGTGTTAGGGGTGGGAAGCTGGTAGAATTGGGGACAGGGGAGGGTAGAATTGGACAATACGAAATTGGGATGGGAGAAAAATTGAAAATGGGAGAAAAAGTAGATAAAAAAACTAAATAAAAGATGTGTAAGATTTGTGCAAAAATATTAATAATAGAATCTGACTTAGTGTTAAATTTTTATCATTCAATTAAATAACAAAGCTGTATATTACAATTCACTATAGCAAAACCTCACATGATTAGATAGCATAGGTATAATATAAACAAGACATCTCTTATAGTTTATTCCCCATTAGGGGTGTAACGATCTCAATACAGAATTGAGAATTTGAAAATATTCATGTTCATTACGGTGTATTGAAATTGAAATCTGTATTGACGATTCTCCGCTCGTTCTCTTCCTTATTGTAGGTCTCATTTGTTTCTCTCAGTTTAACTGGTGGTATGGTATGGCTACCGCTATTAGCATACTGTTATATAGCATTACTGGCATCGCGTCTCGCTCTTCGCCATATTGAGATATATCTTTATCTCCAGTACCTACTGTACTTCATTAACGAAAACAATGCACCCATGCACTTGACCAGGCCCCGCCCCAGTGTCCCCCTATAAGACACCGGACATGGTCACACTCACCCTTCCTCTTTTTTGTTTCCATCATGGACGCTGCAGTGCACTCCATGAACGTTAGGTTATGGCTATAACCAAGTTCTGTTAGTTAGGGGTGACGCTTGGCATCACTACTGCACTCCCTCGCGTACGTGCACGCGTACTGAATAAAATTCCACAAAATATACCTTTAATACCAGTATTAGTCTGACCACACCCCTCATCAGCTTACCTTCATAAGCAGGTGTGTGGTCACCTGCTCTCCTCCTACCCAAGCTTTCACCACAAGGTGAGGTCAAGGGCTGCAGCGGCCGTCTGATGCCAAGCGTCACCCCTAACTAACAGAACTTGGTTAATGTTGTGGCTGAAGGTTGTTTAACACAGCAGGAGACGATATTTCCAATTGTAACAAGTAGGTAATTTATTTAAGAAAAGAAGTTCTTAACAGCAAGAGCTATGGGTCGAGCAGAGGATCACCACAGCTTGAACAAAAAAAACACTCTCCCCTCAATCCCTTTGCCTGTCCCCTAAATCCCCTCTCAGTCCTGCCCCCCCATGACAGATATGATGACGTATCATATCATGTCAGATCTGACATGACGTACATTAAGATGATACGTAGATTTAACATCGGAGAGAGATAAGAACATTAAGAACATGAAGAGAGATAAACAAGATATGATGTCCACACACGATATGATGTAGAGAGTGAGATGTGTGTGTGTGTGTGTGTGTGTGTGTGTGCGTGCGTCTGCGTACAGACGTATGTGTATTGTATGTGTGTATTGTGTCACAGGGAATGTGTGTGTGTGTGTGTGTGTCGGTGTGTATGTCTGTGCGACTGTGTGTGTCTGTGTCCGTGTGTCTGTGTGAAAGAGAGAAAAGAACAAGATATCAAAGCATACAATGTACGAGATTACCAGCACACAACATGCCGTACTGAAATGTCCATCTGTTCCAAATTGTTTTAAGAACGTCAGCCAGACCGTCTTTCAGCACTGCTAGTTGACCTATATTAAACTAGTCCACCCCATACATTTTCCCCAACATTATAGCCATAACCTAACGTTCTGTTCCGTTAGGGGCTCTGCTTGGCATCACTACTGCACAAAGGGAGGCCAAGCGGAGCCGCTGGCTGACAAATACACCCCGCTGACAGCCCCCCACAACCATCAGAACAGGGAGGGCCGAGCCCCCCCGACCCCCCCTAATGGAGGGCATCCCCCCTATTAGGGGCTTCACGGGAGGGCGACGGACCCGACCGTGCGAAGAGGCACTCAAGCAACCCAACGCACAGGGTGAGCAGACCGTGGCTTGACCCCACGACTACACCCACGCACAACCCGCATGCCACCCGGGAACGAACGTAGGAAACAACCTCGTCACCGCCCCCAGAATCACGGGATCAAGGGCAAACCCAACCCCGTGGCAAGGCCGTAGCAGCGGAGCGCGAAGGAAGACCCAGACCCACCAAAAGGACTGGACTCCCTGGAATGGGGGCCCGGAGAAGTCCATGATGCCAGCATCAAGACCCCACCAGGTGGGCACCTAGTGACCCCGCCCCCCACATCGCCAGCGTATTCGGACAAAGGCCCCTCAGCCGAGCGGGCCCTGTCCTCCCCAACAGCACACCGCCTGGAACACAGGCCCTGCAACAGGCAGACAGCATGGTCATAACACACAAGAGTTAACCAACGGAAGCAGGCAGTGCACCGGGGAAAAAGACCAGGCAACAGGCTGTCAACCCAAGCCTGAAAACTGCGGACGAGGCAGGCGCCAGAAAGGACAGCTGAAAACAGCCGCCCCGGCGGAAGGGGCGTATGCTGGCGTTGTCGCATAACCAAGCCTTTAAACAGCATGTCAGAAGTGGGATCCTTAGACCACTCGGCCCCTGACAGCTGCCCACAGATCGGCAGACGTCATGAACGTGCAGGGGCACCCTCAACCGGAGAACCGGGAGTTGACACTGCAGCAACACACCAGAGAACCAACCACCCAGGCATTACCCCATGCAATGGTTGGTCCCATAACCCCTCAGGAAAGAAACCCCAAAACACACCTGCGGCACCGCCGCAGCCCGCGTTCCGGTTTCCAACAGGGCTATCCCGGGCCTACGGGTCAACAAGCATTACCCCGGACTGGGCCCGGTGATACGGGGGGCACAGGGTCCCCCGAGGAGGTTAAAACCACCCCAACAGGCCCCTCAGCGCCAAGCGCAAGAGAAGAGCGTAAAAATGGAAGACCAGCCCCAGCACCCCGCACTCGGTATTCCCAGGAGGTCACCCAGCCAAGTACCAACCAAGACCAACCCGCACAGCGGTCGAGATCCGACGAGATCGGGCGCGTACAGGTCGGCACGGCCGTAAGCCATTACGACAGTGCAGAATACAACGCACCTAACAAGGGTCCCATAACGCTCAACCCTGTGACACCCGGACCGACCTAGCATTTTTCCCCCTGAAAAAACCCCAAGTCCCTCAGGGTACCAGAACAGCAGATCTGCATCCCCAGCGGACAACGGGTGCAACTGATCTGGACCAGCGCGACCAGAACCAGTCCCGTGCCCTAATCACGCCGACCTGCCAACCCCAGGAGAAGGGGCAGATATGCGTGTTGATCCCAACATAAAAAAGAAGGCGCCACCCAGACGTGTCGGTATGAACCGCGCCCGGTGGCCCACCCCTAGGGCGTGAGACCCTTCCCCATATGTCCAGACCCATTCCGTCATCATCCCCTGACATGAACGGGAACCCATCGACAACCACACAGGGTGTCGGAAGAGGAAAAACCCCCATCCCAATTGCTCCATAAAAACGCTGTTTCACCCAAGCAATCAAGGCGCGCTAGTCAGCCAATGGCCCAAAAAGCACATCCTGAGCCAGCACTATGTGTGCGTTTGGACATACCCACATCAACAATAGGCCGTTTAGACCACCATATTGAATCCCCAAGACGCCCAGGGAAACGACAAGAGGGGCGAGATGCAATCAACTCCATGAATGAATGAATGAAAAAATTTACCCAACAGACTGCAGAAAGGGTACAACCCAGTACGGCAATACACACAATAGGTTAAGGGGAGGCAGACCTGAGAAAGACGTTAGTCTTGTTTCCATCAGGGACCCTCATTTCCAATCCATCAAGACACATTCAACTCTTTATAAAAATAAAGAAAAGGCATCACCCGTATGACCCAACTGCACAGCTGGGAGTAAAAACCCTGTGTTTCACATGATTTCAATCCAGTCACTCCTTTTAATCAGAGTGTAAGACCAGACCCTCCCAGAAACACCTTCCCACATGAGACTATGGTCAAGAAAAAGATATGTAAACTGTGAGACACGTGACCAATTGACTCAAGTTTGACACATAAACCGGGCGCAGCAGGACTGTGAGCCCTGCGCCCAACCTCGACATCTTTAAGACACCAGCTCATGGAAGGCGTCGCCATAGCAACAACGCTACAACGGGCGGGGAAAACCTACCGGATCCTGTCATGTAACAGGAGTCGGTAGAATACCCCTCCCCCCCCCCCCCCTGCCAAGCACTGGCCTGGCCCTGACTGGCTCAGCAGAAGAGATCAAAAATCCCCTAAACCAATCAAGTGGGAATAGGGATGGGAATTGATAGGATTTTATCGATACGATTCCATTATCGATTCTGCTTATCGATTCGATTCTTTATCGATTCTCTTATCGATACCTGATCAATTTATAATTTAAATAAATAAATTGGAAATGCAACAGAACTAAGCTGGTTAGAATAACAACATGCAACTTGACATTTCTGATTGTCATTTATTGTTGAGCCCCCATGTCAGGGGCGACAGTGGCTCGGGAGGTAGAGCAGTCGTCTGGCAATCCGGAGGTTCCCGGTTCGATTCCCGCTCCTCCCGGGCAGCGTGTCGATGTGTCCTTGAGCAAGACACTTAACCCCTAACTGCTCCCGATGAGCAGGTTGGCACCTTGCATGGTTGCCTGCGCCGTCGTTGTGTGAATGTGTGAGTGATTGGGTAAAATGTAAGGAACAAATTGTAAAGCGCTTTGGATAAAAGCGCTATATAAAAAAGCAGCCATTTACCATGTCAGAAAAATACAAAAACTGTAAAAAATAAAACATTAACTATAGCCTACACTTAAATAAAATAATGTATTTGAGATTCTCTTAAAATGTATTTATTTTTTTATTCTTAAACTAATTTAATCTATTGAATAACAGTCGTTATTCCTCTGACTTCTGTCTCACACACACACACACACACACACACACACACACACACACACACACACACACACACACAGACACACAGAGCTCCCTCCCCGGGCCCCTGTCCTGTAGGTATTGGCTTGTGTTGCTACACGGACACATTTGTATGTTGCACCATGGTACTTCCTGTCTGACGGACTTAGTAAATAAACAATCCGGCTCTTATTATATGTGAACTAAAGAGTACAATGTTTACAGAACAGTCCCCACCCGCTGTTTTATTGTATTTGTACCTGTACTATCCGCTGTCAGCTGTTTATCTCTCTTTGTGAGCTTGATTAAATAGCGTTAGCTCACGTTAGCTAGCGATAGCTCCGCGGCTAATTTTAGCTCACCCTAAACTAAATCAATGAAAGCATTCAAGTAGTTTTCACTGCACATAGAAGTAGCCAAACAGCGGGAGCATTTCGGGAGCATATGACCAAAAGCCAGGCAATTTCGAGCCCTTAAGGAATCAAATAGAGTCTGCCATGGCTACATGCTAACGCGCGCAACTGTAGGAAAAACCTGGCAGCGTTAAGGGAATCGAAAGTCACAGGAGCCACACGGTTCCAGGCATCGGCCAATTAGGAACCGGTTCCCAACGGGAACCGGTTTTCGATTCCCATCCCTAAGTGGGAAAGGAGGGGTTTATCCGACACCCCCTCCCGAAAACACACCCTTTATCCCTACACACAGAAAAACAACCGTAGCCATCTTGAAAAACCTCCGGTAGAAAGCAAAGCATAGCGAAGCTAATACAATGCCCGCTACCCACAAAAAGTGTAAAAGGTTTTACAACAAAACACAAGTCGCCTGTGCGTGAATCCTATACCCGTTGCCTATGTCATACATAGGAAAAAACGCTGAATGAGGGTAAACGGCTAGGCCGTGAAATGTGTGCGTACGAGTATTACTGCAACTAACAACACAGCATTGTGAAAACACATATACTTAGTTAAAGCAATGGAATAACACCAGTTCTAACTGCATGTGGAGCATCAAGCTAAATAGAACCTATTACCGAGTGTACGTTGCAGACCTTGCTTAACCTCGTAACACAACACAACTCACCCCACAACGTAAAAAAGGGCAGATTCATATATACACAACCCCACCATATGATTTGTTTGAAGAAACACACAGTTTGTTCGGCCAAAACACAGTCCCCCTCCATCGGGGAACTTTTTTTATTTAATAACTAAATAGTGTCAAGGCACAAAATCATAGAGGGGCCGGGGAGGGTGTAGGAGAGGGGACACAGAGGGGAAAAAGTCACTCCTAACGGCGTCTGCCACCTCGCGCCGCTCGAGTCTTGCCACCCCGGGGAGCCCCAGAGGGACGGTAGGTTACAGTCTGCTGGACACGACGTTCCCTACCGTCTCCTCCGGTCTGGGATGGGCCGGCGGTGGCAGAAGCGCCGTTTCGTCCCCTGGCCCTCTTGGCAGGGCCAGCAGCGGCGGCGGAGGCAGTGGTAGCGGCGACGGAGACAGCTCGACGTCGCGGAAGCCTTCTGCCTCCACCGGCAAGAACGGGAGGCGGAAAATGGGGTTGGAGGATGGATCTCTCCTCTGCCATCTCTCTGCATGTTGAGGTCATCAACCGCAAGGCCTTCCCGAACAGGCCAGCGTCGGAGAGGGCGGCCGTCAGAAGAGGAGCTCTCTTCTTCTCTGGCACACGGGCCTGCTCCAGCCAAAGGTGACGCTGGCCCAGGGTGGCCAGGGCGCGCACCTTCCCCATGGCTATGGCCAGCACCTGGGAAAGATGCAGGACAGCTCCCGCAGCCTGGGTGATCTGATCGCAGTTCACCTCGGTCAGATCCGTGCCGCCCGTCATTATCCCTGATACAAATCTAGCCAGGTGGGCGATGTTAGACGCCGCAGCCAGCGATTGTGTACCAGCGATAAATGACTGGTCACCCCAATAAGCCAATCGCCTAGCCGATTTCCCCTGGAGGACCGGCTTGCATAGTGGTTCCCACACCATATCCGGACAGAGGAGCGCGGCCATCGGACTGTCAAGCCGAGGCACGCCCTCCCCCATACCTTTGACCAACCCTGCTACCCGCGTAACTGGTACGTAGGTAGGAGTTAGTCCCATGATGTTGGTCACCGCCTGACCCCGACGAACATAGGCCCCCATCGATGGGAAAAATGGGTAGACAACGTCCACCCCTCTCACTGGGGCACGCTGCCAGGGATGGCCTATGAGGTCATCAGGGACAGGTGCAGGCAATGGCAGCGGCAGCGGCACACCGTTTGCGGTGGCGGCTGCCGCCATGAGCTCGGGAAACAAGGCCCGCAGTTCCCCCTGCGAACCTTCCTCCACCGACCCCGCATCCCTCACATACAGCAGGCTGCGACTGGTCAAGGAGCCACAATCCGATGTGGCCGACAGTAGGGCATCCTGCCGATGAGGCCAAGGTGGTTCCTCGACATCCTCGAACAGGGCGCCCCATGGAGCCATTTCCCCCCCCCTCCGGGGTCTGCTGAGGAGGGATACTCTCCTCCACGGGGCCCTCATACAAAAATCTGTCCGCCTCGTCCATGAAGTCCTCAGTCTCCATCGGAAATCCCAAGCCGGACGCATCTTCGCTGGTCTCCAGCAGCTCCCCAAACCCAGGCCGTTCGCGTCTGCACGCCACCATCTTGCGACGCGAGCGAGCAGACGCGAAAAGTTTGCGTCGCAAATCCTCTGGCTCCAAAACAACCCCCCGTTCACCAACGGGCGATTCCCCAGAACCAGAGGAACCAGAGTCGAGATCAGGCCATCGCCGGAGCGACGGCACCGAACCCTCGGCTCTTCGGTGAGGAAAACTATCCACCGGCAGTCTCCCGGGCTGGGTCGGCAACCACGAAAGTGGCAACAGCCCAGCACCGAGGCGCACGACGGAGGCGGGAATGGAGAACCGGTGGTGAAGAGTAGGTCTAGCGGGTCTACTCTCCGCGGAATACATTATGACCCAACCTTTTCTTGTACAACAGATGTGAGAGAAGAAAAGATTAAGCACAATGTAAACCAGTCACAACTCTTTTCAACTAACAACACGTCAAGTGCGGTACTACCGAGGCACTTCCTTGTGGTGAAAGCGAGAAGGAGGAGAGCAGGTGACCACACACCTGCTTATGAAGGTAAGCTGATGAGGGGTGTGGTCAGACTAATACTGGTATTAAAGGTATATTTTGTGGAATTTTATTCAGTACGCGTGCACGTACGCGAGGGAGTGCAGTAGTGATGCCAAGCAGAGCCCCTAACGGAACAGAACTAGTAGTTATGAAATGCAGAAGGAAATTGAACAATGTTGGGTTTTCGCCGGAGATTTGCCAGCCCCTGGAATCTTCTCTGCACATTCTAAAGGCCCTCCCATAGTCGAGCAGACTGTACGCGGACTGGACTCAGCGGAGGTCCACTGGACTCTTTGAGCTTTCATAGTCGAGCGGACCTCCACGGACCAATTTTCTACATGTCACGCGCCAGTTTACACAATTGTCCCCACGCTGTTCAACTTCTGTCATGTCGTCGTCATCCGATGTCAAAATAAAGAGTATGTTATCTCCGTTTCCAATATTTCGATAATAAAACGGGCAGTTTTACGCACTTGAATAACAGGTATATAGGCTTGAGGTGGACAGCGCGTGGTGCTGAAATGACAAACACGCATTGCATGAAATAAAAGCACCAGTTTTATTTCAAAATATTTGAAACGGAGATAACATTCTACATTTCCTCGTCTTCTGACAGCGGATCGAGGTACGTCGCGCGGCGGCTAGCTGTCGGACTAGGTCGCGCACAGGTAGAGGTTGTCGTTTTCCCGGCTATCCTGGAGCGCGCGGCTAATGCTAATGCTACGATGCTGGGTTACTGTTCCTTTGATTCCCTGCCGAGGGCTGTCTTTTTAAAAAGGTCTTCCCTCCTCTTAACCATTCATGCTTAGGGCTGGTGTGCTTTTTGTGAATCTATGAATTGTGTGCAGGACTGGTGTTTCTCTGGTCTGCATCGCCTTAACATTGTGTGTATGGGCTAGCCCATTCTGCAGTGTGTTTGTGGAGTTTTCGTTCATTTATTCATTTACCCCTTCATGGGTGCACACCACAGTGGAGGTTGCTGCATTCCTACTAGTGAGGCAGTGCTTCACTAGTAGTAGTTTTTTGTTGCAACCACCACTGGTGCTCCGTGCTTGTGAAGCAGGTGGCATCAGTCCTTTGCCTCTGGCATGTTGGAACGGTGCCCCGCCCGGCCGACGCCATGAGGTGAGTCGGCCCGGCAGGTGGCTGGTGGGCTGTTAAGCCTATACCGCCACGGTATAGAATTAGCAGCGACTAGTAACATTGTTCGAATTGCTGTTTTTTCTGTCAAAAATGATGTCGGGTGGCGGGGCCTTGAAGGCCAGCCGACGTTGAAACATCGCGCGAGGTTTTGGCGTTATTAGCTTTGACCTAGCCGCAAGCTATAACCGCAGGGAGGGCTAGGATGCTGTCAACGCTTGTTTACAGACATCTTGGTTGGATCAGTCTCCCTTTGAGGGGGTGAGAAGTTTTTTCCCTCCTCAGGGCTCCCCTCTCCGCAGAGGGACTTTGGTCTTTCCGCAGGAGCGCGGGCAGTATTTGACCTAGGCCCCACACCGCCTCACACCGCGCAGCCAGAGGTGAGAGCACGGCCTCGCCAGCGGCTGTGGCGAGGCCCTCAACCAACGGCCATGTTTCCCCCGCCTGAGATACCCTGGGCACAACGTCAACAGGTGACCGCAAGGCCGACAGCCTTGGCGGCCGAGGGATCGGCTACATTAGATGAGCACGCCCTAAAAAAACGAAGGCGTCTAGCTGTGTCCAGCTCGCTCTCCGGTCACTCCCCCCCCCAACACCAGCGGGATAAGGGCTCTGATTTGTTTCCTTTGGTTGCGGGTCGCGTGCCTTCAATGAAGCGCAAGCGGCCCCACGTTTCGCTTCTCATGGGGACAGGGGCTGACACCCAGTTGATGGCTGAAACTGGGTCTGTCCATGAGAATGTTGTGCTGTCAAGCGGCTCCCACGCCACACGTTCTGCGTCTGTGTTTGGTGAGCCTGGTGTTACGTCTGTCAACTACAAAGGTTGTCAGCAGGGGGGCTCGAGACCTCTTGAGGCAAACAGCGCGGGTTCCCCCGACCTCGCCTTCGTATCTTGAGGTATCACGTCAGTGCTAGACCGGCAGTGGTCTGGCAGGCGCGTGTGATTTGGGTGGTAGTAATATCACTGCAGGGCTACGGTGTGTAGGAACCCACCCTATCGGGCAGTGTGGGGGCCTCACACCTTGCATGTCCAGCTGTAGAACAGTTCCTCAGCAATCCATGCTCGCGAGGTGTTCAGTGGGGGAGCTTTTGTCACCCAGTGTGATGTCAGCTTCCCCCGTATCAAACCGGCCCTTTCTGTCGGGGTCCCCCCTTGGGTGCGATTGCCTTGTTGGTAGTGTTGGGGTGCGGTATTCCAGCTCCACGAGACGCCCTGCTCGCGCGGTTGGCGAGTCCAGGGTTGGCAACGCACAGCGGGTGGGACCGGGCCGCCTATCTACGGTTTCTGGCGGACCAGCGCCAAGTGGCAGCGGGTGCGCTTGGGATTATCATCACATATGGCTACAGCAGTGCCATATGTCGAGGTGGATGGAGAGAACGCTGAGGCGGGGACTTGTGTTTACACAACCCCACCCGTTTTCAGGTTTGGTACAGACCCTCTTGTCAGGGTCACCAGCAGTGACAGCTCTGGCCAACGAGATCCAATCTCTGTGGGCGAAGCAAGTCATCGTCGTGGTCCCAAAGGAGGACACTATGCGTGGCGTTTTCCTCCCGGTATTCTCTGGTGCCCGAGAAATCGGGAGGGGGGTGTCAGACCCATGCTGGACCTGTCCCATGGAAGGTTCAGCATTTTGACCGTCTCCCACCTGTTGAACGCTGTCAGGTTCTCCTCCATAGACCTGTAGGATGCGTATTCTCATCCCGATCTTCCATCCTAGGGCTTACCTACGCTTCCTTTGCAGGGTTTAGCGTATGAGTACCAGAGGCTGCCGTTCGGCTATTCTCTGGCTCCCCGCATCTTCACCAAGTGCGTGGAGACCGCACTGGGGCCTCTGCGTCGTCGGGGGTTACGAAGTGTATTCTGCCCTGGACGACGTTCTGGTCCTTGGCCGGTCAGGGTAGATAGTCAGGTCTCATACCAGGCAGGTGGTGGAATTCCTCACCAGCCTGGGTTTTGCTGTAGACTGGAAGTAGAGTACTCCTCTTCCCAGTCAACGGGTGGAGTTCTTGGGCTTATTCTAAGCTCAAGGTCTATATGGGCATCCCTCTCAGAGCGGCGGCGAGTGGGTGTTCTCGGCACGCTCGGGAGGTTCCGTCCTAGGACGGTTACGGCGCTGTCCGTGATGCGCCTGCTCGGTATGATGGCATCTGCTCACTCTGTGGTCCCTCTTGGCCTCCTCTTCGTGAGGAGGATACAGAGGTGGTTTTCCAGTATGGAAATAGACCCGGTGAGAGGCAAGTGGAAGCGGCTAAGGTTCCCATGTCATTACTGGGGGACCTCGCCCTCTGGGGAGGGCCTGGGGCCCTCACCAGCGGGGTCCCCATGGGCAGCAGGCTGTCACACGTCACGGTCTTCACCAACGCCTCCCTCACTGGGCCGACGCAGTAGGGGGCAGCTGGCAAGACCATGCTGCCCGGTCGCGTGAATACTTTCGGCAGCCCACTTGTCCTTCCGCATTGCTCTGATTGGCCACTGACCCCACGTGACCCTACCCTATTACACGCCCCCTTATCGACGCACGTTATGCGACGCTCTACAGCCCTTTCGCTGACTTCCTCGCAGAACAGCTGTTTCCGTATTTATAATATTGGAAACGCCGCGCTGTGAGGGCTGTGAAGCACCTCTGTATTAAATGCCGACAGCACCTCTGTATTAAATGCCGACTCATCAATCAATCAATAACAACATTAACGATAACGTTAACGTTAGCATTAGGCTAACGCCAAGCTGTAATGTTACCAGTCTCGCGTCTATCTGATAACGTTAGCATTAGGTAATAACCGGTTTAAAATGGATGGTGATTACCTCATGTTGTGTCTATTCTGCTAACGCCGACTCATCAATCAATCAATAACAACATTAATGATAACGTTAACATTAGCATTAGGCTAATGCTAAGCTGTAATGTTACCAGTCTATATCTGCTAACGTTAGCATTAGGTAATAACCGGTTTAAAATGGATGGTGATTAACTATGAATGAACACAACACTCTTAACTTAACATCTTTAGCTAATAAAGTACTCAACCTCTACTGTCTTTAACTATGAACAAACACAACACTCTAACTTACCATCTTTAGATAATAAAGTACTCAACCTCTACTGTCTTTAACTATGAACAAACTGTAGAGGGATATAGTACTTCTATGTACTGTAGGGGGATATAGTACTTCTATGTACTGTAGGGGGATATAGTACTTCTATATACTGTATGGGGATATAGTACTTCTATGTACTGTAGAGGGATATAGTACTTCTATACTGTATGGGGATATAGTACTTCTATATACTGTATGGGGATATAGTACTTCTATGTACTGTAGAGGGATATAGTACATCGATGTGCTCTGGGGGATATAGTGCTTCTATGTACTGTAGGGGGGATATAGTACTGCTATGTACTGTAGGTGATATAGTACTTATATGTACTGTAGATGGATATAGTGCTTATATGTACTGTAGGGGATATAGTACTTCTATGTACTGTAGAGGGATATAGTACTTATATGTACTGTAGGGGGATATAGTACTTATATGTACTGTAGGGGATATAGTGCTTCTATGTACTGTAGGGGATGTAGTACTTCTATGTACTGTAGAGGGATATAGTACTTATATGTACTGTAGGGGATATAGTACTTCTATGTACTGTAGAGGGATATAGTACTTATATGTACTGTAGGGGGATATAGTACTTATATGTACTGTAGGGGGATATAGTACTTATATGTACTGTAGGGGATATAGTACTTATATGTACTGTAGAGGGATATAGTACTTATATGTACTGTAGAGGGATATAGTACTTCTATGTACTGTAGGGGATATAGTACTTCTATGTACTGTAGGCAGATATAGTACTTATATGTACTGTAGGGCGGATATAGTACTTATATGTACTGTAGGCAGATATAGTACTTATATGTACTGTAGGGGATATAGTACTTATATGTACTGTAGGGCGGATATAGTACTTATATGTACTGTAGAGGGATATAGTACTTATATGTACTGTAGAGGGATATAGTACTTATATGTACTGTAGGGGGATATAGTACTTATATGTACTGTAGGGGGATATAGTACTTCTATGTACTGTAGCGGGATATAGTACTTTTTTTTTTTTTTTTTTTTAACTTAAATTTTTTATTAACATTTATTCAGACAGACAGCACTTACAAAAAATAAATAATAAAAAATGAAGAGACTAGTATCACAATAAAAACAAAAAGAAAAAACAGTGCACATAAATATTTACATGGGTATCACATGGTTAGTTGTCTGGTTCCCCTACTGTTGTTTTCTAGGTATTTGATACAAAGGCTGATTGTGTATCTCCCTTAAACAGGCATAAACAGGTAATTCCTACTCAAAGACAATAAATGTTGACTAAGGTTTGTATGTGTGATCTGGGTCCAGAGACCCTCCTTGAGTTTCTTTCTTCCCTTCTCCTTCGTCCTTTCTTTTTTTTTCTCTTGTTTATTAACTTTCACTTTGCCTTTTGTTTCACCCATTCACAAACCACATCATCCCTGAACATTTAATAACACACCGTTAAACAGACATAAATAATAAGGTATAAAAGCATTCAGCACTTGTAATATCCCAAAAACAAAATAGATAATATTAACTAAAGTACAGGTGTGTGACATGGGTTCATAGACCCTGCTTGAACATCTTTCCTCCTTTACCCTTCGCTCTCTTGTGTTGCATTTGGTTCTTCCTCTGTGATGTCGTTCTCGTTCCTTTTATAATCCTCCCACTTTCCCCATCTTTCCCCAAATTTCTCTTCCTGTAACCTCAGCATGTGTGTTATCCTTTCCATATCCTGTATTTCTTCCACTATTCCTACCCATTTTGCTATTGTCGGTGGGTCTTCCTTATACCACAGTCTCGTTATTGCTTTTCTGGCCGCTATCAACATTATCTTTATTAAATATTTGTCCCCCCCTTGTATTCCCTCGTGTGTCAGGTCTCCTAAGTAAAGCACCAGTCCTGTTTGTGGTATCCCGTATCCTAATATTCTGATCATTGCTTCCCCTATCTCCTCCCAATACCCCTTCAGCTTCTGACATCCCCAGAATATGTGCGTGTGATTTGCCCCCTCCTTCCCACACATCCTCCAGCATGCTTTTTGTGTTGGTGCATATTTTCCCTTCAGCTCTGGGGTTATAAAGAATCTGATTATGTTTTTCCATCCAAATTCTTTCCATATTCTCGATCCTGTTGTTGAATGTTGTACCTCGCATATGTTCCCCCATTCCTTCCCTGTTATTTCTATCTCTAGCTCTCTCTCCCATTTCTCCCTTATGTAATCGGTCGTGTGTCCCTTGCTGGTCATTATAGCCCGGTATATTGCTGATATTACTCTTCCTTGCCCCCCTTCGTATGCCCATACTATCATCTTTATTATTCCATTCTGTTCCTCGTCTTTGGCCCCCCTTATTTCTTTGTTGTAGTAGTCTCTAACCTGTTTATCTGAAGTGGTCCCTGTTTTCTAGTCCAAATTTCTCCTTTAATTTTTGTAGTGTCTGCATTTCTCCCTTCTCTATCATTTTGCATATTGCTGTTGCCCCCCCCCCCCCCCTCTCCCACCTTCTGAATCCATGGTCTAACCTCCCTGGTTTGAATCTCTTGTCATGTGCTACCCATCTCAGGACCCCTGACTGCTTCTCCAATTTGTGTGTTTTTACTACTCTGTTCCATATGGTCAAGGTGTATTTGGTGATTGGATCTAATAGTCCCTCTTTTTCTTTAAATAGATCCCTATCCCCCACCAGAGCTTGTACCTTGTATCCCTCCCCTTCTTTTTCAATGTCTTTCCATCTTGCCTCATATCTGTCGTTACACCAGCACGTCACTGCTCTCAGTTGTGCTGCATAGTAATAATCTTGTAGGCTGGGTACTGCCATCCCTCCCTCTTCCTTTGGTAGTTGTAGTGTTTTATATCTGACCCGTGGTCTTCTCCCCTCCCATATGAACCTCGATATCAGTCTGTCCCACTCCCTGAATTGATTCTGTGGTATTTGTATCGGTAGTGACTGGAATAGGTACAGTAACCTTGATAGTATGTTCATTTTAATGACCTCTATTCTTGAATTGAAGTCCAAGGGCATTACTGTCCATCTCTCTAGGTCTCTCTTGATGTTCTGATTTATCTGTGTATAATTCGCCTCAAACAGTTTCTCCACCCCTCTCGTGATGTTCACCCCTAAGTATTTAATCTTGTCCATGTCCCATCTTATCCCGTACTGTTCTCTAATTTCCGTCGTTGGAGAGTAGTTCCATGCTAAGGTCTGTGTCTTTGTCACGTTTAGTTTGTATCCTGAGTAGTGACCATATTCCTTCAGTAGATCCATCAGTGCCGGGAAGCTCTTTTCTGGTTGCCTCATGTATACTATCACGTCGTCTGCAAATAAGCCTAGTTTATATTCCGTTCCCTTTATCCTTACTCCCTTGATGTCCTCGGTCTGCCTGATCAGTTGTGCCAGTGGTTCTATGAAAACGGCGAAGAGCGTCGGTGAGAGACAACATCCCTGTCTGGTAGCCCTCTCTAATCTGATTCTATCCGTCAAGCTGCCATTCACCTTAACCCTCGCAACCCTTAGCAAAAAGCTAAAACTAAAGGCTGGCTGTCACAAAACAGTCACATCTAGAGACCTCAAAACCTACTCTAGCGAGGCCTTTAACCTTGAACTGGAGAGTCTGGACTGGTCAGATGAACTCAATGGTACACTGGTTGAAGAAACTTGGCTTGGCTTCAAAACCAAATTTTCATCAATACTAAACAACATGGCCCCCCTAAGAACCACCAGGGTAAAAAATCGCGCTGAGCCATGGATGCACACTGAAATACTGACCGCTATGAAAGCCAGAGACAAAAAATGCTCTGAGTTTCGTAAAAGTCAGTCAAAGCTTACCAAAAGCACGAGCAGTGAACTCCAAGACCACGTGACTGAACTCAAACTAGAAAGAAACAGACTAAGAAATGACGTAAACTCCATGATCAAAACTGCTAAAAAAAATTTCATCAATGACAAAACCGAGGAAAACAAAAATAAACCACGTGAACTTTGGAAATTACTCAACAATCAACTAGGCTGCAGTAAAAAACTCAAAACCAGGTTCTCAAACATAAACATAAAGACGGACAACACGCTCATCACAGACAAGCTGGATGTAGCCAATTACTTAAACACTTTCTTCACAAACATAGCCACAACACTGGTAAACAAACTACCCTCCCACTCAGGGCAGTATGGGGTAGAACACATAGTAGCATACTACAAGAACCTAGGCGTCCACAAAGACGACTTCAAACTGGAAATAGTAACTACAGATGAGGTACTCAAAAAACTGAGCGCCCTCCAACCAAACAAGGCCACTGGCCATGACAACATCCCCTCCAAATTCCTCAGAGACTCAGCAGCAGCCATCACCCCAGTCATCACACACATAATAAACCTCTCCATAAAACAGGGACACGTCCCCAAGGACTTCAAAATTGCGAGAGTAACACCCCTGCACAAAAAGGGCAGCAAATTAGACCCGGGTAACTACCGCCCTGTTTCTATCCTTACATCCATCTCGAAAGTCATGGAAAAAATAGTATACGAACAGATCGAAAAGTACCTTGCGGAAAAAAATCTAATCTACGAATTCCAATCTGGCTTCAGAACATCCCACTCCACTGACACATGCCTTCTCTACTTGAACGACCACATCAAACAAGAGGTGGACGCGGGCAAATACTGCGGCATGGTCATGCTGGACCTACAGAAGGCCTTCGACACTGTCAATCACACCATTCTGATTGACAAGCTAAAAGCAATTGGTTTTGATAGTTTATCAGTGAGCTGGATACAATCCTACCTGGAGGGGAGGGAACAGATGGTGGAAGTAAACGGTACACTATCCCCCCCCCTCACAGTGAGCTGTGGTGTTCCACAAGGAAGCATACTAGGACCGCTACTATTCCTAATTTATGCAAATGACATGTCGTCAGCTTGTGACTGCAACTTGTTCCTGTTTGCGGACGACTCAGCCCTGCTGGTCTCTGACAAGAACAAGTTACAGGTTGAAAAAGCCCTCAGCTCGGAACTAGGCAAAATCTGCATATGGCTCGCCGACAACAAACTATCATTACACATGGGCAAAACAGAGTCCATTCTCTTCGGTTCAAATAACAAACTCAGCAAGACCGACGGCTTCTCGGTTACAGTGGGTGACAATATTATCACAAGGAAAGATGAAATTACCTACCTGGGTTCCATCCTAGAGGCTAATCTTTCCTGTGACAAAATGGCATCCAATGTAATAAAAAAAGTCAACCAACGAACGCGATTCTTGTACCGGATCTCCGCTCTGGTAAACAAGAATACCCTGAGGACTCTAGCAGGAGCACTCATTCAAGGGTACTACGACTATGCTTGCACCTCATGGTACCAAAGCACCTCAAAGGCACTAAAAAACAAATTACAAACATCTCAAAACAAGCTAGTCAGACTACTACTTGACCTGACTCCTAGAACCCACCTCACCCCTGCCCACTTTGACAACCTAGGATGGCTTAGAGTAGACGACAGAGTACAGCAACTTGCAATGGGCCTGGTCTACAAGATACACTACGCGACCAAGGTACCCATGTACATGTCAAAATACTTCCCAAAGGTCAGTGAATACCACGATCACAACACCAGAGGGAGCTCCACAAATCATGTAAAACCCAGATTCGGATCAAACAAGGGACTAAACACGTTTCGCAATTATGCCACATCAATGTGGAACGTCCTGCCTAAAGCTGTAAAGGAATGTGAATCACTACCCACCTTCAAAAACACTCTCAAAAAACACCTACGTGAGACTGCAATTCGAAACTGGCCCCTACAAATGTCCTAACCTAGTTGTACAGTAAATGACCAAGTAAGGCTTTGTCAATATTCCAATGTACAGTGTAAAATGTGTGTGTGTCCCCTTCCCAACCCCCCCCCCCCCCCCCCCACCTCCAATGTACAGCCCTCACCCAACCCACCCAACCCCACCCCACCCAACCAACCTCCTCCAATGTACAGTTTCTATGCCAAATGTATATACACTCCTTTTCTGGACACTTTTGTATCACAAACAGTACTGTATTTGCAAATCTGATATGTCATAAATGTATAGATGTAGCAGTACTGTCTATCTGTATGTCATGTATGTCATATATGGTATGATGAATTGAAAATGGGGGACCCTGATGTAAACAAGTCGAAAGTCTTTCTCTGGTCTGCATCCCCTTAACAATTGTATGTATTGAGCTGTACTGTACTGTACCCATTCTGCAATCTGTTAATAAACTTTTCAATCAATCAATTTCAATCAATCAGTCGGCTCTTGATATAGCGCCTTGATCATCTTCATCGCCCTCCCGTTCAGTCCGAACCTCATCAATGTTTTATATAAAAATGTCCAGCTCACACTGTCGAATGCTTTTTCTGCATCTAGGCTAATCAGTACCGCGCTACCCCCTTGTTTTTGTATCTCCTCTACTATGTGTAATGTCTTTCTCACGTTGTCCTGTGTCTGTCTCCCTTTAATAAATCCAGTTTGATCTTCATCTATAATGTCTGGCATAAACGTCTCAAATCTTTTTGATATTATCGATGTATACATCTTGTAATCTACGTTGAGTATGGACACAGGTCTGAAACTACTACATAATTCCCTACCCTTCCCTTCCTTCGGTATCGTGGTGATTATGGCTTCCTTCCACGAGGGGGGCATTTTCCCCTCTTCCATCGTGTGTCTGAACGCCGCCCCTAACATGGGTGCTAATTCAGTTCTAAATGTCTTGTAGAATTCCGATGGGAATCCGTCGCTCCCCGGAGACTTGTTGTTTTTAGCTCTACTAATTGCATCTTCCAGTTCTTGTTCCGTAATTATTTTATTTAACTCTTCATTCTGTTCTTTCCCTATCGATGGTAACTCTAGCTTCTCCAGATATGTTTCTATTTCCTCTTCTCCCGCTGCTTTTGGCTGTGTGTATAATTTCTCATAGTATTCTCTAAATGTCCTCTCTATTTCAGCTGGGTCCCTCAATATTTCATTAGTCTTTGTATCCCTTATTGTGTGTATCGTGTTCAACTTCTGTTGCGTTCTAATTCTCCTAGCCAGCAGTCTGGTCGCTTTTGGTCCCCCTTCATAGTACGTTTGTTTCATGAACCTCGCTTTCTTTTCTATTTCCGTCAATAATTCCCTATTTATCCTGGCCTTTACTTCTTTGATTTCTCCGAGCGTTTCCTGTTCTTTTGATATCTGGTGTCTCCCCTCTAGCTTCTTTAGCTTCCCTATCAGATTGTGATATGTCTCCGTTCTGGCCTTCTTCAGCATTGCTGTTTTTTCCATCAATTTCCCCCTTATCACTACCTTCAGTGTGTCCCATAGAATGTTCGGGTCTACCGCCCCGTTGTCATTTTCTTCCTCTCCTCCTTGATCTGACTCACCACCCCTTTGTTATTTAATATTCCTACATTTAGTCTCCAAATCGTGTTCCTCCGTCTCCCTTCTAGATCTACTGTCAGATATATGGCACTGTGATCCGATATGTCCGCCACTCCTATACTGCTCTCCCGTGCCCTGTAACTGTCCCCCGTCGTCATCAAAAAGTAGTCTATTCTCGCATACGTCACGTGTGGGTGTGAGTAATGTGTGTATTCCCTGTCCATGGCGTGCATCTCCCTCCAAACGTCTGTAATTCCCATTTCCGTCATCTGAATATTCATATATCTACTGATGGGCGCCCGTCCTTTTCTAGTACTCGTGGTGTCTAGGTCGTGATTCAGTACTACGTTAAAATCTCCCGTACATATCAATATCCCTTCTAGTTCCATCACTATCATGTCAAAAATGGTCTCATATAAATCCCTCTCACTCTCTGGGGGTGCATAAACATTTACTAACGTAACCATTTGGCCCTCCATTTTCCCCTTCACCAAAACAAACCTTCCCTCCTTGTCTCTTACTTCCTTGATCAATTCAAATTTGACTGTGTTTTTGATTAACGTGATTACTCCTCTCCTCGGGTTTTGTTCAAAGGAACTATAGTATGCATTTTCATATCCAAATCTCTTCAGTTTCTCATGACCCTGTGCTACCAAATGTGTCTCCTGCAGAAAAATCACTTCCATCTCACTTTTTTTACATTTCAACATCACTTTGCCCCTTTTTATCGCATTATTCATTCCATTAACGTTTAACGACATCATTTTTATACCTTTAACCCTTAACACACCCACACGCACACACTCACTCAAACAAACAACACACTGCAGCACCCACTCTCCACACTTTAGATCACACAAACACACTTACACTTTATATTTATTGATAAAGGATTTGCACTACAACTCGTACACCTACTGTGAATTGTACCTAAACTGCACCTCGTCCATTTATGCCTTGCACTATATAGTATTGTATATTAGTACACTGCACAGTATTGTATATTGTATGGTAACTACGTCTACGAACATTGTACATATGTCTAAACTGAACACTGTGACCTCTTTTTTTACTTCTAATCTTTACTATGTTTTTATTTCATACTTATCTTGTCATGCACAGTCTCTGGAGCGCAACAGTAAGAAGCATTTTGTACAAAAGTATTCTGTACCTCTGTATGACAACTATTAAAGAAACTTGAAACTTGAAACTTGAAACTTGTCATCTTTCTTCTTCTTTCGTCTGTCAGTCCCCCCCATGTCACACTCATTCCCCCCTCCGGTTGGAGCCTCCGCTCTCTTCACCGAATACATATAATGATTAACATAAATAAAAAACATAAACTTTACATAAAGTGCTCCCAAGGCGTTCGGGGGGTCCCTGTGTCCCCCCCTGTCCCCTGCTGGTGGGTGAGGGGTAATTGCCCTCCTAGCGAGGGGCCCCCTCCTGACGGCTTGGGGGTTTGAAACCCTTGCCCCCAATCGCTCGTCATATTTGTCCAGCTTTCTTACTGTTTTTTTTTTTTGCTTTCGAGCTCCTGGTCAAAAAGCGCTCTGTCCTTCCTTTTGATCAAAGACCCTCTTTTCTTGTTCCCTCTCAATGTGACTCATATGTTTCATTGTCCCTCCTTCCTCCCATATCCGTGTGCAGTGTCTCCTGTGTATCACTTATTATTTTCTTTTCCTCTCCTCTATTTTCTATGTGATGTCCATTTATCCCCTTAATCCCTCCCAACTGTGTTACTCCCAGCGTGTTTCTATGTATCTGTTTCAGTATGGTCTGTGTCTCGCCTATCAAACCTAGTTATATTTCCATTTATTTCCTCCGTCAGCTTGTGTATTATGTGTCCCATGTATACGTTACGTTCATTTCTATATCCTGCCTCTACCTGGGAATGTGTGCTTATGCATATGTTATTTCAGTTTCTATACTTTGTCTCTATTTGAATAGTTTTTTCAATCTCTTGTGCGTGTACTCATCCGTTCGTCTCCTCCCGCCTCCTCATCCATCTCCGTCCTCGCTCCGTCACGTTTCACCTCCGCCTTCTCCTCTCTCCTCCCTCCGGTTTCGGTCTTCCACTCTGATCCATCTGCGGGCTCCTTCCAATCTCTGTTGCAGGCTCCGCGTCTGTTCCTCCCGCCTCCTTCCTTCTCCGTCCTCCGCCATCCTCATCCCTCGCCGTCTCATCTCTCGCTCCGCTTCTCGTGCCGTCGCGTACATCGCCGCTCCTTCCCCCCAGTGAATCCTTAGCGATGTCATGGGTGACTGGAATCTCATTCCGTTTTCTTTCAGGGTTTTCTTCAGTCCCGCGTAGGACCTGCGTGTTATCGCTACCGCTGTCGAGTAGTCGTGATCAAATTATAGTCTTTTCCCTTCGATTTCAATCTTCTTGGTCCACGCGGTTCTGAGTACCAATTCCTTAACCTCGAATCTCAGAAAGTTAATAATCACCGCCCTCGGAGGTCTGTCCGGTTGTGGTCTCGGAGCCAACGCCCTGTGGGCTCTCTGTATCTCAATTTTTTCCAGTCCCGTTTCCTTCATTTGTTCTTTGATAAGTTTTTCCACATATAGGGTCACCGATTTGCCTTCGACTCCTTCTTTCAGTCCCCATATTCTGATGTTATTTCTCCGTGACCTCCCCTCCATGTCCGACATCTTTGTCTCCATCTGTTCTTGTTTCTGAATCACACATGTTAATACCTCGTGTATCTCCGTGTTCCATTCCTCTGCGTGAGCCGTCCTAGTCTGTAACTCGGTCACGTTTCTGTTCTGTTCCGCCATCTTCTCCTCCACCCTTTTGATTTCTGTATTCATTTCACCCCTGAAGTCCTCCTGTTCCTTCCTCAATTCCTCCCGTAGCTTCCCAATATCATTCCTTATCGTGTCCGTGTTCAGTTTTATCGCCGCTGTTATGTTCTCCAGTATCCCGGCCTGCATGTTCACGGCCCATCCTGGCATTACCGTGCCTGCCTCAGCGGTACCTCCCCCTTCTTTCGTCTGGCTTTTCTCGGCTTCGCTCCGGGGATTCTGTTTCTTCGGATTCTCTCCTTCTCGTATGTTCTCCATTTCTATTTCCTTCACAATCGTTGTCTCTTCCTTACTTCTCGTGAGCATTTTCCTTTTTAATTACTTTTCGGTCTTTTTTTATCCGTTTTTTCACTCATTTGACCAGGAGCTCTTTCGCACGTGTGTTACCCGTCTGCTCTCATACCGGAAGTCGGGATATAGTACTTCTATGTACTGTAGGGGGATATAATACTTCTATGTACTGTAGGGGGATATAGTACTTATATGTACTGTAGAGGGATATAGTACTTATATGTACTGTAGGGGGATATAGTACTTATAGCTGTAGAGGGATATAGTACTTATATGTACTGTAGGGGGATATAGTGCTTATATGTACTGTAGGGCGGATATAGTACTTATATGTACTGTAGGGGGATATAGTACTTATATGTACTGTAGGGGATATAGTACTTATATGTACTGTAGGGGGATATAGTGCTTATACTTACTACTGCTGTGCCCAACACTCCATTTTAAACCGGTTATTACCTAATGCTAACGTTAGCAGATATAGACTGGTAACATTACAGCTTGGCGTTAGCCTAATGCTAATGTTAACGTTATCGTTAATGTTGTTATTGATTGATTGATGAGTCGGCGTTAGCAGAATAGACGCAACGCAATAACCATCCATTTTAAACCGGTTATTACCTAATGCTAACGTTAGCAGATAGACGCGAGACTGGTAACATTACAGCTTGGCGTTAGCCTAATGCTAACGTTAACGTTATCGTTAATGTTGTTATTGATTGATTGATGAGTCGGCATTTAATACAGAGGTGCTGTCGGCATTTAATACAGAGGTGCTTCACAGCGCTCACAGCGCGGCGTTTCCAATATTATAAATACGGAAACAGCTGTTCTGCGAGGAAGTCCGCGAAAGAGCTGTAGAGCGTCGCATAACGCGCGTCGATAAGGGGGAGTGTAATAGGGTATGGTCACGTGGGGTCAGTGGCCAATCAGAGCAATGCGGAAGGACAAGTGGGCTGCCGAAAGTATTCACGCTGCCAGGTCTGCGCTACATTCAATGTGTTGGAATTGAAGGCAGTCCTTCTGGTCCTTAAACGGTGTTCTGATCAGGACGGGCAACACGACGTCAGCATCGTATATCGACAGACAGGGTGGAGTACGCTCCCCCCGTCTGCACCGGGCGGCGGTCGAGCTGGCTATGGGCGTTTCTCCATCTGCGCAGCCTGAGGGCTCTCCACATCCCCGGCAGGGTGAATGTGGGTGCAGGTGTGATGTCGCGGGGCGATCCTCACCCTGACGAGTGGGGATTACGTCCAGACATAGTCGGGCAGGTCTGGGACCGATTCCGTGGCCGTCCGGGATTCTGTACGCTTTTCCCCCCCTTACACCTGATAGCTCAGCTGTTGGGGCGGGTACGTCGGGAGCGCGGGACTTGGTCCTGGTCGTGCCGGGCCGGGGCTCAGCTGTGTGGTCCCTGGCCCTGATTCAGCTCTGTGTGGCCCCGCCGTGGCCTGTTCCGTGGTCACCGCGGGCCCTCTCTCAGGCACGCGGAACTCTCTTCTGCCTTCCTGTTCTGCGGCAGCCTCTAGGCTTGGCTGCTGTCAGTGTGAATCTGGTGGGGATGCGTCTTGACTATTCTGTGGTTGACGCTATCCGGTACGCGCGCGCTCCGTCCACTACCGCGGCTTACGCTGGGGAGTAGGGATGGGAATTGATAGGATTTTATCGATACGATTCCATTATCGATTCTGCTTATCGATTCGATTCTTTATCGATTCCCTTATCGATACCTGATCAATTTATAATTTAGTAATCCAGAGGTTCCCGGTTCAATTCCCGCTCCTCCCGGGCAGCATGTCGATGTGTCCTTGAGCAAGACACTTAACCCATAATTGCTCCCGATGAGCAGGTTGGCACCTTGCATGGTTGCCTCCGCCGTCGGTGTGTGAGTGAATGGGTAAAATGTGAGTAACAAATTGTAAAGCGCTTTGGATAAAAGCGCTATATAAAAAAGCAGCCATTTACCATTTACCATTAAATAAATAAATTGGAAATGCAACAGAACTAAGCTGGTTAGAATAACAACATGCAACTTGACATTTCTGATTGTCATTTATTGTTGAGCCCCCATGTCAGAAAAATACAAAAACTGTAAAAAATAAAACATTAACTATAGCCTACACTTAAATAAAATAATGTATTTGAGATTCTCTTAAAATGTATTTATTTTTTTATTCTTAAACTACTTTAATCTATTGAATAACAGGTCGTTATTCCTCTGACTTCTGTCTCTCTCACACACACACACACACACACACACACACACACACACACACACACACACACACACACACATACACACACACACAGCTCCCTCCCCGGGCCCCGTCCTGTATTGGCTTGTGTTGCTACACGGACACAATTGTATGCTGCACCACGGGAACTTCCTGGCTTACCGACTAGTAAACAACAGTCAACGGAGACTCTCCGTCTCTTTATGTGAACTAAAGAGTACAAGGTTTACACAACAGCCCCCACCCGCTGTTTTATTGTATTTGTACCTGTACTATCCGCTGTCAGCTGTTTATCTCTCTCTGAGAGCTTGATTAAATAGCGTTAGCTCACGTTACCTCCGCGGCTAATTTGAGCTCACCCTGAACTAAATCAATGACTAGGTTGAGGTTCTAAAGCATTCAAGTAGTTTTCACTGCACATAGAAGTAGCCAAACAGCGGGAGCATTTCGGGAGCATATTACCAAAACCCAGGCAATTTCGAGCCCGTAAGGAATCAAATAGAGTCTGCCATGGCTACATGCTAATGCTAACGTTATTGCGCAACTGTAGAAAAAACCTGGCAGCGATAAGGGAATCGAAAGTCACGGGAGCCACACGGTTCCAGGCATCGGCCAATTAGGAACCGGTTCCCAACGGTTTTCGATTCCCATCCCTACTGGGGAGTGGCGTATGGTCGAGTGTGGGGGCGGAACGTTGTTCAGCCATTCTCTCGTGGGACGTTCCTGCTTGGCGCTCGGCGTCTCAAGCCGGTGGAATGTTCTCTGTCTCAGAGTGGGACCTCCAACTGGTCCTCGGCCGGTTGTCTGAGGCCCCGTTTGAGCCTCTTGAGCAGGCGTCGTTGGAGCAGCTGTCTTCAAGACTGCGTTCCTACTGGCCATCACCTCCGCTAAGCACGTGGGTGAGCTGAGTGCTTGTCTATTCTTGCCAATAGTGGTGCGACTCTGAGGCCTAATCCAGTCTTCGTGCCAAAGAATATCCGGAGCTCTTTACGCTCCAGGGATATTGTGATTCAGGCGTTTCATCCGCCTCCTCACGCTGGTGAGTTAGAGGCGAGCCTTCACCTGTCATGTCCTGTCCGTGCTTGAGGGTTTACCTCAATCGGACTTGGGATCTCAGGGCTGCCGATCAACTTTTTGTTTGTTACGGTGGCCCTCGCGCTGGTAAGGTACTTTGGTTGTGTGAGGGCATTGCCCTTTGCTACACGTTGGCTGGGCTGGCCCCCCCTGGGGGTGTCAGGGCGCACTCCACTCGTGGAGTGGCGGCCTCTGCCGCCTTGTTAGGGGGGGCCTCAGTGGAGGACTTTTCGCACTTTGGTGGAGTTGACTGCCGCCCCCTCTTCACTAGGAAGGGCGGGTGCTCACAGCTCCGGGGTTGTCACCTGCTTGGCTGGCCGTTCACACTAATACAATTGGCAGTATTAGAGGGTGGGAGAAGCTGGCGGGGTGGGTCCGGGTCGTTGTAAACAGCGACTCCTACAGTTCGGTCGGGGCGCCTGCTAAGCGCGGATAGGATCTAAGTGGGATAGTGTGATCCTTCCACACGCTACGCCCTCTCAGTGAGAATCCGCGCTGCCATGTGAAAATAAGCGGTTGATTGGCTGGACGTGTGTCGGAGGAAGCACGTGGTAGCCTCCACTCTCCCAGACCGACTGTGGGGGGTAAGTGCGCAGCGACCAGGAAGGGGATTGGGAATTGGCATAACGAGAAAATCGGAGAAAAAAGGAGGGGGAAAAAGATCCAAAAAAAAAAGGAAGGAAGGGCGGGTGGACGGGACTCCCCTCCCCCCTGGTGGTAGGGCTTGCGGGTCCTCAGGGGGTACATTTGTCGGGCCACGCGTCTGCTCTGCCCCATATCTCAATATGGCGAAGAGCGAGACGCGATGTCAGTAATGCTATATAACGAAAGGTTATCCTATAACCTAGTTATATGAATACTGGCTGAGCGTCTCGCTCTTAGCGCGCCCTGAGGTCCTTTGGTTGGGTTTTCTATGATGCAAACTTTTTCCAGAGGAAGGGTGAGTGTGACCATGTCCGGTGTCTTATAGGGGGACTCTGGGGCGGGGCCTGGTTAAGTGCATGGGTGGGTGCATTGTTTTCGTTAATGAAGTACAGTAGGTACTGGAGATAACGATATATCTCAATATGGCAAAGAGCGAGACGCTCAGCCAGTATTCATATAACTAGGTTATAGTATAACCTTTCGTTTATGTCTCATTTGCATGATATATATATACAGTTAGGTCTAGGGATGTCCCGATCACGTTTTTTTGCTCCCGATCCGATCCCGATCATGTGATTTTGAGTATCTACCGATACCGATATTTCCTGATCCGATAAAAAAAAAATATATATTTTTATTTAATTTTTTTTATTTAATTTTTTTTATTCAACAAACATGACCATGTTCACGTCTTAAACTCATACTGAGGCCTTAGTTTTGGTTTTAAATTGCATATCATCATTCATTTATTTATTGTCACACCACAAACAAACCAATAGTATCCAGCTGCAGAACGGCAGACCAGCCACACTCTCAGACCCAAACGAATTTCCTTTGATTTAATTATATATCAAATGATTTATGTCAAGGATTGCAATGCCTCGCTTGAATGAAGTTAACGTTTCACCTGGATAACGTCAACATTCAGGGTGAATGTAATGTGAGAAATTGGGATTAAAAAAATATATATAAAATGTATTTGGGTCTGAGAGTGTGGCTGGTCTGCCGTTCTGCAGCTGGATACTATTGGTTTGTTTTGGCAAAATTCTTCTGCTCTGTGTGACAATAAATAAATTAATGATGATATGCAATTTAAAACCAAAACTAAGGCCTCAGTATGAGTTTAAGACGTGAACATGGTCATGTTTGTTGAATTAAAAAAAAAAATAATTTTTTTTTTAATTTTTTTATTTTTGCCGATCCCGATCTTCGGAAAATCACGTGATCGGCCCCCGTTAGGTCCATAAATATTTGGACATTGACACAATTCTGGCTCTGTACACCACCACAATGGACTTGACATTTTACAGTGTGCTTTAAGTGCAGACTTTCAGCTTTAATTTGAGGGTATTTACATCCAAATCATGTGAACAGTGTGAGAACAGTTTCTACGTGTACACCCCCCTTTTTAGGGGACCAAAAGTTATTGGACAAACTAACAATCCATAAATAAAATGGTAACTTTTAATACTTAGTTGCAAATCCTTTGCAGTTGATGACAGACTAAAGTCTGGAACCCATAGACAGCACCAGACGCTGGGTTTCATCCCTGGTTATGCTCTGCAAGGCCTCTACTGCAACTTCAGTCTTCAGTTCCTGGTTGTTCTTGGGGCATTTTCCCTTCAGTTTTGTCTTCAGCAAGTGAAATGCATGCTTAATTGCATTCAGGTCAGGACTTGACCATTACATTCCATTCTACTTCTTTTCCTTAAAAAACTCTTTGGTTGCTTTCGTAGTATGCTTTGGGTCATTGTCCATCTGCACTGTGAATCGCCGTCCAATGAGTTCTGAAGCATTTGGCTGAATATGAGCAGATAATATTGCCCGAAACACTTCAGAATTCATCCTGCTGCTTTTGTCAGCAGTCACATCATCAATAAATACAAGGGAACCAGTTCCATTGGCAGCCATACATGTCCACACCACAACACTACCACCACCATGCTTCACTGATGAGGTGGTATGCTTTGGATCATGAGCAGTTCCTTTCCTTTTCCATACGTAAGTTGGTAAGTTGATCTTTGTCTCATATGTTCATAGGATGTTGTTCCAGAACTGTACAGGCTTTTTTAGATGTTTTTTGGCTAACTCTAATCTGATCTTCCTGTTTTTGAGGCTCACCAATGGTTTACATCTTGTGGTGAACCCTCTGTAATCACTCTGGTGAAGTCTTCTCTTGATTGTTGACTTTGACACGCCTACCTCTTGGAGAGTGTTCTTGATCTGGCCAACTGTTGTGAAAGGGTTTTTCTTCACCTGTGAAACAGTTCTTCTGTCATCCACCACAGTTGTTTTCCATGGTTTTCCGGGTCTTTTGGTGTTATGAGCTCAACAGTGCATTCTTTCTTTTTAAGAATGTACCAAACTGTTGATTTGGCCACACTTAATGTTTTTGCTATCTCTCTGATGGCTTTGATACATTTTTCAGCCTAATGATGGCTTGCTTCACTGATGGTGACAGTTCTTTGGACCTCGTATTGAGAGTTGACAGCATCAAATGCAAATACCACACTCGCATTCATGAGTTCACCCAGCAATGAGCAGCCAATTGTCCGATTACTTTTGGTCCCTTTAAAAAAGGGGACGCACATATATAAATTGTTGTAATTCCTACACCATTTTGGATGTGGATGTAATAGAATAGAAATCCTTTAATAATCCCAAGGGAAATTTGGCACTACAGATCGCTCACATTGAACAACAAGAAACATTTAGGAAATTTTAGGTAGTCAATAGGACTAAAATAAGAATAATATATATAAACAATAAGAATAAATAATAAAATACGGTCCAGGATATACATTCTGGTATGTATATACATTCAAAAATCTTAAATATAGAACTATCCAGCCAAAGATATACAGTAAAATGTACAGTAATAAGTATTAAAGTGTCCAGGAAGATTGTGAGAAGTATAAAGATTGTAAAGTGTCCAGGAAGATTTTGCCAGGCTGTACTGTCACCCTGTGCTCAGTGATGCAGTGAGGCACAGTGATGCATTATAGAGTCTAATGGCTGTCGGAATAAAGGACTCCTGTGCCGTTCAGTGTTACATCTAGGGAGTCTTAGTCTAACACTGAACGTGCTCCTTCTTTCAGCCAAGTCTGTGTGTAGTGGGTGGGAGGGATTGTCCATGATGGTGTGGAGCTTAGTAAGGCTCCTCCTCTCCGCCACCACCGCTAGAGAGTCCAGCTCCACCCCTACCACGTTACTGGCCTTCCTGACCAGCTTTTCCAGCCTGTTTGTGTCCCCCGCTCTCAGTCCGCTGCCCCAGCAGGTCACAGCGTACAAGAAGGCGCCCGCCACCACCGACTCATAGAACATCCTCAACATCCTTGTACAGATGTTGAAGGATCTCAGCCTTCTGAGGAAGTAGAGTCGGCTCTGGCCCTTCTTGTAGAGTGCCTCTGTGTGTTTTGACCCGTTCAGTTTGTTGTCGATGTGGACTCCGAAGTATTTGTAGTCCTCAACCATGTCCACATCGACCCCCCTGATGGAAACGGGGGTCACAGGTGGACTCCTCCTCCCCAGATCCACAGCCAGTTCTTCTTCTTCATGTGACGAAGTCCTCTACCAGTTCCCGGTATTCCTCCTCATCACCATCCTTTATCATCAACCTTTATTTATTCTCGAAAATACAATTGAGGTCACCCTCATTTTCAATGTCGTCGAGACTTTTCAATGTACATCCCACTATCGCAGAGTCATCAGAAAACTTCTGAAGGTGGCAGGACTCTTGACCGATAGTGGAAGTCATTGGTGTAGATGGTGAAGAGGAAGGGAGAGAGGACTGTCCCCTGCGGGGCCCCGGTGTTGCTGACCAGTCTGTCTGACACACAGCCTTGTAGGCACACATACTGTGGTCTGCCCGTCAGATAGTCAACAACCCAGGACACCAGGGGGGCCTCTACCTCCAGCAGCCCAGGCCGTATGGTATCAAAAGCACTGGAGAAGTCAAAGAACATGACTCTCACAGTGCTCGCTGGCTTGTCCAGGTGAGTGTAGGCACGGTTCAGCAGGTAGATGACAGCGTCCTCTACCCCCAGTCGGGGCTGGTAGGCTAACTGGAGTGGGTCTAGGTGGGGTTTGATTGCTGGACGGAGTTGCTCCAGGACCAACCTCTCCATGGTTTTCATTGGACGTGCTGTCCTTGGATGTGCTGGGAAGCGAGCATTAGGGACAGGGACCACACAGGATGTTTTCCACACTGTCTGGACTTTCTGCAGCCTCAGGCTCATATTGAATATGTGCTGGAGCCTGGAGCACATCACACAGCCTTGGGCTAAAGCCGTCGGGACCCGCAGCCTTGCCTGCATGTAACTTGCGCAGCTGTTTATTCACCTGGTAAATACCCTGAAATTAAAGCTGAGGGCCTGCACTTAGGGGGCTTTCTCATTAGGAACGGGTGCTCCGCTCCGTCCTCCCTCCGTCCTGAGTGCGAACTCCAGTGCGAACTCCCCCCCCCCTCCCTCTCCCCCTCTGGTTTGTGTACACACTGCAGTCTGGTTCGCTCCGGTTTTTGTTTACGGTTTGCGTTTTGAGCGTGTAAGCTTCCGTAGGCGATGATGTCACACTCGAATGTCAACACAGGAAGTTGAACACACTGTGATAGAAACTAGATGCCTGATATAAAGAAACGAATAACCAATAAATATGAAGTTATTATTGAACCTCTGTTGTCAAGCCTTGTCAATATAACCAACCCCCTTTCCTCACGAATGGAACTGGTGTCATGGAGTCCGCTTTGAGCGTTTCCTGGGTTAGCGGCTAACGCTAGTTAGCTTAGCCTATTTATGGGATAACTTAGCAGCTAACGTTAGCCCATTGCTCGCGTCAATTATATTGCATGTCACTGGTCTATAGAAATAAATGCATTCGAACAAGAAACCAATGTATAGACATAGCAATGGCAAAAAAAATTGCCAGGCCTAATGCGAGCCAGGAACGTCTTGTGCTTGTAACGTGGCTTCATGTTTTCATCCACTGAGCCGTGAGGCTCAACATCCTTGTTTGGTTGAGGTCTGAACTCACCAAATTGCCCATAAATATCGTTTTAGTGGGTATTGTCCAGTTGTTGCTGCCCAAAATTCAAGCAAGCATGAAAGCATTACAGTAAGCTTGCACACCACGCCCCCCGCTCCCTCGTCGGGGACACTGGCGCGCACCCGAAACCACGGGCAGACCCCAGGTGGTAAGAGCCGGCAACTGCACCTCCTCATCCATCACGCTCAACATAGGGGCCCCCCAGGGCTGTGTTCTGAGCCCCCTCCTCTACTCCCTGTACACACATGACTGCGTAGCACAGCAGAACAACAACACCATCATCAAATTTGCTGATGACACAGTAGTGGTGGGCCTGATCTCTGCCAACGACGAAAGGGCCTACCTGGAAGAGGTAGAGAACCTGTCACAGTGGTGTCAGGAGAACTGCCTCTCCCTGAACGTCAGCAAAACAAAAGAGATGATTGTGGACTTCAGGAGGTCGGGGGTCAAGGACTACAGCCCCCTCAGCATCGACGGGGCACCGGTTGAGAGAGTGAACAGTTTCAAGTACCTCGGAGCCCACATATCCGAGGACTTGACATGGACCACACACATTGACAGTGTTGTGAAGAAGGCACGACAACGCCTCTACTTCCTCAGGCGCCTAAGGAAGTTCCAAGTCAGTCAGAAGATCCTTAGGAACTTCTACTCATGTACAATAGAGAGCATCCTGACCGGCAACATCACCTCCTGGTTTGGGAATAGCACTGCACAAGACCGTAGCAGACTACAAAGAGTGACACGTTCAGCCGAACGCACAATTGAAGGGGGGCTTCCCACCCTCCAGAACATTTACAACAAGCGGTGCAAGGGGAAGGCTAAGAGAATTATTAAGGACTCGAGCCACCCGAACAACTGCCTCTTTGAACTGCTGCGGTCAGGCAAGCGATACCGGAGTCTTAAGGCGAGCACAGAAAGACTCAGAAGAAGCTTCTATCCCCAGGCCATCAGGCTGCTAAACGAACAATAATCGCTAAACGAACAATAATCACTATGCAACAACCATCAAATGCACACAGCACACACACCCACACGCACACACTCACTCAAACAAACAACACACTGCAGCACCCACTCTCCACACTTTAGATCACACAAACACACTTACACTTTATATTTATTGATAAAGGATTTGCACTACAACTCGTACACCTACTGTGAATTGTACCTAAATTGCACCTCGTCCCATTTCTCCATTTCTGCCTTGCACTATATAGTATTGTATATTAGTACACTGCACAGTATTGTATATTGTATGGTAACTACGTCTATTCTGCATCGAACATTGTACATATGTCTAAACTGAACACTGTGACCTCTTTTTTTACTTCTATTTTTTTTTTTTTTTCTAGTTTTTATTTCATACTTATCTTGTCTTGCACAGTCTCTGGAGCGCAACAGTAAGAAGCATTTTGTACAAAAGTATTCTGTACTTCTGTATGACAACTATTAAAGAAACTTGAAACTTGAAACTTGAAACCTATTCCAGCGGTCCAGGTTTGGAGCGAATCAGCGTCCCTGGTGACGGGGGGGGAGTGTTCTCATCAGGGACGATCACACCCTATTTTGGTGCGATCGTGCTCTGATTCGACCCCGAATGGCTAGTGTGAAAGCCCGCTTAAAGTACATCTTTATTATTATTATTTTTTTTATCCACTTTTTCTCCCATTTTTCTATTTTTCTCCCAATTTTCGTATCATCCAATTCAACCCTCCCCTGTCTTTGAACGTTGTTTCTTGCCTCCCACAAGCCGGCTGCAATGTGGACTAAGTCATACATATAGCACGAGTCCCCTCCGATACTCAAGGTAACAGCAGTCGCATCTTTCCACCTGCGCGGCTCGATCTTTCAGCGTCAGGGGTCTGGGCTTTGGAGGGGCCCCGCCCCCGTCGCTTCCTGATTCTACTGTGCAGGCGCACCAACCGACCTGTAGGAGTCGCTGTCCACAACGCCCGATCCCCACACATCAGTTTCCCTCCCCCTAATACGGCCAATGTGTATTAGTGCGCTGTGTACGACCAGCTAAACTGAAAGCAATGTGGAGCGCTGGGCTCGAACAGGGGACGAATCTGTTCGAGCCCAGTCTCCAGTATTCGTGGTGAGCGCCTTGCCCACTGCACCACGTAGCCGCACCATCTTTATTGTTTCATTTAAAATCCATTGTGGTGGTGTACAGAGCCAAAATTATGAAGATTGTGTTGATGTCCAAATATTTATGGACCTGACTGTATATATATTATATATATCTGTTGTTACAAAGGATCAGATTAAACCGAATATATATATTTATTGATTGATATATATTGCATAGTATTTGTATATCGTTTGATATCCCTTGTATATTCCTTGTACATATACACGGAATATCCCTTTAGCCTAGTACAGACCATAATATTTCATTCTCCTATTGGACAGCGGTCCACAGGCGCCAGGGCCATGCCTCCAGAGTCAGGTTCAAGGCCACCGTCAAGACATGTCTGTACATGCCCGGCCTTGCCCAGGGATACGAGACAGAAATGAGGTTGGCACTAGATTGTTCGCCGTGCATATAAATATGGCGCAGGTGAATACAGAAGTAGAGTTACCCAATAAGTTGAAGCCTCACCCACGATACAACGTGCGGTGAAGTATGGCCTGTTTGGCCCCAAATAGAGCATTGAGACCGCGTGCGAATTAATAACTGAATTGTCAGAGTTTGGCGCTATACCGTCGAGTGCGACATATTTCTATTAAGTCAGTAATAGTCTATTTGTGTATAGTGTATCGTGCGGCTAAAGTTCTACAGTGACCAGCATCACCAACGCTTCCTCGTACCAGCTAGAGTGCTTATCCAGGCTGGGCTGCTTTCATGGCGCTTTCACCCGAGGAGACCTAGACGAGAACCGTGTGGACATGTACACTGGATTAATCTACCCGACGACTACATAGCCCTTTGCGGCTGGATTATATTTGTTTTGGTCCTGTGATTTATGGAGCGGAGAATCGCCGACGCCTACATGTGTGGGATTTACCCTGTGAGGAGCCACGTCGAGTCTGCGCCTCAGAGAGCCTGAGGCCGGCTAGCTTTCTTCACTGTGGAGCTACAGTCTACGGAGAACAGCTGTATTCGTCTGTGGATCAAGAGACTATTGCACCGTCTCCTGTACTTGGAGTCTCCTTAGTCATCGTTGACCAGACTCTCTACTACCGACAGATCCTCTACCCCTGCTGGCTTACAACCGGGGGGACCCTTCCAGTATCTCCCGCTATATATTACTAGTGTACCATAGATATAATTCCCTAAGATTCAGGTTGTATAATTACCTCCTGCGTAACCAGAGAATGGACATTCATTATTGATTTGCCTACGCACATTCCTTTGCCTTATAAGCGCATCCAAAGTAAAATAGAGAAGTATATTATGTACCTTTTGCTGCAATAAATACTTAATTACCACTTTGTGTGGAACCGATTCATTGTGGGAAGTGTTCATCATATTTATATATCATGTATTGTATGGCCAGTAATTAAAGTACATAAAGCGGTAGTGGTTTAATGATACCATACTTATCAATACAGTCAGGGAATTGTACCCCTCAGTTACAATTGGTCCTTCGAGCCGGAGGGTAACTAGTGTAATATTAATATAGTGGTATTAATATTGACATGGCCTATGATGAACACTCCACAAAACGGTTCTCCTAAAGTAGATCGCCCGCAGCGTAGACGGCAGACACCTCAGTACTTAGAGGATTACGTTGCCAATATACTACCTAGCTTTCTACAGACGGTAAACGCGGAAAAAGTAGATAGTAAAATTATGTCCGACCCTATCGACCAGGCTACCCCGCCAATAGAGGCCCTAGTGGGTTCTAACGTAACTGACCAAGCTCACGGTAGGGACCAGGAGGGACCCGACATGACTTTACCCCCCGCCAAGACCGAAGAAGTAGTCCCCGGAGAGCTCCAGGATAAAGACAGCTCTCCAGGGATGGAACTCTACCCGCTACAAGAAGAGGAGAGCACCCCGGAGTTGGATCTCCAGGACTCGCCACAGGAGAACAGATCTCCAACGAGTACTGCCAGGAGCGGATCACCTCAACCAGCGTCTTCCCCCAGCGAGGCGGACAAGATGCTGGCACAGGCATTCCTCGCCAGCCTAGCAGCCTCAACAGAGCGCGATCGACTCCAAGCACAGACGCTTAGTGAGCGCGAACATTCTTCCATGGAAAGAGAACGCCTTCAGGCGCAGCAACGGAGCGACGAAGATCGTATACGTCTAGAGATTAGACGCCTTCAGACGGAAGAGAATATGGTAAGGGACCGGGCCGAAGCCCAGCGCGCCGCCGCCGAAGCCCAGCGCGCCGCTGCCGGTGCCCAAAGAGAAGCAGAGCGCGACCTCGCTCTCACCAAGCGCGAAGCCGAGCGCGACCGATTACAAGCGCAGATAATGGAGCAGCTGATCACCAGGGCAACACCCCCTCCCTCCGCACGGGGTTCCAGGGCCTCGTCAAGACAAGGGTCAAGGGCACCCTCCCCTACCCGATCAAGCGACCCTGAGCCCGACCACCAGAGAGAGCCTATACCCCCCTCCGAACCCCTTCCCCGACCGGTCCAAGTGAGACCCAGCTACAAGGAAGAAACGGTCTACACCGCGGAGAGGCTAAATAGACGACTACAGGATCTAGAGGACCTGCCAGAGGAAGAAGAAGAGGGAGAGGAGGAGAGTCAAGCCCGACAGCAGCACAGTACTCCACAGAACCAGGAGGTCCAGTACAGCCCAGGCTCTACCCCCGCGGCTCTGCGCTACAGACCCCCGACTCAATTCACGGGTGAGCTTGACGCACGACCAGCCCCGAGGAACAGCACCTGGATACGCGGGCCATGGTACCCAGCAGGTACCAGCCCACCAAGAGGCGTAAGAGGAGACTCGCCTAGGAGGCCTCTCTTCCAACGCTCACCGATGTGCCAGCCATCCATGGCATCATACATTGGCACACCGACGTTTCCGGACTTCACCCACGAGAACAGAGCACAATACACGGAGCTACGAATGTGCTTAGAGACAATGATGTCCGATGTAGCTAATGAACCGTACAAGTATGCTATCCTACTGAAGCACCTCAAGGTGCCCCGAGCGCACAATATAGCGCTGGCCTATGCCACCTCTACTACCCCATACACAGCGGCTCTAGCAGCACTCGACCAAAGATATGGACGCATATGGGACTACGTAATACAAGAGATAAGGCATATTGACCGCCTACCCCCAGCCACAGACAATCGCTCACTAGATGACCTGTCTATCAAGGTACAATCCCTGGTAGGGATGCTGGGGGCGCAAAGAGAAAAGGGTATGCACGAACTGTACGCAAACTCTAATGTCGAGAGGATTTTAGAGAAGCTTCCGCCCGCCCGACAAGAGCGCTTCAGGCGGCAAAGAGACCACCGTGATCCTAACGGTCCCGAGCCATCCCTCCTAGACCTAGCCGACTTCCTGGCGAGAGAAGTCAACAGCCTACGGTTGGATACGTTCATGCGGAGCACCCCAAGCTCCAGAGAGGGACCTAGGAGAGCAAACGATGGCCGAAGATTGGTGACCGTCATGCACCAATCAGAATCAGTACCGAGCAGCAAGAACCACAGTACCCCCTCGATGAAAGAGAAGTGGAAGATGGTGTGCCCGTACTGCGAAAAGGAACACTGGTTGTCACAATGTGACACGTTCAAGAAGATGACCGCCGACGAGGTGAGTCAATGGATAAAGTCCAACCGACGCTGTTACCGATGTGCGCGCAGTCACATGGCAGCCGATTGCCGCTTAAAGAAGAGGTGTAATCGGTGTGACGGAGCCCACCTAGATGTCCTACACGACAGTAACAGAAGAAAGCCTGCACCCTCAAGCAGCACAAAGGCAAGTGTTATGTACATTGACCCCGCCAGCAGCGGGGGCGCCCGGGTGCTCTTAAAGGTGGTCCGCGTAACACTGAGTTACCAAGATAAGGTCATGGACACTTACGCCGTCCTTGACGACGGGTCAGAGAAGACCCTTCTCCTCGCGTCCGCTGCGGCCCAGCTGGGGCTGCGGGGGAGCGAAAACCAGATGACGATTCGGACAATAAGAAGAGATCTAAAGACGATAAAGGGCGAGAATGTCTCCTTCACTATCGCAGCAAGCGGGCAGCCAGAGAGACGGTATAGGATTACTAATGCTTTCACCAGCCAAGAAATAGGCCTGTCGCAGTACACCTACCCCATCGCCAAGCTGATGGATAAATATGTGCACCTGCGTCAACTACCTATACCGCTCATAGACGGTGCCACCCCGACCCTGCTGATAGGCTCCGACCATGCAGACCTCATCGTCCCGATAGACCGGGTCCACACAGGGCCCAGAGGCTGTCCTGCAGCAGTCGAGACCCGCCTAGGATGGACATTACAAGGCCCCCTCGCTAAGTCTCTTAACCGAACAGCAGCCACTAACTGCCTCCACTCCAGAGTGACAGAAGAAGACACCACCCTCCTACAGCATGTCGAGAGGCTATGGACACTAGAGACAATGCCCTTTAAGAACGAAAAGAAAGACATTCGTTCCAAGGAAGACATTTACGCTATAGCCCTCCTCGAGCAGGGGACAAAGAGAGTCAAAGTCAACGGAGTGATGAGATACGCAACTCCACTCCTGAGGCGAGAGGGTATGCCTACCTTCCACGCCCCAAAAGAAGCGACGGAGCGGTATCTATTGAACACAGAGCGGCGCCTAGCCAGAGACCCCGCTCAAGAGACTGTGTACCGCGCTGAGATTAACAAGCTAATCACAGCGGGACACATAAAGAAAATTGACATTAAAGAGGCCGATCAGACGACCGAATCATGGTACGTGCCGCACCACAAAGTCCACCACAACGGCAAGGATCGTATTGTGTTCAACTGCAGCTACCAGATCAGATCACAAAATCTGAATAAAGAGCTCTTGCCCGGCCCAACACTCGGCCCCTCTCTACTAGGCGTGTTACTACGTTTCCGCCAAGACAAGGTGGCCATCAGCGGCGACATCAAAGGGATGTTCCTGCAGGTGAGACTAGTGGAGGAGGACAAGCCCCTGCTGCGGTTCCTATGGAGAGAGAGGATCGGGGATGAGCAACCAGCCATCTATCAATGGGAAGTCCTCCCTTTCGGAACCACATGCAGCCCATGCTGTGCTACGTTTGCACTGCAAAAACACGTCGCAGAGGACCCAGCAGCTGATGAAGAGGTCCGACAAAGTGTAGGAAATAGTTTCTACGTGGACAACTGTCTGCAAAGCGTCTCGACGCCAGAAGAAGCCGAGGCCCTTCTACTCAAGCTCCGCGCCTCCCTGATCAAAGGCGGCTTTGATCTCAGGCAGTGGGCCAGCAGCGACCCGCAAGTATTGCGCAGCCTCTCCCCCGAGGACAAGGCAGCAAGCAGCGAGACCTGGATGGCGACCATCCCAGGAGAAGCCCAAGAAATGACATTAGGACTAGTCTGGCGCTTCAAAACAGACTCGCTCCATTATAAACACACACCCCTGACCAAGGAGCAGGGAAGGTCGACTGCACTACCGACCACCAGACGGAGTGTATACAGAACACTCGCCAGACAATATGACCCGTTGGGATGTATTCTACCTTACACCACCAGGGCAAAGATGATTGTAAGAGCGTTATGGGACAAGGACCAGGGCTGGGACGACCCCATACCCGAACACCTTGCATCCACATGGAGAGAGTGGGAGACGGAACTCAGCTCACTCCCAGGTGTCAACATACGCCGCAGCTACTTCCCACCCACAGTGAGGTCGGAGACGTGCCAGATGGACTTGCACGTCTTCAGCGACGCCTCCGAAGTAGCCTACGGTTCGGTGGCCTACTTGCGTGCCCGAGAGGAGGGAGGAGAAATACATACTGCTTTCATCCTGGCTCGCTCAAGAATAGCCCCACGAAAGCAACAATCTATCCCGCGTCTAGAGCTCTGCGCAGCCCTAGCAGGAGCGCAACTCGCCACGTTAATCCAACGTGAACTCACCATTCCGGTGCAAAGAACAATCTTGTGGTCAGACTCCACGACAGTACTCACATGGATCCGGTCTGATTCGTGCAGATACAAGGTCTTCGTGGGAGTCAGAGTCACAGAGATTCAAGATTTAACAGAAGTAGCAAGCTGGAGGTATGTGGACACAAAACACAACCCAGCTGACGTCATCACCCGGGGAATGTCCCTGGATGACCTCACCCGTCACAACCTATACAGTGACGGGCCAGAGTTCCTCAAGCTCCCGGAAGAAGAGTGGCCTACACCCACCCCACGGGAAGCAAGTAAAGAGGAGGCCGAAAACAAGAAATCTATGTTCTGTGGATTGAACACACTCGTCTCCACAGACCCCGACATAGACGATTGCCTCACCCTAGAGAGTGCGCAGCTAAAGACATTCCTGTGGCACCACCCAGAGGTTCAGCTCACTACTGACATTACAGCAGCTGACTACGAAGAAGCAGAACTTCTTCTACTACAACGAGCCCAGAGAGACTCGTTCCCCGATGAGCTAGACTGTCTACAGGGAGCAAAGCCCGTCCCATCAGACAGCAGACTGCTCCACCTAGCCCCCGAGAGCGACGCCCATGGTCTCATCAGAGTGGGTGGTCGTCTGCGGAGAGCTCCAGACTTACCGGATGACATCAAGTACCCGATAGTCTTAAACAGCCGACACAAGGTCACAGAGCTGATCATAAAGAAATACGACGAGGATGTGCATCACGCCGGGGCAGAGAGAGTCTTCGCAGAGATCAGACGTCGTTATTGGATACTGCAAGGGAGAGAAGCAGTGCGGCACTTCCAGCGAACCTGTCTAGACTGTCGTAAGTGGCGAGCGCAGCCCAGTATACCCCGGATGGCTGACCTACCTCCCTGTCGCCTCCGACTCGGCGACAAGCCTTTTCACTCCACCGGTATGGACTGTTTCGGCCCGCTGTATATAAAAAAAGGAAGAGGAACCGAGAAGCGGTGGGGTATTGTATTCAAATGCATGACCACCCGAGCGATGCATATAGAACTCCTTCCAACCATGAGCACAGACTCATTCCTTATGGCCTTCCGAAGATTCACATCGCGGAAAGGCAAACCGTCTATATTATTGTCTGATCACGGGACAAACTTCAAAGGCGGAGAAAGAGAGCTGAGAGAGAGCTTCCAAGCTATGGGCCCAGAACTTAAGACCCACCTCGCTCCATCCCAGATTGACTTCCAGTTTAATCCCCCGAACGCACCTCACTTCGGTGGAACTTGGGAACGAGAAGTACGCTCAATAAAGACAGCCCTGTACGCCGTGCTTGGGGCCCAGACCGTGGCGGAAGAAGTCCTAATGACAGTCCTCACGGAGATCGAGGGAGTATTGAACTCAAAGCCCCTCGGTTACGTCTCAAGTGATGTAGCAGATGTCGACCCAGTCACCCCCAACACACTCTTGATGGGGCGGCTGGACCCCGCGCTACCACAGACAATGTACAGGCCTGAAGAAGCGAACGGCCGAAGAATGTGGAGGTACAGTCAAGTATTGGCTGACAAGTTTTGGAACAGCTTCCTACTCCACTATCTACCGTCTCTACAGACCCGCCAGAAATGGGTGAAAGAGAGAGACAATTTGACAGAAGGGACAGTCGTCATGATTATCGACCAGTCACTACCCCGAGCTATGTGGCCGGCTGGCCGCGTAAGCAAAGTGATCACCGGTGCCGACGGAAAGGTCCGAGCAGCCGAAGTGCTCGTCCAAGGACGGATCTACACCCGACCCGTGGCGAGGCTAATAGAACTGCCAAGGCTCCCCGATACTATCGATGACGACCATGACCCCATGATTTTGTGAACTGCCCGACCCCTCACAACAGACATTGAGTAGTGGACAGTGCGGTTAATCTGTCTCTGCTTAGCTAATTAGGTGGGACTAATTAGGAGGCGGCTGTTACAAAGGATCAGATTAAACCGAATATATATATTTATTGATTGATATATATTGCATAGTATTTGTATATCGTTTGATATCCCTTGTATATTCCTTGTACATATACACGGAATATCCCTTTAGCCTAGTACAGACCATAATATTTCATTCTCCTATTGGACAGCGGTCCACAGGCGCCAGGGCCATGCCTCCAGAGTCAGGTTCAAGGCCACCGTCAAGACATGTCTGTACATGCCCGGCCTTGCCCAGGGATACGAGACAGAAATGAGGTTGGCACTAGATTGTTCGCCGTGCATATAAATATGGCGCAGGTGAATACAGAAGTAGAGTTACCCAATAAGTTGAAGCCTCACCCACGATACAACGTGCGGTGAAGTATGGCCTGTTTGGCCCCAAATAGAGCATTGAGACCGCGTGCGAATTAATAACTGAATTGTCAGAGTTTGGCGCTATACCGTCGAGTGCGACATATTTCTATTAAGTCAGTAATAGTCTATTTGTGTATAGTGTATCGTGCGGCTAAAGTTCTACAGTGACCAGCATCACCAACGCTTCCTCGTACCAGCTAGAGTGCTTATCCAGGCTGGGCTGCTTTCATGGCGCTTTCACCCGAGGAGACCTAGACGAGAACCGTGTGGACATGTACACTGGATTAATCTACCCGACGACTACATAGCCCTTTGCGGCTGGATTATATTTGTTTTGGTCCTGTGATTTATGGAGCGGAGAATCGCCGACGCCTACATGTGTGGGATTTACCCTGTGAGGAGCCACGTCGAGTCTGCGCCTCAGAGAGCCTGAGGCCGGCTAGCTTTCTTCACTGTGGAGCTACAGTCTACGGAGAACAGCTGTATTCGTCTGTGGATCAAGAGACTATTGCACCGTCTCCTGTACTTGGAGTCTCCTTAGTCATCGTTGACCAGACTCTCTACTACCGACAGATCCTCTACCCCTGCTGGCTTACAACCGGGGGGACCCTTCCAGTATCTCCCGCTATATATTACTAGTGTACCATAGATATAATTCCCTAAGATTCAGGTTGTATAATTACCTCCTGTGTAACCAGAGAATGGACATTCATTATTGATTTGCCTACGCACATTCCTTTGCCTTATAAGCGCATCCAAAGTAAAATAGAGAAGTATATTATGTACCTTTTGCTGCAATAAATACTTAATTACCACTTTGTGTGGAACCGATTCATTGTGGGAAGTGTTCATCATATTTATATATCATGTACTGTATGGCCAGTAATTAAAGTACATAAAGCGGTAGTGGTTTAATGATACCATACTTATCAATACAGTCAGGGAATTGTACCCCTCAGTTACATCTGTAGTATGAATACATTTTAACATATAAAGAATCAAAAATGTAATCGAATCGTGACCTCAAATTTTTTATTCGTACAGAAAGTGAAGCTTTGCGTATGATTCCACCTCCTCGTTCCCTGTCCCTACTCAGCGTTCTAAACCGCTACGTGCTCACTCAGAGGCCTGAGACGTCTGACGGACAGCTTTCCCAGGACGCCGCTAAGCCTCCGACGCCTGACGTCCAACATGACATTAATATGAAACTGACATCCCCATGGCAGGTGTCTCTAGCTGTAATCCACAGACGCCAGCATCCACGTTTACCAGACCTCCCCTATCAGCAGACCCCCCCCCCCCCCCTTCTCTCCGGTCTGATCCCAGACCCTGCAGCATTTCTTTTCTTCTCTCTCTTCTATTCCTTTCTTCTTTTTCCCTTTCTTTCTATACGTCTTTCCGTCTTCCTTTTCCTCCCCATTCTCACTCGACATTGTTTTTTAGTTCCACCTGCGGTTGTCGGATCTCTGTCTCTTGTCATCGGGGTGTTTATGTGTAGAGAGAGCTGGGAATACTTGGCCCTGGGCTTGGTGTGTGCGCGTGTGTGTGTGTGTGTGTGTGTGTGTGTGTGTGTGTGTGTGTGTGTGTGTGTGTGTGTGTGTGTGTGTGTGTGTGTGTGTGTGTGTGTGTGTGTGTGTGTGTGTGAGTGTGAGTGTGAGTGTGAGTGTGAGTGTGAGAGAGAGAGAGAGAGAGGTGGACCAAGAACTGATCCGAGAGGAGCATACAGGTGGCTGTAATCTTATCTGTTTTCTCTCTCGTTCTTTCTTTCTCTCTCTCTCTCTCGCTCTTTCTCTCTCTTTTCCTCTCTCTTTCTTCCCTCACACAGAGACATGGGGGAGCGCTACCGGCGGGAGATGTTGGCCCACGGAGGAGCAAAGGAACCCATGCTGATGGTAGAAGGTACTAGGACATGTTTCTTTCTCTTTTTAACCCCTACCTGGCCTCTCGCCTCCGTGGAGATCATGTCATGTTCTTCACACCTATATGCAGGGGACCCCCCTGGGCAGGTAGTGCAATTTTCCCACCATATTCTAAGAGTTCACAAAAGGTCACAGGGGCCTTAAGGAGTTAGTGTGTCACTGTCAATCAACTTTCTAGCTTTTCTCATATTATTTTGAAAGGTAGAACTCGTATGCACTATATCGATCCTCGCAAATAGTCCGATTTTATACGTACATTGCGTTTTGAGCCCTTCGTCCCGTACAAAAGCTGTAAACGCGAGATTTGGCTGTTAACATTTGGGTAAGTCTGCCCAACAAATCGTGTTCTGACAGAAGGTATTCAAAAACACAAGAGAGCAGACTGTACATGATTATCATTATGTAATGGAGATTAGATTGTTTTGGCATCCTGCATAGCCGGGAGGGTCAGTATGGTGAATTTGATATTTTTTGGCAGGACTCTTTCATCAAGTGTTTCATCATGTCCCTAATGGTTTTACGTGGGAAGATACCCTTTTTACTACATAGAACTCATCTAATCACCAACTGAACTACAGTATAATAATAACTGGACTTTAAAGAAGTCTTTATTTGGCATGCAGGCAGAACACACACACATGCAATTAGTTGGGTCGCCGATGCGATTGAGTCTCTGCACTTGACCCATCCCGTCATCCTCCCCCCCAAGGGCAGCCGGGAGCAGATAGGGGCGTCGGCGTGGGGCTTCCCCCCCGGGGACCAATCCAAGTGCTCCTGTCCGTCTTCGTCAGTGACGCGACAGTGTTAGCGACCTGTTTTGCATGTTTTTCCATTGGGTTTCTCTTATCGGGGGGGGGGGGGGGGGTAACCCTTGCAAGCAGGGGGAGAACATGCAAACTCCACACAGAAAGGCCTGGGAGATACCCTACCCGCAGTGTTTCCCACAGAATTTTGTGAGACTGTGGTGGGTGACCCTCTAGGGGGGTCCGGGGGCATGCTCCCCCATAATTGTTTTTTTTTTGTACATTTTAAAGTTAAATGCATCAATCTGATGCACTTTGAGAGCAAAATAAAGAGGCTAGATCTATGATGAACGTTGTGCTCAAAACACAAAATCGACTAGAGCAGTGCTTCCCAATCCTCTCCTCGAAGCACCCCAGCCGTTCCATATTTGTTAAATTCCACCACCAGCACACCTGATTCAACTTAACAAGCCCTTTATTAGTTGAATCAGGTGTGCTGGTGGTGGAATTTAACAAATACATGGAACGGCTGGGGTGCCTCGAGTTTGAGAACCACTGGACTAGAATACATTTGAGCCATCATTGAAATGAAGCAAAAGTGGTTACTTGTGTTGAACTGGTTTATTTTTTAGATAATACAAAAATATACTGGATTACTGTTACGACTACTACCACTGCCAATAGGGAGGTGTAGTGGTTACGTCATTGTTGTTTCCGGCCGGTCCGCGTCTATTCGTTTCCTAACACATTTATGCTTCCGCATTCACGTTTTGCGCTCTGATTGGCCACTGATCTGGTCGCGCCAATCGTGTGACGGCAAGTTCTTTCGCCGGTTAAGCTTAGGCACTCTTTCGAAGTTTGTTAAGGTTAGAGTTTGTCTTAGAGCAGGGCGATAGAACGCCAGCCCTGATTCCAAACTCTAACCTTAACCAACTTCGAAAGAGTCGCCTAAGCTTAACCAGTGATAAACTAGGCGTTAGGTAGTTTGCTGCTGGTCGAGGCGGAAATGGGCGCGTCACGCGATTGGGGGCGCACATGTCACATGACCAGAAACGTCAGTGGCCAATCAGATCACACCAGAAACGGCAGTGGCCAATCCGATTCGCAAAACGAATAGACGCGGCCGGTCCACTCGTAGAGAAGAGAGAGAGAGAGAGAGAGAGAGAGAGAGATAGAGAGAGAGAGAGAGAGAGAGAGAGAGTATAAATGCGTGTGTGCTTAGCTGTCGGCACCCGCTTGAGGAAGTGCAGGTATTTCCACTCGCTCTGCCATTGAGCGTGGTTGCGCTACAACCATAGAGGGGGCGTTAGTTATGCAGATCAGTGCCTTATTCACGTCAGCAAAACAGTCAAATCAGAATGGCTTAGTTGAGTGAGGGAAGATCTCGTGAACTCGAAACTAGACTGATGAGTCAAAATAATAATTAGAGACACAGACCACATTGATATAATCCCCCATTGCTAGGAAACAATGCTAAACACTGGAAAAGGCCATTTATAAGACACAGGACCTTTAAGCAATAATGTTAGTGATAGAAGGGAACTCATTTTGTGCAAAAAATTTCATTTCTAATCAAGTACTCTAAAGCAGCATTTTTCCACTTCAAGATTTCAAGCTGTTTTGGGCTGGGCTCCGCCCATACTCGCAAAGCGCTTTGAGTGACAGTCACCAACCAACGTTACATCCAGCCTGTTTGAAAATACTAGAATCCAACATAGTCTGGTGAAAACGCACCTTATGTTATGGATGGATCATCAGCGTTTGTCCTCTTCCTCTTCATAATAATATTCAATAGTTTGCTCTAGGCAATCGCCATTTTAGGCGATCGCCCAGCTGTAGTCTGGACTCTGGGGAGCTCTCAACTCTGCAACAAATAATGCCTCGGCCGGTGTTGTGCCGAATTCAGACTCCCTGCCAGAATCCGACTCCCCCTCGCGTGAACGCACATACACTATCAGATTTCTGTCATAAAACGATACAGCGGACAAATGTTTTGATTATATTTAAAAGGCTTTGACATTGTAAAAACTAAATAAGTGGAGTTTCGAAGCTGTAAGCTGAATACAAGTCATAGGAACACCCACGTTCTTCCCCCTTCCTACTGTATAAGAAAGAGGAAAAGCGCAAAACGCAGAAACACTACAGTAAAATAGTAACGTTAATACTCTATTGACACATGTGAAGACAGTTGACAGTTGCTGAGTAATGATTTGACAACTTCTGTCCATAATAAATATAACCCAGACAGTGAATAAATGACTAATTACGACATTTGTACTTACTGATTCGATATTTTCGGGTCCCGAGTACTCGATTACTCAGTACAGCTCCCTTCTTTAGTAACATCCTGGAAATCATCCTGGAAATCATCCCAGCATTATAAAGTCCTTGATTCTCAATGTCCTCCTTGCTAAAATGTGCGGTACACATCCGGCGGGTCTCCAAAAACAAAACAAACTTGGCCCATTGCTGGCGGATCACGACATCATCAGGAAATGAATGCAAGGACGTATTCACTGCTTGGCAGTCAGGAACAGCACAACATATCTTGCCCGTTTTGCTCATAACGTTTTTAAATGCTAACCCAATGCTAACTAACTGTTAAACTTCAATTCCACGCATTTGCTTGCGTACTGCAATAAATAATGGTTGAGTGTGCGCGGTGGTTACAAACAAAGAGGGGGTGTTACTATGCAGATGAGAATTCTTTCTACGTCAGCAAAACAGTCAAATTCGAATGGCTTAGTTCAGTGTGGGAGCATCTCCTGAGATCTGAACTGGAGGAGTGCGCCAAAATGAGAATTAGAGAAATAGACATTGTTGTAGCCAATTTGATGATTTTACTGTGGTCACTTTATTGTATGAAGGTGCTGTGTTATTGTGAAGGTGTTATTGAGATTATTGACTAATTAACTGGGCAGGTGGCATAAGCCAGTCAGATGATCTCGGGCACAGCCTATTTGTAGGTGTGTCACAGGTGCGCAGCGGGAGGGAATTGGGGAAAGTCACAGGGAAGCCACCTGTCTTGCGTTGCTTGTAGGGTTAGCTCGCCTAGTGCAGCTTTCAATACACAGTAGCAGGAGTTGGTTGGGCTTGACGTGCCGAGACAGCTTGTACACAACCCTCAGCCTGTCTGGTCTCACGTGGTATGAGGCTGCAATCCATCACCTGGAAGACAATAGGCGTGGGAAGAGGACTAACAAGCCAACTCCAAAACCCTCCCCCAGAGGTTAAATGGGTTTGCGTAGGGCCAACAACCCTACCTGGAAAAAAAGCATGTTACTAAAGCATCTACGATAATTCAAAACCAACTCGACCTGGGAAAAGAAGGGCTCCCACACAGGAGGCGCATGATGCCATGCAGTGAAAGCCGAAAGGAAGCTGTAAGGCCGACTCCCCTCTTAACCCCCAGGAAAACCACCAGAATTGCCACATGGAACATCAGGACGATGTACGAACCAGGGAAGACAGTCCAGGTAGCACAGGAGATGAGGAACTACAACATCTCTCTCCTTTAGTGTTGTCAAAAATATCGAAGTATCGATACATATCGATACTGAATATTTAAAAAGGCTTCAATACTCATTTCCCGAAGTGCCGATACTTTCTGCAGTATCGGTACCAGCTGGCTTGCTCCCGCAAGTTGTTGACAGACAGACGCGCTGCCAGAGCCTTGCCCTTCCGCCTCCTCCTCCTCCTCGCTCAGAGCAACAGACACAAGCTGCTGCAGCCTCCTCCCCCTCACAGCCGGGCAGCGCAGCCCTGTCTTCAGTTTGTAAACAACGCTATTATTAGCTAACGTTAGCTGTCGTTCCTCCGTTAGCTTAATGCTAGCTAGCTGGCCACCTATTACTTCATGGAAACGGAGTAACGTCAAGCCGAGCCCACTACACCAGTACACGCATGAACTCGACACAACTACCCCGTTTCCAACGTTCGGTCGAGCGGAGCCGGAGCCCATCCTACACTAGTACACGCATGAACTCGACACAACTACCCCGTTTCCAACGTTCGGTCGAGCGGAGCCGGAGCCCATCCTACACCAGTACACGCATGAACTCGACACAACATTACCCCGCCTCCATGAAGTGTCCAATTAGCAGCAATGTTGTTGAAAATGTAACGTTAATAAATGCTCCGAGCATAGCTCCGGAGAAATCTCTCTCTCTCTCTCTCTCTCTCTCTCTCTCTCTCTCTCTCTCTCTCTCTCTCTATCTCTCTCTCTCTCTCTCTCTCTCTCTCTCTCTCTCTCTCTCTCTCCACACACACACACTCACAACATGTTGTTGTCCATTGACAACTCACATAAGCAGGGGCGGACTGGAGAAATAATTCAGGCTGGGAAATATAGTGTGAAATATAGCCCCAGTCAGGCCACTTTCTAAGTGGGGGTCCCCCACCAGGAATTATTTTGTTACAAAGACTTAATTTCCTGCATTCTGGTGCAAGAATTTTTGAATATTTACCCTTTAAATGTCAGTGTTTGTGATGGGCATCACAAATTATTGTAAAAAATAAAATAAAAAAACACATATTCAATACATTTTCGAATTGTAACCCTTTAAATGCCAGTTTATGTGATGGCATCACAAATTATTGTTAAAAAAACACAAAGTAAAATATTTTCAATATCAAATGCAAAGTACATTTTTCTGGCGGGGATTATTACAGGCTAGGCATGTGTCAATGATTAGCAACAACACCGTTTTTGATGGATTTTTTGTTTTTGTAATGTCAGATTTAACCACAACTCTTTTCAGAAAAGTGGGAGTATTTAATTTTTTATCTGACATTACAAAAAATTCTAAAAAATTTAATGGTTATGATCAGGGCTGAAGTTGAATAAAAGATGTATGACTATTTAGACTGCATTAATCTCTGTCACAGTGATCTCCTGGTTGTTCCCCACTTAGGTTATCTAACTATTGCGCGGCCGCAACTAGAAACACTGGCCTGCTTCTAAGTTAATTTTTTTTTTTTCAATTACCACCAGCAGTACCACCAAGTACCACTAGTGGTATGCGTACCACAGGTTGAGAACCACTGCTGTAGTCAATGGGCCAGCTTTCCATTGCCTATTTTCATGATGCGTCACGATGTTTGCAGAGCTATATCTATATTCTATATTATAGCTATGGAGACAATACTATGGCTCATTTGACAGTCACTATCTCTCGTCCAACATGTAAAAAATAGTAATTTTTTTCATGTATACGTTCGCGTGTTATCCCGTGGTGAATATTGTATAGTTTAAATTCAGAGTGATCCGGGCTAATTCCTGAAAAGCTGAGTTAAGGAGCGCTATGTGAATTTTGCTAAAGTCGTTTGCGTTGCTCACCTGGACACGTTACTATTTCAAAATCGAAAGGTATATAATAGGTATTATGTTTCATCATGAATGCATCAAAGGGGTGCTCTGAAATGCTCTGATCGTCAGCAACGGCATACGTTTTGGAGTATGTTACATATGATCGTTGTATATATTTTCCCTAACGCACTTTCACTTCCGCGTTCGTGATGCGAGCGACTAATGTTAGCAAAAATGTGTTAAAAAAAACAAAAAAAACGTCTTTGGATAGCTTCTTTGCAACGGGGAAACACCAACTGAGGAGCCAGAAGAGGAGCCTACGACCTCCAAGACACATAAAGCTTCTTTTAATAAACAGGAGTCATACTTAAAATACGGGTTTATCACAACAGGTGACAGTGTATGCAACGGACAGTGACGGTTAGCCTAGGCATTGTCCAACTAACACCTCTCTAACCGGCTAACCGGCACTGTCCGCTTCCATTCATTGTGCTAAGCTAGTCTAACGTGGAGCCAGATAGCTTTCTACTGAACACACAGAGACGAAACTGGTATCTATCTTCTTGTCTCTCTCAGGAAAAGACGGTAAGATAATTTCCCAAAATGTTGCCGTGTTCCTTTAAATAGCTCTACATTCCAGCAGCCATGATATAGTGTTTGATCAGTAACATGGGTTTTCCAATCCCTCCACTCTACAGTAAACACAATACATTTCCTGGTATCCCTTCCCACTTTATCCAATCAGGAGAGAAAAGCCTAGATATTTTTTTTAAGTATATGCTTAAAACTATATATATATACTTTTTTTTTTACAGTTTTTGCAGTGAGAGTTCTCTCTCCTGATTGTGATGCTGTCGGAATGTAGAGCTATTATTTTAACATATAAGCCACTCATTTTAACAAGAAAATATAGCACCATTAAACATAAAAGTTGGCTAATGAAGGTCAACCATATACAGGTTGTTTTTAAGTCTTCTGAAACTTAAATACATACATTCACAATACATATACACAATATTATTCTAGTTTTTACAACACTCTTTTAAAACATGTCATCAGCTTGTGACTGCAACTTGTTCCTGTTCGCGGACGACTCAGCCCTGCTGGTCTCTGACAAGAACAAGTTACAGGTTGAACAAACCCTCAGCTCAGAACTCGGCAGAATCTGCACCTGGCTCGCTGATAACAAACTATTATTACACCTGGGTAAAACGGAGTCCATTCTCTTCGGATCAAATAACAAACTCAGCAAGACCAACGGCTTCTCTGTTACAGTGGGTGACAATATTGTCACAAGGAAAGATGAAATTACATACCTGGGTTCCATCCTAGAGGCTAATCTTTCCTGTGACAAGATGGCATCCAATGTAATAAAAAAAAGTCAACCAACGAACAAGATTCTTGTACCGGATCTCCTCTCTGGTAAACAAAAATACCCTGAAGACTCTAACAGGAGCACTCATTCAAGGGTACTACGACTATGCTTGCACCTCATGGTACCAAAGCACCTCAAAGGCACTAAAAACAAGATTACAAACATCACAAAATAAACTGGTCAGACTACTGCTTGACCTTACTCCTAGACCCCACCTCACCCCTGCCCATTTTGACAACCTAGGATGGCTTAGAGTAGACGACAGAGTACAGCAACTTGCAATGGGCCTGGTCTACAAGATACACTACACCACTAAGGTACCCATGTACATGTCGAAATACTTCCCTAAGGTCAGTGAATACCACGACCACAACACCCAAGGGAGTTCCACAAATCATGTCCAACCCAGATTCGGCTCAAACAAGGGACTAAACACGTTCCGCAATTATGCCACATCAATGTGGAACGCCCTACCCACAGCTGTAAAGAAAATGTGAATCTCTACCCACCTTCAAAACCGCTCTCAAAGAGCACCTACGGGAGGCTGCAATTCGAAACTGGCCCCCGTAAATGTCTGAACCCCCCTCCCACCCACCCACCCCATCCTAATGTACAGTTCCCTCCCCCTTGTAGGTATATATTTACTGTTGGGATCTGTTTAACAGTACTGTATATTTGCATATCTTGTATGTCACAAATGTAACAGTACTGTATATCTGTATCTCATGTATGTCATAATAATTAATAATGTATTGCATTTATATAGCGCTTTTCTGTTTTTCTGACACTCAAAGCGCTTGTAGGGTGGGAATTGCCTCCTTCACCACCACTGGTAGCACCCAACCTTGGGCTACGCAGGCTCAATGGCTACCATACAATGGCACCTGGCACACTACACAATGGCTGAACGGCTCAGGAGACAGGGATTGATATCAGTCAATTAAGGGGAAGGGATGATTAGGTGGCCTTGATGTCAGAGACCTGATTGGGAATTTGGCCAGGAACGTCGGGAAACCCCCTACTCTTTACGATAGGCGTCCTGGGTTCTTTAATGACCGAATTCAGTCATATAAATGTCATGATTAGTGTTACGAAGGATCAGATTAAACCGAATATATATATTTATTGATTGATATATATTGCATGGTATTTGTATATCGTCTGATATCCCTTGTGTATCCCTTGTACATATACACGGAATATCCCTTTAACCTAGTACAGACCATAATATTTCGTTCTCCTATTGGACAGCGGTCTCTTAGGCGCCATTGCCATACCCCCAGAGTCTAGTTCAAAGTCACCGCTAAGACATGTCTGTACATGCCCGGCTTTGCCCAGGAATACGAGACAGAAATAAGGTTGGCACTAGATTATTCACCGTACGTATAAATACGTCGCAGGTGGATACAGCAGTAGTCTTGTCTTATCCTAATACGTTCGTTCAACGTATCGTTCGCTCCTTACTAGTAAAGCCTTCATCACGAGTCAACGACCAAGTGAAGCGAGCAACCGTGCATCTAAATAGAGCACTTATAACCGCGTGCGAATAGGATAGTAAAGTGTCAGAGTTTAGTGGAATAACGTCAAGTTCGACCTAGTTAATGTGAAGTACCGCGCACCGGAGAATCTACACCGGTGAATGCAGAGCCCTTTTCCGGCTGGATTATTATTATATTGCTTTGGTCCTGTTGGAGCGGAGGAGAACCGTCTACACCCCACTACTGTGTGGGATTTACCCGTGAGGAACATCACTCGAGCCCGTCTCTTGGAGAGGCTGGCTGGCTTTCACCTATGCTGCACGCATACTGGGATTACAGCTGCTGCTTTCGTCTGCCGATCCAGGGAGTAATATACCGCCTCCCATAGCAGGAGCTTATTGAGTCCCCGTTGATCCAGACTTTGCATTCGAACATTTCCTCCCCCTGCTGGCTTACAACCGGTGGGAACCCCCTACCAGTATCTCCCGCTATCTTACCAGAGTACCATAGATATAATTCCTAAGATTCAGGTTGTATTATTATCTCCTGCGTAATATGAGAATGGACATACGTTATTGATTTGCCTACGCACATTCCTTTGCCTTATAAGCGCATCCAAAGTAAAGTATATTATGTACTATCATTGCTGCTAATAAATACTTAAACCCAGTTTTGTGTGGAACCGAGTCATTGTGGGAAGTGTTCATCATAAGATACCTGTGTACTGTATGGCCAGTAGTAATGTACATAAGACGGTAGTGGTTTAATGATACCATACTTATTAATACAGTCAGGGAATTGTACCCCTCAGTTACAATTAGATTAGATGATTAGATTAGATTATTATATCTGCATATCTGTATGTTGTGTATGTCATAAATGTCATTATGAATTGAAAATGGCGGACCCTGATGTAAACAAGACGAAAGTCTTTCTCTGGTCTGCATTCCCTTAACAATTGTGTGTATTGAGCTGTACTGTACTGTACCCATTCTGCAATCTGTTAATTAAAGTTTTCAATCAATCAATCAATCAACCTCTCCTACAAATAGCATTGGAACAGCACCGTAGAGGAATGTTGGTGTGACTTGGTACATCATAGAGATCAAGACGGCAGTTAGTCCATTAGTCAGGCTATAATTCCTTCACTCAGGTATTCACACCTGCTGCTGTTGTGGTTAAGCCCGCTCCCTCCTTAGGGGGCCTTACAATGGAGTAGTTTACCATTTTAACACACCTCACAAGGTTCCTCACCACTGTTTACATGGGCTTGGCAGTCCATAGCCATGGCTTGTCGTGTTGTAGTAGGCTAAGTACTGCAGCATGGTGGTTGATTGTTGATCAGATAATAAGATAAGATGTTCCTTTATTTTCCCCCTTGGGGTAAATTCAAGGCTCATAGCAGCACAGGGGAGGGGGAGGGAGGTACAGGCGGGGTAATATAAATGACAATAAAAATATATGACAATAAAAACAATACTTGAGTAAAAGGTAAAGAGCCAGATAAAATATGAATAAAAAAAATCTTAGTCTACCCTGGTGTAAGGAAACAGATGATCAATAAATATAAAATATGAGTATACAAATGAGATCTGAGGTGCTAGTCATTGTGCAAGTTGCGCCAGATTCCATGCAGGGTTCATTAGTTTAGAGTCAAACAGTTCTTAAGTTCTCTAGTCGTTAGTTCTCTAGCTATTGGCCAAGTCAGTCCTTGCCCACAGTGATTGCTACTGGCACAAAGGACTGACCGAGGCGATTTGTGGTGAGTCGGGGGGATGAGTCTATGACATCAGCCATAACATTTTCCAAGTGATAATCTGGAGGAAAAGACACCACGGCATTAGGAGTTTTTAACTGTTCACCCATAAAGGACTCTGGAGGCACCTTTAACCCCCACCGACCCGCCCAAGCCACAGGCTTTAGTGTCGAACCTGGTAGTTGAGAAATGTGGTATTTTTTCCCGGTACGCTGAAACATCCTTTTTCAACCGGGGTCAGTAGAAGTTATGTCTGAGCCGATTATGTTTTTTTTTCTTTTTTTTTTATCCACTCTTTCTCCCATTTTCTATTTTTCTCCCATCCCAATTTCGTATCATCCAATTCAACCCTCCCCTGTCTCAAACGCTGTTTCTTGCCTCCCACAAGCCGGCTGCAATGTGGACTAAGTCATACATAGCACGAGTCCCCTCCGATACTCGAGGTAACGGCAGTCGCATCTTTTCACCTGCGCGGCGCGATCTTTCAGCGTCAGGGGTCTGCGCTTTGGAGGGGCGCCGCCCCCATCGCTTCCTGATTCTACTGCGCAGGCGCACCAACCGACCTGTAGGAGTCGCTGTCCACAACGCCCGATCCCCACCCATCAGTTTCCCACTCCCTAATACTGCCAATGTGTATTAGTACGGACGACCAGCTAAACTGAAAGCAATGTGGAGCGCTGGGCTCGAACAGGCGAACCCAGCGTCTCCAGTATTCGTGGTGAGCGCCTTGCCCACTGCACCACGTAGCCGCCCAGCCGATTATGTTTTCTGAACCCCCACATGGTCTGCAATATGGACAGTCTGAATGATGACTTCTCTTAATTCTGTAGGTATCACTACTCTAAAAAGTACATCCCCAACAAATCCCTTTCTCTGAGGCATCCACTTGTGCATCAACAAACCTTCCTGGAGAAAGTAGCCATGTGCCGCTTTCTCCACCTCATGAGCAGGAAGAATCTGCTGAAACAGGTCCTGCAAGGAGGAGTCAGCTCTCTGCTCCTGTGACGGGTCACTATAGGAACTTGACAAGCGTAAGACAGGCAATGAAACATCCTTTTCCTTTTTTACAACTGGTACTTTAACCAGATCAGATTTAGCTTGTGTCTGTGACAGGCCGGACAACCCTTTGATTTGTCCTGAAGGTAAGGAGAAAGACACAGGAGAAGGAGATAAGTCTACTAGATTGTTCCCTAAAACTGCTGAGACCCCCTTCACTGGCAGGGGTGAACGCACCCCCATGACCACCTCACCTGTCACTCGGTCAGAGGACAACGTCAGATTATGCAATGAGACAGATGTTGCTTGCAAACCCATTCCCCTCACAAGCACACTACTGCAACGACAACCAGTTCACTCAATCCCTCCACAGTTTCTACCTCCAAGGCAACTCGCCAACGGTTGAACTGGATGGTTAACTCACGGGCAAATTCAACATGCATCTGTTTTCGTGTTTTTCGTGAATTTCAAAAACAGTTGGCGATATGCTTAAAGTAAATAACTAAACAAAAAACCAAAGTACATTGTGGGATGTGTGAGGTTAGCAGATCAGTTGTGTAAAGCATGTGTGGATGAGTGAGAATGAGGTGTAGGGTGTTATAGAGCGGTGAAACAAACCAAGAGAAAAGCCTCCAACAGGGAGAGAGTTAAGAAGCAGATCAGAGAGACTGTCAGCCATGAGACTCCTATACACCTCGGCCACCCAGCCATGAGACTGACTCTTATACACCTGGGCCACCCAGCCATGAGACGGACTCTTATACACCTGGGCCACCCAGCCATGAGACTGCCTGTTATACACCTGGGCCACCCAGCCATGAGACTCCTATACACCTGGGCCACCCAGCCATGATACTGACTCTTATACACTTGGGCCACCCAGCCCAGCAGCGCAGCACCCAGCCCTGGTGTACAGCAATTAGGAGGGCCTTCCAACTCCATCCAGCAATATCCTACAGGGAGAACAGAGCAACACAAACAACAGAAGGGAGGGCCGTCACAATTCCAGTATGTTATTTCCATGGCCTAGGAAAGTTCAGTCAATATTTGTGAACATGAGCTACCTTCTCCCATAGCCAGAAACCAGAGAAGTAAGACTCAAACATGTGATGTCATGTCTGGAGCTGCTCTGTAGATAATGAATTTGTAGACCCACAGAATGTTTTCTTTAGATTTTATACCCAAATTAGCTTAATTCTATTGTAGTGTTCTCAGTTCTGAAATAGAAAATGTACCCATATACTCTGAACATTCCCTGGGTGCTCTGTGTCATATATACAATATTTCCCAATTCATTGTCTATGGAGCAGTTTCAGACATTATACCTACCTGATGACATCATAATTTTTTGTTTTAGCATAGCAATTTTGGATTAGGGAGAGCGTTCATGTTCACTAATATTTTTGTAATATCTTAGACAGTAGGAATACCTTGTATGAATTCTTAAATTCGCCTTCCTCTTTAAGGCTAGTGATCTAAAAGCAGAGTCTGTTTTGTTGGGGTACATAATGTCGTACAAATTAAGTTTTCTTGTGAGATACCACTTTTTCTTTTTTACTTGAGTCAACTGATAATTACTTGCTGGAAAAACCATTCCATCCTCTGGACCCCTCAGGTCATCTCCAGATGTTTCACCCTCAACCTTTTAGTGCCAAGCCCTGCCTTTTGACCAGCAGCTGTTGTTTTAGCTTTTGCCAATGATGGATGTCTGCCAAGCTGCCTCCCTTTTCCTCCCCCCTCTCTCCTTCCATCCACCCCTTCCTCTCCTCCCTCTCTCCTAACCCTTACATCCGCTGCTCCTCTCCTTCCCTCTCCTCTCTTCTCTTCTCCCCGCTAGCTGTCTCTGGCGTGCCTGGACATGACAACAGAAGGCAGCGCTGCCATGGCAGACTCTGTGGAGAGTAGTAATATCAGGTGACAACTGGTAGTGTACTGTAAATCTCTCCCTCGGGGTCACCTCCTCCTCCACCTCCTCCTCCTCCTTGAGATTGTCCTCCTGACAGTTGGAACCGAGGCCCAGCCACTGAAATTACAACCGCCAGGGGAACTGGCTCCCTGTCATTAGATCCGCTGTTCAATTAACTGTTGTTAAGTTCTTAAACTGCCGTGATTTGCTTTTACGGTTCGCTTTGAAATGGATGCTGCCCCTAAGTATAGGTCCTGGTCCTTAGGTGCAGAATAGTTGTCAAGGTCAATCGGATCCATCTCGCTGACCGAGGTTTTATTTTTCTGCCGTGCGTCTCGTGGCTATTGCGAAACCCTTTCTGCGTGTGGAGAAAAGCTTAAAGGTAGAATCTGTAACGGCCAACGATAGCAACCCCTCCCCATATACCCACTCAACTCCTCTAACCTAATACCAGGCGCGGCTCTTTTGCCCAGAGGTCGCCGTTTGACGGCATTACAGATTCTACCTTTAACCCTTGGGTTCTTATGGGTGTAGGCCGTCATCCGGCCTCCTCTGCTTTTACACATGTCCGTGTGATTTACCATATCACCGTGACCGGCGAGGTTACGGTTATAGAACTAGACTTGGTGCCTGAGTGGAAACTTTTCAGCTGTTCGCTGTTGTTTTCTATGGGGCTGCAAAATCCATAGCATAGAAACCATCTTGAATGTGTATTGAGAATATTATAATGGAACGGTATGAAGTGAATAAAGCTGGCAGTTTTTATATATTTACCTGGCTGGATGTAAATGGTTGTCAGTCGGTCTGATACTAGGCTAAAATGGCTAAATCTATATCTGAACATTTCCCAAAAACTAAAGCGTGTAACATGCTAGAAATCAAAGCAAAGTGACTTAATGTGTTGCATTTTTAACACATTAGATCTAGGGCTGTCATGATTCGTCAACCGCGTCGACGTAATCGACTAATACATTTAGTCGATTTGCATATTTGCATGATCGACGCGTCAGTTACTTGTATGCCTTTTGCGGTGGAAATAGAAGACGTTCAAAGTGATAACATGCGCAACGTATAATCTAACTAGTGCCCAATGAATCACGTTCGAAATATAAATAACTTCTCTTAAACCACTATTCGTGATTCCTCCTAGAGCCAGGACTCGACAGTGCGCATTTCGCTTGCATTTGATAACTTCCATGTTTCAAGTCAACTCCAGCTGGAAGGGAGGGGCTGAGCCCGCTGCCCCCACCTTACATTTTAGAAGCTATGACATAGCTCTTCAGCCCTGCGTCCTACAGCCTGTGACAACTCCTGTTGCATGTCACGCTATTTCTATGTAAACTCTGTGAGCAATGGGTCTAGCTTGCTTTACATCCTCGCCATACCTGTATGCTCACGCGTTGCGGTAAAAAACCTTAACTAACGTTAGCTGCTAAGAGTTCCAATAATGAGGAAAGGGGGTGGGGGTGAGCCCGTCTCTCTCCCTCTCTCTGTGTACGTCCAATGATTTGAAGTAGCGTTACACTATAAAAACGAACTGGATAGTTGATGATGATAAATATTTCACTTCATTAGCAAAAATTTAATAAAGTCTGCTATAAGCTATTCCCCCTCTCTTGTGTGTGTGTGTGTGTGTGTGTGTGTGTGTGTGTGTGTGTGTGTGTGTGTGTGTGTGTGTGTGTGTGTGTGTGTGTATATTTACTATAGGCTACTCTTTTTTACATGGATTAGGCTAATTAGCTTTAACAATCCTGATTCCTGAGCCTATTTTCTTCAAAAGGAAGATATTGATTTAAATATGTATATAGCCTATATATAATAAATACATTTTAATCGTATCTCCTGTGCTGGCACAAGCACTACCATAGCATGGAGTGGAGAGATAACACACAATACATATACATATAATAATTCATGGAAATATACTAAAAAGCTATTTTATTTTAAAAAGCTATTTTATTTATTTAGCTATTTATTTAAAAATCTCTCTGGCTGGTAGTTTTTTTAATCTAAAGCTAAAAGATGAGGATACTCATTAAACATTTTGAAATATTCAATTGCAAATATAATCAATTGTTGCTGATTATTCTGGTAAATTAATGGTTAATAATCGTCAGTGACAGCCCTAATTAGATCTCTCTAATGGAGAAAATGCATTATTATATATACTATATACTTTATTCAAAATAAAAAAAACTGATGTGCCGTGATAATTGTCTGGCGGTGCCGCCACAACCAGTGGTCTAAGCCTGTACTATTTTGTAAAAGCGATGGATCGGTACTTGGTTATCGGATCATACTGGAAAGTACTGAGAATGGGTATCGCTGCATCCCTACCTTTATACACACAATCCTTTGTAACAAAAGCCCTTGTTGGTGGAGCTGTGTATCATGTCCCCGCTACCCGCTCTGACCAGGTGGTGGAGGGGGCAGCAGGGCACCGGGGGAACTGGAGCAGACCCAGAAAGGCTCCTCTGAGGCCAGGCTCTTTATCTGTGTGGCTCCCTGCCCACACTTGGATGTTTCCCAGGCAACCTGGTGCTGAAATGTTACCCCAGTATTACATAGGAACAGCAGCAGAAAGACTGGGAGAGAGAGAACTGGGAGGGAGGGGAGAGAGAAAGGAAGGGAGGGAGAGAGAGAACTGGGAGAGAGTGAGGGAGAGAGAGAACAGACAGAGAACTGGGAGAGAAAACTGGGAGGGAGAGAGAACAGACAGAACTTGGAGGGAGCGAGAGACCTGGGAGGGAAAGAGAGAGAGAATATAGAAAGAACTGGGAGGGAGGGAGAGAGAGAGAGACAGAACTGGGAGGGAGGGAGAGAGAAAGAACTGGGCGGGAGGAAGAGACTGAAGGGGAGAGAGAGAGAGAACTTGGAGGGAGCGAGAGACCTGGGAGGGAAAGAGAAATATAGAAAGAACTGGGAGAGAGAGGGAGAAAGAACTGGGAGAGAGAGAGAATTGATAGTGAGAGAGACCAGACAGTTAAAAAAAAAGGGGGGAGGGAATGGGAAGGAGAGAGTGAAAGGTGATCGACTGACGGGCCACACGGACTGACTGAAGCCCTCTGTTGTGGGGCCCAGGCTGGCCTGCAGCCTGCTACAGAGAGGGCTTTCATGGGCCAACCTGTTCCCATAGACCCCGCTGCCCAGCACGGATCAGGAGCCACACCAGGGGGATAATGCATCCACTTGGGCTGCGGAGCCCAGTCCCAGGACCCCAGTGCTGCTTTGTTAAGAAGCAGCTTGGCTCAGTTGGCAGAAGGTTCTAAAGACCTCTTGTACTGAAGCTAATAAACCTAATAAAAGCTCATAAACCTGCAGACCTGCAAACCTGCACAATTTATTAATAATTGTTTTTGATAATTCAAGCAAAATTATAGACTTTTCGTAAATATTCAAAATGGAACCATGTTTATTACAGTAGCTGACAGGAAATACACTTTGCCCAAGTTGTTTCTCTAGCCCTTGTGTTGTGTTCGAAAGCTGTTTCTGTTCATGGTGTTCGTGGGTACATTTTGTGTAAGGGGGACCTTCTTTTATCATAAATCGATCAATACAGACCGTATTAGATCCCCACGAGGGGTATCATTGGAAAGCCACACTCATTGGCTACAACCCTGTCCAAGATTTTTTTTGACGGAGCTAGAGCCCCGGGAGTCGGGGGTGGTAATGTGTACTTTGCCTCACATATCGGCATGTAACTCGAGAACTGCTGAACGGATTTTGTTCGACAGGCAACAAATAGGGCTTTAATTCTATATATATATTGTATTAAAAGACACTTTTTATTTATTTATGGAAAAGTAGGTGAAAAAGTGTGTTTTATGTTCGGTCACAATTGTGACCTGTGGGATAAGGTGTTGTATCTTTTCATTTATAGACTACATTAACATATTCATCCTATGCAGTCGTACAAATTCTTAGGGGTGGTGTTTAGGTGCATAGAGATGGTGTTGAGGGGCATATGGGTGGTGTTTATGTGCATAGGGGTGATGTTGGGGGGCATAGGGGTGATGTTGAGGGGCATATGGGTGATGGGGTGATGTTGAGGGGCATAGGGGTGATGTTGAGGTGCATAGGGGTGATGTTGAGGTGCATAGGGGTGATATTGAGGGGCATATGGGTGGTGTTGAGGTGCATAGGGGAGATATTGAGGGGTGTAGGGGTGGTGTTGAGGGGCATAGAGGTGATGTTGAGGGGTGTAGTGTTGTGTGTGGAAAAGACTGTACACGCACACAGTTTCAATGTCGGAACAACAACTTATTTACTTTAGTCAACTGTCACTTTAGTCAACTGTCACAGATCACACTACTTATATATATATAAGCCCCTAACCAACAGCAACCCATAATAGTCTTAAAGGCTCTCTTAAAGGCACCGTACCCACTATCACAACATACAGCAAACATTGTGTAACCAGAACATAACACCCCCCCCCCCCCCCCCCCCCCCTCAAAATGAACCAACAGCATTTGCTTTTGGAAAGAATGATATTTAATATGATAATATATATCTTTTTTTTTGCATTCGACTAAGAGGTTGGCAGTCGACTACAACTCTTTTCGATCGATTAGTCGACTATTCGACTAGTCGAGTTCAGCCCTACCAGCCACTATGGCCTGTGGACAAAAGACATCTCCAGGTCACAGGCAGCTACAGGGTTATGTGCCGAGGGCTCAGACTGTACTGTTGTCCTACATGATCAGTATGCCTGTAGGCCAGCACTGTGATGTAGACCTGTAGGTGGATGAAAGGCTACCTCTCCTAATGCAAAAAACTAAAAAGTCCATGGTGCAATGTTTGTCATCAGCCTAAAATGCTGTTTTTTAGAAAAAGCGGGCTTCCTCGAACTTCAAAGACTTAATTATAGAGGCACATGGAGGCTGGTTTGCCTGCAGGTTAGACAGGGATAATTGCTTTACACACCTTGACATGTTTCAGATGGCCATGAGCAGAAGCCGGAGCGCTGCTGGAGAAACCAGAAATGTGTTTTGAAGTATGTATGTATGATTATGAGTATGCATAATGTTACTTAAGCTGATAATGACTCTTAGCTGCTTATGGTTTGAAACAATGTAGGCTACTGTATCTTATTTATGTGAATACTCGTCACACACACATGCACTGTAAACTAATTATACATATAGAATAACTGAGCTAGAGAAACCAGAAATGTGTTTTGAAGTATGTATGCATGATTATGTGTATGCATACTGTTACTTAAGCTGATAAGGACTCTTGGCTGCTTATGATTTGAACATTGATCAATCTGAATACTCTTCACACATGCACTGTAATTATACATATACAATAACTTAAGTACCTCAGACGAAGAAAGAGTTTTCAGAGGAACGGTGTTGTGTGCATTCATAGTCGGAGACAGTAGAGGTCGAGTACTTTCTTGTGATCCATCGTATTCACACTCCTGAGTGATTTGACTTTACAACTGCAAATACATGGGCTCTCCAAAGATATAAAGGCCTGGGTTCAAGACTGTGGTCTTTTCAGATGTAAATACATCTACTGCAGCATAAGGGCCCAATTCTTCAATGAGGAGTATCTGTTCATTAGAGTTCAGAGAAGATGAACTGACGGATGTGTTCATCTAATTTAAATATTAGAACTATCCGTTCAGTTACGGAAGTTGTCGGAGAGCGTGCAGTAGAACCATTAGGTGAACCAGTCCAACCATGCCTGTGTCTGCCCCAGATCCTCCAGCGGTCTGAAGCAAGGACACCGCTAGGTGTGGCTGCCCTGAGCACAGAACATAGCGGACCCATAGCAGACAGGAATTAATTACTAATAAACAGGACTGCTGTTTAGCAAGTTGGAAAGTTGGGAGTACTGATCTGTGATCGTACACTACTGTAGGTCAGGGGTTTTCCAAAGCTTCTCATGTCAACGAGGACCCCCCGTCGGATCCACATTTGTTTTTTTGTTTATTTATGGATCCCCATTAGTCTACACCCATGGGTGAAAGACTATTTTTCCTGGGGTCCTAACACACAACCTACAACATTACAGTACATTACATTACAGCAGCGGTTCTCAAACTACGGGGCTCGTGGCCAGTGGGGTCGCGGGTAGGTGACACATTGGCCAAAAAAAAATTACTCTGGTCGAGTTTTCCACCCGGCAGCTGTGTGTATTTGCCATGTTTCGCCCCTTCATCAACGGAGGCCGACACACAGTATACCAATACACATCTCACTACATCCTGCGCATTTATAATCGCGAGAGGGGGCCGGGAGTGTGGTCTTTTGTGTGTAACCTGGACTCGCAATGGATAGGTTTGTTGTAGCTGTGCCGGTTGGTCGCGATGAAATGGGCTCTGCACATAACCAGCTGCTATACCACACTGAAGTGAGATGGCTATCTTGAGGCAGAGTAATAAATTGCCTTTTTTAACTCTGAGAAGAAGCGCAGATTTTCCTTGCAAACAAAAACAACTGATTGGCAGAGAAATGTGCTGATAATGAGCTGGATGACGAAACTACGTTAGTGACACTCCAGGTTAATCAGCAGAGATTTTGGGGTAATTCGTCTTTCGTGCGACGAGCTACTGAAAGTCAAGTTCACAGGGCCCAGGCGCCGAAGCCACAGATAAACAGACCACGAGAGCAGTTATAGTTAATTTCTTGAAATTCGAAGTCAAAGAAAACATTCTCAGAGCAACCTGGCAGACAAAGATGGAGGTGGAGGGGCAGAGGATAACCTTTGACCATGACTATTCAACAGAGGTGGCTGTAAAACGTCGGAGCTATGTTGAGATAAAAAATACTTTGAAAGAGAAAGGAATCAGATTTCAATCACCAATGACGAAGCTGAAGGTCCATTGGAAAGAAGGCATCAAGGTGTACAACGACGTGCGGGAAGCGACGCGGGACATGAACCGGAGAGGATGGAGGGTGCCGGGGGGAGGTGGAGAAAGACCGACGCTGATGCAGAGGTTGGAGAAGGCGCGCAAATGGACCAGGGACGAGGACGAGGAGAGGAAGACGGGAAGGTGAAGGAGATCTGAACCGATTCAAAGTAGAACAACTGAGAAGAACGATGAAAAAACACGGGAAGGGGAGCAGAGAGGAGACGAGAGGGGACACAGTGATCCAAGGAAGTCAAGTCAAGAGTTTTATTTGTCACGGCATACAAGTATACAATGAAATGCGGGGGGTCTTGCCCTCAACGATGTGCATAATACAATAGTAATATATAATAGAATCCAATAGAACGACATTGTGCAATAAAACAAGTAAACAGAGTAGGGCATATCGGTATATGTACATGAGTTATTTACAGAGCATGGTAGGACATGCTAGGTCCTGTGGTAGTGCAATACACTGTTAGCTACGGATGAGGCACTGGATCTTTATGTACATGCTATATTATACAATCTCAAGTTATACTATACTATTCTTAAAGTGACCTTTCCTTTTGTAAAGAGACCATAAGTGTGAGCGTGTGCAGCATGAGTGTGTGTTTGCTCATGTTAAAGTGGCTGCTAGTGTGTGAGCGTGTACAGTGTAAGTGTTGTGTGTGTGCTCATGTGTGCTTGTGTGTGGAGAGTTCAGTGTTCAAGGCTCTGATGGCCTGGGGGAAGAAGCTGAGCCGAAGTCTCTCTGTCCTAGTAGCTGGTGTTCGCAGGTGTCTACCTGACCTCAGCAGCATGAACAGGCTGTTGTTGGGGTGGTGAGGGTCTTTCATTATTCTGCAGGCTCTGGATTTGCACCTCTTGTTGTATAGAACCTGCAGGATAAGTACAATACACATTGGACTGGTATACATGTGACACACACAATACAAGTAAATGTAAACATGAAAATTACTTATGCAATGAGAAGATGGTAAAGTACATGCGAGATAACTATACCAAAAGTTGTAAAAAAAGGGCATGGAGATTCAAGAGATATATTGGGACGGACATGAAAGAACCATAGGATTACACGTGACACATAATACAAATAGACGGGAACATGAAAGTGACTAATGCAGAGCTTTGACCGGGAGCTCGGAGGTCGCACACAGAACAAGTTGGACATGTATAGTGCGCATCTTTTAGCCACTAGGGGGAGCCCTCTCACTAGGAGAGCCACTACTCCCCACCCGCCAGCGGGGGAAAGAGGGATACGACCCTCTACTACAATGGAAGTACCAGAAGTTAATGTTGATGTTAATGTTTATTATGGATATATATATGTAAATCAGACAGGGATAGCAACAACCACAAATATTATTTTATGTGACATGGGTAGAACGGGAGAACATTTGGAAAATAAATATGACACAAGTTAAGGGTATCAAAATGATGTCGCTGAATGTGAATGGTATGAATAATCCAATCAAAAGGAGTAAGGTGATGACGAAACTTAAGAAAGAAGAGGCGCAGGTTATCTTCTTACAGGAAACGCATCTAATATCACAAGAACATGAAAAACTGAAGAGATTCGGGTATGAAAATTTGTTTTACAGTTCTTTTAAACAGAACCTTAGAAGAGGATTAGCTATACTAATTAAGAACACAGTGAAGTTTGTAATGATCAGGGAAATAAGGGATAAAGAGGGGAGGTATGTAATGGTCAAGGGGAAAATGGAAGGTCAAATGGTAACACTAGTGAATGTGTATGCTCCACCAGAAAGTGAGAAATATCTATTTGAAACAATCTTTGATATCATAGCGATGGAAGGGGTCCTAATCTGTACAGGTGATTTTAATGTAGTACTGAACTATGACATAGACACGACAAGCACAAAGAAATGGAGGACAAACATTAGCAAATATATGAATATACAAATGGCAGAATTGGGAATCATGGATATATGGAGAGAAATGCACACACTAGACAGAGAATACACACATTATTCACATCCACACACAACATATTCAAGGATAGACTATTTTCTCATGACAACAGGGGACAGATACAGGGTAGAAGACTGCAGGATAGGGGTAACGGACATATCAGACCATAGCGCAATATATCTGACAGTGAACCTTAAAAGTAGACGGAGAAATACAGTTTGGAGACTGAACGTAGGACTATTAAATAACAAAGGTCTGGTTAACGAAGTAAAAGGAGACATAATTAGATACAGAGAAGAAATGATAATGGAGAGGTAGACCCAAACATTTTGTGGGATGCACTAAAGGTAGTAATACGTGGAAAATTTATAGCAAAGACGGCATTACTCAAGAAGGCCAGAATAGAGACATACCAGAACTTGATAAAGAAACTGAAAGAATTAGAGAAAGAACACCAAAACTCAAAGAACCAAAAGACACTTAGAGAGGTAAAGGACGTTAGAGGAAAAATAAACAAAGAACTGCTGACAGAAATAGAGAAGAAAGCTAGGTACATGAAACAGACATACTATGAAGGAGGACCAAGAGTGACCAGACTTTTAGCTAGACGAATCAGGACACAACAAAAACTGAACACAATACACAATAAGGTACACGAACACAAACAAGATACTAAGAGAACCAGCTGAAATAGAGAAGTCATTTGAAGAATACTATAAGAAACTATACACGCAACCGATAGCGGCAGGAGAAGAGGAGATAGAGACATTCTTAGAAAAATTTGATCTACCATCGATAGGGAAGGAAGAGAACGAAATATTAAATGCAGAGATTACAGAACAGGAAGTGGGGAATGCGATCAGTAAAGCAAAGAACAGTAAGTCACCGGGTAGCGACGGATTCCCCTCTGAATTCTACAAAACATTTAGACAGGAACTGGGCCCCATATTAGAAGCAGCATTCAGACACACGATGAAAGAAGGCACAATGCCACCTTCATGGAAAGAAGCCATAATTACTACAATTCCAAAAGAAGGGAAAGATAGAGAACTATGTAGCAGTTTCAGACCAGTGTCCACTGTCCATACTTAATGTAGATTACAAGATGTATACATCAATAATATCCAAAAGATTTGAGACATTTATGACAGATATTATAGACGAAGACCAGCACTAAACTACACTCCAACGATAGAGATCAAAGAAAAATACAAAATTAAATGGGACATGGACAGGATCAAGTACTTAGGGGTGAACATTACAAGAGGGGTGGAGGGGTTATACGAGGCAAACTGTACACAGATTAATCAGAAAATCAAGAGAGACCTAAAAAGATGACAGTAATGCCCCTAGATTTCAGCTCAAGGATCGAAATCATTAAGATGAAGTTTATTACCAAGGTTATTATACCTATTTCAGTCCTTACCTATATTAATACCACTACGAGGGCCATTTCATGTATGCACGAGGAGACATAATGATAATCTAGCGTTGATTTCAGGATGATTAAATTACGTGATAACTGGATTACACTAAAATGCCTTTTTCTCGTATTTTCCTGGAATTACTCAGAATCACTCAAACTATACTCATATTCAAAACGGTATAAAATGGAAATGTACGGATGAAAAAACAATCTGTTTTTTGCATGTTGACCAGAAGCAACTCACTGACGGTCAGGGAGCTAAATTAACTTTTTGACTCACCGGCCAGTGGCGGGTAGATGGGAAGAGTCTACCCGCCAAGCATATTTCTTACCTGCCAACATTTTTTTGATTAAAAAAATATATATATATAATAAAATATATATTATATAATCATACTTGTAGTTGTATTATCTGCGAGACATCGCCACCACGCAATAAGTCAAAATGCTTGCTATCTGCAAACAGCTCCACTGTCTGTGTGTATACTTGAGTAGCCTCCAGCTCCAGCAAGGATTCTCCGGCCCTGCAGCTAGACCCTATATTCAGCTAGACCCTACATTCAGCATGCAAGGATTCTCCGGCGATGCAGCTGGACCCTATTTATAACGTTACCGTTCTTTTGTCAAATCACATTCAACATGCCCTCAGCTAGAATACGCATTCAAACAATGTTATAAGACATTGATATCAGGAGCTATCTGTAGCTACTGCTAGCCCGGTAGATAACGTTAAGACAATTTAGTTTACTGGGACAGATAAGATCTAACGTGAGCTAGCTAAGCTAGCTAACGAGGGAACGGAGGTATTATGCACTCGAGTCGACTATTGCTGGAGCATTTGTTGATATCAGCAGCTATCAGTAGCTAGCCAGCTAGATACCGTTAGACAATGCCTCGTCATGTATTAAACTAAAAGTGAATAGTTGACTGGGTCATTGTTTAAACAGTAACGGTAGCTCAGCCCACATATCGCAATGGTGGCGTTTCAGGAAGTAAACAAGCCAAATGAGAGCTTCCGATTGGTCATTTGCTTTCTTTCTCATGAAACCAGTCACGTCACTCTACTGTGATTGGACCGTTGACTTGAGTGCAATGTGGGACTTGTAGTTTTTTAACGATCTCGCGGCGGAGAAAAAAAAGACGAGAGCGGCTATAATCTGTACTTGCACAATCAAAATAAGAGTATCGTTATGAACTACACGTCTACACGCCACACGGCGGGCAGCCCTCTAAGTGTCAAGCGCCAAAGGTAAAAACTGACCGCCCCTGTCGGGCGGCGGGCTTTAGTTTCGGTCCCTGCTGACGGTCGACGGCGTTATTAGATCCATAGCTATAATATAAAATATAGTTTTAGGACTCGCAAGTTTGGCATTCTAAAACTAGATCCATTGAATAAAGACCTGCCGCTGAAGGGGGATCAGCGCCCCCTGCTGATGACGGGCATTGTGTTAAGTGTGGGGTCGCCAAAAAAAAATCCTGAATAAAAAAAACAATAAAAAAATAAGAAACACATTCTCAACATCTTCAAAATCTCACAAAAAAGACACACAAAGGCTCCAACCATGAATGAATGAATGAATGAATGAATGAATGAATGAATGAATGAATGAATGAATGAATGAATGAATGAATGAATGAAAACTTTATTTAACAGATTGCAGAATGGGTACAATACAGTACGGCTCAATACATACAATTGTTAAGGGGATGCAGACCTGAGAAAGACGTTTGTCTTGTTTCCATCAGGGTCCCCCATTTTCATTTCATATAGACATTTATGACATACACAACATACATGACATTTATGGCATAGGGACATATAGGTATTTAGTACTGATACATTTGTGACATAAGCGGTATTCAAATATACAGTACTGTTACCCCTAGATCCTGACAGAGTATATACATATGATGCGGAGGGGACTGTACATTAGGAGGGGGTGGGTGGGTGGGAGGGAAATATACATACGGCGGGGAGGGAATATATACATGCTAACCACAAATACAATACTAACTAAACTAACTAAATAAATCAGTAACTCAACTGTATTTCACCATTCATAACAGCATCCTTGAATGAATGAATGAATGACTTTATTTGACAATATAAAAAATAAACATGTGACAGAAGAGCACAGTCGGGATATACTGCCAAGGATGTAACACAAAAAAGCTCAGAGCTTATTTCCATTGTGGTCCTTGTAGGGGGGTGGGGGAATGTGATGCTTAACACATGCATCATACAAAACGTGACATCACAACACATCACATATACCATTTAACATTTATATACATACAGACTCATACAACATGCAAGGGTGCCTTAAGCTAAGTGTCTAGGTATAGTCCCTTTTGAGCCATGTCTTCAGCCTTCAACTTTATCTTAAAAGTGAATTTGTTGCTGATCATCTTCATCTTCACAGGTATACAATTCCAGTATGCAGTAGCTCTATACATTACGATTATCTTAAGTGCACATGAAGTCACAGACCCCCGTGTGATAAGATCTTGTCCTAGGGCCCCCGATCTGAGAAGAGTTTTGTGGTTGGAATTCATTCATTCATGATACAGAAAAAAGAGAAGATCTTGCACACTATTCTTGAGCTCACAAATAGAACTTGTTCATTAGCGGATGTTTCAGTCCCAAACGATCTTCCTCCGCACCCAAGGAAGATCCTTTTAACACAGCGACGTGTATTGTCGTCTTATCATGCCCCCCGTTGAGTGCCGACGATGCGAATTGTCTTTTTTTTCATATTCATATTCATATTCATATTTCATCAACCGAGTCTCCCGTTGGTACAGCAGACCCTCTAGGAGCTCAGATGGGAAAATACCGCCCCCTATCGTCTATCTCTGTGTAACTGCAGGCCATTCGATTATACTGCTGGATCCCTGTGGGGGGAGCCAACTGGCTCCATTATGCTGGCGAGGGATCTGATGATGAGGGAAGTGATCGCGAGTTGGAAAGCAGCGTGGAATATATATTTACAGCAGCCAATAATCAATCAATAAACGCGATCGATATTTGGAATGGCGATCAGGAATTGGAATAATATTTTTGGAGAACATCTGATCTAAGGTAAGGAGTCTATGTTACCAGTTTTAGGATAATCAGAGCTGTATTCACTGAGATAACAGCGTGTCCCGTATGTGTGTATGTGTGTGTGTGTGTGTGATGTTGAGGAAATGAGAGAATAGATTTTTCAGCCTGCTTCTATAGCGTGCATAAGTACACATATACTATCGATAATCTAGCGTTTATTTGAAAACGATTCATAAATAGGCCGACAAATGACAACGTGTCTAGTGTATTCGAGAATATTCCAATAAATGCCGTTTATGGGGGAATCTTTCTATTTTCCGGACATTTTCGAGAGAACGATAGCTTTTCGAAATGCTATAAAAAGGATATGAACCGATTAAAAAAAGAAAAATCTGTTTCGACAATGTTGACTGCAAACAAGTCATTGATGATAAGCGACGGGCAGATTAGACACATAGCCATAATTTAAAACATAGATTATGCGTTTTTAACGCTAACATTGAAGTGGGTGGCGGCATTCAAGGGGGTAAAAAGGAAAACATGGCCGGCATCGAAAGTGTTAAGATTGAAATGTTGCCTGCTAATAAACAAGTTATATTTGCAAGCTGAAGACAGCGTGCAGAATCTACTTTCTATTTGAGAGCTCAAGACTCTTTTTCATACGTGTTTTCCCTCTAGTCTAGAATGTTAAAAAGGCCAAACTGATTCCACCCCGGCATTCTACTAAGATGCTTGATTTAAAAACTGGCATTTGGTGCTTTCTGGGTTGACGTTTTTTATGCAGCTCCACTGAACCTCAGCTTTGTATGCGACTAGTGAAATGCTTGTTGCGGGCGTGGCCATTCGGACCTCATGGCCGTTTCGGAACACGTGCCCATTCAGAGCGGGCTGATTGCTTGCATCATGGAAGTGCTGCTTGCAGCGTTGTCGAGACCCGCGGTATAGCTGCTTGCAGAGTTCTCCAGAACCACTCATCTGATGACTTCACAATACACCCGCAAAACGTAAATGTAAAGTTCATCGTTCTAGCACCACCATCTGGCCAAATGGCACCAAATTGCACAAATTGACACTGCACTCCCCTGGGTCCTCAGCAATACACCCACTGAGCGTGAAGTTAATCGGATGAAGGGTTCTCAAGATATGTGAAGGACAGACGCACTATAGCACCACCATCTTGCCAAATGGCAATACATTCAACACCAGACCTCCCCTGAGGCCTCAGCAATACACCTGCCAAGTGTGAAGATGAACAGATGCACGGTTCTTGAGATATGCAAAGGACAGACATACACATACACTATAGCACCACCATCTGGCCAAATGCCACCAAAATCTACATCGGAACCTGCTAGGTTCTCGGCAATACACCTGCAGAGCATAAAGTCGATCAGATGAACGGTTCTCAAGATATGCGAAAGACAGACAGACACGCACACAGACAGAGATTCCTTCTTTTATAGTTAGATGTAAACGTTGAGCACTGTGCATAAAATCAAACTAATCTGGCCTAGTCAACACAAAAACTGAGTTTCCTTAAAAAATTATCCATCCACACCAACAGTGTTTTAGAAAATCTCTGTCTACACGACAATAAAAAAATGCTCACATGAAATTACCTAAAACGTGCTGTTTTTGTGTGGACAGGAGGTCAAAAATGGATGGAATTTTTTTTTCAAAAACACCCGTGTACGTGTGGACAAGGCCTGAATCCTGGTTCCCTAGAGCTGTCATTACCATGGGCTCAGAGCTGTTAGCCAAGCAGCCACACAGGCCTTAATTTCACTGATATCATCTCCTACCACCCTCTCTAAATAAATAAACACTCTAACCAGGCCTACGCTAACATACCGTACGAGTTAAGCCTCCGTTTTCTTTTTTGAGATTGTAGTTTTTGGTTTGAATGCATGAGGGTGTGTTTGTCCAGACAGTATTTTCTTCAAGAGGATTTGTAGGATAGTCGTCGCTCTAAGCGAGCATCTCCCTTTTCCGCTTTTAGAATCTGATATTGTGTAACGTTACCGTTTTAGCCTTTTCTTTGTCATGCTGCTGTTCTTGAGTTTCATAAAGGAATCCTTTTCAGTTTTTTCTCTCTCTCTCTCTCTCTCTCTCTCTCTCTCTCTCTCTCTCTCTCTCTCTCTCTCTCTCTCTCTCTCTTCTCTTCCACTCTCAAGATTGACGAGGAGTCGCTCTCCCTGGCGATGAAAAGCCTTTTGAAATCGTATACTTCCACTGTCTCAGAAACTGACCCTTTTCAGGCTACATATTATTGTTTGAACCTTACTGATCTATGTCTCAGGTATGCTCCCCAGGAATGGTCATTCTGGAGAGGTCCACATGCCTCAAGTGGGAGTGGTGATCTTTGATCTGTTTTATTTTTTCCTCTTTTGCATAAATAATGTCATGTTTCATAGACATTATAGACAAGTGATCCTGACGCCCTCACGCTAGACCAGTTCTCCTACACATGAGATGAGAGAAGAAATACATTTACATTTGCATTTAGTCATTTAGCTGACGCTTTTATCCAAAGCGACTTAAGCTAAATAAAACGGCTAACCATAATTTAGCAACCAGTGACTTCTTGATCGAACGACAACGACAAACGACTTTAACAAACAAAAATCTGTTTTATCAAAGCCCTTTGTCCTACATTGGTCTGTTTGGACTGTAGCCATGGGAAGCCACACCCTGAACGTCCTTGTTATTTTTTGAAGAGGTTTTTGTATCTTTTAACAGCCTGCTATCTGACCCAGCTCACTGGCCAACTTGGCTAACACTACTGGCTTGACTAATGCCATGTGATGATGGATATAAGCTTCTATTTCTCTATGGTTGTGCCAGTGCCATTATGAATGGAGAATACTGATGAGTCACGGCCACAGACATTTATAAAAGATTGAGAGAGTAGTGCCTGTCTACACACCGTAGACCCGGTGTGGTCTCGCAACTAGCGTTCAGGAAATATGCCACCTGTGTTTTTTACCCAGAATACAACACTGATTCCTCTTCATCCAACATGTTGTTGAAGAATATCATCTAAACTCAAATGGTGTTGTACGGGTGAGGAACAGGATATGATGTCACAAGTGCTCACTCTCTTCCCATCTCTATGGCCATGGCTTCTATCCTTGGGCAGTTGCCACAGTGTACATAAAGCACAGTCTATCTTTAGTGAGGCTCAGGTTATTCTCTGTGTTGCTATTGTAAGACTGGTGTGACTGGTCTCGGATGACTTTTATATAGGCCGTTTGTAGGCTAAACTTTGCTACCGTTACCAAAAAAGCGTGCACTTCTTTTATGGAGAGTAGACTCCAGGGACAGATCTGAATGATTGTTATCATATTGTGGGATCGTTTGACGAATCGTGATACACAATGTTGTTGTCTATATTAACAATAGTTAGAATTAAGTCAGTTCTCTCACGAAATTATTTCAGAAATATTGTTAAAACTGCACTTTGTGTAACTTTGTCATGGAAAAATATACTAGTTGCTTTAGTCTAATCTAAGCCCTCAAGTCACAGTTGGGCTGAACAATGGAAAAACCCTCCCATCAGCAACAAAGGGTTCGCACAAGGTCCTTGAAGTGCTTGATAAAAAAACAAGGCCTTGAATTCCTTGAAAACAGCCAATTTTTTAACAAGGTGCTTAAAAAGTCCTTGAAATTCAAATCAACCATTTGCATTGAACTTTTTGTTCATCCATGATACAAATTTTCATAATCGAGACATTTTATTTTTTAATTTAAAGTGTAACTAATTGTCTGAAATTGGTTTTAAGCAATAAATATAAAATTTTATTTTAAAAAGAAAAAAAATGCTTGGAAAAGTACTTGAAAGTCCTTGAATTTCATTTTGTAATGTCTGGGAACCCTGAACACATGAAACCAAGTTGAATTGCCGATATGAGCCGTTCTCAGTGGCACAAAATCTGTTGTCGCAGAAGTTACATAGAGCAGCTTTAAATTAAAACAAGTTTAATTTTGATACTGTATCACACCTCCCGTTAACCCCACAGCCCAATATGATTAACATCAGATAGATTACCGAAATCCATACCTAAGCAGATATTGTGATATTGAAAGAATTCCTACTAAATATTGTGATATTTATTTCCCCCTGTATTTCCCAGCTGTTGACGTGTGGTGCTATCCTAAAAAAAATTCAAACAATTCCACAATGAGTTTGATAGAGTACACACATTTCATACATTCCTGTGATCTGTCCTATCCTATGTGTATATTGTCATGTTTACCCAAATCACATGCCAAAGAAAACAACAACAACGTGCTGGCGTTTCTTTTCATTATTATGGCTCTAACAGATTACCACAGGGTTATCGCGCACATTTCCACGATTCACAGCTGCGGAGGGGAAGATTGCTCTGCCTATACGGAGTGGTCTCGCCAATCAGATTACACTACGGTTTTTGTTATGACTTTCGGGGCTATCTGAACATTCCTTTCCCAGCTCTCCCGGAGAACTGGGCTGAGAGGAGCCGCTGCTTCCCCTCGCAGCTCATTGTTGTGCTCCTCTTCTACTGTAAGAGGCCGTGTGAGGCCCAGGTGCTGACACAGAGAGCCGCTAGTGATGAGAGGCTGTCCTGTTGTTTACCTGACGCTACCCCCTCCACCATCGCAGCAGTCTCTCTCTCTCTCTCTCTCTCTCTCTCTCTCTCTCTCTCTCTCTCTCTCTCTCTCTCTCTCTCTCTCTATCTCTATCTCACTCACTCCCTTCTTTTTCTCTCCTCACCCCTTCAAGTCTTGTCACTCATGTTGGCGCTCTCATCACGTTAGCTTTGCTTATTTGAACATGCTAACCTGTGTCGGGCCGGGCTCCAGGCACGGACTTCCCCCAGTGGAGAGTCAGTCAGGAAATTGCTGTTATTAGAGAAAGTGCCAGTGATGGCGCGGACAGCAGTTTGTGGTCGATCCAGGTCAGTAGCTAATCTCTGGAATCTGTAGGCCAGTGTAGGACAGAGTATTACAGGCCTAACGAAAACAAGAAAGCAAGCGTCCTATCACAGTAGATGTTATTTTGTTTGCTTTACTCCTTGTACCAATAAAGCAACATTTCACCCCTCTCTCGTTGAATATTTCATCAAGCTACAGCTGATATGCTGAGATGTCCGTGGCTAAACTGGATCTCTGGCTGACGTTCGTTTTTTGGCTGACATTTCTTCCTTGGCCTGCCCAGTGACATCATAGTAGAGTTAAATAAAATTTCAGCATTTGGGAAGAGCAGGACCTAAGTGCTTTGCCTTACTCTTATTGCGTCGCCCTTTATAACATCAGCTTTTCCTGGAGGGAGTTTCAAGGTGCAACCCGATAGGTTGGACTGGATATCCTCCGAATTAGTGCGTATTAATGTGGCTTTGGTGTTTTTTTATCTAATGCCATCTACGTCAGTGGTCAGAGCCGTGCCATGATGCAGCTCTTTGATTACGGCTGTCATTGATGGTTGGAAAGAAGCTCTTTCTTGTGGTCGTCTTGCTGCCTTGGAGCCGGAGGCCTTGTGGTTGCAGTGAGTTGGAGGCCCCTGTATGTTGGTATGGGTTTGTAGCCAAGGGGGTTAGGGTTTGACTCCTGGGTAAGAGGAGATGATGTGCCCTGCTCTCTCTCTCTCTTTGTGTCTGTCTCTTTGTGTCTGTCTGCGTGTGTCTCTCACACACACACACACACTCTCTCTCTCTACGATGAGCCCTGTTCTCTCTCACTAACTCGCTCACTCACCCACTCACTCATACTCACACTCTCTCTCTCTTTCTCTCTCTCTCATGCCTGGCTGCAGTATGGGAGGCTGTAGCATGAAGTTCAAGCCAAACCAGGGCTTAGTTTCCACCTGCTGAGCCAGTTCTAGACCAGCAGATCCTCTGAGATGGGTTCCCTGATGTATGTGTGTGTGTGTGTGCGCGCATGCATGCGTGTGCATACTCAAGTGTGTCCGTATTTGTGTATCTGTGTGTGTGTGTGTGTGTGTGTGTGTGTGTGTGTGTGTGTGTGTGTGTGTGCACACACCCACGCGTGCGTATGTGTGTTCTGGGCCCTTTGTGAAACTCTTTGCGTCTCCATCCATGCGTGCTTGTGCAGACATACTTTGTGTGTGTGTGTATGTGTGTGTGTGTGTGTGTGTGTGTGTGTGTGTGTGTGTGTGTGTGTGTTGGAGGTGACCCATGCAGGAAAGAGGGGGAGGGTGAGAGCGCCTATTTACATTGGCAGCCACACAAGGGGAAATGAACTGACTTCAAAGCAGCAGAGCAGTGGAATTGTAGAGCGAGCAACGGAGCGATCCATGCGTGAGCAGCAGACAGGGCTCTAACACAGACTCCTACCTCAGCTCTACAAGCACTGGTTACTGTGTGTGTGTGATGTTGAAGAATGATGTGTTCTTTGTTTGACTACAGCACATGCAGATCATTTCATAGAACCTACTAGCGATGAACACGTCAACAATCATCGTGGGATGAGTTGGCCTTTGAAAGCACAAACAAGAACGCTCCAGTTCTACTTCTGTAACTTGACACTTGAGCTCGACATGTTTATGACTTTTTACTGTGGTTTCCTCATCTGAGAAGCGTTGCCTGTTTTGTGCCTCCACCTGTAAAACACAACAATCTGTATCAGTATCGGCTGGTGTGTGAGTGAGTGAGTGAGTGAGTGAGTGAGTGAGTGAGTGAGTGAGTGAGTGAGTGAGTGAGTGAGTGAGTGAGTGAGTGAGTGAGTGAGTGAGTGAGTGAGTGAGTGAGTGAGTGAGAGAGAGAGCATCACCAGTGGTAAGCTGTAAGACTGTCTCTTTGTGTTTTTGTCTGGTAGGAATGCTGCAGAGACGGCCTACCATTGAGGACTTTGTGGACGCGCTGGTGTCTGAGCTGAACCCCAACTTTGAGACCTTCATCATGGACTCTGAAAGCTGAGGCCCTTCAGCCTCAGACGAGGAAAAGAGACCCGTGGATGTACAGTGAGCTCCATGAGGAGTACAACACATTGTTGGACGTTTTGGTTTCCTTGTTTTTATTACTTTGGATGTAAAAGTTATTCTACCATCATAAGGTTAAAGGCCCAATCCGGATATTTTTTTGACCTTATTTGGTCCCTATTTCCACCCATATGTTTACATTTGGATCACTGATTGGGCCTTTTAAAGTTCAGACTGTTCAATGGGATGCATTGAATTAGTAGAAAACTCTTCAGGAATGTATGTGAATATAACCCCCCCCACACACACACAATACATGGAATGGGGCTTTAACCTTTTCTCTGAACATCATGGTCATGTAGTCATTTAACATGCAGATTGATAAGAGTGTGGAACCCAAACATCAACACAATAATGTGGCCAAACACATTAAGGAGCTCACCGTGGGCCCAGTTGAGATCAGATCCTATGTCTTGATGTCTATCGTAATCAAAAATATACTTATCTGTATTTCAATTTCACCAATGTTTCAATATTAAATTATTATAATTGTGCAAGGTGTATTTACCTGACAGATGTACAGATCAGAAATATTTTGTGTGTAATTCTTTTTTTTATTTTTTACTTTCTAACAGTGATCGCTATGATAATAATGGAAAATAAGAAAAATCCATTATTTTGTAATGCAAAATATAACAATACTGTTATACCACTGGATAAAGTGTTTGTAATTTTTTTGTACCCTTCCTCCCATCTTTTCTGAGGCATAGAAAGTCGTGTCCTTTTTGTAAAGTAAAATTAACACAGAATTACATTCTCAGGGAATACTGCTGCTGCTCATGTACACAACCTCTAAATATCATTTTCAATTCACAGATCATTGTTACTTCCTGTTTAAATCAGGGAAAAATCCAAATCTGTTTTCCTGTTATTTGGCAAGTGTTTTGACATTGAAGCAATACTGTTCCTGCTGTTTTGTCTAAAGGATTTCTGTGAGGGAAGGAGGAGGAGACAGGAAGGGGGATTGGGGGGGTGGACGATCGAGGCAGAGCAAGATCCAGTGTCTCCTGGAAGCGTTTGTGAATTCCCGATTTGAAGGGAATTCTGTTGATTCACACACCGAGCAACACTCCAGACTGTGACGCCTGGTTTGAGAATCTTCCCCGAGTCCTTTACCGGCTGTTTGCATCTGTTTCAACAGATCCAGCCGGTAATTATCAGGGGCAGGGACCGCAGCTGCTCCCATAACGATGTCCTTACTTGCCTAGTGCAGATACGAGACCCGGGGCAACAGGGAGCAGCGACTTCACATGGTTACCCGGAGGTGTGAACGCGGCCTCAAAGGGTGTGCTGTAACCACATGTATACCCCAAGAGGAGATCCCTTGAATAGCCTGGATATAATGAAGTCACCGCCGTCATGTAATGACCTGTTTCTACTTTATCTTCATCTGTCTCCAGATGAATATATATATATTATTTTTTTATCTACTTTTTTCTCCTCCTTTTTCTGTGCTTTTTCTCCCCATCCCAATTGACCTCTCGTGCCAATTCTCCCTCCCCTGTCCTGATCGTTGCTCGCATATGCCCCCCACTGGCCGGTTGTAGAGAGGATAGAAGCCTTGCATCACATGTCCCCTCCGATACATGTGGAGGAAGCCTGTCACATCTTTTCACCTGCCAGCGCGGACTCTCATTTGGCGAGGAGTAACGTGTAGGAGGCTCACACTGCCCCCGCCATTTTCCTGACTTTGCTGTGCAGGCGCCCCAACCGACCTGTAGGAGTCGTTGTTCACAACGACCAGACTACCACCCTTCGACTTCCCACCCGCTAACTCTGCCAATTGAGTTAGTATGACGGCTGGCCCAAAACGCCGACAGCCAGATTCGAACCCGGTGTCTCTTGCGTTGGTGACGAGCGCAATGTCCACTGCGCCACCCAGCCGCTGAATATCGTTTTTTTATCTTGAATTCTGAACCTCTATACACTTTTTCCATAAACAAAACTAAATGGGCCCACGTGTATTTCCTGTTGTAGGTCAAGGAACCTATAAAAGAAGGAAGGGTCATCATGTCAGAATAGACCACTGCAACACTTCCGGTATTCTGAAATCATGGGAGAGAGAGCGGGGGGAGAAAATGTATGAATGTGGATGAGAGCCTTGACATTAAGTGGTTGTAGCTACGGATGTGGGGCTGCTGGAGACATGAACACGGAGCGACCAATCCCAAGTCGATCGGCACTTTCTCGGCCGAGCTATAGTCACTTTTTCGCACCTACTCCCGAACTACGCATGCGTAGATTGATGAACTTAGATCGCTGGACAATCCAGAGAGACTCTGTGGGCAATCTGTGCATGCATGGTTCGGGAGTAGGTGCGAAAAAGTTACTATAGCTCGGCCGAGAAAGTGCCGATCGACTTGGGTTTGGTCACTCCGTGTTCAAGAGACTCGGGCGTATAAAAGTCTATTGGATCATGTCTCCTGCACCCCCACAGCCGTAGCTACAACCACTTAATGTCAAGGCTCTCATCCACATTCATTCATCTTCTCCCCCCGCTCTCCTCCATGAGCTCAATGTAACACGGAAGTGCAGTGGTCTATACCAGCGTTCTATACTCTGCTTGGTGCCAGTTATTTTTTATTTAATTTTTTTATCTTTTCCCCCCTCCTTTTTCCTCCTGATTTTCTCCCATCCCAATGTTAGTCGTTATGCCAATTCCCAATCCCCTCCCTGGTCGCTGCACACTTACCCCCCACAGTCGGTCTGGGAGAGTGGAGGCTATCACGTGCTTCCTCCGACACACGTCTAGCCAATCAACCGCTTCTTTTTCACCTGGCAGCGCGGACTCTCACTGAGAGGGTGTAACGTGTGGAAGGATCACACTATCCCACTTAGATCCTATCGGCGCTGAGCAGGCGCCCCGACCGAACTGTAGGAGTCGCTGTTTACAACGACCCGGACCCACCCCGCCAGCTTTCCCACCCTCTAATACAGCCAATTGTATTAGTGTGAACGGCCAGCCAAGCTGGTGACAACGCCGGAGCTGTGAGCTGGATTCGAACAGGCGAATCCAGCGTCTCCGGTGTTGGTGACAAACGCAATCTCCGCTACGCCACCTGACCGCCCTGCTTGGTGCCAGTTCTAATGAAGGGTGTGTTCACGCGCTACAGTGACGTGATGACCCTTCCTTATTTTACAGTAGCTTGGTGGGGAAATACACACACATGGGGAGGCCCAAGCTGTTTCCTTGGCAATGGAATTCTTCTGGAAAGGTTTATTTGGAGTGATATGAGGCTGTTGGTGAGGGTCTAACTGGACTTCTAAAATGTCATGTAAGGAATAACAAACAAACAAAAACGTACAATATCCATTCAGAATTTGTACTCGTTGGAAGTGGTTTATTTACAAATATGTAAAATGATATCAAATGCTTATGTGGAAGTGTCTACGCACGACCACCAATACTACATCTGGAGAGAAGAGAGAAAAAAGGTAGGCATACTGTCAGTCATGTCTATGTTACAAAAATATTGACCTATTCACTATTTTACAATATCTACAACAAATTTGATACCACACAAACATTCCTCATTGTCTTAACTTGTTCAATATGATCTAGGTTGTCTTCAATGTGCACATCGTCACACGCTTTGACGTACTTCAGACCCCAGAAGACACCAACTGTTAGCATTGAAACAATGGCTTCATTATAAAAATGAACAAAATACCAACTGCATGATCCGTGGCACGGTTTGCTAATCTCCCTACGCGTGAAGATGCGAGACATTTTCAAAGCAAGCAGGCGCCAAAATACACAGGAGCCGCTCGCTTCCATTCACTTTGTACCACAACAATCAGTCAATTCAATAATCCTCCTCATCGTCATAATTTGAACTTCAATCGATTCAGCTTCTGGACCACCAAGCTCACATGCTGTACAGTTGAGTCTCTTGATCTCTGTCTCCTCGCCCCTTTGTGCTGTGCTCGTGCCTCTTTCCAAGTGCTTTCATTAGCATTTATCTACAGTACATAGTCCCTTCGGGGTGCTGGGTCTCGGAGGGGGCGGTGTCGTCACACTTCGCGGCGTCTGCGGCGGTCGGTGTGCAGGCTTTGGGGGGGGGGGGGTAATCCAGAACAGGATCTGGCTGCTGCTGCTGCTGCTGTTCGGGTCCAGGGTGGTTCAAGGGTTTGGAACACGAGCCAAATAAAGCTGTGTCATCCTGGAAAAAGAGTGAGCGGAGAAACACACGCAGAGAGAGAGAGAGAGAGAGATAGAGGGTCATTAGTAACTATTATCTACCTAGCTGTCGGGGGACTGAGTCTGTTGGAACAATATCTTCTAGGCAACATCAAAGAGCTGGGCTTGGACACTGCCTGGCGCTATCTCTGCCTCTTAACCAGCACGCTTCCGCTTTCCACGGACACATGCGCGCACCACTGTGCCTGTCCGTCAAAGGGAGTTCAACAGTTGCTCCTGGAGTTTTGCAGTGTGTGTGTCTGTGTACTGAGAATGTGTGTGAGTGAGTGAGTGAGTGTATGTCCATTTTGTGTTCATGTGTGCTCATTGTGCTGAGAACACGTGTGTAGGTGTGTGTCTATGTCCATTTGTGTTTATGTGTGCTGAGAACACACACTCCAGCCAGTGTGCTGTATCTCCTCCAGCGTGTTTGGCTTTCTGTCTCCTGACCTTCCATCTCGCCATAATCCCTTCAGCAAAGCCGCTACGCTCGAGAAGCTCCACTTGGCACGTACAATAACCAATGCTTTCTCTCACAAGCTAAACGTCTGAACGTGTTACCTCTCTATGAATGAACAAACAGGAGAGATTCTTATCTGTTAACAATTTTTACTCTGACGGAATTTATTTAGAGATTTCAAAATATTTTCTGGAGCAGGGGAAGTAGTGTTTTCTTCTTGTTCACAGTTCAAGCCTTTCAAGGCATAGTTTACCTAAGGCCTTTAGTTTCCTGGGCTTAAGAGTGTTTGCACTAGCATAGTTTCGTCTTTGCTCGACACCCTGAAGAACTGGGTTCTGAGGATCACTCATGAAAAACACCACGGCAACGAATTGAACATGCCATGTGAGCATCTTAACTTAAAGATGCACTAACATTTTCGATGATTTGTAATTTGAGTCGCGTAGAGTAAACCGCATGCAACACAATTGTGTGGAATAAGTACTTAATTGTGTGGTTGAGTCTACACAGTTCTCATTTGACACCATCTGGCAATGAGGACCTTGTGGACTCAACCACAAAATGACATGCTCGCTCCATCGTGTAATTGTAAGCCGGTTGAGACTACGCGGTCCTCATTTCAAACCGGCCAAATCCTTGGTCCATATTTAATGCACCAAGAAAACCAATTCTTCAAATTTCATAAAAGCAAAATTGACACGTTTAGCCTGTGAGCCCTTTTTCACTTTGACGTGTTGCACAAAGGTTCCGTTCAGTTTGCGCCGCCGTCGATCTCAACTCACCCTCCAGAGATGATGGACACCGCGTGGGCAGGAACACGTCGGTCAGAGCCTCCCTGTACCTCCCTCCGCTCGGCTTAGGCGAATCCCCCTGGACGTCCTCCACCCTGGGCCTCGACCCTTCCTCTGCCCCCTCTTCCTCCTCCTCCCCTTCCGTCTCTGACCTCTCAGCGGGCTCCGGGACGCACCGCGGTGGCCCGAGGCTGTCGGAACACTCTGGGTTCCGCATGAGCGGCCACGTCTCGCCGGCCTCCCTGGAGACGGCCTCTGGACGCGCTCCCAGATACGCCGGCGTGAGCCCCTCGCTGGGGATGGTGTGTCTGGAGAGGTGTAACGGAGAAGACCGGGGGGTTAGCGGCATAAATCTCTTCCCCCTAGCACTCGATGTCCAACCGTGGCCCCACTGACCGTGATCTCACAAACAGACCCACATCTGAGGCTTTCCTCTACTTGAAGAAAGTCTCAGGTGGACTAATGATAGTCGCAGCATTTCTTGATTTGTTGAATAGTCTTGCCTTTGGCAATAACAACAAAGCACCCAACATGGTTTTGAAAATATTGTTGCGTTGAAATGATGTGCTTAGAATTGTTCAGGAAATTACCCATTCCTGGAAGAAAAAACAACATAGTCAAATGAGACCCCAGCGAGCGTTTCCGTGACGTCAGGATCAGTCCCAGTAAGAACCAGAACAAGATTAGCAGTTTGTTCCCTCGCTCCCCGACTTCCTGTATCTGAGCAGAGGTGTGAAGAGCAATGCTGCGCCTGGACAAGCCCAGAGGCAGTAGAGCAGGGCTTTAGTGTTTACTTGCACAGTGTTTCTAGGTTTACTTCAGACAAACCAAACTCTGCTGCCGGACGGAGAATGACAAGTGTGACACTGTGATGTTCTATTACTTGCTTTTGTACAGTATGAATACAAGTTGGTTCCTTGTTTAGCTGTGTGGAAATAGGTGTAGGCTGTAATTGGATATTGGGTGTGTATGATGGCTTATACCTATGAACCACTGACCTATATTGTAAATAAGGTCTTATGGTGCATATTCTGCACAGTGGTTGTCACCTGTTACTCAGCCAGAAGTGGGCTCCAGTTTATCATATTAATACAAGTTATTGTTTTGCTGTTGACGGGTGGAATTATTTTGAGTTTTTTTCAGTGAAAGAGGGTAGAGCTCAGCCCACACAGTTGAAACTCCATACACCTTCACTGATCATGTTTCGCTTCCTACTGTATGTTGATCTTTATCAGACCAGCACCTTACCTCCAGTGGGCCTAATTTATCAAGCAAAATACACAACATTTATACAGAGAGCTTTTTAAATATACAGTACCGCCATGTATACACTGAACATTGTATTATGAGTCCCTGGAAACAGTTGCCGTGCATATTTAGTTTTTGAGGAATATTGTGGCACTTTCAACCTTTTACACATATGGAAATAATAAATAAGGCCCAGTGTGCATACATTTATCAATCAAACTAGGTTTTTTGCGGACATACACCAAAGTATAGATGGGTTTCAGTGGAATTGCGTTGCTAATTAACAACTCACATTTATTTCCTGTCGCAGTGTTTGCTAACAGCTGACAGGAAATCGAATGTAGTCCCTTCTAGAATGTTTGTTTTTGTTGTCAAGTTGAGACCGTCTATAGTGCACTTACTATACGTGCACTATAACACTCTGTTGCTCTACAGATAATAATACAGGACATGTTCTTTTGCTCACCCGTCACTGAGACTCATCTGGGACTGGAACGGACTGGTTTCCCGGCTTCGGCCCAAACTACAGCTCTCATCACAGCATAACGACGGGATCAAGTGTACAGGACCTGGATATCACACACAAAACGATATCACCAACCATCACTATAACATATCACCAGGTCCAGAGGTGCTGTAAGTGGTATTTTTCTGATTAAATACGTGTTAAATAGCTCTACATTCCGACAGCCATCACTGATATAGTGTTTGGTCAGTAACATCATTCTTACTTTATCCAATCAGGAGAGAGAACCCTAGATATTTTTCCTTATTTCAAGAAATCTTTTTATTTAATCTATTTATTTCTTATTTTTGTCCAGACCATTTTTGCAGTGTGGAGTTCTCTCTCCTGATTGTATGAAGTGGGAAGGGATACCAGTAAATTTATTTTGTGTATACTGCAGAGTGGAGGGACTGGGAGGCCCATATGTTACTGAGAAAACACTCTATATCAGTATTATCCCAGGTGTATCTAATGTTAGTGAGGGCATGTCTACTTTGTACACTAACTGATTATATTACCTATATTAACACGCCAACTTTTTGGGAAATTCGCTTATTTGCCATCTACCCTGGAGTTAGACAAGCAGATACATACCCTTTTCTTCTCTGTGCATGCATTAGGCTTAGGGAACAGCCGCACCGTTAGCTTAGCTTAGCGTCATTCACTGGAAGTAGGTGTGCCAGTGTAGCCTAGTTCCCAACAGTCTCGAAATACTAATGTTTTAAAAAAAAAACAATAGGACTTTTGAGGTGATGAAATCACTGCGCCCAGGCAGCAGTGGTTTGGCAAAAAAGAATTCAGAGTATATATCTGCTTAGAAAACAAAAATGGCAATTTTTTATATATATATATTTCTCCACATGGTAAATACACAAGTCACAACATGTTTACAGGAACGTTTGAGTTGTATTTGGAGTGTATTTCATGACTGTTGGGAACTAGGCTACACTGGCACACCTACTTCCAGTGAACTGCTGCGGTCAGGCAAGCGATACCGGAGTCTCATGGCCAGTACAGAGAGACTCAGAAGGAGCTTCTATCCCCAGGCCATCAGGATGCTCAACGACAATGACACTATGTAACCCATCATCTACACTCACAGCACACACATCCACACGTACACACCCACTTTAAATAAACACTCATCTTAACATCCACTTTACTCACTTTAGACACTTTAACACTTTTTTTTATACACTTTTTCTCCTTATTTTCTATTTTTCTCTCATCCCAATTTCGTGTTTCCAATTCTCCCCTGTCTTAAACGTTGCTCGCATATGCCCCCCACTGGTCGGTTGTAGGGAGGATAGAAGCCTTGCATCACGTGTCCCCTCCGGTACACGAGGAGGCAGCCTGTCACATCTTTTCACCTGCCAGCGCGGACTCTCATTGGCGAGGTGTAACGTGTGGGAGGCTCACACTACCCTTGCCATTTCCTGTCTCTGCTGTGCAGGCGTCCCCCAACCGACCTGTAGGAGTCGCTGTCCACAACGTCCAGATTACCACCCATCGACTTCCACCCGCTGACTCTACCAATTGAGCCAGTATGACGGCCGGTCCAAGCCGGAGGCAATGCTGACACCCAGATTCGAGACCGGAATCTCTTGCATTGGTGACGAGCACAATCCCCGCTGCGCCACCCAGCCGCCCCACACTTTAACACACTTTATATTTATTAGTAAAGAGATTTGCACTACAATTCATACCTCATTGCACCTTACCCTAAGTTTGTACCTCATCCCATTTGTGCATTGTACCTCACTGTTACTCTTTTTACTCTGTATTGTATATTGTATATATTGACTGAACACTTTATTTTGCGTACTTTTGACTTCTATTTTATACTTTTTATCTAGCACACTCCCAGGAGCTCATACAGAAAAAAGCATTTCATGATAAAGTATTCTGTATTTTACTATGACAATTAATAAAAAAAACTTGAAACTTGACGCTAAGCTAGGCTAACAGTGCCGCTGTTCCCTAAGCCTAATGCATGCACAGAGAAGAAAATTGTATGTATATATCTGCTTGGGTAGATGATTTCACCTCGATCGTAACGTGTGTGTAACGTTACTCCACAATGTATGCCGTTGGTGACGATCAAAGCATAAAAAAACGAAATATTTGATTTGGAAATAGTAGCGTGTCCAAGCGAGAAACGGCAACGCTTTTAGTGAAATTCACATTTTGCTGCATATCGTCGTTTTCTGGGATTAGACAGGATCACTCTAAAACTATACTCATATCCACCACGGTATAACACGTAAACGTATTGGCGAAAGAAAATATTATTTTTCACATAATGAACGATAGATAGGTGATGTCAAATGGGCCATAGTATTGTATCCATAGCTATAATATAGAATATATATATAGCCCTGCAAACACGGCCACTTATTCCTATCTTTTAGAGCGTTGGCATGGTAGGAACAAAGATGCTCTAGGCTTCCGGCGCTGATTGAGTTAAGACGGGTGTTGCAAATTAGCTTTGGCTACAAACACTATGATACAGGCATGCTCTATGTATTTGTATCTGTCCCTTTCAAATAAATCAAATCAAATCAATGGCTGTCGGAATGTAGAGCTATTATTCTAACATGTAGGCCACTTATTTTAACAAAGAAAATGCCACTTACAGCTCCTGTGTAATATGACTAGACTGATGAAATATGACAAGACGAGCACAGTCTTGGATCTACTGTAAATAACCGTAGAACCCGGGCTCTCTGAACATAATTCATTCACGTGTTATTCCTGCACCCTCAGGACAGCTCAGTCCATATCTGTGAACATGCACCGCTCTTCTGGAGCTGCAAATCAAAGGCGAGCCGCGAATGTGTGACGTGACCCTGGGGGGAAACTCTGGGGTTGCTTCATAGACCATGAATGCGGCACTGACTTTGTGGAGCCGTGAAATGTTTGTGCGAGTTCCAGCTTTACACCCAAATGAGATTTAAATTATAGTGGATTATAAACGTCACGTGGGTGTGAGAACGTGTTGTGGCTCCGCAAACTCAGACTCCCACTCATCGCCTGTGGAGCACATTTTACACAATGTCAAGAGTTCTCTTACTCTCTCTCTCTCTGGTCGAATGATTATCAGAATTGATAGCTTAAACATAATAAAGTATATGGACAAAACATTAAGTCCCTGGATTGTGTTGTAGATGCACTTAGGGAGCAGCAGGAGCCATTGGAAAAGTCTATTTTAAATTAAAGTAAGGTTGTGGAAAGTGTTTGTTAGCTACAGGATTGCTCCCCAAACAAAACACCTCTGTAACAGCGATATGTTCCTTTAAAGGAACACGCAACATTATCGGAAATGTTCTTCTCCAGAGTCAAAAAGCTATCTGGGGGCGCAAGCTAGCCTAGTTTAGCACAAATGAGCGGCTACAGATAGCCTAGCTTAAAACCCTGTGGGAGTTATGTTTTTGGCCAACAGCTAGGCTAGCTGGTCTGTATCCACTTCCATTCATTTGTGTTAAGCTTGGTTAGCTTGCAGCCGGATAGCTTTCTACTGAACGCACAGAGGACATTGGTATCCATCTTCTTTGTCTGACTCTGGAGAAGACGGTAGGCATACCCATAATGTCGGCGTGTTCCTTTAAAACCAATAAGGGCGACAGAGTGCGAATGTCTTTGGGAACCAGAACCTACCACAGGTGTGTCCAGGGCCCAGGTGACACTGGCAGCACGGTCTCTGGGAGAAATCATGATGCCGGTGCCGGTCCAGAGAGGAAAGCTCAGCCCCACTGTACGGACCGTCCTGGGACCTCAGAGAGGCTGGGGACAAACACACACCATCAGTGCTGGGAAGCGAGAGAGATTACTGAGACAATATTATAACTGACAATACTAATAGTACTAATAGAATATACATATAACCGCACAATACTAATAATACACTGAACAGATTTTGTCACCTGGAAGGGCAATTGACAGGCAACAAATAGGGCTATTATTCTATCTATATATTGTATTAAAAGAAATGCACACCGAGCCGCTAGAGGTCAGCAAAGTGGCACGTCGCGAATAGTCCTCATGAGGGCCCACATGCTAATTATATCTCTTTTATCGTAAAACCGTGAGGCAATGACTAAATCCAGATTTAACCCTGCCATTGGAAAGAGGAGCCTTTTCCCTATCCATAGATGTATGATTTGGCCATAATAATTTCAAGGTCAAATATGAATTTATAATTAAAATCGATTATCATTTATTACTGTATCTACAAATCCTTCTGTTTAATCATCTTCCCTTTATTCATTTGCTTAGATTTTCTGTACACTTGATCTCAATAAGGTAGTGAATGAGCTCAGTGAGCAAGCTTGGTTCGCACACAATTGTAACATGGCGTTATTCACCGGCACAGATGCAAAAAAATATCATCATTTACATTCTCCTTTTTTCATTACAATTTACTCAAGCCTAGTAACAGACACAATATTCCTGACACTGTTAATACATACCCCCAGGTCCCTAGATGTTCCTAGATACCAAGAAGATGCAAATTGACCTTGTAGAAGTGGAGCAATCTTCCATTTACTTAGGCATGTACCTTTAGGCAAAATTTCAGAAAATAGGGCTACAGCTTAACAGGTTAAATGCTTCCAGAGTAAATGTACTTCAATTCTACAGAAGAACTAAATGAGGGATCGGTCTGGAAAGTGACTCAGTATTCAACTTGTCTCACCTGTGGGTTTCTTCTCCAGGAGCTGCCTCTTGCAGTAGATGACACAGAGGACGAGCAGAGCCAGCAGCACGGTGGCCAGAGCGCTGCAGATGACCGCGGCCAGGGCCATGTCCCGGGGACTGGTCACCACCGAGGGCAGGGGCACCAGGTTCACACGCCCACTGCCTGCAGGGGGAGGTGAGGTCAGGATGAATATCAAATGCTTGTGAACTCTTGGATCGGATGATCTCGATAATAGTAAATATAACTAGTTTTCTTATGGTTTTCGGATTAACCGCGTTTTCAAACCTAATTATCTTAAAGGGGCACCTCACCAAAAAAACAATGCTGATTTATTTTGCACACACATTAAAAAAAATCTAAACGGTTTTGCACACATTCGTTTGGTTTGACAGTTATTGATAGTAAAAGAGTTTGACTATGGCCACCAGTGATGTCATCGGGGACATTGAATCCTTGTGTTGTGTTAATTACACAATTATATATTTTTTTCCCCACACCTAAACCTTGTCTCGCAGTAGCCGGCCGTCAGATACCTAACGTCTGAGGCACAACTATTGAAAGACCCCCCCCCCTACCCCGCCAAAGAAAAACAGTGACAGACAAATTACTTGACCAACCACAGAGACCTCCTTATTTGCGCCAACTCATGGGGCGGTACATTTTGAAAGTGTGCTACACTTTCCCAGGACTCGCTGACTTGTGATCAGTGGTGATTTTATATGTGGTTGCACTATGTTTTAATGACGTCACGACACGTGCACGCACTCCCACACTTGCGCATAAATGTTCCCTCGTGAATAAAGACAACGCCTAATTGCCTCTACGAATGGAATGTAATCCATTTCATTCACAGGTTGTGTGTGAATGGTCCAACTGTAGTATTTGAACACACCTGACAACCCCTATTGTTATGTAAAGTAGCCAGGTGGGTACTTGGCGCAGAGTCGAGTGGAACGCAATCTTGTGTGCACATCCGTGCATGTGCGTGCGCGTGCTCCTGCTCAAAGACCTGGTGGAACGGCGTGCAATCCCGTCCCATGACCACTGCATGTGATTCAGACTCTCCTCCGTCACTAGAATTGATGACGCAAGGCGGTGGGACCAACCCTAACATTTACATCATCCGGCCCGGACGCCTGAATACTTACAAATGTTTGTTTCCGCGTCTCTGATTGGCCAGGTCATGTGACATGTGCGCCAATCGTGGGACCGCATGTTTCTACACTGGTTAAGCTTAGGCGCTCTTTTGAAGTTGGTTCAGGTTAGAGTTTGTCTTAGAGCGTGACAATAAAACGCCTGCCCTGAATCCAAACTCTAACCTTAACCAACTGCGAAAGAGTCGCCTAAGCTTAACCAGTGATAAACTAGGCGTTAGGTAGTTTGCAGGCTGTTAGACCCGGAAATAGGCGCCGCACTTGCCGTCCCACGATTGGCGCACATGTCACATGACCTGGCCAATCAGAGCGCAAAACTCGAACGCGGAAACAAACGAAAGTATTCACGCGGCCCGGACTAGAACCTCCGAGAACCTCGTCCCGCCTCGCCGGGTGCTCACATGGCTACCTTTCTTTGCACGACAATGGCTCAGTCAGGTCGTCAGAGACCTGAGCTCAGAGATGGAACAAGCAGCCGTTTTCCGTGTGGTCTTAGTGCCGCGTCGCATCACGTTTATTATCGTGTAACATTGTTTTGGACGGTAAAAACGTGCAGGGGACAATAACTGCCTTCTGAAAACATGCAGGGGACATGTCTCCCGTCCCCCGTCCCCATAATTACGCCCCTGCCCTCTCTGTAGAAGATGAAGATGAGTTATAGTCCCCCCCCCCCACACACACACACACACACACAGTACCCTGAGGCTCTGACACCTTCACATGTCAGTCAGACAGCCCCATCATTAAGTCTGTGATCAAGGGAAGAGACAATCTGGCCAGACGTTTGAAATAGGCCTTGTGTGTGTGTGTGTGTGTGTGTGTGTGTGTGTGTGTGTGTGTGTGTGTGTGTGTGTGTTGTCTGCCTGTTAGCGTCTGTGTATACACAATATTTGTGTGTGTGTGTGTGTGTGTGTGTGTGTGTGTGTGTGTGTGTGTGTGTGTGTGTGTGTGTATGTGTGTGTGTGTGTGTGTGTGTGTGTGTGTGTGTGTGTGTGTGTGTGTGTGTGTGTGTGTGTGTGTGTGTGTGCATGCATGTGTGTGCCTGCGTGTGTGTGTGTCTCTTTGGCTGCCTGCCAGCGTCTGTGTATACACAATATGTGTGTGTGTGTGTGTACGTACAGATTCCATGACAGTACAGTAGCTCCTCAACTTCACCCAGAGGGAAATGTGAAGTTGCTGTCCGCTCCGCGCCACCGCTCCGCCCCCAGACCGTTCACACACACACACACGCATGGAGACTCCTGGCCTAGTTCTGTCTGTACGTTGTCCCACGCACATGGAACAGCAGGTCTTAATACTTAAGCATTACATCACACGCAGGAGTGGTTTGTGACCAATAAACCATGCCTAGGGGTGGTTGTTAGGCCCGAGGCGCAGCCGAGGGTCGTTAGACCCCCCTAGGCATGGTTTATTGGTCACAAATCACGACTGCACGTGGTGTAAAGCTTTTATACAACTGCCAGATTCATCCAACCTTATTTCTATACAATAAACACACATTAATCGAAGATTTATTGAAAAAACCATCCGCCAGAAAAAGTAGTTCCCACAACTCCATGTGGAAGCAGCTTGAAGTGCATCCAACCAAACTAACACATCCAACTGTGTATTATTGGAATGATTGAGAGAAGTTGCCTCATGTGGAAGCAGCTTGAAGTGCATCCAACCAACTAACACATCCAACTGTGTATTATTGGAATGATTGATTGAAAATTTATTAAAACGTTTTCTTTGCCCTATAGGAAAAAAACGTTTTCTTCGCCCTATTTTTTTATTTATTTCTTTTAGCCTAAACTTAACCAGTTGGAAACCAGGGGTACAGTAATAAAATTAGCAATCAACCAATCAATCAATTCAATAGACCATGCTCACTTAAAACAGCGCTGCTTCTCTCTCAGTCTGACTCCCCCGCTGTTGCAGACAGGAGTGTGTGTGTGTGTGTGTGCGTGTGTGTGTGTGTGTGTGTGTGTGTGTGTGTGTGTCACAGTGTGTGTGTGCGTGTGTGTGTGTGTGTGTGTATGTGTGTGTGTGTGTGTGTGTGTGTGTGTGTGTGTGTATGTGTGTGTTTGTGGGTACGCCAGCGTCGGACAGTGTGAGAGAGAACGCTGCAGTCGGAAAGTAGGAAGGAAGAAATTTAAATCAATCAATTAATCTATCAATCAATCCGCGATTTTTCTTTTGTTCTAGATTGAGTCAAGACCCATCAATTACATCATCCAACATTGTTTAAAATACTAACACATTCCCCTTGACAGAATCGCTTCATATTTAGTCGTTATGGTGCTTTCAACATAACCATTTGTTCTCCGCGATCCTGTTTTCTCCCGGAGTGAGCCGGGGAGGGTTATGTGATTTGGTTGTGGGCGGGTCCTGAGCCCAGGACCGTGGATTGTTACCAATAAAGACGTGTGAATGGCCAATCAGAATCGAGAAATTTGCATGCCGTTGTATAAAGCAACTTAATAACCAACGTCATAATTTAACAGACAGTTTCGCTTGTGCCCTAATTTTAAAGGTTTCTGTTTTATGTAATTATGCACCTCACTGTTTGCCAAGGTTAACATTGTAGAGTAATAAAAAGCATGTTAGTCTACTATGTCGTTCATGTGCTTTAGGGCAGTTGATTCTGATTCTAGATGTGGGGATATTCACAACTGTTTCTAATAGAGGCTTTTCACTGAATGTTTAGGATCCCATGTTGGAAGAAACAATGGTAACTATGTGCTGGTATATGAGAAATATATCAACAACGATTTAAGCCTGACGGGCCCGGTACTGGGCCGAAATTAATATCACGTCATAAATAGACCAATACAGTCCATATTAACTCATTCGGGGCCAAACACGTAATATTACGTGTTTCACCGCCAACGCTTGAGCGCCAAACACGTAATAATGTTTTTAGATCCTTTGATCTTCTTCCTCTGATCCCCGTTCTAAACCATCATCCGGATCATTCTATGTGTCCCTGGCTCGTTTGCCTACGTTGGAATTGCAATGCCGATCGAATCTCACCGGGTGGCAGTATCGCCTACCTTTTGAACTCAGAAAGAAATGGATCAGGAGAGGCAATGAATGAACTCGACTATCAAGACTCGCTCTGAGGGGGAGGAGCTCTTCCAAAGCAATCGCTAGCAGATCTGCTCGCCTCAAAACCTATAGTGTCCTGTAAACACATGTAATCGCGATCGCTGATGCGATCATTGGAATTATTCTTTTTGGATTACCTTCTGGCTAAGGTAAGGACCCCCATGTCTATTTTACCTGAACCTGAAACATGTTTATGTAACGATCACAGTGTCTTACTTTACCGGACATAAACCAAGCGTTTTGTAACTATCGCATTTTCAGGGGTAAGACTACCCCCACCCTAGGGATGGTACCGAATATTAAAAAATTCGAATAGTCGTTTCTGTTATTAAGATCGATTTCATTTTTTTACAATCGAATATTCGTTTTGTAAAAAATAATAATAATTTGATTATTATAATTTTGTTTATATGCCAATGCAATGCTGTTATTATAGGCTACGATGGTGAATGGTGTCATTTTGATTTATTGCCGGTCAGCTGATAAAAAAATTAAAAATTAAAAATGTAATACTGGTATGAATGTTTTTTTTTATATAAATGTTTTTTGGGGGGGGGGGGGTTTATTGCATATACATACGCGTTACATATAACGCGTTTTATCTCGCAATCTATGGAAAAAGACTGGATTATCTTGGAAATGGACGATGTTTAGTGTGTAATAAACTACAAACTACAGTGTGTAGAAACAAAAGTTTTTTCTTTTTTTAAACTTAAATTTTTTATTAACATTTATAGACAAACCACCATACCTACAATGACATCAACAACACAACAGTACATCCACCTGGGCCCCTTGAATTCGGCCGCGCTCAGCCTCCCAGCCCCCCCTCCCGCCATCCACCCCCAGAAACAGGGCTCCCCCACATCCCAGGGCCGTCTCACGCGTGGCCGAGTATTCAGCGACACGGGTACCTTGAATTTGATTGGGCCAGGCCCAGTAGAGGGGCGAGGGGTGGTACTCCCCCCCACTGAGCCAAGCCCGCTACCTCCCATGCCACCCAGCACCCCACCCCACGGCTGACGACCCCACAACATCCAAGACCCCACTCTCCCGGGCCAAACCGTGGAAACGATGGTCCCCCTCCCCCGACATCCCCCCCCTGAGTTAAGCCCATAGGAGCCCCCCATATCCCAGGCCGATGCGCGCGCCGCCGGGCCCCCGGCGACACGGGTCCCTTGAATCAATTGGGCAAGCCCAGTAGAGGAAAGGAAAGGATAGGGGACTCCCCCCCACCGAGCCAAGCCCGCTATTTCCCATGCCACTGAGAGCCCCACCCCACGCCCACCGACCCCCCAACACACAGGACCCCGCCGGGCAAAGCCCAGACGCTCTGATCCCCTTGAGAGAAACCCCTCCCTCCCTCCCGCCCTCCTCCTCGAGAAACAGAACACCCCCATATCCTGGTCCACCATGCGCGGAGCCGAGCACCCAGAGCTCCCGCCCGACCCCCGCCCGACCCCCAGACCCCCGGCCCACGAGAACCCCAAGCCCGGTGCCCCCCCGGCCCGGTGACCAGACCGCCCAGGCCACGGCGTCCGAGGGCCCCAGGAACCCCCCCCCCCCCCCCCCCCCCACACACCAATCCCACAACACGCAAGGCCCCCCTCCCCCGGGTCGAACCGCCGGAACGATGGCCCCTCCCCCCGACACCCCCCCCCCACTGAACCCAGCCTGCCCACCTCTGTACCTCACATGTCACCGACATCACCGCATATATTTATGAAAAATTAAACTAACAACACAATAAGAAAAAATTAAGTGAACATAAATGGTTATATGGTTAGCACTCTTTCCCCGATTGGCGGTTTGTGGGGGGATCAGCCCTCCCACTGGAGAAGCCCCCCCCCCCCCCCCCCAGAGACGGAGATACCCCCCGAAGGAGATTCTCCAAGCCATTCTCTTCATATTTGTCCATGTGCACATTTAAAGCAACTGCTATTCTAACATAAAAAAATTATATAAAAGAAGACTAAAGACAATTGGCACTTCCCAGGTAATTCTTTTTAACCCCGTTTAACCCCCGTTGGCGGGTTGGAGGGGTAAGGCTCTCCTGGAGAGGGCCCCTCCTATAACGACGTAGATATCCCCAATGGGGATTCTCCAATGTCCCTATTATTGTCCAACATTTTATTTGAATTTTTATCTTTCTGTTAGTACATTTCCAGAGCTCCCGGTCCGGTCTCCGAATGTGATTCCCCATGTTCCCTGTCATCTTATTTGTGTGTCATGTGTGCTAGTGTCTACAGTTTAGTCTAGTATGTGTTATTTGTATTATATGTCCCGAATCAAGTCCCAACCTCCCCAACTAATACGTTTACCTTGTCTGTATTCCCAGTGGTCTGTGTGTTATCTGCAGTGTGTCTCGAACCATAACCTCCATTCACTATCAAATAATATGCTTAGTTGTGCGTCATGTGTGTTAGTATCTACAGTTTAGTCTAGTACGTGTTATTTGTATTATATGTCCCGAATCAAATCTCAATTTCCCCATCTAATGTGTTTACCCTGTCTGTATTCCCAGTGGTCTGTGTGTTCTCCAGCCAGGCCTCGCTGCGGTCCAACACCACGTTAGCTTGTATCCCTTGCTGCGTCGTATTCATCGTGTTAACTTCCATGTTAGCTTGCAGCTCCTTCTCCAGCCAGGCCTTGCTGCGGTCCAACACCACATTAGCTTGTATCCCTTGCTGCGTCGTATTCATCGTGTTAACTTCCATGTTAGCTTGCAGCTCCTTCTCCAGCCAGGCCTTGCTGCGGTCCAACGCCGCGTTAGCTTGTATTCCTTGCTGCGTCGTATTCACTGAGTTAACTTCCATGTTAGCTTGGAGCTCCTACTCCAGCCAGGCCTCGCTGCGGTCCAACGCCACATTAGCTTGTATCACTTGCTGCGTCATATTCATCGTGTTAACTTCCATGTTAGCTTGCAGCTCCTTCTCCAGCCAGGCCTGCGTGCTAGCTTGGATAGCCTGTGTGTTAGCTTGGATAGCTTGGTTATCTAACTTGGATGTATGCTAGCTGCCCACTGCGTCTTGCTAGTCTGAATCATCCCCAGCGCCACCATTTGTACTTCTTCTGGGGTCGCTTTTCTCTCGCCTTTTCTCATGTTCATCCCTCCTCCTCTCTTATATCCTTGCATTGTCACTTTTTATTTCGCTTTGAATTATTTGTCTTCCTTTACTTGATATTCACCGACCAGGAGCTCCTTCATGTGGCTGCTCACCAGAACGTCGCAAACCGGAAGCCAACAAACGCTTTTTTACATGTTGGACTAGAAATAGTGTCTGTCAAATGAGCCATACTATTGTCTCCATAGCTATAATATAGAATATACAATAGCTCCACAAAGATCATGAAATACCACGAAAATGGTCATGAAAAGCTGGCGCTAAACAGTGAAGGATGGGGGAAGCTTGTGGCGCTCAATGTGTTAATGAATGTTGTGTTTCTTTTTCAAATGTAGCCAAGAATAAAGACCCTAACCCTATCAAAACAGCAGTCAATGTGTATATTTTCAGCACTACGTTTGTTTACCAATGATTTTAAGTGTTATTTGCTAAATGGGCGGCTACGTGGCGTAGTGGGCAAGGCGCTCGCCACGAATGACGGAGACTGTTCGAGCCCAGCGCTCCACATTGCTTTCAGTTTAGCTAGTCGTTCATACTAATACACATTGGTCGTATTAGGGGGTGGGAAACTGATGGGTGGGAATCGGGCGTTGTGGACAGCGACTCCTACAGGTCGGTTGGTGCGCCTGCGCAGTAGAATCAGGAAGTGTCGGGGGCAGCGTGAGCCTCCCACGCGTTACTCCTCGCCACTGAGAGATCGAGCTGCGCAGGTGAAAAGATGCGACTGCTGTTTACCTCAAGTACCGGAGGGGACTTGTGCTATGTATGACTTAGTCCACATTGCAGCCGGCTTGTGGGAGGCAAGAAACAGCGTTCGTGACAGGGGAGGGTTGAATTGGATGATACGAAATTGGGATGGGAGAAAATATAGAAAATGGGAGAAAAAGTGGATAAAAAAAAAGTGTTATTTGCTAAATATGAGTTTATATAAATCTCAGCGCATTGAGATGGAAACCGGAGTATATAGAGGCAAGGAAATTACGCCGTCATTCATGTTTGTAGTCCTATGAAAGAGGAGACCCAGGGGTTTCGATGGGCTTTTGAATTTAATAAAACTACACTACCCAACTCACGCCAGCCCTTGTCAAACTTGGAGCCGTCTGGCGTGAAATGATTTTTGAACCTTATTTTTGTGATGTATCACGGGTCGAACAAACCTGAACGTTATTGACATAAAATAGAATGTAGCTTGTTTCTTTACCTTTCTGTGAACGTCTAGGAAATAAAAACGCGTCTCAATCTGATATTACAAAAAAGTAACTGTACTTACAGTAGATTTCATTCACCGTCTTTGCTGCCCTGTTATGGGTGCCTGGTGGTACTAAATCCAGATTGAACTCTGCTCTGCCATTGGAAAGAGGAGATTTGGTACGATCCATACTTAGATGTATGACTTGGCTATAATAAAGTCATTTATAGGCCTGATATTCTATATTCATATTTAAAATTGCTAAATTCAGTACTATACAGAAACCCCTGTAAATCATCTGCCCTTTATTCATTTCAATTCATTTCTGCCATTTATTCATTTCAAATTTAAATGTTTCACGTCTGGTCAATGTTAGCATGGTGTTATTCACCGTCAAAGATGAAAATAATTATTATGTATATTCTCATTTGGTTCATTATAATTTACTCAAGCATAGTAACAGACACAATACATTCCCTGTGGTCCATAGATGTCCCTAGATACAGAACATGCAAATGGACCTTGTAGAAGTGGAGCAATCTTCCATTTACTTGGGTATGTACTAGGGATGTCCCGATCGCCTTTTTTTGCTCCCGATCCGATCCCGATCATGTGATTTTGAGTATCTGTCGATACCGATCTTTCCCGATCCGATCTTTCACATTAGTAACCAATTTGACAAATTTGTCAGAAACTGGCGAAGCAAGACAAGCCCCTCTGTTCCCTTGAAATAGCCCCAGTCGAGCGCGGCGTCTCGCATTACATTCACCATACGAGTGAATGAATGAATGAAAACTTTATTTAACAGATTGCAGAATGGGTACAATACAGTACGGCTCAGTCAATACACACAATTGTTAAGGGGATGCAGACCAGAGAAATACGTTTGTCTTGTTTACATCAGGGTCCCCCATTTTCAATTCATAGTGAGAGAAATATGCAAAGTTTCAATCTGTTGCAGTGTTAGCACTTGGTTGGCTAGCAGAGCCACTTAGCCAGTTAGCTCCCACTAGCAATCATAGCACTAGTAGAATACGGCGATTCCACTCAGAAAAACGTTCAACATTAGTGTTTGCACTTTCCTTGAGTTGACTGCGTCCTCCTGATGTACCACGTTGTGTGTATCCCTCCGTCTCGGTCCCACCTTGACGTTGAATCGATATCCCACGCGGGCACTTATCTATGCGTTCCATATGGAAACGTCCGTCCTTTGGCGGCGCGCATCCGGTATAACGTTGAACGCACACGGAACGTGTGCGTATTGGACTGGCTTCGGTTTCAATTTTAAAATGCGTCCAAACTTCTGACATTTTGTCTAGCTGCTCAGGTGTTACGAGTTATCAGGTGGACCTGCCGGTGTTTTGGGAGCAACGCGTTGTGAGGTCTCCTATTTTCGGCCCACGTCACTCTCGTGCGACGGTGTAAATCAAAGGAAATGCATTTGTTTTGGCAAATTCTTCTACTCTGTGTGACAATAAATAAATGAATGATGATATGTAATTTAAACCCAAAACTAAGGCCTCAGTATGAGTTTAAGACGTGAACATGGTCATGTTTGTTGAATAAAATAAAACTTTTATTTATTTATTTTTACTGCCGATTTTTATTAAAAAGAAATCCCCGATCCCGATCCTCTGAAAATCACGTGATCGGATCGGGACATCCCTAGTATGTACTTTTAGGCACATTTTCTGAAAATATGGCTAGGGTTTAAGAGGTTAATAATTTGGTGTCTTATTACTGGACCATATAAACAAGTCACAGTAGAACAGTAAATTGTGCTTTTCCAGTATTTTACCGGCTCTACCACTGCACAGAAATTAGGCATTTTCTTTTGAAAGTGGTTACCAATGGTTACAGGCAGCCATTTTGGATGAAAGAGAGCTACACAAACATTCCATGCAGGGAAGATTGTTTGTCCCTCCTTCTAATCAGTGATGTCATCATACATGAAGATGGACAGGTGACTGCTCCAGTGCAGTACGGACAAACATCCCAGAGTCCACTAAATCAGTGTCTAATTCATTGTCAACGGAACAGCTCCAGACTGTACACAGACAATGACATCACAGATTGCAGTCTTTCTTCTGAAGTTTGTTAGCCTCACAAGCCAGAAGAAATCTTGCGTGATTTCACAATGCAAGAATCTTCTTGTGAAATCAAGATTTCTTCTGACTTGCGAGGCAAGATGTTTGTAACATTGTGAGAGAAATGTGTATGCTATGCTACTCACAAATACTGATTCAACTATCAGGAGCAACTTATGTGAATTCTTAAATTTGGTGGTATTCACCTTTAAGGCCACATCTGTGTTTATAAATCAGTAATCAGCTAATCTACACTTAAAAACCTTTGTTATATTTGACGATCAATGCAACCGGACCACAGATTGTGTTAGCAAAGTAGGTGTGGGTTTACAGAAAGCAAACACAGTACCAGGGTAGCAGTACCCCTCTGGTCCACGGCCTGCCCACCATGTAGAAAGAGAACAATCTGTGAGAGATAAGTTGAATATATAGAAAGTCCTATAAATGACTTTTTTGTTTGAGAAAATCAGTTTCAACGAGGTCCCCTTCTATCACTGTTTGCTTTTCGCCACATTAATCATAAAGCACAAGTGGGGTCAGTCTATTCACATCGAATAACTCTTTGTCATGCAATGTAAACATTACTTTAGCTGTGGCTTGTTTATCTTTTTCCTTGTTTGCTTTTTTTTTCGTACGGGGGATAAGGGTATTTTAACATTCCATCTAAGGGAACAAGGGAAGGAAGAAAGAAAGAGAGAAAGACAAACACTCACTCAACAACACAGCAACAAAGCTCCAAATATGACTGACAAACTAATGATAATCGTGACAAGATTGGCACGTTCTAAAAGGAGATATGTCTTCAAAACCATTATGATGCTGAACTAAGTACTGACAGAATGCTTTGAGAGGGATGTCACCTCTCAAATCAGGACAAACAGAGGCAACCATATTAACGGTCTCATAATCAAAACAGTAAACACAAATCAAGCTGCAGTTTATCTAAATGAATAAGTACACTCCGATTGTATGAAGGGAGAATGTCAAGTCGTCAATCAACCATGAATCCAACTATTATTCGACGTAGTATAACTTGAATAAGATTAGTATTGGATGATGGCCATAGGCAACCACACTGAACATCCATCAACACGACACATATCAAAGTACCTGGTAATTACAGTCCACCGGCAGATACCTGTTGACGGATACGTCTGAACAGCGTTGCACCATGTTCTGCCACTACGATGAAAAACAATGGCCTGGTTTCACAAACATCCTGCACTAAATCTTTCTTTTTCTTTCTAACGGTGAACTGGATAGGAACCACGTTTCAACCAATAGAACAAGGCTTAATCCGTGGGTGTTTAGGGGGAACAGGCTATCTCCCATTTTAAGTGAAGAGTTCAATGCTCTTCCTGTGCCCCGGGACAGTTCAGTCACTATTTGGTGAGCATGCAACCACTCTCTCCTGAAGCTAGGCATCAGAGAGAGAGAGAATCCTTCCAATCGGTGATGTCACCGGGTGTAAAAGTCTGGGGCTGCTCCGGAGACGATGAATGGGGCTCTGAGGCCATAAAATGTCTGTGAGAGCTCTTACACCTGAATGAGATTTGGAATTAAAACCTAATTCTGGTGTAAGAGCTCACACAAACATTTTATGGCCACATAAAGTCTGAGCCCCATTCATCGTCTACGGAGCAGCAGCCAGACTTTTACACCCCCAGTTACATCACAGATTGGAGGGTTCTCTCTCTCCGTTTTCTAGCTTCAGGAGAGAGTGGTTGCATGCTCACAAAAATACCAACTGAACTGTCCCGGGGCACAGGGAGAACATAATGTGAATTCTTCAAATGGTTGGCATTCACCTTTTGAAGCGTTCCCCCCCGGTATGAGTTCTGCTGTATGAATTCAGCCACACAATGGTGTTGGCTGCTACTGACCTGACCTAGAAGTGGGAGTGTATATGTTGACCAGCTGCATAAAAGCAGCGATTGAACGAACCCATCTTCTAGTTGTCAATGCTGAAAGCACATCGACGCGATCAGTGTGCACGTCCTCAACCCCAGCTGTGTGGCCTTGAGGACCAGGAGAATGGGTTACGTTCATTTAACGCACAGCTCCGCGGCACTGCACATCTCAGTGGATCTATTAAGCGGTTGAACGTCTTTAGTCCCATTAAAAACCCATCCCGCTCTCTAGTGTTTCTATTGGAACCCCATCCCGCGCACCAACAATGTCAGCTCGTTATCAGAGTCTAACAGCTGCAGTAAACACAGATAAAGACTGGCCCATTGAAGAGACCTCACCTGCTGATCTTATCTCCTCTCCACACTCAGCCAATAAACCACAGCCTTTGATATACTCTCCGTGTTGACTTCATGGAATTCCAAAACTCAACGACACTCTTCAAAACGCAACTTGGCACCTCTAAAAGGTTCTTTGGCGTAATACAGGTGGAATATAGATGCTTTTTTTTTTTTTTTAATTGACGGTTTCAAAGCGGATAAGGCGGGATAACAATAACATTCTGAAAGGACCCAAGTTCATTTCCTGTTGCAACGTTTGCAAAATGCAATAGTCGACAGGAAATACATTTGGGTCCAACAGAATTCCAGTGAAACCGTATATATTCTTGGTAGAATTCAGTGCACGGTTGAATTAAAGAATAAATAAATAATACATTTAAATGTGTATAGCTTTGTGTATTACAGCCAGGTCCCCAACGGAAAGGACACCATTACATGCCAACCATCTTCATGAAACTGGATCCCTCTACTGAAGTAACTACTGACTTCCAAACGCGTAAACAGATAATAACAGCCAGTGTTGCAATGAAAACATAATAAAGTTGTCATGAGGTTGTGGCTTTGACACCCGCATCACAGAGACACGATTAAGTCTGAGGTGAGGAGGAGCTTTGCTATAAACATAAAGAGCATTACTCCATTAGTATGTCAGCACCTATTTTGTTTTCTCCAAAGATGACTGCTGCCTGGTAGGTAATTCAAATAAAGATGACTTCCTGTTCTCTACCAGCCGCTTGACCGCGAGGAGTTTCACTGGGGGAACATAACGCGTGCGGAGGTTCACGCTATTTCCCCCAGATCCCCTCCCTGCTGAACAGGCGCCCCAACCGACCAGTAGGAGTCGCAGTTTTACAACGACCAGGACACATACCCCACCGGCTTCCCACCCGCTAACACTGCCAATTGTGTTAGTAGGGATGACTGACCATGCCGGAGGTACCGCTGACAGCTGGATTAGATCCCAGAGTCTCTGCGGTGGTAGGCGAGTGCTTAGTCCACTGCGCTACCCAGCCACACTAATGGGTTTTTGAATGGGTTTCGAGGTCCTTTTCGGTCATGACATTTGGTCGTACCACAGAGAACCCCATAAACCTTTCAATTCAAGTAAAAGCAGGAAACCCGCCAAATCCGGAGATACAATTTTTTTTTCACCAGCCGGCACCAGTGATTTGCATCATCGATTCAAAACCAAAATTACATTTGGGCTTTTGCTCGCTGGGAGATACTCGTTTTGAAACTCACAAGTGCCTCAGAGCCATCAAAGATCAGAGATCTTGCGTGGCTGACTTCCAAACTAAACAGCGTGAACGTCACGGGGGTTCGTTCCAAAACCGTTTTAAAACGGCACCCTTGTTTTCTTTATTACCACACTAACAGATAAAACTCCCATTCGACTTCAGCATAAATCTGTTTGCAATGAGGAAGAATTGCGAGACGGGAATGAGGCTAAACGGAGGTGGGGGGGCTCTGTATGTGTGTGCGTGCATGCATGTGTGTGTGTGTGTATGTGTGTGTGTGCACACGTGCGCGCACATCTATCCGCATGTGTACTAAAGTCCAGCCAACTTCTCAGAGATCTACCGTGACAGTGAAAAAACAGATGAAATACATTAAAGAGGCTGAAAGAATCCATAAAACACAGTCTCATTTTTACTCGGCTCCAGAAACCGGCCGGGGAAACGATGGGGGGGGGGGGGGTTTGGGGGCTGCGTTAAGATTTACAACCCCTCGACGACGATGGCGACGGCCCCCCCTGTGCAGCTGCAGTGTGGCCCCGGGGCCGGCATGCAGAGAACGTAGAGAAAACCTAGATGGAACATAGGCAGAGCGGCCCTTTAGGTTTTCACCACCCTCCTCAAGATAACACTGGAAGGAGGGGAGGGGAGGGAGGGAGGGAGGGGATCAAGACTTTCAAACATTTGGAAGCTCTCCCCCAAGGCTCCCTGTAGGAACTAAACTACCAGCTAGGCTCCGGGACACAATGGCCATTTTGTTTGACAGGCATTTTTTTCCTAACAGAATCTTAACTATGAAAGCCAGATGGACAGACAGACAGATAGGGGAGAGTCTGTATGTCTCGCACAGTCCACGTTAAGTTACACAAGCATACAAAATGTGTTGTCGAGAAGAAGAAAAAAAGGAAGAAGAATATAAATCTTTTATCCTAACCTAGACTGAAAAGACAATCTGCAGTATGAGAGATGGAGAAACTAAATGTGCCACGTGTGTGCGTGTGTGCAATGTTTCTCATCTTTGCACAACCCGTCGTGACGGAACCAGGATTCTTTACATCTGGGGGGGATGTAAGCAAAGAGCATTTTGCAAGTTGTCCGATATCCCAGAGCCGTCTCCATTTATCTAGCAGAGGGGTGCTAGACCTGGCTGGGATTGCTCAGACGCACACGCTGCCAAGAGCCTCCCCAGCCTCCCCAGAAACAGCTGCAGCCTCTGCAGCCATCAGGAAGTCACACTCAATTACAAAAGGTATAAGTTCACTAGCCCACTCGCTACGCGGCAGAGTCTACAATCATAAGGTTATACTTAACTACTTGTAATGGCCAGGGGAGAGAAGGGAAGAAGGTAATTGTTTGCATGGCATCTGTGCTTTGTGAACATACTGGAACTGCTCTTTAAGAAATGCTTAATGGATCTCATTAACATGGAAAGAGCTTGTAAATTATCCCACTTAAAGCAACGGCCCCTCTGACGATATGAGACGTTTCGCTTTTAAAAACAATTATATAACAATGCAATAGTGTGTGGGTTTTGTTATTTAACGGCTGGCCATACGCCCTTGAAATATCAAAAAGGGACTTTTATTTCCTTCCTATTAAATTCCTTTAGGCAGCAAGAACAGAGCGATGCTAGTGAGCGACATGGTCCTGGCTAAAACAATCCAGTCCTGGCGAGACCGGCTATTATGCTAGCAGTATCCATTTCAGTTTTAAACTGCTTTGGCTTGTAAAACCAAGCATTTATTTGGACATAAAACATAGCTGGCTGACTCAACGGGACTGTGATCCTATCCACCCATTAGGGCTATGCTTCTGATTACTCTGAGGACCTTGTGCTGGCATGTTTTATACAAAGGTATGTGCTTTGTTGTGGCATTAACCGTCTGACATGCTTTTGGAGCCTTGGTTGTGGCAACGCTTGGTTCGGAGTTCAATAGTTTGCAGCAGGTAGTGATGTTTGCATTCAGGCTATTGTGTGCTTTTTTTTTCATCTTTAAAAACATCACAGGTGAGGTTAGTTTCTTTGGCGTTGTATGAATGACCCAGATTATTGAGAGGCTTTGTTGGATATTCCACTGATGTCGGCCAACTGTTAGGAGAGGATGAAGAAAGGGAAGGGTTGCTCACAGTGAGGTTCGTAGGGAGGTGGTGGGTCCCCACAGGGTATGCACTCCATGTCTTGGAATCCACTTAACTTTGTCTTCCTGTAATATCTGTTGAGAGTACAGAATGCCAACGTTCACATCATTTGCACATGAAATCAAAATAGATGTTTGTTCTTTTATCACATAATGTGTTGCATGCCACTGATACATTCATACGCCAGTGTTCCAACAATGACAAAAGTTGTTTTGTAGGTATTCTTAATAGAGTTCTTAATGGAGTTAGTAATTTCCTGGAAAATGATTTTAAATGTTGATGAGTCATCCTGCACACAGAGGCGTATACTAATTTTGCATCCAATGAAATGCTTTCTAGAATGACATTTACAGCACATTGTAACTAAGCTAGCACTCTGCCTCTTTAACTAATTTGAACAAATGTTCAATGTTAGCTTGCTAGCAAACGTTACTAATGTTGCTAGCATTAGCTTGCTATCTGATGGGTGTGCACATTCAGCACAATTATTATTATATATATTTTTTTTAAAGGAACACACAAATGAATGAAAGCAGATCAGCTAGCCTGGCTGTTGACCAAAAACACCTCTCCAGGAGTTTTAAGCTAGACTAACTGATCCGTATCTGCTTCCATTCATTTGTGCTAAGCTAGGCTAGCTTGCAGCCGGATAGCTTTCTACTTTTTTCTACTGACTCTGGAGAAGACGGTAAGAGCATTTCCCATAATGTTGCTGTGTTTCTTTAAGTGTAGAGAATGGAGTAGAGCATGCACACACTACAAACACTATGCTTACATCTTTATGGAATTTGTAGTGAGCACGGGGGCTCTCTTCTCTCTCCCGATGTTCACAAAGCCCACTACCTCTTTTTAATACTTTTATAACTATCATCCCCAATAATAATGACCCAAACTATGCACTATTGTCAAATACCGTAATTCCTCTAATAGTAACCGGGTCTCAAATACAAGCCGGGTCTCTATTAATGGCCGGGTGCGCTCTTGAGCTAAGCAATTATAAGCCGGCCTCCTAATACAAGCCGGGTTACTAATATACTGAGCTGCATACTGAGCTAGTTACTTGATTTCACTTTGAAAACGTTGAAATGACCAGTGACCACCTGTAATTGCACTGTTTACTATTTCATACAGTACTTTGTTTCAATAAATGAACCCAGTACATTTTACTGGGTTCAAACTGACACAAAATGTTGATTTATTCATTATGATCCGTTTGAAAATTTGAAATATAGGCCTCCCTCTTATACAGGCCTCCTCCTAATACAAGCCTGGTACCCGCTACAGTTGAAACAAATACAAGCCGGGGTTACTATTAGAGGAATTACGGTATGCATACTATACTAACACTGTATGCACCTGCACTCTGCGCTGCTTTGGATAAAAGCATGGACTAAATCGTGATATTGGTTTGTAAGATATTGTATTGATATTAGTCTACAGCCAATTGAAGTCTATCTCTGGAACACTTTTTTGTCCCTGTTCTATATTAGAGTACAAGGAGATGCATCAACCTAACAGAAGTAAATGGAGATTGATGTTACACCATAGGTGTTAGCATAGCCAAGATGGCAGAGTTTGCTAATCAAATGAAAACAGTACCCAAAGTGAGCATGCATGAAAGTTGAGATGGAGAGTCCATCTCCTAAACTACAGCATGATACTCGCTAAAACAATCACATATTGTGGAGAAGAAGTTATTTATAAAGTTTCTGGTATTGAGGTGAAAACAGCACCCTGTTTATCTTTTTTAAGTAGGAACCAGTGTAGCACTGTGTCCCGACCCGTATCTCACGACTCATTGCACGATTACCTCGACAGTGACTGTGATCGTCTCCGACGCCTTCCGGCGGCTAATGCGAACAATTCTGATCTCTTCCCTTAATTAAAATGCGCTTGGACCAAACATACTGTCTTGGTAGCGTGTGTACGTACGGGTCTCGGTGCAGCCGCTCTTACCCTGGCAGACAGTCGCCACACACAGCGTTGCTGGTGGTGGAGCAGTTGCCCTTCTGGAAGCGGTTGATGAGGCCACAGTCCAGGCACGGCTTGCACTTCTGCAAGCTCCGGTCCTCTTTGAAGCGGCTGCTCCGGCAGGGCACGCACCGGGCATCCTCTCCGTAACCAAAGCCACATTCCTGGGGGGATTAATGGGAGAAATACCCCGGGTGAGAGGTGGGGTTGGTTGGTTGGTTGGTTGGGAGGCGGGGTGGGGTGGGGGGGGCTGGGGGGGTGCAGCTGGTGAAAAGCGGCCTGAATATGGACTACCAGGGGTCTGGAATTAAAGAATGATCTTGGCTCACAGGATCGGCAGGGAACAATGGACTGGCTCTTTTGAGAGTCTATCTTACACTGGCAATAATCTCCCTGACTCTCCCTGTATGAATGAGTGGCCTTCCGCTGCAGGACTCAGAAAGGCCAGGCATTTGAATGATAAAGGCCCTGGGGAACACCCACTGTTGTATTATTGCAAGTTTATTGCAGGGGGTTTGTGCTAACTCCCCTCCTTAGTGAGTGTCCGGTTGATTGAGAGACCAGTGTGCAAAGGCATCGCTTCGGTCCACAAGGGGGCAAGGATTACAGAGGAGTATACCGGCAAAGAAAAAGTTCAATACCAACCTTGCGTCTTACAATGGGAAGTGCACTTAAAAAGCACAGCTTCCTATTGCCGTGTGACTGATCTAATGTTAAATCGGCTTAGTCAGGAATCAGTTTTTGGCTGTCCTCTGCACCAAACAGAAGGCCTTGTGTGATGCAAGGTGGTTGCATTCCAAACGGTGTAAAGTCAATAATATTATTGCACTGTTTTCTCCACAATACTAAATTTGGAGTGGAAGCAAATGCGTCGGGTGATGAATACGAGCATCTAGGTTTTATTGTAGCAGAGTTGGAAGGCTTACATTTTGGAGACAGAATGTAAAACAATAAATTCGGAGCACATGTTGCACTGAAAAATACCATTACTTCCAACGCTAACTGGGAACAGATGGAAGGCCAGACTCCAGTTGTCTACACCAAAACAATATCCACCTCAGCAGTCAGAATGAACAATTCCACTACAGGAATCAATTAGAGTGTGTTGACATCACCATTGTATATCTCCTTATATCACCCATCTGTTCAGTTCTACCTCGATATGCTGTCGATGTCATTCTATTTTTTTTGTCTCTGTCCACCACCATAACACTGGCAACGTTGATTTCTAGCGGACGTAGGGACGATGTCACATTCCTGCTGTTATCATTGTATCCCACACCAAGTTAAAGCACCCTGAGCAGGAATGACATCATTCACTGTATCAACTCTACAGCAGCTGCCCCCCCTCCACCGGCCACTGTTCGTCCACTGTTGCCACACAGCATTCCCAGGCCAGGAGGATGGATTGGGGAGGGGGGGTGGGGGCTCATATATCATTAAAGTGAAGGTCAGCTTCAAACAGGGCGCTTCTCTCTTCGCCCGTGTCCCATTTCACCGCCTGGGCACGCAGTCATGCCGGAATGTGGGCACAAGAGCCTAAGGGGAGGGGGGGTTGGGGTTTGGTCAGGCCGGCTGGCAAAGAAGAAGAAAAAACCATGAGCGGCAATTGCAAAGATGTGAGTGGATGATGGCACCACAGAGTCGAGGCAGGCGGTACGAGCCTGACACTGAACCCTGGGTCGGGTCTGGCCGGAGGTGGACGAGCTAGGGCTGGGCTACTGCAGCTGTTGTTATGAGCTCTCCATATAAGGTCCTCTCTTCTACAGGGCAAGGGAACAGAGAGAAGAGAGGGGGAGGACAAGAGAGAGAGAGAGCGAGAGAGAGCGAGAGAGAGAGGGAGAGTGGATGAGGAGTGACAAAAGGGAAAAAGGCAGAGTAAAGAAAGCTTGGTCACTCGACGGTTGAAAGGCCCGATCTCGCCTTCCTGTAGATAATCAAGAGCAGAGACACAGACAGGGGAGGCTGGATGGCGGCACGGCACTGAACCCTGAAAACCTGGCCTCACATAAGCCAAGTGCTGCATGAGAGGCCACACTGCAGGGCAGCTCAGAGTGGTCTGGGGCTGAATGTCCCACTGCAGGGCGGCTCAGAGTGGTATGGGGCTGAATGTCCCACTTCCAGATGAAGGGGCCCTGGGAGGATTCATCCCCAACTAAGCCCAGTGCTGGCACAGGCTCCGTCCCATGAGGCACCACATGGCAGGATGGGGTCTCTGCTGCCACGTACACAGAGCAGGGCAGGGCACGGCAACAAAAGAAACACTGAGCCAAATTCTCCCCCGCTCTATCCAGGCAGGAGTTATCTCTCTCTGTCCTTTCTCGCCGGTAACAAAAGCTCCCAACAGAAGGGCCTGGCACGCACCCTAACCTGATCAGGTACCGCGGTGTTCAGTTCGGTTTTAAGTGAGAAAAGATCCCTGGTACTTACTTTCAGGTGGCCCTGCCAATAATAAAAAAAACAATGCTCTAATGCTCTGTGTTTACTAGTCATATGGATGACGTGGACCAAAACAGTTCATCCATTATGAATGAAAATCCATAGCTCAAAATGCACACCTCGTAATTAAATGCAAACCAAAGCAGAGTGACGAATTCAAATTAAAGTATGCCGGTCTTTCCCCTTCTCGCATACTGTACTTTGAGGTGTTACTTTGCATCAAAATAAAAAAGTATTGGTGTGTCTCATTTCCCTCCTACCTTCCAATCTAGTTTGGGCAAAGAATGCCAAGCAAAACGGCAGCGGCGGAGAGAGAGACGGAGGGAGAGAGAGAGAGAGAGAGAGAGAGAGAGAGAGAGAGAGAGAGAGAGAGAGAGAGAGAGAGAGAGAGAGAGAGAGAGAGAAGCTGGCAGTGGCTGCAGCATGTTCAGATGTAGAGATAGTTCAGAGATTAGGAGGGAATCACTAGTCTCCAGGGGAGAGCAGTCATCTGATCCACCAACCAAGCAGCGCACAAAACAATGCGAGTTTGTTAAAGCAGTGTGCCACTTTCTCTCTCTCTCTCTCTCCCTCTGTCTCTATCTGGCTTGTTCTCTATCTCTTTTGCTCTCTCTCTCTCATGCCAGCTAGCAGTCCTTTGCGCGGGGAGGGCAGCTGAGAGAAACGTTACACTCTTTCAATGCTGTCGATACATCAAAGAGATCTCTGCTTTTGTGCCAGTGGCTAAAGTTTCCATCGTGCGCTGGAAAGTAATGGATCTCATTGCCTCACGTTAGTACACAAGGGCAACAGACAAAGCTATTTCACCATGCAAGATGGAAGCTATTGATGTAGGAAATTAAAAAAAAGATATATACAAAATAAAAAGAGGAGAGATTTGTCGTAAAGGATGTCCCCTGTGTGGGTGGTTCCTCTTGCTTACAGTCAGTGTAGAGGAGCTAATTGATGTTTGTCAGCCTGCTTTACAGGGAGACACACCGGCAGACTTCCAGAGCGAACTGGGGCACATTCCTCCGGGATCTCCATGGCAGCCACTCAGAGGAACTCATAAAGTCTGCTTTCAACTGCTGTGGTGCACTCAAGCCTCTCAAAGTGCAGAGGACTGATCGGGGATCAAAGTATTTTCTCTTAGAATATGGACAGAAAGTCCTCGTTCCAGATCTCGGATCAGCGCTCCTTGCACGGGTGGGGGGTGGGGAGGGGGGAACTTGGGTGAACGCAGGCGTAGCTTTCCACTGCGAGACGGCGTCCCCGCTACATTCAGAGAGCGAATGAGTCGGGTAATTATTAAGCAGGACCCCAGGGCGTCTTAGCAGCGTGCCTGATGGGCTGGCAGAGGACCAGCAGAACCAGCGAAGCGTGTTACCCAGCACAGAGTGCATGTCTGTGTGCACCGAGATAAAAGGCAACCGGGCTTAAACACATGTGTGCGACAGATGTCAAGGGTGATGGGGTGTGTAGGATGGGATTGTTTCTTTTGTACCTGCGCTTACCTGTGCATATGCTCAAGTGGGCGCATAAGTTATAGCTAGGAAGGAAAGCGTTTGCTTACCTATAGCCTTACTAATACCATAAAGGCCTGTTTGTACAAAGCACACAGAAATCTTTGTCTAAGGTATTGAGGGGGGGAAGAACATACTCCAGTCAGTGAACAGCAAGCTTAGGCATGGCTTGTTTCAAACAGCGGAGACAATGAGTTGGACAGGGTGCTTTGGGGGGGAAACAATGGAATCCATTCATCTACAGAAGGTCAAAAGTATGGGTGTGACTGATTAAAGAAGGGTCGGCGTTCTACAAAAGCTAATAACAATTTGGCTGTTTCCTCCATGAAAGACAGGAAGTAATAAATAACTTAGCTCCCCTGGATAAGATGGTCTTCTATAAACACTGACATTTTATTCTATTCATGGTCCGGAACAGGGTTTTTTTTGGTTTTGTTTTTCACAGAGAATAATTGATCCAGGAGTTGTTCAGTTCAGGGAAATTACACAGTGATTCACTTTCCTTTTTATGAGATCAAAGCAAACCATGACATTTTCCCACTATAACAATGCGACAAAATCTACAAAGGACCCCCCCCCCCCCCCAAACACACACACACACAGACAGATTTGAAATATTAAAGTAAGTGGAGACTTTTCTCTTTAACTTAAATATGTAAAAAAAAATTAAAGGACAGACTTATGTTTGTTCATGTGGGCTATTGTAATAATCCCAAACAGCACTTTTTTGTGTTCAAACTGTTTTTTCTCAGCATAATTATCGGGTGATCTCACCAACCTTTGATAGTTCCTGTCCAGCGTTGCATTGCTTGCAGGGTCTACAGGTCCCGAACTGCTCCTTGTATTCCTGCTCCCTGCACTCTCTGCTCTCCTCCTCGGCCGTCACAGGAACCTGAGAGGGAACAAGGATTTTGGAACAAGTCAGTTAGGGATTCCTGTGTTTCATTGCCTCTTTCATCGGTAATGTTTTTTATTTATTTCTTTTTCATCTCTCTTTCTCTGTGAAAATTACACAGTAGTAGTTTAAGCTTTTACCCCCCGCCTTCGACTCCTCTTGAAAAAGGTTTGGTTGTGGTGTATGTCTAGCAATGCACAGTACAAAACCTGATTAAGCATCGTGTCAACCAAGCACCTCAAATATTTGTAACACTTATAGTGACATAAGGCAATATATAAAGTAGCCTACTACTTACTAGAGATGAATACATGACATGTAACATCAGAGTGAGCAGGAAGGTTCGCTCAAGCATCCAGGTCATGTTGACGGACCACTGTAGAGATAAAGGGCAGACACAACATAAGTGTGTGTGTGTGTGTGTGTGTGTGTGTGTGTGTGTGTGTGTGTGTGTATATGATTATGCATTTTGCTGACTGCTCTACTACGCAGTACACTGTAAACAACAACAACAAAAAGTTCTATCCCAATTTTTTTTTATCTTATATATCTTTTATTGGTGAAACATAGGTGGTACAGAGAAGCAAACGTTAGTTATCTATGTATAACATATCACCATATTTCTTTTTTTTGCTTTTATGGGACATGACGAGACACGGACAGGACTGAAATTGAACAGGGACGACAAAAAACAATAAAGACAAGAACTAAACAAAGTCGAAAACAGGCAAAAAGAAAGCTAATTTCTATTATAAATTACAGGTATTATTTATCTGATGAGGTCTATATTGGGACAGGTCAACACGTATGTAAACACAAATGATCAATTAACTACCCTTAATTAACCACGCAGCTTATACACACAGACACGATCACTCTAAAAAATAAAATGCAAAACGTGACAACTTGTCAAACATATCACTGGAAAACATTGGCCCGTTTGTAATTAGTTCAATGAAATAGCCTACTGTTATTATAGACTGTTAATAGTCGGCAATAGACCATTTTATAACAGTCATAATAAGATGACCAGAGTCTGGACATTAATTGTCTTGTCTTGGAACTCGGCAAAACAAGACGGCATGTCAAATCCAAATGGCAGTGGGTCCCCAACAATCCAGAGATTCCCACGGATCCACCTGGCGATATCGAAGCAAGAACTAAAAGTCCTACCTGTTGAAAACCAGTGGCCAGGCCAGCGATCAGGTCTTTGCCACAAAGGTAAGAAAACGTCGGGTTCAGACCGGTAGGAACTCTGGTGCTATCTGTGCCGGTCTCCGGACCATGTCAGCCCCCAGACGTGCTCTGCCTGCGCCGCTCCGCTCCAGACGAACCACCGCCAGATTTGAGGAGAAAATCAGCGCAGAGATCAAAGGCACTGGGATGGCTACGATCTAAAGCATGTAATCTGATCCCTGATCAGCAAGCAGGCTACATCAAAGTGCAACCAACGCCGCAGACACTGGTGCTCCGAGCAGACCCCTCTAGTCATGTGACAATAGTTTCACAAGTTTCGATAGACCTGCCATCCATGGCCACACACAAAAAAAGAATGGATGTAAACGTTTGGAATAGATCTCCGTCATCGCTGCAGCAAATTGAAGAATTGCAGTGCTTTAACTTCCGGTTAAGCGACTTTGCCTTCAAAGTAAAAGCGTGAGACATTTCTTTTATTTTTTTTAATTATTCATAATTTATTTTGTAATTATACCAGTTATTTCAGCAATGTATATCATAGTGACCATTTCCCCATTAAACTAATTAATAAAAACACCTGACAAATGCTGTATAGGAGGCCAGTAAACTTGGCCATTTTCAATTGAAACAATGACATACAAACTGAGTACATATATGTTTGAAATAACTAAAGTTTCAAAGGCATATCTCCATGTCAAATTAAGTGCTGCTAGCTTTCAGCTGAATGGCACCCGAGGCTATATTTGGCTTTGCCTTAATAAGGAGGCTGGTCAACTGGGTCATGTTCAAAGCTCCCCCCAAAGATTGTAATACCTGTGCAAATTACATTTAAGACTTTTTAATACATTTTAAGGCATTACATAGATAATTATGAATTTAATACTTTTTAATACTCCACAGATACCCTGACATCTACTGCAAATGGCTTGAACTTAGAAAATAGAAAACCACATTTGAATGTCTGTGTCTGGCTTTCTGCTGTTGACTTACAAGGGAGTACTACTAGTCTATGGAGACACTCAACAGTAACTACATGTGGCCATCTTCAAAGCTCTGTAAAATATACAAAGCCGGGGCGCAGTTATGCATTCAAATGTGTTTTCCAATGCAAGTTCAAGTAATTTGCAGTAGATATGCACTGGGGTTCAGTGACATAAATGCAATTTGAGAGAATATTTTAGAGCTTTAACATGGCAACACATTTACTTGCCTTACTATACTCCTAGTATAGTATACCTATATGCTATTGTCTCTGTAAAGCACTTTTATACTTTGTTGTTTACGAAAATGCACCTAAGAGACTTTGTCTTGATTACTTTTATTCTGAAATATTCTGACCGGAAGTCCAAACGATTCTGCTGCTCACTTGACACATCGGCTGTAATAGCCGGCTAAAGCAAAATTGTAAGTTTGTAGGAGATCAGTGTTTTGTTATTCCGCTGAAATGGCAAGCCATCCCGCTCCCTGCATGTCTCTCTCTCTCTCTGTCTCTCCCTCCCTCTGCGCGACCGGTGCTGTTTGTTTGGTTTAGGCTTGCTGTTTGATGGCAGCGAGAGTCGGGAGTCGGGTTTGAAGTTGAGCACAGCCCCTTGAACCAACATTCCCTTTCATCTCAATGGGCTGCAGATGCCATGACGTCAGTCCGCTCTTCTGGGATTGGCTGAGCACGTTGACTTTTTAACGCAACTTTGGGGAGAACGAGAAGAGCAGAAGTCACTGGCAAACGAAACGACTGACTAGTGACTTGTCTTTATGTTTGTGGACAGGTTGGATACATAATCAGATCCCCCTGATGACATCATCACAATAGTTGTCTCAAAGATGGAGCTCATAAAGCTCAATGGTCTCTAACTACACACCCGTCCCTCAAGACCCCTACGCTCTGCATCTTCTGGCCGTCAGACCCATAGATATCTATTGACCTACTCCTATCCAAGCTCCGGGAGGGTCATCAAGGAGAAGTCGCCTATTCTCAGACTAGTCCCTGCCCCACAATGGTGGAATGAACTGCCCACCCCAGTTAGGACAGCCGAAACCAGTCCAATCTTTCGCCGTCGACTAAAGACGCACTTCAACCATTATCTGAAATGAAATAAAAAAAACTCTAACCCTAACTAACCTTACTGTCATGCACACTTGTCCTAATATACTAACCTACACTATAGCACTCAACATGTGTACAGTTTCTATGTCAAATGTAGGTCAGTATTCCAATGTACAGTGTGTGTCCCCCCTACCCAACCCCCCCCCCCCCCCCCCCCCCCACCTCCAATGTACAGCCCCACCCCACCTACCCAACCTCCCCCAATGCACAGTTTCTATGTCAAATGTATATACACTCTTTTTCTGGATTTTTTTAGTATCACAAACAGTACTGTATTTGAAAATCTGGTATGTCATAAATGTATAGATGTAGCAGTACTGTCTATCTGTATGTCGTGTGTGTCATATGATGAATTGAAAATGGAGGACCCTGATGGAAACAAGACGAAAGTCTTTCTCAGGTCTGCATCCTCTTAACAATTGTATGTATTGAGCTGTACTGTACTGTACCCATTCTGCAATCTGTTAATAAACTTTTTCAATCAATCAATCAATCAACACTTTGATGAACATTGTTACTCAGCTGATCTGTCTTGTTGTACAAAACTTGTAAGTCGCTTTGGATAAAAGCGTCAGCTAAATGACAAAATGTAAATGTAAATAAAGGGGGTTCATCGTTTGTCCTTTAATAATTCCCATTACAGGGTTTATACACTAACTAAATAGCCAAGTCAATATGAAACAATGGCTGTCTCACTGTGTCTATACAGTTTTATATGCCCTTCTACGGTCCCAACAATAATCATAGGCTATCACCATTTATAATATCCTGTGTGTGTGTGTGTGTGTACAGTACAACGAAAATAAGTTTTACATCCAACCAGAGTGCAAATGTAACGGTAAAGTGCAATAGTAATATAATGTACAGGTGATTAAACTGGGTGTATAACATATATAAATTAGTATAACTGAGTATGGTGCTATTCAAATGTATGTACAGAGTTGTAGTATTAATATGTACAGTGATACTTGTGATTGCTGTTACACAACTTAATTAACATACCCCTACTGTTCCATGTGTGTGTATGTGCTGAGTGAGTAGGAGAGAGAGAGAAAGAGAGAGGGAGGGAGGGAGAGAGGAGGACAAAAGTTCAGTTTTACAGCCAAAGTCACCAATTAGTTTAGGCTACATGTCTGGGCATGTTGTAGGCTAAATCAATTCCAGGAAATATGTGTCATGAGTTTGCATTATGTGACTAACTGCTCTGTACGGTTCATTGTATATCGTTCACCTTTGAATGCATGGCCTCACAACACATGCATGTTTGTAAACACACTTGTGACTTTGTTCGAATTTTATATGCACCTATTCTGATTAACTTTACTTTATTTGCTTATTTGCATCTTGACACAGGTAGTAATATATTGGTATTTGATTAAACTGTATGATTAGATTAGCCTACATTACAATATTAGCAACCCTATAATTAGGAAATAAATAAACATTATAAATAATAAATCAATAAAATACCTTCATTCATCTGTGACTGTTGCAGATTTAAACATCCTCCAGTTTCAAACAGTAATGTCCATTCACGTTATTTTCACATGTTCATTGTGAAAGTCTGAAGTCCCCTGATGTAGTAGTTTATACAATGTGCCTGAACATTGCTGCATGACATGCATCTATGCAAGCAGTCAGTTAGGCCTATCTGTAGAATCTTTCTTCAAGCAAACAGCAAATATTTCCCAATATAGTTGTTTTGGGCAGTTACATGATTTGTTATTTCTATCATCGTTATGTCTATCATACATCTTTCAGCTATAAAAGATTAAGCTGTTTGTATCAAAATACCATCGTTTATTTCACATAATTTCACATTCAACATCTTGTGAGATGCCTTGCTCAAGGGCAATATAGTGGTTGCGCATCATCTCAGTGTTCCAGTCCTCCGAGGCTCGGTCATGCTTGGGATTAAAGCTTTATAGTTGTTTATTTATCATATGTATTTCTAAGAGGAGTAGGCTTACTGACCTAGGATAAGTGGTCATGCCCTTATTTCTCATATTTCTTTGGGTAGAGTACTAATAATAATAAATAATTAATTTAATTTATATAGCGCTTCTCAATGACCCGAAGTCGCTGACAATAGTCGAGAGCAAAGTAAAAACAAAGAAACAAAAACAAAAGGAACATGAGACCATGGGGGGAACAGGGAAGACAGCATGATAGCACAAAAAGACAGGAGAGGGGGTTATGGGTGGGGGGGGGGGGGTTGAAGGCAAGGGAGAACAGGTGGGTTTTGAGGCGAGCTTTGAAGGTGGAGAGTGTAGGGGAGTCTCTGATGGACTGAGGGAGGGAGTTCCAGAGTCAGGGTGCAGTGCAAGAGAAGGCCCGATCACCAAAGTTTTTGAGTTTGGATGTCGGGACAGTGAGGGAGGCAGGGGAGGAGGACCGGAGGGAACGGGTGGGGCGGTAGGGAAGAAGGAGATCAGTCAGGTAGGGGGGGGCCAGGCTGTGGAGGGCTTTGAAGGTGAGGAGTAGTGTTTTAAAGTTTATGCAGTGTTTGATCGGGAGCCAGTGGAGAGAGTGGAGGACAGGAGTGATGTATTCACTGGACCAGGTGTTAGTGAGGAGGAGGCGGGCGGCTGAGTTTTGGACCATTTGCAGTTTATGGAGGGAGCGGGAGGTGATGCCAGTGAGGAGGGAGTTGCAATAGTCCAGGCGGGAGGAGATGAAGGCGTGTATGAGGGATTCAGCAGCAGGGGGGGAGAGGCAGTGACGGATTTTAGCAATGTTGCGGAGGTGAAAGTATGATATTTTTACGATGGAGCGGACGTGGGGGTCAAATGAGAGGGTGGGGTCGAGGAGGACACCAAGGTTTCGGACTAGGGGGGTGATGGTGGTGGAGTCATTGATGGTGAGTGTGATGGGTCCGGATCTGGTGAGGGTGGTTTTGGTGCCAATAATGAGAAGTTCCGTCTTGTCACTGTTCAATTTTAGAAAGTTGTGAGTCATCCAGGTTTGGAGTTCGGTAATGCAGGATTCGATGTGACTGAGGGGTGGGCTGTGGGGGGATTGTGTAGTGATGTAAATTTGGCTGTCATCAGCGTAGCAGTGGAAGTTGAGGTGGTATTTACGGATGATGTGACCAAGGGGGAGAATGTAGTAGATGAAGAGCAGGGGGCCAAGGACTGAGCCTTGGGGGACCCCCTGTGTGACTGGGGAGGGGGAAGAGGTGTGGCCGGAGAGGGAGATGAATTGGTGTCTGTCTGTGAGGTAGGAGGAGAACCAGTCAAGTGCTGTGCCCTCAACACCCAGTTGGTGCAGCCTTTGGAGGAGGATGGAGTGACACACTGTGTGGCTGCACTGAGATCGAGTAGGATCAGGATGTTGAGGGCACCGGAATCAGCGGAGATGAGGAGGTCGTTGATGACTTTAACCAGTGCAGTTTCGGTGCTGTGAGCAGGACGGAAGCCAGACTGAAGGGGTTCGTAGAGGGTGTTGGACTGGAGATGGGAGTGGAGTTGGGAGGCAGCAATGCGTTCGAGTGTTTTGGAGAAAAAAGGAAGATTGGATATGGGGCGGTAGTTGGAGAGGTTGGATGGGTCGAGAGTGGGTTTTTTGAGGACAGTGGTGACAGCGGCGAGTTTATAGGGGGAGGGGACGTGGCCTAGGGATAGTGACTGGTTGAAAAGGGCGGTGAGGTGGGGGATGAGAGCAGGGAGGCAGGCTTTGGGGAGAGTAGTGGGGAGAGGGTCAAGGGAGCAGGTAGTGGTCTTGGAGGTGGTCATGAGGTCCATGATGAAGGAGGAGTCGACTGGGGCGAAGGCAGTAAAAGGGGTGGGAGGGATGGAGTCAGGTGGGGGGAAAATGATAGTGGGGGGGGGGGGGCGAGGGTGGGGGAGTTGGCGATGCGGGCAGTCAGTGAGCTGTTGATTTGAGATATTTTGTTATTGAAGGAGAGGAGAAACGAGTTGCAGAGGTCAGGGGAGGAGAGTTATTGTCCGGGGGTTGTAGGAGTTTCTTGACAGTGGAGAAGAGGGTCCGGGGGTTGCGGTTGCTGCTGTTGATGATGGTGGAGTAGTGGGCAGATTTGGCAGCTTGAAGTGCATCACGGTAGGAGGAGACGTGCTGTTTGTGGAGGTCGGTGTGGATGGTGAGGTGTTTTTTTTTATAGAGGCGTTCAAGTTGACGGCCGGTCTGCTTCATAGAGCGGAGTTCCGGAGTGTACCAGGGGGAGGAGGTGGTGAATGAGACAGTGATGGTTTTCAGGGGTGCCAGTGAGTCAAGGGAGTCAGAGAGAGTAGAGTTGAGGAGGAGGGCATAGTCGTCGGGGTTAGAGGGGGCGGAGTCAGGGGGAAAGGCAGAGGATATGGACTGGGACAGTGTGAGAGGGTCAATGGATTTTATGTTACGGAAAGAGATGGTGCGTTTATTGGAGTGGTGGGGTGGGGGAAGGGGAGCAGCGAAAAGGATGCAGTAGTGGTCAGAGAGTGGGAATGGGATGGGGTGAGGATTGGATATGGGTAGGGAGGCAGAGCAAACAAGGTCGAGTGTGTGGCCTTTGTTGTGGGTGGGAAAGTTGATGTGCTGGGTGAGGCTAAAACAGTCAAGGAGGGAGAGGAAGTCAGGAGTGAGGTTTGAGTTAGGTTGGTCAACATGGATGTTGAGGTCACCGGTAAGTAGGAGGCGGGTGGAGAGAGTGGAGGCTATGGTCAGGAGATCAGAAAGTTCAGAATAGGATCAGTGTCCATGCCCTTATTTCTCATATTTCTAAGAGTATAGGAGTACTGGCCCATGATCAGTGACCATGCCCATAATTATTTGAGTAGAGTACTGACCTAGGAACAGTGACCTGACCTGGTCAGGAAGGCCAGTAACGTGGTTGGGGTGGAGCTGGACTCTCTAGCGATGGTGGCGGAGAGGAGGAGCCTTGCTAAGCTCCAGGCCATCAGGGAAAACCCCTCCCACGCACTATACACAGACTCCTCCCACGCACTATACACAGACTTGGCTGACAGGAGAAGCATGTTCAGTGCTAGACTAACACTCCCTAAATGTAGCACTGAACGGCACAGGAAGTCCTTCATTCCGACAGCCATCAGACTTTACAATGCATCAATGTGCCTCACTGCATCACTGAGCACAGAGTGACAGTTACCATCTTCCTGGACTTTTACAACACTGTTCAATATTACACTTACTGTAGACTTCTGTATATTTTTACTGTATATTTTATACTAGAATGTACATACATAACATACAAAATGGGAATCCCGGTCCGTACTCTATTATTATTATTATCTTATTCTTAGGCCTATTCTATTCTTATTCTTAGGCAATTAGTTTTGTTATTCTTATTTGTGACTTTGTTCTGTCTAAATGTCTAAATGTTTACTGTGAGCGATTTGTAGTGTCAAATTTCCCTCGGGATGGTTAAAGTATTTCTATTCTATTCTATTCTATTCTATTCTATTCTATATACACCCCACTAAGATGTATGACCTATCTGAGATATCTGGTATTAGACCAGCACTGCTACCTTGATATGCTTAATATTTACACAGGCCCAGAAACACTTTACTCACCGAATACAATGAAGATACTGGAATTTGTCTTGGTTGAGACATTCCAATTTCCAACAACTTCCAGAGATCCACAGTACAGACACACATGGTACAACGACAACAGGACTAAGGCCATGTCTGACTGGTGAGCCGCTGCGTATAGTGATACTGGCCCTCTAGTGGTGAGGTAAATAATTACACGTGCGGACCTCTACTCCACTCGCCATGTCAAGACCCAGGGAGCTACTGGACTTTGTCTCCATCTACTGGAATGCTGGTGTCATGGTTTTTCAGAGGAATCAATGGATGAATGAATGAATGAATGGGTACAATACAGTACGGCTCAATACATACAATTGTTAAGGGGATGCAGACCAGAGAAAGACGTTTGTCTTGTTTACATCAGGGTCCCCATTTTCAATTCATAGTGATTTGAAGATGGGAATAATACATGGGAAAATATGGATGATTTTTGAGGATACTCGCGTGTGTGTGTGTGTGACGTGTGTGTGTGTGTGTGTGGTGTGTACAGTGTGTGTGTGTGTGTGTCACTAGGGGGCCCCTACCGGGTTATGGGCCCCGGTCCTCATGGGACAGACATAACTGTCTAGGGGCGTCTGGGGGGCATTCCCCCCGGGGAAGACAGTAAACAAAATAAATAAATAAAACAGCTCTAGAATAATAATTTCTAGGACCTTTTTATATTGGAAATGAGACAAATTAGGGAGCTTTACTATTTGATTTGTGCATTACTTGGCCTATTCTATTCGAATCTGTTGCCCTCTGTTATATTATATATTCTACTATCTCCACGCTGCCATAACATCCAATGTAGGCTCTGCCACTTCTAATCCTGCCGCTTTAAGGGACGCCCGCGTGAAACCTGCAGTATATATAATCCAATTTGTTCGGAGGTGTTCAGGGCTTCAGGCACGACTATTTGTTATTTCATCCCGCACGCCGGTCCCTTTGCTCAACAACAACTGATCTTGTGACATCTTCCCTGGACGGGTCACTTGATTTATATGGTGTTTTCAGGAGGCCAGAGGCATCTGTTTATCTGCCACCAGTCTGCGACGTGCGCACTACAGCTGTGCGTGCGAGAGGGCAGGGTACCGCTGGCGCAGAGGACGGACGGGCAGAGAGATGCCGCACTGTGTGCTGCTGACCAGAGATGCTGCTGCCTGACGGCGCTGCTCGGGTCCCAACGTGAGTACGTCCCTGCTGCTGCCTCTACACTGCGGCACCAATTACACTGTGTCGAAATAATCTACAGGCAAACGCTTCTCTATTCGCATTGGGTTGTTATTTAGTTTTTGTTTATGATGCGCATGATTAAGCTAAGGCTCAGTTTTGAGGATGGTTGAGTGCATGTCCTCTTCTAGCCCAATAAGCATTATTATAGTAATAGTGTCAACGAGTGCAGTTTCCTGTTTTAAAGTGCTGATCAGTCCTTGATTTTGAAATTATGTCATTCCTTTGCTTAGGATAATAGCCTACATTGCACCAAACTACAAGATGTTTTCAATATGTTTGTCGGGCCTAGATTACTCGAAGGGTGATTGTACCTGGCTATATGAATATTATTATTAGTACTGTGACATGGTTTTATTTCTAAGCCTTACATTTGGCCATTATTATATATTTTAAAGGCTATATAAGACCGTGGGCCCAAGGTTATAGCCTACGCATTTGTTCATGACCAGATGTATGTAAATACTCTATTTAATGGAAATTGCTCATTAAGCCTAATTTGGTGCACGAATCCATCCCATACTAGATTTAAAATGTAGCCGAAATGGTTCTCAAATAGATTGAACGGGGCCAGCCATAGGTTTACACATTTAGTCTCTCTAGCCATTCTTTCATAAAGTTAATGTGCGCAAATTGGACAGCAATGTGTGGCGCGCCTAATCACATTAGCGTCGTGAACTCGTGACTACAAGTACCAGAGTTCAGCAGCTTCCCACCGCAGCTCGGCCAACAGGCATCAGCTGCAGGAATCACATGCACTGATTCATTATTAGAACAGCGCCTTTGAAGGAATTGCCATGTAGGAAGTAACGGTTTTGCTGGCTACATTGATGCTGTTTTCAGGAACACGGATCACAATGAAATCAGTGCGTCAGCTTCACGAGAGGGACATGAGCCGCGTGTCCAGCAGAAATACAAGTGAGTAACCTGATCTGTTGTACGAGCCGGATAACACTCCTAACGGGCCGAACAAGGCAAGGAAAGCACGAACACAAAAGATGCCGAAGTCCTGCTACAGCCCAATGTGGTCTACTCTAACACATAATGATTATTTATGTATTGTCTTTTAGAGAGAGAAAAAATAGACAGGTGTTTTGAAGAAAATTAACGGCCCTCCTATTTTGTCCGACAGCCCTTTTCCGGATGGAGTTTGCCTGCGCCCAGTGCAGAAGATAGTCCAATGAATGTATACTCGGGGACATGGCAAGAAAAGGCATGCAAGAGATGGCTAACTGTCCAGACCCATGGTAAGTTACATAAACAAAAAGTATGCAGAACTGATTGATGGTGTTTAGCCTATCAAAGTTAATATTCTCTCCCATCATCCTAATATTAACACCCCATGTTTTGTTAGAAATTAATGATCAGCCCAATGACTAATATTTAGGCTACCTCAATAAATCCTTGATTAACAGCAAATACTGTAGTATCGTGTAATAACTAGCCTATTCCTCTCATGGCTTACAGGTTCACTTTAGCTGTGTCTGAGGAATGGTGAATGGACTGCATTTGTATGAGGAACATGCTTGTTCCCTGCCTGCCATCATCTGTAGAAGCCACACCCACCTGATCTACTGTATGTAGTGGATCTACAGTGGAGGTGGCTGCTGAATAAGCAACATCTTTTACTTTATTGCTGCTAGCTGGTTGACAGGTTAATCAATTGGCTTGTGTTGCATAGCAATGTTGTTGCTCTAAAGAGCAGCTCACACTGTTTATTAAAAAGTGCTACACTCAATAAGATGGAGCCAGTGGCAGAATAGACCAGCAACTGGATTCATGAAAGTTTTCATGCTGACCATGAAAGAATATTATCCCTATGAATCTGTAAGGCCGTCAAACGGTGACCTCCAGGCATAAGAGCCCCTTTTGGTATTGTGCGTTGTTTACTTTTGTGTTTTGGTCTGACGTGTGGGTTGGAGTTTAGTAACTTATTTTACTGTGAATTTCTCCAGACCTCTTGGCAGAGCCTGAGTTGTGACGAGCAGTAGCAGCACCTCCCCTAGGCCTATATACCCACTGAAATCCATCCCACACATTGGACAAAAACACAAGATGTAAACAAAGTGCAATACCAAGAGGGGATCTTTTGCCTAGAGGTCGCTATGACGACGTTGCAGATTCTACTTTTTTTTTTGATCCACTTTTTCTCCCATTTTCTATATTTTCTCCCATCCCAATTTCGTATCATCCAATTTAACCCTCCCCTGTCACGGACGCTGTTTCTTGCCTCCCACAAGCCGGCTGCAATGTGGACTAAGTCATACATAGCACGAGTCCCCTCCGGTACTTGAGGTAACAGCAGTCGCATCTTTTCACCTGCGCAGCTCGATCTCTCAGTGTCGAGGAGTAACGCGTGGGAGGCTCACGCTGCCCCCGACACTTCCTGATTCTACTGCGCAGGCGCACCAACCGACCTGTAGGAGTCGCTGTCCACAACGCCCAATCCCCACCCATCAGTTTCCCACCCCCTAATACGGCCAATGTGTATTAGTACGGACGACCAGCTAAACTGAAAGCAAATGTGGAGCGCTGGGCTCGAACAGGCGAGCCCAGCGTCTCCAGATTTCGTGGCGAGCGCCTTGCCCACTACGCCACGTAGCCGCCCACGTTGCAGATTCTACTTAAAGAAGATTGTTAGTGTTGCTATTTTGTGCCATTGTGTACCAAGCTACCATTAAAATTAAACTAAAATCTGGGACACAGGAAGCCCACTGCTAATGAGCCAATAACAGATGCCATTGATTAGGGGTTATGTTTCCTCTTGAGCAGCATAACATTAACCAATACTGGAAGCAAGGCACTCCAATATGATAATAGTCTAAATCATAGTCTACTACTACTACTACTACTACTACTACTACTACTACTACTACTACTACTACTACTACTACTACTACTACTACTACTACTACTACTATTATTACTACTACTAGGCTACTGCTACTACTACTACTACTACTACTACTACTACTACTACTACTACTACTACTACTACTACTACTACTACTACTACTACTACTACTACTACTATTACTACTACTACTATTATTACTACTACTAGGCTACTACTACTACTACTACTACTACTACTACTACTACTACTACTACTACTACTACTACTACTACTACTGTACTACTACTACTATTATTACTACTACTAGGCTACTGCTACTACTACTACTACTACTACTACTACTACTACTACTACTACTACTACTACTACTACTACTACTACTATTACTACTACTACTACTACTACTATTACTATTACTATTATCATCCATCTCCTCTCACCTAGAGACTACTGCAACTCCCTGTATATTGGGATTAGTCAGTCATCCCTGTCCCGCCTGCAATTAGTACAAAGCGCTGCAGCCAGGCTCCTGACACTGACAGGTACACGAAAGAGGGACCATATTAGTCCCGTTCTAGTCTCTCTACCTGTACAGTGTAGAAATTATTTTAAGGTTCTCCTGTTGGTTTTTAAAGCCCTAAATGGGCAGACAGGCCCCCTCCACCACCACCACCAGGTCCCTCATGTCGGCTGACTTGGGGCTCCTCCTGGCCCTCCTGCGTTCTAAATTTACGCCTGAAACAGTTGCAACTGCAACACCCTCTAACCACCCTTTTCACCCTGATAATATCTTATGCTGTCATCATATTGTCCTCTGTCTAACCCATGAGAAAAGCAGAGGAATTGGAATTGCTTTGTTTCGTGTTTTGTGTTTTGACTATGTTTCTTCTTTTTCAAATGACAAACACCAGATTGGTCCTCTGTGTCTCCAAGCGATGTTTGTTGAATAGTCTAACCGGTTTTGGATCGAATACAAAATGCAATCTTATTAATTTGATGTGCATGGTGAGCGTAGAGGGCAGCATAAATACTAGGGATGTGCATGACTGACCAAAACCATTTTCGAATAGTCTACTGTTAAGATCGAATATTCAAATATTCGACCCCCCCCCCCCCCAATTTTATTTATTTATTTATTAAATCTTTAAATTTATTTCTTAATTATATTAAAAATATATTGTTATTTTCTGTTTCAGTTTAAATTCAGTTAAAATGTTCAGTTTCAGTTAAATTCAGTTATTCTTTTTAATAGAATGGATCATTAAAATCAAAGGGTATTGCACATAAATAGGCACTTCAGAATCTGAAGTTCAGATAATCCTTCAGAACATTGATTGGCTCAGCTGACCGACAATAAATCAAAATGACACCATTCACCATCGTAGCCTATAATAACAGCATTGCATTGGCCTATCAATCGGTTTTAATAAACAAACAGAAACAGTAGCATGTGCATCTTTTAGATAAATTAGGCTGCCTCTAAATATAAAAAAGAATTAAATAAGAATGGTTTGCTTCAATAAAAAAAAAAGTATTTTATATAAAAAAAATAAAGATAAAATTAAATATTAAAAAAAAAAAATTCGACTCTGACATGAAAATCGAATGTGGAGACTGGCATCGACTATTAGAAAATTCGAATATTCGAACTCATCCCTAATAAATACACTAACAGTGAACGTGATGGGTGTCTGGCACGTGATAACGCCTGACCTTGTCCAACGTCTAGGCTAAACACGAATACGAATTTTGTGTGTGTGTGTTTCTCAGGTCCCCATGGGTGACAGTTTGTCACGAGTACCTTGGGCCCAGATGCTATCAGGTCGCTCCCTCTGCGGCTGTCGGAGACATCAAGCAACTTATCTACGAGGAGACAGACCTGCCCGTCGCAGAGCAGCAGCTGGCTCACAATGGGAAGGCGGTAAGTGATGGAAGTGTACAGTTCAGCCATTTTCTTTTTTTGCTCAAGAAGAGCATATTTAAGTAGTTCCTAAAACAGTACATTGAAGACACATATAATATGTACTTGTACAGTAATGTAAATTGGGGTGGAACCCTTTTTTTATTTTTTTTTAAGTCTTTCCCATTTGCTCCCATCTCCCAATTTAGTCGTTATACCAATACCCCCCTGGTCATTACGCTGCCCTACTGTCGGTCTGGGGAGGGTGTAGATTACCACGTGTCTCCTCCGATACATGTGGAGTCGCCAGCTGCTTCTTTTCACCTGACAGCTAGGAGTATCACTGGGAGAGCGTAACGCACGTGGAGGCCCCCGACGACCACTAGGAGTCACTATTGCAACGACCAGGACTCACCCACCCGCGGACACTGCCAATTGTGTTCGTAGGGACGGCTGACCAACTGTTGCCGGGAATTTAACCTGTGGCTCTGCGGTGGTAGAACGAGTGCTTAGAACATTTCATTTCAGCATGACATGCCATGATCAGACCAAAAGAGATGCCAGACATCTACCAGAGCACGCTGGCCAAGCCTCATTAGATTCATGGCAAACAGGACCTTTCATTGTTTTCTATACCCTATTTGTGAGTCTTATTGTTCTTCCCATTGTGCATCTCTGACGCCGCTCTGTTCATTGTTTTGTAACTTACAGGAGATGATAGACTAACTTCTTTGATACTGTACAACAAAGTACACGAGATATTAGGAAAGATGTGCTCCACTTTCATACAATAGACTTTCTGTCTAACCCAATAAAAAAAGAAAGATGTTGGTGTTCTAATAGGAGACATGTGATTGGCTGCAGGGGTGATTGTACCCCAGCCAGCCTGAGTAAATGTTTCCCATTGTTGTTGTTTGTTGTTGTCGCCATGGATATGATTATAACTCCTGACATGAGTTTGTTGTTGTGCCATTTTGTTCCCTCTCCATCGTTAACTCAATGTCAAAAAAAAAATTGTATTCCAATCTGATTGTCCCCTGGCTTAAATGGGCACTTCACCGAAAAAACAACGCAGATTTATTTTGCACATAATCTCACACATATCCCAAGGCTCTAACTGTTTTGCTCACATTGATTTAGTTTGACAGTTATTGAGAGTTAATGAGCTTGAATATTGCCTCCCGTGATGTCATCAGAGGACACTGAATCCGTGTGTTGTGTTAATTACAGCAATTAACAATTAAATGGTGTAGGTGAAAAATATCAATCCCCATTGCAATCCTCATCTATTTTTTCATCTGCATCATTTCAACACAAATTATTTAACACAACACAAGGATTCATTGTCCTCTGATGACATCACAGGAGGAGATATTCTCCTTTAAGTTAGTCAGTTTTGCGCATTTGTAACTATCATTGCCAACAAATGAATAATGGAAGAATTTGTGAGTTTCTTAATGGATACTTGCCAACAATCGATAGCTTTCCAAAGGAGCTGATGTTGGAAATACTACTCATTGTTAGGATTAAGTGAAGCCCCCCCCCCCCCTGCCACACACACTCTTTCCTGTTAGTTGATTTAGACATGGTGAACTCCCTCTCATCTTCGGACCACATGTGGTGGTGGTCAAACTAATAAGTCTAATTAACCTTTAAAGGTCCCTCTCAACGTGGATTACTAGTACCGCTTTATTTTTTGGAGTTGCTTAAATCAGATAGAATGGCCAGTGATCAAAGTAGCCTATTTAAAGTAAGTATAGGCCCACAGCTCGGCCTGGATGATGTCACAATGAATTATGAGGTATCGTATGAATGCACAAAGAGAGCTCACTGGAACGGGGCTAAGACAGGGGATTAAACATATAACCACCACGCCGAGGGCCTGCCAGCCATAGTACATGGAATACAGTTTTAGCTCAGTGTGACTGACTGCCACGGTATGCCTTCCAATGGGTCTGACTCATGTTATGAGAAGCATGACTATAACGCATTACTATCTTGAGTGGTTGAAAGTAAAATTCAGTTTTCTTTGGGCTTTGTCCATTATTAACATCTGACAAAGACAAACCTGAATTGTGATCCAAAAACGCAGATTGTATTTGAAAGGAAAATGTTCAAGATAACTAATACTTATAACAAAACACCTCATACTGTGTTTGACTTGGATGGCAGCAGTTATTTTATAAGACTTTCAATATTTCTTTAAATGGTGAATATCTGATTTTGCAGCAAATGTCTTTAAAGGTGGTTAATTGCACTTTCTGTCAGAAGTGGTATCAACATACCCATGACTTGTTTGTGGTTGTTAGTACAGTGTAGCCTCAACATGACCGGGGTGACCCCCCCCCCCCCCCCCCCCCCTCCTCTCTCTCTTTGCTTGGCTGATGCACAGGAGCAGGTGGTGTTCACTGCCTGGCTGCTCCTCTGATCTCACATTCAAAAATTAGCTGCAATCCACCCCCACAAACTAGTCCCAGATGAGCCAAGTTTATACTGCAACACTACCATCCTACACGTCTACAACTTCTCGTGGTCTAAGGCAGGGGCTTTTTGACGAGGAGGGCCAAGGGTCTGAAATGTAGCACGGCTGGTGGGCCGTGGGACGGATATTGTTACATTGATCATTTCATAAATGTAACAAGTTGTCAAGTTAGACCGCGCTCTCAAGTTCTGACACTGGGTGCTGTAATCCCATAAAGTTGAATATAACAAAAGCAGGATAGCCGGACCAGCACTCTCAGGTTCAATAGTTTTAATGGCAGCCTGAATTGGAAACAGACATGTTTCGGAACTATGTCCTTCTTCAGTGATATGGCTAGCCTTGTAAATAAATGTAACAAGTAAATAACAGTGTCTAATGTCAGTGTGTTTGTGCCTTGTAACAGGCAAGTTACTTTACAAATAGTTCAACTCCATAAAAATAGACCAAATAGGCTCTACTTTTGGGTTCTACTTTGGGCTCTACTTTGGGCCCTACTTTGGGCTTTACTCTCGGCTCTACTTTGGGCCCTACTTTGGGCTTTACTCTCGGCTCTACTTTGGGCCCTACTTTGGGCCCTACTTTGGGTTCTACTTTGGGCTCTACTTTGGGCTTTACTCTTGGCTCTACTTTGGACTACTTTGGGCTCTGCTTTGGGCCCTACTTTGGGCTCTACTTTGGGCTCTACTTTGGGCTTTACTCTTGGCTCTACTTTGGACTACTTTGGGCTCTGCTTTGGGCCCTACTTTGGACTCTACTTTGGGCTCTGCTTTGGGCCCTACTTTGGGTTCTACTTTGGGCTCTACTTTGGGCTTTACTCTTGGCTCTACTTTGGACTACTTTGGGCTCTGCTTTGGGCCCTACTTTGGGCTCTACTTTGGGCCCTACTTTGGGCTTTACTCTCGGCTCTACTTTGGGCTTTACTCTCGGCTCTACTTTGGGCTTTACTCTCGGCTCTACTTTGGGCTTTACTCTCGGCTCTACTTTGGGCTTTACTCTCGGCTCTACTTTGGACTTTACTCTCGGCTCTACTTTGGGCTTTACTCTCGGCTCTACTTTGGACTTTACTCTCGGCTCTACTTTGGGCCGGCCTGCTCTAAGTTCTTAACTCTAATCATGTGAGGTGTGAAGAACTGTAAAGCAAGCAGTTTTCAGAAAACAACTGAGACCTACGTCCATTCCAGCGATAGTGCCTCGCTGTCTTTTCATGTAAGCTGCGTTCCACTTTCAACTGATTGAATTATAAAAGTGCGGCACTCTGGGGAGAGAGCTGGCGCGGCACCAGTGTCCATACTTAGCCGGGGAATGTCTTGTTTTAAGGGGACACTGAAAGGCAGTAACACGTTTAGTCCAAACTCCATACCTTCCAAACACATTCTTCAGTTTAGGCCTCTGAGTCAAACGATGCTCTTAAATCAATGAAAAGGAGTTAAGCCTGATAGCCGAATGGGGAAAGACACTTAAAATGTCAACCACGTAATATGCATTCTTCCTTGTTAGGGTAAAGCCCATTTTCAAAGGAAAGGAGAAACCGACAGAGAGACTCTCTCAGACAGAGAGACTCTCTCAGACAGAGAGAGATCTGTTGGGTCAGCAAATAATAGCAGAAAATACATGACTCACATTTGAATGAACAGCGAGCTTTAGTTCCATCAGCAAGTTTGTATAAAACAATAGGCAACATTAACCAGCCATTTAGAAAGCATTTGGATCAGGGCGGCTAAGTGGCGCAGTGGGCAAGGCGCTCGCCACTAACTCAGGAGATGCTGGGTTCGAGCCCAGCTCTCGGCGTTGCTTCCGGCTTGGCTGGTCGTTCATACTAATACAATTGGCAGTATTAGGGGGTGGGAAAGCTGGTGGGTGGGGATCGGACGTTGAGGACAGCGACTCCTACAGGTCGGTTGGTGCGCCTGTGCAGCAGAATCAGGAAGTATCGGGGGAAGCGTGAGCCTCCCACGCGTTACTCCTCGCCACTGAGAGATCGCGCTGTACAGGTGAAAAGATGTGACGGATGCCTCCTCGTGTACCGGAGGGGACACGTGATGCAAGGCTTCGTCCACATTGCAGCCGACCAGTGGGAGGCATGGTCTAACAACGTTCGAGACAGGGGAGGGAAGAATTGCATAATACGAAATTGGGATGGGAGAAAAATAGAAAAAATGGGGAGAAAAAGTAGATAAAAAAAAGCATTTGGATCACAACACATCCAAATTGTACCTAAATTGTACCTCATCCCATTTCTGCTTTGCACTATATAGTATTGTAGTCAGTGGTGTAGTCTAGGCATACCACCTCTGTCTCGTAAGTTACATGATACCCACCCATCGTCTTCATTACCCTTGAAATACATAGGACGTGAGGTCACATTATACTTACAGTAAGTTCAGATCTTGCATTGTGATTGGCTGAGTAACACATTGCAACAAGTAACTTAATGCACTAGTAACCTAGCAACGCCTTTTGTTTAGCACTACACTTCCATCATACCACAGCAAAACAGCAGAAACAAGTGTTATTAATAAAAATTTTGATATACCGTAATTTTAGGCACTGATGTGCTTATCTACACATCAGTGCCTGAATGTCATATCATTGTATATTATTGCTTAAGTATTACTCACCTTCCTAAACAACACATTGTTTGTTTATGTGTTATGAATGTGTTATGACATGACACTGTTATTTTACAATTATAATGTATTCATAGATGAGTAATGAATTTGTCTACTAGCTACTAGTGTTGGTCAGTCATGTTGTGGTAATGCTCAAATCTGACTTAATACGAAGAAGAGAGAAGCACATCACATTTTAGGCTGTTTACTAGTAAGGATGTGAGAACTGGGGTCTGGAGCACAGCCCAATTGCTGAATACACGAGAAGAGATAGGAGCGGTTTCAAGGGTGTTTAATGTCAATTGAGCAACACAGGAATTGGGGGGAAATAGAACAGGGTTAAGTTCTGTCTTGTGGCTGCCGCGGCGGCAGTGAGCGAGCAAGCGGTCCTGGTGCTTGTCTTGGGAGCTGCTGGGTTGCAGCGGGAGAACAAGTGTTCCTCTTCGGGAACAGGTGATGTCCAGGCAGGGACGGCGGTCCTTTGGGGCACAGGAGAGAAACGGGTTAGAGCAAGCAAATACACAGTGGGTATCTAGCAGCAGAGCTTTCGGCAGAGACGTCGTACCTGGGCAGTGGTAATTAATACCACGACAGCTTCTGGTCAGCGTCGAGGTGTAGAAATAGTCCCCCCATCAGGGAAGGATTGAGTGCAGCTGTGGAGAGTGGGGTGCTTGACCACGTGTGAATTAGGGGGATGGAATACAGCTGGGCGTATGAGGGTGAAGGAAGGGGTGACTGGAGAAAGAGAGGATGAGGAGGAGTGCGCAGTGGATGGAGAGGGGGATAAAGAGGAGCGTGTGGAGGACGTGAGGGAAAAAGGAGGGAGAGTGAAGTAGGCCCGTGCTGTGATTATGACAAAGGAAATGTGTAGCAGTTGCATGCAGTTACACATGGGGGACATCAGCTCTTGAATAGACCCCCCCTTTATTTATAATAGTTGGAGTTGTTGACTATGTTCTTGCTATTCTTATTGTGAAAGTATTTCAACACACACATCCCCTATTCTAGGAACCCTGTGTCAAAGCGTGCCATGACGTCCGACGGTCCTCTGTTGCCTGTTGCTATTATGATGATACAAGTACTATTTTGTACCCGTCTTTTGACTACTGTCCGAGTGTCCGGTTGTGTTGACCACTGAAAACCACCACAGTCAGTAGAGGCTAAGTTACCGGTGTACAGTTACCGGTGCATCTGCATGGATGCTTCAAGTAATGTGAAAATGTCTGCTAATCCTTTCCTTCAGGATGTGCTATTATTGCTTCAGCTCTTGCTGATGAAAAGGGACAAGTCTTTTGGGGACAGGGACAGGGCAAGTCTTTTGGGGCCAGGGACGGGTCAAGTTGCCTGAATTAACAAGGATGTGTTTTTAACCCTGGCTCTACCTTATCTTGTATCGTGGGCAACCTAGATAACTCGAGATCCAGGAAATTCCTTCTGGCATTTGATACTATGTACAGTTAGTTTGTGATCATTCCTTCAGTAGAACACACAGAGAACCAATCAGACTATACTGTGAGCTTCTTTTTTCTTTGGACAAGGACATTATGACTTTTGAAAGTTACAACACGTGCCCCACTGGATTAAATTAGAGCTTGGTGAGAGGATGCAGAACAGTGCTACACACTGCAGCACCCACTCTCCACACTTTAGATCACCTAAACACACTTTATATTTATTGGTAAAGGATTTGCACTACAACTCGTACACCTTACTGTAAATTGTACCTAAATTGTACCTCATCCCATTTCTGCTTTGCACTATATAGTATTGTATATTAGTACATTGCATAGTATATTGTATATTGTATGGTAACTCAGTTACTTCTATTCTGCATCGAACATTGTACATATGTCTATACTGAACACTGTGACCTCTATTTTTACTTCTATTTTACATGCTATACTATTTTATTTCATACTTATCTTGTCTAGCACAGTCTCTGGAGCATAACAGTAAGAAGCATTTTGTATAAAAGTATTCTGTACTTCTGTATGACAACTATTAAAGAAACTTGAAACTAAACTTGCTAAGTTTCTCAATAATACTAAAGTGAAACTGCCCATAGGTACTTGACATTGTCAATTTTGTGTTTATATCATGGCAGGATTACAGTAAGAACTTGTTTATAAACCTAATATCTTACATTTACATTTAGTCATTTAGCTGACGCTTTTATCCAAAGTGACAAATTGTGAACAACAAGTCACCAGGAGGGGTACATCTCTGGGAGCTAAGGGTCAGTGGCATTGTTCGTCAAACTTGAGTGTCACACTCTGAGTGCATAGTAGTATAGACATAGTAGTAAGGTACATAATAGTAAAAGACAGTAAGACGTTATCATTGATTTTCAATCAGGTTTTCCCTAACTAGGGCAGGGAGAAAATGACATGGGTCGATCCACGGAGGTTCTGCTGAACTGCTTTATGGAGCAAAAGGAGCCTTTCTTTTATCAACAACAACTTCAATGTTAACCCTCTCCTTGCTTCAAAACAAAACAAATCCAATCTAAATCCAATTCATTTGTTGGCGGTAATTATAAGTAATAAAAAGTATTGCAACTAATCTGACAATGACATAAGATGTAATATGTTATTGTTGAGAATTCTACACGTAGGGCCTGGGTTAAAAAAATCTTTTTGAATCAATCCTTTAAGGGGCACTTCACCAAAAAAAACAATGCTGATTTATTTTGCACATAATCTCACACACATTCAAAAACTCTATTATTTGAGAGTAAATTACCTAGTATGAATATGGCCACCAGGGATGTCATTGGGTACATTGAATCCTTGTGTTGTGTTAATTATAGCTCAATGAAATTATGATTGTCCCTATAAGACAAGGTATTGCTGTTTTCTCACCTACATCATTTAATTGAGCTCAATGTCCCCGATGACATCACTGATGGTCATAGTCAAACTAATTTACTCTCAATAACTGTCAAACTAAATGAATGCGTGAAAACACATTTATAGTTTTTGGACGTGTGTGAGCTTATGTGCAAAATAAATCGACATTGTTTTTTGGTCTCTTTCATGTGTTTCCTGATAACACTGCGACTCAGCGACTGTCACTGACATCCCATACAGACAGTACATTTACGACCAACCATCAAACTCTCAAAGCACTTTAATGCAGCGTTCTACAAATCATCATCAGCTAACAGAAAAATGGACTGTAATGTGGGCAGGCAGCCCTCTCATGATAGCGATGATGATGATGATTGATTGAGGGGTTTTGGCCCTCGGTCCTGCCAGGCAGGATGTTCTGGTGCCAGAAGTGCTGAGCACAGTGGGTGACTGTGCAGAAGAGGGGCTTCACCTTGGAGAGAGACAGCAGCAGCAGCAGCAGTGGTACCGGGCGCCCAGCGCAGGCTCAGGACAGGCTGCATTCCGTATCGATCCTCTGAGATGAAGCCAAAGCGATAGTGTTTCACACTGACACGTTTTGCAATAACATTTTCCCAAAGATTTAAGGCTGTATGGTAGACATGGTTCTTAATGGAGATGATCCCCACTAGACTGTTCTAGTAGTCCTCTGTCGGATACCCACGTTCAATATTGGATGGCTTTCAAACGGGTTTATTTGAACAATGAGAATTGTGCAGTGTAGCACAGTATGTCTGTTTATGACAAGGGTATGATGAGTGTTTCCAGATAATTTCCCAGGGTAGTCTTAATTCACCTTGGTTCAGTTGGGTTCATTACCATCTCGATGGAGCAATGATTTCTTTGTTTATTGGAACAGCTCTATAGTATGTGTTGTGTATTTGACTTAGTACTCAGGGTATGTTCTCTTCCCCCCCGTCTCGCTTTAGCTGGATGACAGAGTGCAGATTGGGACCCTGGTGGCCGCCGGGAACCCAGGAGTATCCATCACCCTGAAGGGAAGAGGCCTGAGAGGGGGAGGTAAGCACGGCCTCTCATATGAAACTGGCAGCGCAATACGCTGGTTCTCACAGCTAGGGAATTTAGGGATGCACCGATCCGACTTTTTTAGTCCCGATACCGATACCTGGGCTTTGGGTATCGGCCAATACCGAGTACCGATCCGATGGTCAATTAATAAACTGTATGCCTCACTGTGTGGACGAGATTGGGATTATTCTTTTGTGCAAGGCAACATCAGGCTTGACTTAAAACATTACTTTCCTAACTTAGTGAAACAAAATGTAACAAATTAACACATAGATATAAATTTACTGAATTGTTATTTCTTATTGTATTTCTTATTATATTATTATATATTAAAAAAAAGTTTTATCCGATATATATATATTTATTTTTCAATACCCGATCCAGCTATTTTAGTCATATCGGGGCCGATATCAATATCGGATCGGTGCATCCCAACTCACAGCAGCGATGCTGACGCAGAGTCTTTCCTACAGGGAGGTTCGGGCAGACGACCCCGCCGCTGGTTGAGTTTCTGAAAGACATTCTTAGGAGGTATCCTGAAGGTGGACAGATTCTGAAAGTAAGTGCGTCACACAACATCCCAAAAGTCGAGTTTATTACTTATGTCTAATACTATAATGGTGATCTGGGATTATTACGTTGAATTGACCCATTTTTACTCAAGATACTGCATAGTAGATGGTAGGGCTGTCAATTGTCTGAATACTATTCCACTATGAATAGGTTGAAATTAGGCACATTTGAATGGTACTTGAATATTAATGATAACATTTACATATTATTACCACGTCAAAGCAGCTGTAAAATTATTACAATTAACAAGTTCATTGTGTGCTGTATTTGCTATTATGGGTAGTACTAATATGACACAATCATTAGGCATTGGGCCATGCTTAGTAACATCCATTTATTGGCTTGTATTCCAGGCACATTTTTACAAAATAATGAAAAAGGGACAAGAACCAGTGATGCGTTTTCAGTTCACCTCATATCAATGTCTTTATTATTATTATTTATTTACATTCGACTAGCAGTTAGTCAAATTCATATATATTTTCTCAAATTTGAATATTGCTTCTGACAGCCCTAGTAAACAAGGAACCATGGTTCCTGCCAGAGCAGAACCGCTCCCTGGCAAAAGGTGAAACTCCCAAGAGGACCCAGACAGACATCATGGGGCTTTCATCCAGAAATAGGCCTGAAAGGAACTAAGAAACGTTAGGTAAAGCAAATAGAACACGGACTGGCATGAGACAAGGCAAGAGAATACGGACGGACGGAACTACGATCTGGCAGCCTCATGACATCTGAGCCAGGTCTAAATAGGAATGGTAATCAGCTGGTAGATGTCAATAAGCTGCTCCTCCGGTGTCACACCTGCACCCCATCCTGTACTCAGAGAGAGGGAGAGTAGCTGGGTAGGGATAGAGTGGGATAAACGAGGATTAAGGTGGACAGGAACCCTGGAGGTCTAGAGAGGCATGACATTGTGTTTATTTCCTGAAGGAGCTGATTCAGAACGCTGAGGATGCTGGAGCCACGGAGGTCAAGTTCATGTACGATGAGACGGAGTATGGAGAGGAGTCACTGTGGTCAGAGGATATGGCTCAGTACCAAGGTAGACTGTCAGTGATGATGGCAAACCACTGCAATGTACAATGTATTTGTATATCAGTATGCCTTCTTTTTGTGTGGTTTGAAATACTCCCATTTCTATTCACTTGATTGCAGGCACAGCCTTGTATGTGTTCAATGATGCTGAGTTCACGAAGGAGGACTGGAATGGAATTCAGGAGATCGCCAGAAGCAGGAAGAGAGAGGACCCTTTGAAAGTTGGACGATTTGGTATCGGGTTCAACTCTGTCTATCATATTACAGGTGAAGGCTGTTATTAGTGTTATTCATTTTACTCTGTATAAGTTGTAAGTTGGGTCACAGCAATAAAGCCCATTGATGAACGAATGTGAACTGTAACGTTACACGGATCAAAGCCAAAGTTGAAACAAGTATGGTCCAGAATTCCTCCCAAGTGATGTCAGAAATTAAAAGGCAAATGCCTACAGGAAGTTATATTTGCCAAGTAGGACAACAACAGCTATTAAGGCTTTTTTAAATTATATTATTTATTTAAATTTATTATATTAAAGCAATTTATAAGGTAATTTTTTCTATACATTGCATTTCTGTTGTTTTGGGTGAATAAATTATTACAGTTTTATTCTTTATTATTTGATCAAATAGGTAATAGGTTACCTTTATCAATTATTTGTGTTGAAATGTTGAAATATCCATGTTCAGAGATATAAAAAAAACCCAACCCTGTATGTCTTTCACTTGTTTTTGCATTATCTTTAAGCATCAACTGATCTACTACCGTCCATGTCTTGTTGATGAACGTTTCAGATGTTCCCAGTATATTCAGTGGAGAACAGATCGGCATGCTGGACCCTCACCAGACTCTGTTTGGAGTTCATGAGTCCGGTCAGTGCTGGAACCTAAAGACGGACGCGAAGGAGATCACAAAGCTCGCCGACCAGTTTGCCCCTTTCATGGGGATATTCGGGAGCTCCGAGAAGACCGTGAAGGACGGCAGCTTCCCCGGAACGCTGTTCCGCTTCCCGCTCCGCATGAAGCCCTCGCAGCTCAGCGCCAACATCTACAACAAAGAGAAGGTCCTGGAGCTCTTCGAGTCCTTCAAGGCCGACGCGGACACGGTGATCCTCTTCCTCAAGAGCGTTCAGAAGGTCTCCCTGCACGTGCGCGAGTCTGACGGTACGGAGCGCATGCTCTTCCAGGTGACGTCCGGGGAGAACACTGAGGACAAGCTGGAGAGGCCCAACTCCCTGAAGACGCTGGACCAGGCCATAGACAGCTACAGCAACGGCGTGTCCAGCGGCGCCATCATCTGCGCCACGTACCAGGTCAACATCGAGACTCAGGACGAGACGGCTAAGGAGACGCAGAGAACCACCTGGCTGGTGTGCAACGGGGTCGGCGGCAGAGGGATGTGCAGCGAACTGGACTCTCTGGCGGACGACCTGAAGTTCATTCCTACCATCGGCATCGCTCTGCCGCTCACCCTCGCGGACGAAGACGACAAAGGTGCCGTGTCCGGTTTCTCAGGGAGAGCCTTCTGCTTCCTGCCTCTTCCCCCCGGGGAGGAGAGCGTGACAGGGCTCCCGGTGCACGTCAGCGGCTTCTTCGGCCTCACGGACAACCGCAGGAGTATCAAGTGGCGGGAGGTGGACCAGTGGAGGGACCCGGCGGCGTTGTGGAATGAGCTGCTCATCGTCACAGTGATCCCCCGAGCGTACTTCACCCTCATCACGGAGGCCATCAGGAGGGTCCAGACCAAGAAGGACCAAGACTTTCCTCTCTCCCCCAGAGGGACCTACAGGGCCTGGCCGGACCCCAACCAAGTCAAGCCTCGGTGGAAGCCCATCCTGGAGCCTCTGTTCCACGACCTGCTGCAGCAGGGGGTCATCTACTCCCTCTGTGAGAGCTGGATCCAGCCGCACGAGGCCGTGTTCTCAGAGCTGGACGTAGACGGAGACATTTCGGAGACGGTGATCAGCTACCTCCAGAGCTCAGGAATGCAGGTGGCCACGGTTCCTGCTGCTGTGGACTCAGTGCTGGCCGCCTACGTGACCAGTCGCGACGGTGTGAGGAAGGTGACCCCTCCCCTGGTACGGCAGGTGATAAGGAAGTCCCAACACAAAGGCTCCTCCCAGGAGAAGTTGGTGCTACTGGAGTTTGTCCTCAGCGACACCTGTTACAATGATCTCATTGGCCTGGAGCTCCTGCCACTACAAGATGAGAAATTTGCAGCGTTTTCTTCCTCCATCAGTGATAAGGATGCTGTTTATGTTGCATCTGAGGAGTACCCCAGGTACATGCTACATTTCACTTTGCTTTTGTGATAGCAGTATTCACAAAACGGGAAGCTACTTTTCAGTATTAAGTAGAATATGTTTCAATGCAAGTGCATCTGCTTAATATTATATGCTTATATACAGTATTACAGCATGTATATAGTCAAGAGTAGCATGTATAGTCTAGAGTATTACATCTTAAATTATTGTTTGTCATGTTTATTTTCTATCTATCTTTTTATCATTATTATTTACTTTTTGTCTTTAGGTCTCTGTACCCAGGACTTGAGAATCGATTCATACTGGAGACCCTTAAACCATCAGTGATGGACAGCTTGAAGGATGCAGCCAAAAGCAGAGGTACAATATAACATGTCCTCTCACAAATACACAAGTATATATACCCTTGTATCCTACCTTAAAGAGAAATGCCACCCATTTAAATAATTCACCTGTGGCCCAGGACAGTTCAGTCAATATTTGTGAATCACTAATCATTCCTCAAGCTCGAAATCATAGAATTAATCAAATAAAAAAATCACCTTGATTTAAAGTGTTCTATTGCTCCACAGACAATGAATGAGGTGTTGACCTTGTGGACACATTTAATGTTTAGTTCCTACTTTTAATCTAGTATCGCTAATTAGTTTGAACTTTGAACCAGAGAGCTCATGCAAGCATTGTATCGCTGCACAAAGTCAGTGGCCCACTCATTGTCTACGGAGCAGTCCAAAATGTTACATCCAGATGACAACGCAAATCCGATTTCTAGCTTTAGGTGAGTGTTGCATGTTAGCAAATATTGACTGAGGTGTTCTGGGTGGAGGGCACAGGAATAGCAATAGCATAGTGTACATTGCGGATTCTCTAAATTGTACATACTGAATTCTCTAAATGGGTGGTCATTCCCCTTTACTGCTAATATTAGGGCTTGCTATCTCTAACAGAAAGGTCATCTGCGAATATTAGTATGGCACTTTTCCACAGTTAATGTCCCCATATAAGATACCGCATAGGAGTGAACGTACTGACATGATTGTATTTCACTCAGACACTGAAAAATCCCGACAAGCACTTAAATGAACACACCAACATGTTGGGATATTAGCTTACCATCTTCTCCAGAGAGAGACAAGAAGATAGATACCAGTTTCCTCTCTGTGCGTTCAGTAGAAAGCTATTTGGCTGCTTAGCACAATGAATGGAAGCGGATATGACTGGTTAGCCTAGGCATTGTCCAACTAACACCTCTCCCGAAGGCTAACCGGTCATGTCCGCCTCCATTCATTGTGCTAAGCTAGGCTAGGCTAACCTTCTGCAAGGTTTGAAAGTCAACTTGTTGCAGCTATATGTCACCTCATTCCCCCCTGTGTACCGCTGATAAGATCATTCATGACCAGTGGGTCTCTGCCGGTGGGTGAGAGCTACGGAGAGAGTGTGAGAGAGAGTTGGCAGATGGGAGAGTTGGTTTTGTGCCTAACATTCCACACTCTGCTATCACACCCTGGGCACTCACTCCCGCACCAAACCTGGAGGTTGCCAAAAGGGACACGGGTCAGGGCAGAGGGAATATGCTGAATTTACTTGGATCGGAACTTCAGTCCATACCCTGACCATACCACAACAAGGCCCAGCTATTTTCTCTTACTTTGTGAATCAGAGATGTTGTATTTGTTACTTATCTGTTGAATATATATAGGTTGTCGTTTTCTTTATCTGGGGCCAGGGAATTTTTTTATTTGTGAAACAAGTAAAAGATTGAGTGTTGCCTTTTCCGTCACTGCCTATTAACTCATTGGGGGCCAACAGCAGATGGCGCTGATGGCCCTTCAGCGCCAGTGCTTTATCCAATGTAGGATAGGACTTACTTGCGAGTGCTTAAAGGAAAACTCCAACATTTTGGAGCTTATTTGCCATCTACCCTGGAGTTAGACAAGAAGATACATACCTTTTTTCTTCTCTGTGCATACAGTAGGAGTAGGAAGACGCGCACAGTTAGCCTAGCTTAGCGTCAGTCACTGGAAGTAGGTTCCTCCATTAGCCTAGTTCCCAACGTCTTCCTACTCCTACTCCTACTGCATGCACAGAGAAGAAAAAGGTATGTATCTTCTTGTCTAACTCCAGGGTAGATGGCAAATAAGCAAATTTCCCCAAATGTTGGAGTTTTCCTTTAAAATATATTAAATATAATAGCAATAGATCTAAATAACACGTTGATCGTCAGTTAGTTGCTTCCAGTCAACATGCACAAAACAGATAATTTTTTCATACATACATTTCCGTTTTATACCGTGATGAATATGAATATATTTCTAGAGCGTTCTGTCTAATCTCAATCAACTCTAGCAAATCAAGCTTAAATGTATTTCCTTAGAAATCGTGCCATTTGTCGCTTGATTTATGAATCGTTTTCAAATAAACGCTAGATTATCGATATTATATGTGTCATCATGCACGAACAGAAGCGGGGTCTGAAAAATCGGATTAACCCAAGATTCGTAACATAAAGTCCTTACCTCACATCTGATGTAGTGCAAAAAGATTTATCCAATTCCTGATCGCCATTCCAAATATTGATCGCGTTTATTGATCCAACGTTATATGTCCAAAACACATAATCCACGCTGCTCCGAGTATCCCCAGTCTATCTGTTATAACGATACTGCATGCCCGAGAAGTAAAACCTGGACCGGACTTCTTAGATCGATGCACAGCCCCAGCCAGAGGGATTCCAATGATGTGCAATACCATCCGGGAGACGTTAGGCGGCGGTATTTGCCCTTTCCGAGCTCAGACCCATTCCCAATGATAACGTCAGGCTGGATGGATGAAAAATGAATGGATATAGCTAATAAAAGAAATATAGATTAAAACCCGAGATATCTCGGGTCTTGGCACCCAGCGCATGGCGAGTTAACCCGAGATATCTCAGGGTTGGCCTGGAATGTGTTAATATTAGAATTGATTAGAATAACAAACTATTGTTGGTTGGTTGCTTCATAGCTACACTGTAGTGTACACCTTTTTTTTTTATCAAATTATTTTATTATTACTTAACATGAAAACAAGACAACACAATACAATAACCATAATAACAATACACAGAACTTCACAGGGAGATAACAGAACAATAATAATAAAAGAAATAACAATTTATAAAAACAGAGTACAACATTTTAATTTTAAAGGGGTACTATCTTACAATTGGCCTTTCCCAGTATTCAGTACCGTTTCCCGGCCGTGTGGCTCTATATCAATAAGACTTATGTCTCTAATTCTCATATTGGCGCACTCTTCCAATTCCCCTCACAACCCTCACCCTCACCAAACTGAGTCATCTCAAAACGTGCTTATCAGTGATGTCAGAGATTTCCAGCTGCATAACAATGTGGCAATTGTCACCAGGCCACACAGTGGTTGGAGCCCAGCCTCAAAACGGCTTAAGATCCTGAGGTAGAAAAACGCTGCCCCTGAGTACCCGACCAGAAATACAAAACAATGAACCTTTTCGAAAAACAAAAACCTACAGAGTGTTCCATAGACTCACAGGAACCGTGCAAAAGTGCCCAAACAGTGAAGAAATAGCTAAATAGCAAAATAGCTCCCCCCCAATAAAATTCCCCCAGTTAAAGTTAAGAAGGACAAGACAAAAGACAAGACAGACAAGACAATTCCTCCTTCCCCTCCCACGAGACCGCCGGACTCCCCCGAACAGGCACCTCAACCCCGCTCAGCCGCACACGGCGGTCCTGACCTTCTCAGCTGTTGCAAACCACAGGTCAATACCAGCCTGCCCCACCCCAATCACCCGCGCCGTGGATATCCCAAGATAAATCACATCCAACAGTGTTAGGGACCAGTTAATCACTGTGAGCTTCTCAGGCTCCTTCCATCTCAATGCTATTAGCTTCTTCGCTGCTGTGACGCCCGCTAGGACAACCCTTTTTAGTTGTACGGACGTGGGTAGTGTCGTTATATCGTTCAGGAGTAGCGTAACAGCTGTGAATGGGATAGTTAAGCCACACAAATCTGAAAGTTTGTCCGTTATTGACCTCCAGAAGCGGGCCACTGGTGGGCAATCCCAATACATATGCATATAAGTGCCAGCGGCCCTTTGAGAGCACAAAGTGCACCGAGAGTCGGTTACCAGTCCCATAGCAAATAGCTTCCTAGGTGTAAGATAGGTCCTATGAATATAATTAAAATTAATTTGCTGGTGATTGCACTGTAGTGTACACCTTAACTCGATGGACGCCATACCCGAATAAAGTCGAGTTAACTCGCCAACGCTTGAGTGCCAAACCCGAGAAAAGTCGGGTTTTCATCGTTATTTCTTTTATTCGATATTTCCATTCATTATCCATCCAGGGAGCCTGGTGTTATCATAGGGAATGAGTCTGAGATCGGAAAAGTGCAATACCGTCCGCATCCTACCAGGCGGCGGTATCGAGCACCCTTTGAAACATTGTGATCTAAAGTGTCTGGTCTGATTTTTCCATGTCGGGCAAGGGGAGCGGTTGTCCCGATCGGCTTGAGGAGCGTCAAATGCTCCAGATGGATGATGTGTGGCGGATTATGGTGACACGATCTACACCAATACCGGGACTCGCAATCCGATAATTGGAATATTCTTTTTGGGGCACATCCTAGTCAAGGTAAGGGCTATATGATATCAATCTTGCGTTGATCAAAGCATACCTTCATTGCGATCCGAGCATATGTGTGTAACGCTAGTCCATAACGTATTCCGTTGGTGATGATCAAAGCATCAAAAAATGACCCCCCCCCACCCTTTCATGCATTCATGATGGAACATAATACCTATCATATGCATTTGATTTTTTTAATTTTAGCATGTGTAGGGACGGAACGCCAATGCATTTAGTATAATACACGTTGCGCACTATTACCAGCCTCTCATGAATTACCCTAAAATCATACTTATATTCACCACGGTATAAAACAGGAATGTATGGATGACATATTTTTTTCTTTTTCACATATTGAATGATAGATACTCGATGTCAAATGGGCAATAGTATTGTATCCATAGCTATAATATAGTTAGCCCGGCAAACACCGCCATGTATTCCTATACTTTAGAATGCTGGCCTTTTAACCACACATTACACAGCGCCCTCTGGTGCTGATTGAGTTAAAGGAAAATGCCAATATTATGAGAGTCTTTTATTATTATAATAATTTTCTTATATATTGTTACGCCCCCCTGTGGTCACTCAGTGGAACGGCGCAACATAAGGCAACAGACATGGTGGGTGAGGGTGCAGCAACACAAAACCAGGAAACAGATTATAAAACAATGTTTATTTACAAAAAAAAGGCAACACAGGGATCAAGGAGGACTATCAGTGGCACCAAATGAAATACAAAAATAAATAATAACCCACCCCCCTTGACAGGTGCTAAGCACCCATAAATACAGTGGGTGGTGCTCACTCTAACCTAGGGTTGTAACAACAGGTAAACCTACGTGATGCTAGATGTAGACCCCAGGGTATCTTCCTATCCTCACTTGTCCCTGTGTGCAAAAACAAATGTGAATACACAGAAATAACTACAGTAGGCTGGGTAAAATGAAGGACAAACAAATATATGAATGTTAGCTTTAAACAAGAATTGGTAAATGGATAACAAAAAGACAAAAGCTTCACCTAAATAACATAGCACAAATAATCACAACCGGGAAAAACCAGAGCTCTGCCACCAGCTTTACACACACAACATACCCAAAAGGAAGAGAGCTAACTAAACACAAAGGGGACTATAAGGTGTGGGAATGCTTGATTGCTGATTGGGAACAGGTGGTGATGATGAGGATTGAAACCAGGGGTGCATCTGAGAAAAGGATAAGTAGAAACAGAAGAGGGAGACAAAAACACAAAACCGAACCAAACAAGATATGCCTACATACACACAGCATACATAAACCCCATACGTAACATATACATCTTTATTAACACTATGATCGCCGATGACGAGTTAAGACGTCATTCCTAGCCATGCTCATTCTGCCGAAGACGCCGTAACTCGTCTTTGATGTCAATATTTCAAAAATCTGTGATCGAAATCATATTTCCCCTCCGGAGCCCTGAGACACACTGCAAAGCTCCACTCAACTCTCTAGCGGTTCAAAAGCGCCATCTGGTGGCCGATCGGCAGATCGCCAACCGGAAATGACCCTTTGAACCGGTAGTGCTCATCCATATGTGGTCCGGGCACTCGCTATCGTTAGAGAGACTCCGTCTTGACACAGTGAACATCGATCGGTGCAAATAACTCGAAAAAACAACATGATTTGGACGTATATACTATTATACAACCTGGAAATGGATCGGGCATTTCTCCATCCCATAATAGAAAAAATTCTGTTCCACGCTCATCTGCCAGCGGCGCGAGGAAGCCACGGTAAGATTCAGCGTTATATTCTAACGTGTTCCATATAAACTGCTATGATGAACATATGACCCACTCTGGATGAATCATCTAACGCTGCCCACGGAATTATAAATGATCCCCCGCCCATCCGGTCATCATCAGATGATATGTAGTAACTCCTAGAAGCACATCCAGTTGAAATTTTTTTCTCTCGCACAGATTCCTACCAAACTGTATTTGATCATCAATATAATGCATTTAGGGCTATAAATCACGTTCTGAAGAAAGCTGCAGAAAACGATAAAAACATACTTGTAACTGAGGGGTACAATTCCCTGACTGTATGGTTAGATATGATACTTACTACCACTACCTCTTGTACTTTAGACTCTGGCCACCCAGTACTAGGTATGAATATGTTGAACACTCCCACCTGATAAACGGATCCAACACAAATGTACCAAATCGAAAGTTTGAGTTTTAATACATAGCAAAAGGTATGTACAACGATCACTTAATTACATTTATGATTTGAAATAGTATGCACTTTTATGGCAAATGAGTATTCGTAGGTAGATCAATATCGAATGTCCAATCTCTGATTGCGCAGGAAGCAAATATACAACCTGGAATATTTAGGGAACAATAGCAATGATACTTGAATGATTATATAGCTGGATACACTAGGGGAAGGTTCCGACTGCTTGTAGGACAGCTGGAGGGGGGGGGGGGGGGGGTTAGAGAGTCACTGGCTGGATCCCGTCTGGCCGAGGGTATCTTGGGCTCTAGGTCAACTCCTGAAAAGGGGGTCAATGTCAGACCTTGCAATCAAAAGTTAGGGGCGCACTGAAATTATGGCAAGGGTTATTAGCCCCCTAACTTTTGATTGCAAAGTCTGACATTGACCCCCTTTTCAGGAGTTGACCTAGAGCCCACCAAGGTCATGCATATCAAGTTTGGTCAATGTCAGACCTTGCAATACACTGTAAGGCACTGTAAGGCTACTGTCCTGCCTCACTTCCAGTGATGAAGCTAAGCTATGCTAACGGAGCATCTATTCCCAAAGCTAAAATGCACGCACAGAGACAAAAAAGGTATGCATCTTCTTGTCTAACTCCAGGGAAGATGTTAAATAAGCTAATTTCCCAAAATAGTGGAGTTATCCTTTAAAAGATAGGAGTGTGTCACCTTGTTTGTAGAGCTATAACTATATTCTATATTATAGCTATGGATACAATACTATGGCCCATTTGACATCAACTAGCTATCGTTCAATATGTGAAAAATAATAAATGTTTTCATCCATACATTCCCGTGTTATACCGTGGTGAATATAAGTATAGTTTTAGAGTGGTCTGGGGTAATTCCCGAAAGGCTGAGTTATAGCCTTATACGCGAATCCTACTATAAGTGTTGCCGTTTCTTGCCTGGACACACTACTATTCAGAAAAATTTATATAATAGGTATTATGTTTCATCATGAATGCATGAAAGGAGGGGTGGGGGGTCATTTCTGATTATTTGATTGCCAGTAACGGCATTCGTATTGAACACTAAAAACGTTGATCAGCTTGATCGGTATAAAAGCATTGCACGATCAAGCTAGAATTGACGTCATATAGTCCTTACCTGTGATCGGAAGTATTCCAAAAATAATATTCCAATTGTTTGATCACCATCTGGTCCATCCGATGTCCATTTGGTCCACGACATAACCCACCACAACATATGGATCGGGGGTATTTGACACGCTGCACTGCAATCGGGAGAACCGCACGCCTCGCCCGACCCAGAAAACTGCGCCCGGAGACATTTGACCGTTGCACAGGCCAAGATATATGGTTTCAAAGGGTGCTCGATACCGCCGTCTAGCTGGATGCGGCCGGTATTGCACTTTGGCGATCTCAGACTCATTCCCTATGGTAACACCAAGGTCCCTGGATGAATAATGAATAAAAATATCGAATAAAAGAATAAACGACGTCCAACGCATGGCATCCATATGGCGTCCAACGCATCGCGAGTTAACCCGACTTATCTCGGGTTTGGCAATTAAAGAGTAAATTAAAGCTATAAATTGTCCAAAGGTACAAGGAGTATCAAACTTTAAAGTGCATTGAAGGGCGTTCCAAGATTATGGAGCACTAAAAGAGAAAGCAGTTTTTCCAAAATTAGAACAAGCTCGGGGAACCTTAACCCTTTCTGCGCCAAACCCGAGATTTCTCGGGTTTCGAATCCAACCGTTGAGCACCAAACCCGAGATTTCTCGGGTTTTGATCCTTTTCTCTTTTTTTTATTTCCCCATTCTAAACACTCGTGCGGACCTGCCTGTGTCTCCCTGGCACCGCTGCCTACGGTAAAATTGCAATGACGATCGAATCCCGACAGGTGGCAGTATCGCCTACCCTTTGAACTGGGTCTCTAAGGTGTCTCTCAGTGCCTCTGTGAGTAGGGTGTACCTCTGGCTGCAGGAATCCCCTCCCCCCCCAAAGTGAATCAGCACACAGCCATCTGTCGGAGATTTGTTCGCCTGAAACCTATTGTTTCCCGTATTATAGCCTTGCCCAATGCACACGAGTAATGGCGATCGTGATGGGATTATTCATTTTGGAGTACCTTCTGACTAAGCTTTTGGTAACGATCGCAGCTTTGTAAAACGACTTCCCCCCCCCCTTGATGATTTTGTGAAGAAACATCTATATATGGTATACCTTTTGATTTGGAAATAATATAGGTTTCAGGCGAGCAACCCGAACGATTTGCGCATAATATGCATATAACACGTCATATCTCGCGATCTAGAAAAAAATACTGGATTATTTTGAAAAGGGGCGATGTTTAGCGTGGAATAGCGCACAAACGAAAGTATGTAGAAATTAACTGGTTTGTCAGTGTTGGACTATAAATAGTGCCTGTCAAATGAGCCATACTATTGTCTCCATAGCTATAATATAGAATATACGATGGGTCCGCAAACATCGTGGAAATTCTCAATAACGCTGGCGCCATTGAGTAAAGATGGGAAAACAGTGTGGCAGTCAATGAGTTAAGCATAAGCAAGTCATTTGAGTGAGTTTGATAGAAACAAATACCAATGTTTATTACGCCTCTCTGCAAGAGAGGGCCAACCAACCTTATCATACAGAAAACAATGGTGAGTGTCAAATGCACTTACCTTCTTCTAAAATAAATACAATTGTGTTTGCAGCCGGATAGCATTCTACTGAACGCACAGAGGAAATTTGTATGTATCTTCTTGTCTGACTCTGGAGAAGTTGATAAGCACATTTCCCATACTGTTGGCGTGTTTCTGGGATGGGTTCAGCTTTTTTGGACCCAGGCCCCATTTAAGCATAGTCTAGCTGCTAGCATGATGTTGACTAAGACTGATACTGAAATTTAGCACTATGCTGCATCCTCTCAGGATCCAATACACTCCAAAGTGTTTTAGCCTTCAAAAACCATGATACATGTCCTTTTCTAAAACAGGAAGCTCCCAATATCCTCTATTATTTCTGATATATGTCAATGACATGCCAGCATCTGTGAAATGTAAACTGTTATTGTATACAGATGATTCTGCACTTCTGGTGCCAGGTAGGGATATCAGGGAGATTGAGAGAGCTCTGAGTTCCGAGCTAGAAAGTGCCAGAGAGTGGCTCATAGATAACAAGCTGTCCATTCATCTAGGCAAGACTGAGTCAACCCTTTTTGGCACAACAAGGAGATTAGGCAAAGTCGATCGCATGGAAGTCTCCTGTAATGGAGCAGTACTAATCACAGGGAAAACTAATACCTAGGACTTACACTAGAGCAGTCTCTCTCATGTGAATCTAGTGCTGCCAACATTCTATCCAAGTGTGCAGGTAAACTCAAGTTCCTGTATCGGAATACCAGGCTTTTTGAACTTGCTGTTAAAAAGCTGTTAGTGTAATCCTTGCTTCAGTGTCATTTTGACTACGCGAGCGCAGCATGGTACAGTGGTCTGTCGACTAAATTAAAAAAGAAACTTCAGGTGATGCAAAACAACACTAATCGTTACATATTAGGTGTGCCTCCCAGAACGCATGTAGGAAGTGCCGAATTCAAAAAGGTGGGACTGCTACCAGTGCACCTCAGGGTTGAACAGATGAAACTGAACCACATGTTCAACATAGTCAATGGTACAGCTCCAAGCTATCTGAACTCCATATGCAGCATGGACACAATACCAGGGCCAGTGTTCACTCCTGTAAGGTGCCGCGGGTTAATTCTATGGCTCAGAGCAAATCTTTCTACACAGGGATCTCAACGTGGAACAGCCTTCCCCTTAATATAAAACTGTCAGGATCTAGAGGAATGTTTAAAGGTCAGGTTTGCTTATATCTCTGGAGTAAAGTGGCTGTCGGGTCATATTTGGATTATTGTTTGAATGATGACGCTATTTTATGGTATTTGGTCAGGATGTTATTGTCTTGTTTTTAGATATGTAGAATTGGACTTTTGCTTTATGTGTTGTTTTATGTTATTTGTGTATGGCCTTCGGTCATAACATCGGGGACCATGCTGGAAATAAGTGTTGTCACTTTTGCATGTCAATAAAATCAATTAATCAATATAATCAGATGTGTCTTAATAGGTTATATTATCGTATAGCTTACGCTCTGCTCTCTTGGAACTATCCTTTTATCCAATCTAATAATGAATCATTTTTCTCCACATGCACACACCCATCCGCCTGGCCACACCCACATCCGCTCCTCTACATAAGCGGGGTCGTGGCCACACCAACAGCTCCTTCTCTATTTTTTTTTTTTTTTTATAACTTTCTTTTTATTGTTTTTCACAACAAGCAAACAATCACAAACAACAAGACATAACAAAAACACAATCCCGGGCTGCATTATTAGTGTCACTTTACAAAAATATACTTTTCACATTCTGAGTTCTCAATTCTCTTACTTTCCCTATAGGTATGGCGAATATTCTTTACAACTATACATCAATACATCATCCACTGGTTGTCGTCATTACCATATAAAAGTCCCACTTTTCCCAGTACTTCAAACCTTTCTCTTCCTGTAATCTGAGAGTAAAAGTAAGTCTTTCCATTGTGTATATTTCGCCTATAATGGCCAACCATTTTTCTTTTGTTGGAGGTTCTTGTTGATACCAGAGACGCGTGATCGCTTTCTTACTTGCTGCTAAAAATATTTTCATCAAATATCTGTCTCCTCCTACCAATTCCTCAGGTAAGTTACCCAGGTATAAATAGGAGAAGGTCTCCGGTATCTTAAAATTCAATATAACCTGCATGGTGGAGTGAACATCTTGCCAATAACGTTGAATTCCTGGACAATTCCAAAAGATATGAGAGTGGTTTGCCTCCCTCTGGCCGCACTGTCTCCAACATGGTTGCTCTATGCCTACTTGTCGGGATTTGATTTTGGGAGTTATGAAGAATCTAGTCAAGTTTTTCCAGCAGAATTCTCTCCATGTTTTTGAATTAGTCGAGCTACATTGAGTTCTGCACATGTTCTCCCATTCGTCTTCGGTTATTTCAATGTTTGATTCCTTTTCCCAATTTGTCTTAATGTAACTTGTGGAGTCAGTTCTGGCCTGAACAAAGCTATTATACAATTTTGACACAGTTTTACTCATCTTGTCCCTGTATGCCTGAATGAATATCTGAATAACACTGTCTATTGGGGTATTGGGCTCAGACACCTTTACCTCTTTTAGAAAGTACTGGCGTAGTTGTAGGTATCTGAAGAAGTCGTGTTTATCCAAACCGTATGTATCTTTCAAGGTTTGAAAGCTCACAAGTTCTCCATTCTCTACCATTGTGCTGAATGAGGTAATACCTCGGAGAGCCCATTCCTTAAATGTTTGATCATACATTCTTGGTTTAAATCCTAAATCGAAGGCAAACCACCTCAAGATCTTAATCCTTTTTTCTAACTTGAATTGTTTCACAATTTTGAACCATGTCTGTAGGGTGTGTACAATAAATGGGTTTAAGTTTCTATATAGGGTCTTGGCCTGCTGTCTATCACCAATTACTGTCTGGAGTGGTATATCAAGTGATTTCACTTCAATGTCCTTCCACTTCGCTTCGTAGTCCCTTTCACACCAACAGACCAAAGGTCTTATTTGCGCTGCATAGTAATACTCCTTCAGATTTGGGAGGGACATGCCTCCCTTCTCTTTAGGGAGTTGGAGTGTCCGGAACCTAATTCTCGGTTTTTTCCCGCTCCATATGAATCTAGAAATCATCCTGTCCCACTCGTTAAACTGTTTAGCAGGGATTTCCACCGGCAAGGACTGGAAAAGATATAGTAGTCTAGGGACTACGTTCATTTTTACTGAGTCTATTCTGGAGGTGAAATCCAGGGGGGCTAATGACCATCTTTCTATATCTTTTTTAATTTGTGTGTTTAGGGGCTGGTAATTTGCTTCATACAATTTTGTTAAGTCCTTAGTCAGCCTTACTCCCAGATATTTTATGGACTTCATGTTCCAATTTAAATTGTAGTTTTCTTTTATTTCTCTTGGGGGGGTATAGTTATATGTAAGTATCTGTGTTTTTCCTATATTTAGTTTGTATCCCGAATGTTGACCATAGGTTTCAATAAGGTCCATTAGTCTAGGGAGGCTCAGACTGGGTTTTTTTAAGTAAATTAAGACATCATCCGCGTATAATGCTATCTTATGCTCCGTTTCTTTTATATTAATACCTGTTATATTGGGGTCTTCCCTAATTGCTTGGGCTAGCGGTTCAATGAAAATCGCGAACAGGGCGGGGCTACATGGACAACCTTGGCGTGTACCGCGTTCTAGGGCGATCGGATTAGTTAACCGACCGTTTACTTTTATTCTCGCTGTGGGTCTTGTATATAGTGTTTTAAAACACCTAATTGCATCTTCCTTGAATCCTAACCTTTCTAGTACCAAGAATAAATAGTCCCAGCTCACACAATCAAACGCTTTTTCCGCGTCCAGACTTAATAAGGCCGAATAAACGTTGGTTTGTTTAATCTGATTCATAATATGTAGTGTTCGTCTTAAGTTATCCTGGGTTTGGCGACCAGATATAAATCCAGTTTGGTCCATGCTTATTAGGTCTGGCAAAAACTGTTCTAATCTTTTTGTGATAATGGAGGCGTACAGCTTATAATCCAAATTAAGGATCGATATTGGTCTAAACGAACTACATAATTCCTTATCTTTACCCTCCTTGGGAAGTACTGTTATAGTCGCCTCCCTCCAGGAGGGAGGGGGGATGCCCTCTCTAAGAGTGTAGTTAAATGAGGCCACCAGCAATGGCATGATCTCCTGGCGAAAAGCTTTGTACCATTCTGCTGGAAGGCCGTCACTACCTGGCGATTTGTTAGTTTTAAGATTAGATATTGTCCTGTCTAACTCCTCTATAGTGATTTCTGCAGTCATAATTTTGTTCTGCATTTTGCCAATTGAGGGCAGGTCAAGAGATCTCAGGAATGCAATAGTGGCTTCACTATCTATTTGTGCTGGTTGTGTATATAGGTTCTTGTAGTATGATTCAAAGGCCTTCTCTATATCTCCCAAATTACTGGACACTACTCCAGTTAAGGGATCTTTAATCTTATTAATTGTATTTTGTGTCTGTTGCTTTCGCAACCTTCTGGCCAATAATTTAGTAGCCTTTGGGCCTGATTCATAATATGTTTGACGTAAAAATCTAGATTTTTTTCTCAATGTCATCTTTATAGACTTCGTCAATCAATTTTCTTGTTTCCCTAATTTGCTGTAGCAGCTGACTAGTTGGAGTATTTTTATGCTGTTGCTCTATAGATGTCAATTTTTGGGTTAGATCCTGATATTTGCGTTCTTTCGTCTTCTTCAGTGTTGCTGTGATGGCAATCATTTTCCCCCTTAGCACAGCTTTTGCGGCATCCCAAACAATCACTGGATTAACCTCACCATTGTCATTAATCTCTATATGTTTTTAATTCGGTCCTAATACTTTCAACAATTGTTTTGTTGTTCAATATTCCTGTGTTAAGCCTCCATAGTGTGTTCCTTGGCCTACTATCCAAGTGTAAAGTCATATAGACTGCAGAGTGGTCTGATATGTCAGTAGTTCCCAAAGTACAATCCATTATCCTATGTCTATCACCTCTAAACATAAAAAGATAGTCAATTCTTGAATAAACAGAGTGAGGAACAGAATAGTGGGTGTAGTCTCTCTCAGATGGGTGGAGATCTCGCCATACATCAAACATTCCTAAGTCTGTGAGTGAAGCATTCATTATTTTTGTCTGTGGAGTCCTGTTCACCCTATGGCTTGTAGTGTCCAGCTCACGACTAAGAATAGTATTAAAATCTCCCCCACAGATTAGTATCCCCTCAGACTCCGCTGCTATCAGACCAAATATGAATTTATAGAAACCTTTGTTGCTCCCCGGTGGGGCATATACATTCAGCAGCGTAACCAAGTTGCCCTCTAATTTGCATTTTATCATGACATAGCGTCCTTCCTTATCATTAGTTTCTGTCATAAGTTCAAAATTTAATGAGTTAGGAATTAGTATAGAAACACCTCGTTTATGACCCGATCTAAACGAGCTATAGAACGTATTCCTATATCCATATTTCTTGAGTTTCTCGTGCTCCATCTGAGAGAGATGAGTTTCTTGCAAAAAGATAATTTGAGCTTTTTCACGTTTCAATTTGGTTATGACTTTGCTCCGTTTAACTGGGTTAACCAGACCATTTACATTTATAGATACCACCTTAAAGTTTCTACTCATCTGTGCTTTAACAACTTAAACCTGACACTGTCAACCCGGAATTCACACATTACTAAACATGAACAGTTAGACATATACACATAGAGAACAGGTGTAACATTAACAAAAACAATACTTGGCTTCCAAAAACAGACGTTCGCTGGCCATCCCATGGCTTAGGTCCCGTTGGGGGTGGGGGGATAGACTCCACTCAAGTGCAGGCCCCCGCGGAAAAATAAAGGAGCTATAAAAAAAAAAGAGAAAGTGTCTAGTCTACCTACAGCGTGCCTGAGTGACTCTCGTCGGTCTTTCAATAATCAAGTGGAGTCTGTTAAACTATAAAAAAGGGAGACTAATAGTCATCCAGTCATTTGGGTCAAGGGGCTATTCAGCGTTCACGTGAATAACTTACAGCTAGTCCACATTAGATCCAACAAAAACTCGGAACGTCTAGCGTTAAGCGAGTCAAAACAACACAATACAGCCCATAGTCCGCGACATATTCGGGCAGTTCACTCACGTCACGTTGACTTAACTCACCAGTCTTATTATGCTATGTATTTCTCACCCTGAGATTTATTTGCTGGTGGTACATTGAAAGTCCTGCAGTCTGTTCTTTGCTCGTTGGGCTATTCCTCTCCCCCTCTCGCTCGCGTCTCCCGGGTGTCTCTCCTTCCTTCCAGCGCGCTGCCACGGTTGCCCTCGCTGTAGTCGCTCGTCCTGGTCTGTTCTAGCAGCGCGGGGGGCTGGTTCCTCCACAGCGACTCCTCTCTTCTTCAGATCCTGTGCGGCTTCCTCGGCGCTGTCATATGTACGTGTGCCGGAGTCCCAGTGGATTCGGATCTTAGCGAGGGGTGTCTGGAACCGAATCCCGTTTATTTTCAGTGCCCTTTTGATGCCACCATATTCTCTTCTCCTCTGCATCACCGCCGTCGCGTAGTCATGGTCAAACGACAAGCGTTTGCCCTCGATCTCGATCTTCTTCTGCCAGGCTTTACTGATGACCATCTCTTTGGTAGTGAATTGGAGGAAGTTTATTATAATCGACCTAGGTGGTGCATCGGGTCCTGGCTTTTGAGCCAATGCTCTGTGGGCCCGCTGGATCTGCAGGTCGGTATCTGTCGGTAGTGAGAGCTCAGCTCTTAGCAGCTTATCAATAAACTCCGGGAGAGGGCAGTCTTTCTCCGTTCCCTCCGGTACGTTATAGATGCGCATATTTGTTCTTCTGGACCTCCCTTCCATGTCCGTTAGCGCTTCTTGCATGGCTCTCTGCTGTTCCAAAGACATGAGGAGTGTTTCCTTGACTGTCATATTCCATGTTTCTGTTTCTCCGATGCGCGCCTCTGCCTCGTGTATTCTGGTGCTTTGTGCTTTGGCCTGTAGTGCGTTAGCTCTCAGTTCTTGATTAATTTCCTTTTTAAAATCTTTGAGTTCTGTCATCAGTTCTGTCTTTAATTCTTCTTGTGTCGTTTTCAAGTCGTTCTTCAGTTCTGTCTTAAGGTCGCGTATCTCTCTGCTAATGTTGGCAAGTCCCTCTTGAATTGTTTCAGTCGTGTTTTCACCGCCGCCATCTTCACCCATGTTAGTTGATCTTACTTTGTCCATCTCGCCGTTTTCGTCGTCTTTCTGCTGTTTTTTACAATTCCTTCGACTCCTTCGACTCATAGTTTATGTCCTCTCACTTATTTCCGAGTATTTCATTATTGTTTGAGCTTTTCTTTTGAATTTGGAGAGGTTATCGACCGTCGGGAGCTACAACTTCAAGCAGCCATCTCGTGTGCCTCTCCCTACGGAAGCCTCCCTTCCCTATTTTCACCACCGTAAAGTGCCTGTATACACCACTTTAAGCTTAGTGCAGAAATAGTTGTTGGAAAGGAGCTACGTTGACATTGTATCTTTGTTTTTTTCTCTCTCTCAAATTTCCGAAAAAAACTAAGAGATAATGTCTTCACCGTCGGAGGGTCTAGATCTAGACGCTCACAACGTTACCCTCCACCAGCGCTTCACTATCGCAGTGTCCTCCGTGCATCGTGGGGCGTCTCTGGCTCCGCGGTCGTGGCAGCCAGGTGTGCCTGGGCGGCGCCCGGTGGTGAGTTTGCCTCGCAGAGGGGCTGTTGAACCTCCATCTCCTGTGAGATGGCCGGGTTCCAGCCCTGGTTCCCCTGCCAGTGGACAGTCGGCCGACAGGCCGACAGCTCCTCTGGTGGCCGAGGATTTGCGTCGCAGACTCTTCGCCTCGGCTCGCTCTCGTCGTAAGGTGGCGAGCAGCAGGGGTCAACGGCCTGGTTTTAGTGTTGTGCTGGAGCCGGACGAGAGTTCTCTTGCCTCTTCTCCATTTCCGATGGAAACTGAGGATTGCATGGAGGGGGCGGGAGCTCTCTTGTTCGAAGCCCCAGTAGAGACATATCACTCTCCCCCTCGGGGAGTGGCAGGGAGTGCTGCATCTCCTTGGTGTCCCTTGTACTCCAGGGTTGGGTTAGAACCTCCGACCCCGAGACAAGATGACCAGCTATCTGCCGTGTCGGACGTTGGCGCCCGAGGCAGCCTCCCGTACGCGAGGGACGCGAGTGACGTGGAGGGAGGTATACAAGGTGAGTTGCTTGCCTTGTTCCCCGAGCTCATGGCGGCCGCCGCAGCCGCTAATGGCGTGGCGTTGCCGCAGCCACTGCCGGCACCTGTTCCTGATGACATGATAGGTAATCTCTGGCAAGGTCGTCCTGTGAGAGAGACGGCCCATTCTTCCCAGCAATGGAGGCCTACGTGGCACAGGGACAGGTAATGTCACGCATCGTTGGCCTTACCCCCGCCTACGTGCCAGTCACGCGGGTGGTGGGTTTGGTCCAGGGGCTTAAGGACGGGGTGCCTCGGCTTGATAGCCCGATGGCATCCATACTTTGCTCCGAAATGGTGTGGGAGCCATTAAGAAAGCCGGTTCCCCAGGGGAAATCGGCTAGGCAGTTGGCAACGTGGAGTGACCAGGTGTACATCGCCCTCGACTCAGAGCCTGGCTGCGACCTCCAACATCGCGCAGCTGGCGCGCTACATGTCGGGGCTGATGGCGGGCGGGTCGGTATTGGATGACCATCAACGATACCTTCACGCCCAGGCGGCTGGAGCCATCCTGCACCTTTCCCAGCTGCAGGCGATAGCCGCCGGGAAGGAGCGCACCCTGGCCACTCTCATCCAGCGCCACCTTTGGCTGGAGTAGGCGCGGGTGCCGGAACAGAGGAGGATTCCGCTGCTCATGGCCCCCCTCTCCGATGCTGGATTATTCGGGTCGGCCATGCAGCAGATGACGGCAGCCTGCAGGGAGATGGAGGAGGAGCGCTCCGTGCTTCAACCACATTTACCCCGACCCGATGCCACCGGTGATGTCCAGAAGAAGCAACACCGGCAGAGGACCGCGACCGTTGCCTCCGCCACCACCGCCGCCGCTGCTGGGCCTTCAGCGAAGAAGGCCAGGAGTGGAGGGAGTGCCTCGACCGCTGCAGCCAGTCGCCCCACGCCCGGAGGGAACGGTAGGGATCGACGTGACCAGGCTCCCCAGCACCGTCCCTCCGGGCCGGCTCCCTGTGGGGGAAAACAGCGCTCTGCACGCGGCAGGCGCCGCTAGTGACTCCCCTGTTTACCCCCCCCACATATGATTTTTGTTATTAAATAAAAGACTGTTTTTTGTTACAAAACGTGTGTTTATTCACTATATATTGGGGATACGATGTATAACCCTCACATAGCTGTGGGGTTGTGTGTTTGCTTAGGGAGTAGGGCAGTTTTCTTTGAAAATTGTTTTCTGGTTACTATATGTGTGCTTAGCAAGGCCTGTGGCTAGCACTCTGTCAAGAGACTTATCTTCTCTCATCATGAAAAGACGGTGTTCTTCTTGCAGTAGTAAGAGTGAACTTTACCTTTTTTATCTGAGGGGGTTGTGTGTATTCTGTTACGTTTTGGAAACATGGCATCGAGTCCACAACTAGGTTAAGTGTTGGCCTACAGAAGTAATCACATATGTAGCTTGTACCGAGGTCTTTGGACCCTCTCTTTAACGTCTGTTGTTTTTTTCTTTACTTGGTAAAGTATAAAAATGCGGGTGGCGAGTTCGCACATGAGCCTTGTATAAAAACCAGCCAAACCAGCCAAAACGAGTTTATCGTCTGTGGCTGGCGTGCAACTGTTAAGCTATCCTAGACTAGAGGATATACGCTTTTTCATGTAGCTTGCTAGACAACTGGTATCATGCGCTGCTTGTCAGTTCCCTGGTCCCACGCCATATTTGGACAGGTGGGTCACAGGATTTCCCCGGCCATAGAATACATCACTGGGCGCGTTTCTATTGGTCATGAGACTTCCGTGAGTTCTTTCAGGCTCCATATTGTGGACCACTGTCATTGTCAAGATTGGGTGATGCGGTGCGTTGGAAACTGTTCGTTTTCTGCTCTGCTCTCTATTTGAATATGTGTTGAGCTTTTGGTCACGTGGCTCAATGTTTACATATATCTTTTCAATTGTTACTCACATGGAAGGTCTCTCTGGGGGTTCCCTGTCTTCCCTCTTATATACAGAGTGATGTTGACAGGGTTTTTTCCCTCGGACGCGTCATAATGGACCCATATCTGTGGCCGGCTTCCTGCCGCTCGTCCCAGACGGCATGGAGGGAACGTTGTCTGGTTTCTTATTAGAATTACCATTGATGTGTTTTTTGGGTCTCGACGTGTACATAGCGCTGGCCCTGGGTGCTTTCGGTGTGGAATCATGTCATGGGCTGGCACGCCTTGGTTGCTCATTCATAGAAACAGCGTTTTTTATACGAGCGACTGGGAAGGAGATTTTATCTCTTCCGAGCGCCAGTGTACTAGGTTAGTCTCGACGACTCACGTTCATATCCGGGGGGAGATGACGGAGTAGATCAAAGCATTGGCGGAGGGGTCTCACGCCCATGGGGTGGGCCACCGGGTACGGTGCATTCACGTTCTGACCGTCTTGGTGGCACTCTCTGTGATGTTTTGGATCGACACGCGTACCTACCCCCATCTTAGGACTGGGGATGGCGGCGTGACTAGGACACAGGACTGGTTCTGGTCGTGCCGGACCAGGTCAGTTAACCCGTTGTGCGCCGGGGTGCAGATCTGCTGTTCTGGTACCCTGAAGGACTTTGTGCTTTTCCGGGGGGAAAATGCCGGGTCGGCCCGGGCGTCGCAGGGATTGATGTTATGGATGTGTGTGTCATAGGTATGTCACTACGAGTTGTCCTTCACAGTGTGTGCTTGGTCCATATTGTGTTGTAGCTTGCGCTGTGCTAAGGGGACTGGTCCTTCTCCATCCGTTTTCGTCCCTCCCTTCCCCTGCTGGGCAGGGCTGGTAAGGGGCTGTCGAGGAGGTTTTTCTATTGAACCCCTCTTGCATCCCTGTGTCTTTTTCCCCCTCCATTTTCCTCCGATTTTTCTCCCATCCCAATGTTAGTCGTATGCCAATTCCCAGTCCCTTCCTGGTCGCTGCGCTTTACCCCCCACAGTCAGATCATTTGGGAGAGTGGAGGCTACCACGTGCTTCCTCCGACACACGTCCAGCCAATCACCGCTTCTTTTCACCTGGCAGCGCGGATTCTCATTGAGAGGGCGTAGCGTGTGGGAGGACCACACTATCCCCCTCACGTCCAATCCGCGCTTAGCAGGCGCCCCGACCGAACTGTAGGAGTCGCTGTTTACAACGACCCGGACCCACCCCGCCAGCTTCTCCCACCCTCTGATACAGCCAATTGTATCAGTGCAGACGGCCAGCCAAGCTGGTGACAACCCCGGAGCTGTGAGCTGGATTCGAACAGGCGAACCAAGCTCACAGCTCCGGGGCTGGTGACGAACGCAATCTCCGCTCGACCACCTAACCGCCCTAACGTGCAGTTATGTTTCTGAGTTTTTTCTTGGTGGGTTAAGGGAACAACCGTCTCCTGTTAAACTAAACATAGGGGGGTGGTTGATTCCCCGGTGTGTTGGTAGCAGATTCGACTCTCGGGTTGAGGCCGGGCTTGACCCCGTCTGCCCGCGAGTGTGCCCCTGCACCTTTCATGACGTCTGCCAATCGTGTCAGCCTTCTCTTGGACCTCGACCTCTCTGAGGAGTCGGGTTTGTGGAGGTTGCGACATGGTGCACAGCATACCGAACGCCCCTTCCGCCGGGGTGCTGTTTCACAGTAGACCCCTTAGGCGCCTGTCTAGTCCGCAGTGCTCCGGGCACAGGTCGAGTTATGCTCTTGGGGCCTGTTGCCTGGATTGAGGGATCAACCTCTTTGGGGGTTGTCTCCCCGGTGCGCCGACTGGCCCCACAGTATTGTGGGGGTGTAGCCTCTGTGGAGTGCTTCAGTGCTTCCTGCTCTTGGATTGGGCCCTGTCCGATACGCTGGCGATGTAGGGGGTGGTGTCACCAGTGACCGTCTGGTGGGGTCTCGATGCCCTTTTTTCGGGGGGTCCTGGCCCTCAGGCTGTTCCTGGGGCTGGGTCCTCCTCCGCGCTCCGCTGCTACGGCCTTGCCACAGGGTTGGTTTCTTGACCTTTGACCCCGTGATGTTGGGGGCTGTGACGGGGGTGTTTTGCTTCCCGTCCGTTCCCTGGTGGCATGTGGGATGCGCGCCTGAGTGGTCGCGGGTCCTTCTGTGTGAAGATAAGTCCCACGATCTGCTCACCCTGTGCGTTTGAGGTGCTAAACCCTCTTCGCACAGTCTGATCCGATTCCCTCCCGTCCCCCTCTAGGGGGGTCCGGGGGCTCGGGTCCTCCCCGGTTCTGATGGTTGTGGGGGGCCTCAGCGGGTACATCTGTCGAGCTTCCGCTCTGCTCAGCTCCTGTGTTCCAAGAGAGCAGAGCGTAAGCTATACGATAATATAACATATGGTTATTCTATAACCATAGTTATATGAGTATAGCGAGCGCTGTGCTCTGACTCACTGAGGACCCCGTGGTCTTCGCCTTCGGTGGTGAAAGACTTGGGAAGGAGCTGTTGGTGTGGCCACGACCCCGCTTATGTAGAGGAGCGGATGTGGGTGTGGCCAGGCAGATGGGTGTGTGCATGTGGAGAAAAATGATTCATTATTAGATTGGATAAAGGGATAGTTCCAAGAGAGCAGAGCGCTCGCTATACTCATATAACTATGGTTATAGAATAACCGTATGTTCTAGGTTCTAGGAAATGGTTGCAAACCGTACATTGTATCAAACATGAGTTTCATATGCCTTGTGCTACCTATGAATATTAATTACAAATGAATAACGTTTGATATGATGCACATGAAGACACATCTGATTATACAGTTTTGGTACAGTATCATCATGGTTTTTGAAAGCTTTGGTTTTGAAGTTTCTCAATAATAAAGTGATCAGTTTGATTGTAGTCTGTACCAGTCAACATCATGCCAGACAGTGCTTAAATAGGGCCTGGGTCCCCCCCAAAAAGTGAACCCATCCTTTAATTTTTTATACTTTAATATACTTCATCAATGCAAGTTAATTCCCCCACAAACTGGATTTTACGCTTGTCAGCCCTAGAGACCCTAGAATTCTCTACAGGTCAGGTAATCCATCATATATGACTACATGCCCTACAGTAGTTGTAACAAGCATCGACTGGCTCAGTAATGTAGTTATCTATCATGTTGAGTCACGCCATCCGACCCCACCCCACCGCACCACGAGGGGCTCTGGGGGCCTCATGTTGCCAAGTCATCATTGCTGTCTTCTACTGAGCAGATTGATGGTGCTCAATCTGGGCAAATTACCCACCAGCAACTCTGAGTCCTCTCTGATTCCTGATTCCGGGGCGTTGAACATATCACTGTTGTTGTTGGACCAAAACTGTGTAACAATTTTTTTTTATTTCTTTTATATATTCTTTTTCTTCATTCTTCATTTTCAACCTGAATTTAAGTTTGATGGTCTTTTTATGTGTCAAGTAAATGTCCAAACTGATAGGACCCTTGAAACCTATTCATCATTTAAAATATTGAATGGGTGTTAATCGGAAAATTAGGGTGTTTTTTGTGTTACTGCTTAACAAAACATGCACAGAGAGCCAACTACCAGGCTGGTGTTTTGGAGACACAAGGGCTTGATCTGACAGCGATAATCGCAAACGTGGTCTTAGAAAAATTACTGTGTCGTGGTACAAAATTAGATGCATGAAATATGTGACCAAATGTGTGTGCAATGCCTGTAAATGTGCACACACCATAGAGGATGAAACGAGCAAAGGGTTATTATTAAAATCCATATAAAGTGGAAGTGAATCTAAATCTCTAAAACATATCACTTGAATTTAATTACAGTGCAACAATATCTCTGGGGCTGTTCAGGTAGGTATTGTAAAGTGTGATGAATGTCTGCCCTTTTGAAATTAAACCAAACCAATGCAAAGCTTTACTAATTTGTCAAATTATGTTGGTTAAAAAAGAAAGAAACAAAGAATGCAGCCCTTTTTCCTGTCCGTTTTCAGAACTTTGCATGGTTTACCAGTGTGACCCTCTTGAAGACTTCTTTCCTTGTAGTGATATTAATTGAATGTGGAATATGTATAGTTTCTTAGTCATAACTCATTATACATTATAGTGTAAAAATTACTGTATTCCTGCGTGCGTACGCATGTGTGTTTATGCCTGTGTGCTTGCATGTGTGTGTGTGTGTATGTGTGTGTGCCCACGTGTATGATTTTGTTCTGTTTGGTGTGTTTCAGTACATTAATTAGAAAACTGATATATATTTTTGTATCCACTTTTTCTCCCCATTTTTCTATTTTACTCCCATCCCAATTTCATATTTCCAATTCTTCCCTCCCCTGTCTTGAACGTTGCTAGACTATGCCTCCCACTGGTCGGCTGTAGTGAGGATAGAAGCCAGTAGGTTATGAATATAACCGTGTTCTATGAGTATAGTGACGATCAGCGTCTACTGCACATATTCTCACTCCAGTGCTGTACACTGAATAAAAACTCACAAAATGTACCTTTACATACCAACATCCGTCTGGCCACACCCCCCGCTACCTATATAAGCAGGGGTGTGGCCACACACTCATCTCCTTCTCAATCTTTCACCACAAGGCAAGATCAAGGGCCGCAGTGGCGTCTAGACGCTGAGCGTCACTATACTCATAGAACACGGTTATATTCATAACCTACTGTTCTATGTCGTATAAGCTTCCGCTCAGCGTCTACTGCACAACGGGAGCTGATGCTCGACAAATGTACCCCACTGAGGCCCCCCACAACCATCAGAACCGGGGAGGACCGAGCCCCCCGACCCTCCCTAATGGAGGGATACCCTCCCTATTGGAGGACGGGAGGGAGACGGATCCGACCGTGCGAAGGGGAACTCGAGCAACTCAACGCACAGGGTGAGCAGGGTGACCCCACGACTACGCACACGCACAACCCGCATGCCACCAGGGAACGAACGGAAGGAACAAACCTTGTTACCGCCCCCAAAATCACGGGGTCAAGAGCAAAGCTCAACCCCGTGGCAAGGCCGTAGCAGCGGAGAGCGAAGGAAGACCCAGACCCAGAAGGGACTGGATCCCCCCGGAAAAAGGGGGCCCGAAGAGGCCAATGACGCCACAGCATCAAGACCTCACCAGGCGGTCACTAGTGACACCGCCCCCCACATCGCCAGCGTATTCGGACAGGGCCCATCCAAGAGCAGGCCCTTCTCCCCACTAGCACGCCGCCTGGCTCACTGACCCTGGCATACTCAGGCAGTCAGCATGGCTGTAACTCGAAGCACTCAAGAGGCTACACTACAGCGGGAGCAGGCAGCGCACCGGGGAGACGACCTCCAGAAGAGGCCGATCCCTCAATCCAGGCAGCAGGCACTTGACCCGAGCCTGGAGCACTGCGGACGAGACAGGCGCCAAAGGGGTCAACTGAAAACAGCACCCCGGCGGAAGGGGCGTATGCTGGCATTGTTGAGCACCATGTCAAAGCCTCCACCAAAAAATCCCAGACGCTCTAGAGGGGCCGAGGCAGAGAAGGCTGACACGATTGGCAGACGTCATGAACGTGCAGGGGCACACTCAACTGGGTAACCCGGGAGTTGACTCCGCTCCAACACACCAGGGAATCAACCACCCTCTTGGTTCAACATGCAGTGGTTGTTCCTATAACCCCTCAGGAAAAAACTCAAACACACCTGCGGGTATACACTGGCTATACCGCAGTACAAGTGTTTTCAAAAAGGGGTTATCCCAGGCCTACGGGTCGACGAAAACAACTTCGGACCGGGCCCGGCGGACCGGGACGTACACAGGGATGCCAGAGGAGTACTATAAAAACCACCTCAACAGCCCCCTCTCAGCCATGCGTAAGCGGTAGAAGAGAGGGGCGAAAAGAATGGAGAACGAACATCTCCATAATATCAAACCCTGTGACACCCGGGCCGACCCGGCATTTTTCCCCCTGAAAAAAGCACAAGTCCCTCAGGGTACCAGAACAGCAGATCTGCGTCCCCGGCGGACAACGGGTTAACTGACCTGGACCAGCGTGACCAGAACCAGTCCCGTGCCCTAATCACGCCGACATCCCCAACTCTAGGAGGGGGGGTAGGTACGCGTGTCGATCTAAAACATTATAGAGGGCGCCACCCAGACGGTCCCGTTCGTACCGCGCTCAGTGGCCCACCCCAAGGGCGTGAGACCCCTCTACCTATGCTTTGATCTATTCCGTTAACATCCCCCAGATATGAACGAGAATTCATTGAGACAACCTAGTAAACTGGCGCTCGGAAGAGAAACTCCATCCCAGTTGCCCCATAAAAACGGCGTTTTAATGATGAGCAATCAAGGCGCACAAGCCTCATGCGTGATTCCTATCAGAAACACCCAGGGCCAGCACTATGTACACGTCGAGACCCAAAACACATCAATGGATAGTCTAACAAGACACCAGATACCGTTCCTCCAAGCCGCCTGGGGGAACGACAAGAAGCCGCTTTTTTAATTTTACATTTTTTCAGAAAAAAGAATACGGACATGGGTCCCATGCGACGCGTCTGAGGGAAAACACCACCCCGTCGACCACACTTCATAAGAGGGGACGGTGAGCGACGTACCCCTATGACGGGGGGAAACCCATGACTCAACAGACCTGTAAGGCGAGGAGTCAGGGAAACCCTAAACAATACCCCGTCCACCTACTCCAAAAAGGAGAGGACGGGGAACCCCCAGAGAGACTTCCCACGTGAGCTGTATAGATTGAAAAGACATATTGCAGCATTGAGCTATGTAACAATTGGGTTAGGACTCTCCGAGGAGGAGCTCTGAACTCCCAGAGGAGAAGACTCCAAACACCAGAGGAGGAGCCTCTGACCCAATACACACACTACCAGTAGGGAGCAGCGCAGAAGAACCACGTCACTACTGCGGTGCATCACCCACCAAGCTCAATAATCGAATTGAATTGAATCGAATACACATACAACAGAGCAGAACTCCTTTTCGAAGTTCTACTCACCTTGACAATCTGAGGAGAGGCTCTGAAACTCTGAGGAGGCTCCCTCACTGGGAGGGAGGGTCCGAACTCACAGAAGGCTCTTCTCCCTGAAGAAGAGCTCTGTGAGGAGGAGGCTCTGAAAACTCCCTGAAACAGAACCATAACATGGAACCTGAACAACTCACCGAAGCCTTACCAATAGAAACGCGCCCAGTGACGTACTCTATGGCGGGGGAATTTCCGCGGTGCACACGCCCAATCGTTCAGGGCGTGGGACCAGGAAACTCCCTCCCCCCCCCCATGCTACATGAAGCATTTAACAGCTTCACATAGCTCATGTGCGAACCTGCTATGTGATTTTTGCTAAGGAAAAACACAGAACAGAGAGGCCCATTTAAGAGCCCCGGTACCAGACTTACACATGTGCTTCTGTGGGCCAAAACCTAAACCAGTTGTGGATCTCAACGACACACACAACCCTTCATCACAACAAAAAAGGTTAAAAGTACACTCTTACTACAGAGGAACGCAGTTTTTCATAACAAGAGAGACATAAGTCCTCGATTATGTAATGGCCACAGGCCTTGCTAAGCACATATGACAGTGACCAAACAACCTTTTCCCTAGGAAAAAAATAGTTTTCTCAAGCAGAAGCACAACCCCAGTAGTTTAAGCTGAGGGCTACATCGTATCCCCACAAACATAGTGACACAATATATTGTAAACAAAACATGTTTGAGAGGAGGGGGGGAAGCCCCAGGGAAAAACCGGGGGGGGGGGTCACCTAGGGCTGGGCGATAAAACGATAACGATAACTATCGCGATAAATTATTTCGTCGAAATAAACATGAAACGTGGTCGCAAAGTATCGATTTTCCAAGCTTGGATATGAGCACACGCACTAACAACCAATCAGTGAAGGAGATGGCCGACAGCGAAGGAGACCTGCGCTGCACCTCTGGGTAGAGAGGTAGGACTCCAGTAGTAAACAAGGCTGGCTAGGATAATTAGCTTGCACGCCGCTATTTTATAGTTTACGTGCCGAGTGGGTGTGTGGCGTGAATTCTGAGGCCACGGTTAGAGTAGTGTGGGGTATGCGGTGGACGTCGTTGCAATGTATTGGGGTGGAACAGAGTATTTTAGGGTGATATTTAGTACATTGGAAACAAGGCTGGCTAGGATAATTAGCTTGCACGCCGCTATTTTATAGTTTACGTGCCGAGTGGGTGTGTGGCGTGAATTCTGAGGCCACGGTTAGAGTAGTGTGGGGTATGCGGTGGACGTCGTTGCAATGTATTGGGGCTGAACGGAGTATTTTAGGGTGATAGTTAGTACATTGTCATGGGATACACCGCTTGCTCTGGCTAACTGCTAACGTGCGCGGACTGATGACGACATCAACTCGAGACATTCGCAGCAGCAAAACAAGTCTATTAATAGCCCGCCCATCGGCGCCGGGCATAAGAAGTTAATTAAACTTGACAGAAATTATATCGACGATAATTATCGATATCGAGTTATATGAAAATAATTCTATAATTTTATCGCGATAACGTTTTTGGCCATATCGCCCAGCCCTAGGGTCTCCCCTCCCTACCTTACCCTTGATACGACCAGGTTGAACAGGTACCCCTGTTAATATGTGAACACGCTGTTCATTGTCATCACAGGCTGAGAGAAGAATTTATTCCTCAATCACATGTCACTAAGCATAGCTTCACAGGTTAATTAACCCACTTAGTTGTAAGTTCAACCACGTTACTAACGTTACATGAACACACATGTTCTCATCACAACTAACCAGTTCATTTTTACACACGTAAAAAACAAAGCCGATTTTCTAGGTAGAGAGAAGCTATACCAGTGACAAGACAATTCACACACAACACGCGTTGTATCCTCAATGTATTGCAGCAACACACGTTTTGGAAAACATTGTTATTACAAAACATTTAGAAGGGAAGGAAAGAAGAAGTGTTAAGTCCGGCAGGACTCCTTACCTCCACCCTGAGCGCAGGCCAAGAGAACTGTGAACACTGGTTAACGGGGACAGCCAAAGTCGAACCCGGCTTCTCCTGCATTGGTGACGAGGGCAAATGTCCGCTGCGCCACCCAGCCGCCGTTCTCCATGTTGACGAAGTCCTCGCTGGCAGGGCACCCGGTGTAGGGTCGACTAACATCCTCTGTCAAAGATGACGTCGTAGTCAGAGTGTTAAGGCTTGTTATACTCACAGTAACGTTCAACAGTGTAGCATTAAGCTAACAGCCGCTCCCGACTGATAGCAACAAGCTAACGTTTCCTAGCCTAGTAAACACAACGGGCTAACAGCTGACTGGCTAACAGCAGCTATCACCTGAACTGTACACAACGACATAACAAGCCACACTTCAGACAGGCCGCCGCCTGAATCCCTCCTCATCCTAAGAGAGAAGAGAAAAAGAAATGTCAACACAGTTTTCAACTGTGATTTAACAGACATACGGCGGAGTCTGCACAATTCCCATACGGGCTGCAGCCGACTTGAGCATGGAACTACCGATAAAGAAGATCCAGACCTACATGTCCTCGTGCTTAGGGTGTAATCTCTCATTCTTTTGAAAGAAGGGGCCTTCACGGGACAGAGAAGCATCTGCTCGTCCAGAGGACCGGGTTTAAACCAGATCTCGGTCGCGGCCCACTAGTTTGACCATTATGGGCGTCAGACCAGGACCCTCCGTCCGTCGCCTAAGAGGCCGAACAGAGGACCCCAATCTGGGGCCGGCCTTCGTAAAATTGTCAGCTAACCCCCATAGCATTATCAGACAACTGGCGCCCGCAGCTCAACACATTACTCACCCAGCCCAGAAAGCAATCAGTTTCTCACAACAGCCGGTGCCTCCTGTTGTCCAGCTGTAGAACCGGAGGTTCAATACCTAACCAGCCGCAGCAAGGAGGACTGTAGGTGGGGAGTAGATCAGCGACGCGAGCCCCTAATACGAAAAAGCCGGTGGAGGTCAGAATGATCATCATCTTCCAGACACCCCAGTGACGAAGACATTATCGCCGTATTTTCTCGAAAATAGTGAGAGAGAAAATAAAGATATAACGTCAACGTATCTCCTTGTTCTTCTGTTTTCCTTTCTTCAGCAAAATACTTTCTTTCCCACGTCAAGTGATTGGTATACAGGCACTCTCTTGTGGTGAAATTTGAGAAGGAGATGAGTGTGTGGCCACACCCCTGCTTATATAGGTAGCGGGGGTGTGGCCAGACGGATGTTGGTATGTAAAGGTACATTTTGTGAGTTTTTATTCAGTGTACAGCACTGGAGTGAGAATATGTGCAGTAGACGCTGAGCGGAAGCTTATACGACATAGAACTTGCATCACGTGTCCCCTCCGGTACACGAGGAGGCAGCCTGTCTCATCTTTTCACCGCAGCAGCTCGAACTCTCAGTGGCGAGTGGTGGGAGGTTCACTTCCTGTTTCCACCGCACCGGCGTCACCCAACCGACCTGTAGGAGTCGCTGTCCACAACGTCCAATCCCCACCCACCGGCTTTCCCACCCTCTAACACTGCCAATTGTGTTAGTATGACGGCCGGCCAAGCCGGTAGCAACGCCGAGAGCTGGGCTCGATACCAGCATCTCCTGCGTTAGTGGCGAGTGCCACTCGGCTGCCCAAAACTGAATGTTTTTTGAAATTTTAGAAGCCTATTCTATGAATCAGTTTCAAAGAATCCTTTCACAACATCCAAAAGGTTCACACCAACATTTTGGATCTTGGTGACATCCTCCTTTTAGCAATTGCCAGACATACAGTATGAGAGTAATTTACAATGGTGATAAAACTCTACCGGGGTTTTAAACACAAGCAGTGATGTGATTTGTGTCTGGCATTGCAAGACTACAGTGGGAATTAGAAAAAGAAAAACGTTTTTCACAAAAGGCATTACATTTATTCCCATAAGCTGTAGTAATATGATGAGTCAGTAATAGAACAAACTGAAAGTACTTGCATGTGATTTTGAAATGAATTGTTTCAATCTCCCATTTAGGCCGTCAGCCAGTAGGGTTGGTCGTTACCATCTTGGGGGACTAACTTTCATAGTGATTTTTGGGAAGGTATACACCCCTACTGCTAGAAAATATGTGATAGCAATGCAGTTGCCTCCAAATGTGTGCTATCACATCTTTCATAACACTAGCAAGCATATTTTTCAGGCCTCCTGTCCGAAATTACATGCCCCAAATGAATCATGATAGTTCCTGAACCATAAGGCCTATATTCATGTTTCTGGTCTCCTTTGATAGGTAACAAGCTAGGGCATATTAATGCAAGAAAACGGTACATGTCTGGCAGCAACGGTTTCCAAATACTTACTGTCAAATTACAGTAAAATCAAATACATTTACAGATTACAACCTTTATTTAATGGTTAATATTTTGATAAAAAGTAATTTACTGTTTTTATATGGTATTTACACTTAAAGTAGAAAAACAAAGGTAATCTGTAAAATAATACAGTGAATTTCCTTTTTTTTTTTTTTTACAGTGTAGGTAACTTTTTACAGTGTAGCTTGTTACCTATCAAAGAAGACCAGAAACATGCATATAGGCCTTATGGTTCAGGAGCTATCATGATTCATTTGGGGCATGTAATTTCGGACAGGAGGCCTGAAAAATATGCTTGGTAGTGTTATAAAAGATGTGATAGCACACATTTGGAGGAAACTGCTGCATTGCTATCACATCTTTTCTAGCAGTAGGGGTGTATACCTTCCCAAAAATCACTATGAAAGTTAGTCCCCCAAGATGGTAGCCGTGGCCCAAATTTGGGGCCCTGGCTCACGGCCTAATTTGACTTGTACAAGCTCTGGAAATAAATCAATGTTAAAATTAGATTACTATACATTTTTCAAAAACAAAACCATTGATGTGGAAAAAAACTTTAGTTTTCTCAAGAGTGTGTTTGCTTAGCAATAAATAGGATATGCTTCTAAAAGATAACCAATTTAAAGTATTGAATATAATCATACTAATCTCAATACATATTTTTGTATGTCTTTTATTTAATAATGATATTTTATATACTGCATTTACAAGACTTCATTTGTGTGCTTTCAGTGTGCACCAAAAACAATCTTTGTGGAAATTAATAAATTATATACTAATTTATATAACAACAAACTTAAAGGGAAGACATCATAATTTGTGTCTTTTTGTCTTTTGTGTTTTCAACAGGAAGACCATGCACTCAGGTACAAGTGCTAACCCCTGAACGATCAGCTCGACTCATCAAGGAGATCCTCTCAACAGTCTGGCCAACCAGAGACTTCACAGTGCAATGGGACCCAGGAAACAGAGAGATGAAGCATCCCACATTCTCATGGCTGAAGATGGTTTGGAAGCATCTGTATATTAACTTTGCTGACGACCTGAGTACCTTTGAAGACATGCCTTTGATCCCAAATGTGCCGCTTGAGGAGGAAGGTGAGGACAAGGTCGAGCTCCTACGTCTCAGAACCCCATCGCCCATTATTCTCATAGACGAGGAAGAGGCCCCGGTTTCTGAATGCCTCCTTGAAATCATGAAGAAGCTCGGAGCAGTAGTGGTGAAGAAGTTAGATTCGTGTTTGCAGCACCCTCTTCTGAAGAATTACATCCATCCATGCTCTCCCAGTATGCTACTCCAAATTATGGATAGATCGTCAACGCAGCGAGTAGCCAGCCAAGTCTCATCTCTCTCAGTCAAACAGAAGATTGCACTCAGAGACTTTCTGGCAGGGTTGTCTGACATCACAGAGAAAGAGAATCGCATCCTCCTGGAGCTAACCATCTTTGAGAAAGTAGGGCCCTGTTCAGAGAAAGGAACCCCAACATTTACCTCACTGAGAGGAGCCAGAGCATTACATCACACAGCCAAATATCCACCAGATGTCAAGTTGTCCTTCAACGTGGTGGGCTGCAGTGACGAGGCGTCGATCCGTCTCATCAAGTTGCTGAATGTAGAACAGGTGAAGACAGGAGAATGCTTAAAGCTGGTTGTTAATGATGTTGAGAAGGGTTTCTACACAAAAGATGAAGTGACTAAAATAATGCTCTGGGCCCTAAAACACCTGTCCTTTCTGAAGAATGAAAACGTGTCTGTGATTGGATGGCTTTCCACTCTGAAGTTCATTCACGCTACTCCAGGAAAGCCTGTCACAGCCACACACCTCTTTGACCCTGAACTGGAGATTCTACAGGATCTGTTCTACATGGAGGAGAAAACCCGGTTTCCAACAAGTACATTTACATCATCCCCCGATATTCTCCATTCACTCAGACAACTGGGACTGAAGAATGAGGTACAACTCACTGAAAAAGATGTTCTTCAAGTGGCAAAGAAGATAGAAGAGTTACAAGGCGGGAAAGACCCTGATTGGGACTCAGTGGTGAAAAAGGCCAAAACACTTTTGCAAATACTTAACAGACAAACCAAGCTGGTAAAGTCAACCGATGCCCAGGCATCACTGCTAAAGCTGAAATGGGTACCAGTCTGCAAAGACAGACCTTTAAACTATCCAAAGTCCCTGGCTTGGATGGGAGACACCCTGAACATCTGCTCGCTCTCTGACATGTGTGACATATCTCATGCTGTGCTTGTGGGATCCTCTGTACCACTTGTTGAGCGCACGTCTGCAGGTATGAAGAAGGCCTTGAAGCTATCCATAGAACCGCAGGTGGATCAAGTGTTACAGCACCTGAAAGCAGTAAACGACTGGCATAGATCTCAAGCTTTCACCACTGAGGACTGGTATCAGTTCCAGCAGATCCTTTTTGAGATTTACGGCTTCATGCAAGCCCACCTTGAAGACGCGAGGGAAGCAATGAAGTCACTCCCTTTTGATTGGGTGTGGACTGGGAAGACGTTCTCGTCACCAGGACAAACTGTCCTAAAGCCCATCCCTGACCTAGATTTGCAGCCCTACCTCTACTCCTTACCAAAAACCATTAGAAAGTTTCACAAACTTTTCAAGTTCTGTGGCTCAGTGGAAGAGGTCATCCCAAGCCATGTGTTTGAGGTCATCAACAAAATCCGGTTAAGGTGTGCGGAAGAGATGACCAAAGAGGAAAGCAAACATGATCTCCTCCTTTTGATAAACATCCTGAGGTGGTTGTACAGCAGTCAGATCTCTGTGGACATTGACATGCATGTGCCCATCCTTTGTTACAAGGACCCAAGCAAGCTGGCCATGATGCCCATTCACGAATGCACTTATTGTGACATTAAAGTGGATGATTTGAATGACTTACTCGAAGATGCATCAGAGCCCATAATTTTAGTCCATGATGACATCCCCATGAAAACTGCAGAGTGGCTGAAAGTACCATGTCTCAGCACAAGACTGATAAACCCAGAGAACCTCGGCTTTGAGCAGTCAGGCCAACGGGAACCTCTAACGGTGAGAATAAAGAACATTCTTGAGGAATATCCATCCGTGGCCGACATCTTCAAAGAGCTCCTTCAGAATGCAGACGACGCGAACGCAACAGAGTGCAGCTTCCTGATCGACATGCGAAAGAACGCTGACATTCGAGAGAACCTGCTCGACCCCGGCATGGTGGTTTGTCACGGCCCCTCCTTGTGGTCTTTCAACAACTCTGTGTTCTCAGATACCGATTTCCTGAACATCACAAGGTTAGGTGGATCAATGAAGAGATGCGAAGCGGACAAAGTGGGCAAGTTCGGCTTGGGTTTCAACTCCGTCTATCACATCACTGACATCCCCATCATAATGAGCCGAGAGTTCATGATCATGTTTGATCCAAACATCAATCATATCAGCAAGCACATCAGAGACCGGTCCAACCCGGGGATCAAGATCAACTGGAGCAAACAGCAGAAACGGCTGAGGAAATTCCCCAACCAGTTCAAACCTTTCATCAATGTCTTCAACTGCCAACTTCCTCTGGCTCAGGAATCCCCATACAAATACAGTGGCACGCTGTTCAGACTTCCATTCAGAACAGAACAGGAGGCTGCGGTGAGTGACATCAGCAGTATGTACTACAACACCACTGATATCTACTCTCTCGTCGACGAGTTCAGCATATGTGGCCACCGGCTCATTTTGTTCACTCAGCATGTCGGATCCATGGTGCTGAAATATCTGAAATATGAAGAGCCGAACCCTGCTTCAGCCCAAGATGTTGTCACCATAAACAAAAGTGTGTGGTCATCCAAAGCTGCTTACGGCCCTCTGAGCATCCTGAAATCAGCTGCTAAGGTCATGAAGAAGGTGGCGAGCACTAACAGGGTACCAGCTGACGTCCCCAAGTCCGGCTGCATCATACGCATTATGGTGGAAGAGTTTCACAATGTGTTCAAACGTATTGTGGATCTGCAGTCCCCCCTCTTCAGAGGGTCAGAGGAAGATCCCAACCAATACTTTGAGATGGCTGCCAAAGGCATTCAAAACAGGAGACACACAGATGAAATGCCCCAAAAGGCAATCGAGGTCACCAACTGGCTCATCTGTTCATGTATGGATGTGACTGAGGCACTAAAGTTTTCCCTGGGGGAGAGTGGAAAAAGACTAGGATTGGTACCTTGCGGAGGTGTGGCTGTCCACCTTTCAGAGGAAGAGAATCGGAAATGGACAGTGAAGATAAACACCAACCCGATAGGAGAGGTGTTCTGTTATCTACCCCTCAGGATCAAAACGGGCCTTCCTGTCCACATCAACGGCTGCTTCGCTGTGACTTCAAACCGCAAAGAGATCTGGAAGACGGACACTAAAGGACACTGGAATTCAGTGTTTATGAGGCATGTCGTTGTGCAGGCATACATGGCTGCTCTCAGTATGCTGCGTTCAATGTCAGAAAGTGGAGAGCTGCTTGACTACAACTACTACGCAGCGTGGCCTGACCCAAGTCAGGTGCATGATGACTTTACACTGGTCAGCCAGGGACTCTACCAAGAAATCGCCAAAGGAGGTGACAGTGACCAGGCAAGGGTTTTCTCAGATGGCAAGACCTGGGTGTCTATCAAGTACGTCAGATTCCTTGATGACACCTTGCTTTGCAAACCAGACATTGGGTCTGCCGCATTCAAGATATTCTTGAAATACCTAAGGAAGAGTGGCTCACAAGACCTCTGTGCCGTTGAGCTGCCCGATTGGGTCAAAGAAGGCTTTGACGATGCTGGATGCAAAGGGACGCTGCTGGAAAACACACTGACGGAGCAGCAGTTTTTTTCCGACGTCTTCTTCCCTCATATCCAAGACATTGACAAAGAGCTTCGAGACCCCTTGATGCATTACGTGTTGAATGAAAAATTGGATGAATTTGCCTCCATTCTCAGAGTGACTCCTTGCATCCCATGCTCTGGCCCCAACGTGCAGCTGGTCTTGCCCTCCAGGCTCATTCACCCAGAGGGAAGAGTTGCCAAACTGTACAATTCTGATGATGGTAGATTTCCTGAAGGAACCTCAAAGGACTACCTAAATCCTGTGTGTCTGGTCAAACTAGAACAACTGGGCATGGTCAAGGATGATCTCTTATGGGAAGACCTGATTGAACGTGCAGAATCTGTGATCGATCTGAATGAAGATGACCATACAGCCGCATGCTTCCGCAGCAGTATACTGCTCAGTCTCGTCGATGAGAAACTGAAGATGACAGACTCAGGAGCAAGTGAGCTCTTGGAGAAGCTCCAGGATATCAAGTTCCTTCCATTCCTGACAAAACCTGCAGGGTTTTCATTACCATGGCATGGGAATAATTTCCCACCCACAGTTATATTCTCTGCCAGAGAGCTCTTTACAACTGAACATCAGGACACAGTGTGTCTAATGAAGCCAATCCTGAATGAGAACTCCCCATCTTTCAAAGGTTGTGGCCCAATCTCATTGGCTGTGAAGGACTCTCTCGGACTGATAAAAAAGCCCACAGTTGGACTAGTCATCAATCAACTCAAGCAACTATCTAAGTCATTTGACGGAGTTACTCTGTATCAGGAGAACATAACAAATGCCTGCTATAAATATCTGCATGAGGAGATGCTACCAGATGTTACTGCAAAAGAGCAAATCATGGAGGAGCTGAAAACCTTCAACTCCATTCTGGTCGAGAACACATATGTTAATCCATCCAAAGTTGCCTTCTACCTAAACTTTGACGCAGCTCCTTATCTTTATCAGCTCCCCAACAAGTACAGAAACAGTTGCCGTGAGCTCTTTGAAAATGTTGGGGTCCAGGCAAGCTTCACAGTTGAGAATTTTTCAGCAATTCTTGAAGTAGTCAAGCAAGAGTGCGGGCGAAGGGCACTCACTGAGGATACGTTTCAGCTCTCTCGCAGAATCATAAGTGAGGGCATTTGGAGTTTGATCAGAGATAAAAACCAAGAATACTGCCAAGCAAATTATGGAGAGATTCTCCTTCCTGACTTACATATGGCATTGCAGCCATCAAAGTCATTGTGTTACAATGACTGTCCTTGGATTAAAGTCAGAGATTCCACAGTGAAATACTGTCATGGAGATATTCCAAGGGAGGTCGCTGTCAAATTAGGAGCAGTTCCCAAACGTCACAAAGCCTTGGAAAGGTATGCCTCAAATGTCTGCTTCACTACACTCGGAAGTGAGTTTGGACAAAAAGAAAAACTCACAAGCAGGATTAAAAGCATTCTAAATGCTTATCCTTCAGAGAAGGAGATGCTGAAAGAGCTACTTCAAAATGCAGATGATGCCAAAGCCACCGAAATCTTCTTTGTTTTCGATCCAAGAACACACTCTACGGACAGAATATTTGATGATAAATGGGTTCCAATGCAAGGCCCTGCACTCTGTGTATACAACAACCAACCCTTCACAGAGGATGACGTCAGAGGAATACAGAACCTTGGAAGAGGAACGAAAGAAGCCAATCCTGGCAAAACTGGCCAATACGGCATAGGGTTCAACTCTGTTTATCATATCACAGACTGCCCGTCTTTCATCTCAAACAATGACATCATCTGCATCTTTGATCCACATGCGCGGTACGCACCTGGGGCAACATCTGTGAGTCCCGGAAGAATGTTTCGGGATTTGGACTCCGACTTCAGATCACAGTTTTCGGACGTCCTAAATCTCTACTTGGGAGCTCATTTTAAGATGGAACGCAGCACAATGTTCAGATTCCCCATACGCTCCACAGAGATGGCTAAAACATCAGAGATCAGTTCGGTTCCTGCGTCAGACAGAATGGTACAAAACCTTCTGGATAAACTGAAGACGGATGGTGCAGAGCTCCTCATGTTCCTCAACCACATGGAGAAGATATCAATCTGTGAGATTGAGAATGCAACAGGAGACCTCAAAGTGCTATACTCTGTGACTGCCAAAATAACAGATGGAGATCGTCTAAAACGCAAGCAGTTTCATGCATCAGTCATTGACAGTGTGACAAAAAAGAAGCAGCTCACTGCTATCCCAGTCCAGCAGATAACCTACACAATGGACATAGAGGACACCGAAGGCAATTTGACAACTTGGATGATCTGCAACAGATCTGGCTTCCCTAACATTGAGAATGTCTCAAAAAGTGTGATTTCAGCCCACAAAAATGAAGACATAACTCTATTTCCACGTGGAGGGGTGGCTGCGTGTGTAAGCCATAACTACAAGAAACCCCACAGAGCATTCTGCTTCCTGCCCCTTTCACTAGAGACAGGCTTGCCCTTTCATGTGAATGGGCATTTTGCCCTAGATTCAGCCAGAAGAAACCTATGGAGAGATGACAACGGAGTAGGGGTCAGGAGTGATTGGAACAACAACTTGATGACATCACTGATATCCCCTGCCTTTGTGGAGCTGCTAATCCAGCTAAAGCGACGGTACTTCCCAGGTCCCGATCCCACCATGACTGTGCTGCAGGGAACGCCGATTCATGGAGTTAAAGAGACTTTACGAAAGTTCCTGCACTTCTTCCCAGTCAACAGAGTTGAAATACAGCCAGACTGGTACTGCTTGGTTAAAGCAGTGTACAACTGCATCCATGCTGATCTGAAGCGTCTACTTCCTGTGGTTAGAGCAACGCAAATTGACAACTCAGAAATCCACTCTGCTATTTACATTTCATGGGTGAACACGTCCACTGCAAACAAAGGCAGGGCCTTTTTTGACAATCTGCTTCAGGACGAACTTCAGCACCTGAAAAACACAGAGTACAATCTCACCACAAGGAAATCTGTTGCGGAAAACATCTACAGACTAAAGACTTTGCTTTTAGATATCGGCTTCAACCTGATCCACAGCTGTGATGAGACTGCAAGTCTTTACCTCTGTTTGGAAGATGCAGGGATTCCCGTCAACTATGTGACACCAGAGGATGTGCGCAACTTTCTTTACACATTCTCATCACCAGACACATCTTGCCAAGTCGGGAAACTCCCCTGTCGACTCCAGCAGTCAAACTACAAGCTTTTCCACAGTTTGAAGCTTCTAGTCGACTACTGCTTCAAGGATGTAGAGGAAGATGAAATCAATATAGAGGGACTGCCCCTACTGATAACAATGGACAATATACTCCAGGTGTTCGACTCAAAGAAGCCAAAATTTCTGACAACACATCACGAGTTGATTTCGTCAAGGAAGGAAATGTTCATGAATACGCTGTACATGAGGTACAGCAACATCCTGCTGAAAGCAGGCGCTGCAAAGGTCTTTGATATCAGCAGCTTCAGTGACCTACTTGGTGCCGTTCTTCCTCGTGAGTATCGGACAAAGATCCCTGTGAAATGGAGAGAAAGCTATGCCAATGAATCCTGGCTGAAAAGTGCGTGGCACTTCATGAGCGAGAACATTGCGATCAAGGAGGATGAGGCAGACATCAGACCCAGTTTTGACTCTGTGCTTGACATCCTGAAAGATTGGGCATTGCTACCTGGACTCAAATTCATGGCAAGAGACAAGATAGTCGTCCCCGAGCAGGATGTGCTGTTACCCCTGAGTTTGATACATATAGCCATCTTTCCACATGGTCAAAATGACAAAGTCTTTCACACGCTAATGAAAGGAGGCTGTATTCAGCTTGCAGTAAACAAAATCTGTAGCAAAGAGAATCCCATCATGCCTTTCCTGGCACAGCACACAGCAAACATTGACAATCCATCAAGTATTCTGAAAGTACTGGAGTACATGATTCAGACGTCAGCGTTCAAAGCGTCAAGTTTAACCGACAAAGATTTTGAGACCCTTCTGTTGTATTTCAATTGCAACCTGGGAAACCTCACACAAGAGGATGCACAGAGCCTGAAACTGCTACCTTGCTTCAAATCAGTTAGTGGCAGATACATTAGCATCGCAAACTATGGGTCATGTTATGTTCTGGCTAAAAGCATTCCGGCAGCAGACATGGACAAATGGGCCCACACTGCAACCTTTGCTTTCCTTGATGACAATTCACAGTTGAAAGAACTGTACAGTTTCCTTGGATGCACACCGATAGATGACCTGGAAGTCTACCACAAACATCTCCTGCCAAAGTTTGAAAGTCTATCACACGAGGCAAAAATTCAACACGTCGTCTATTTGAAGGAGAGACTCCTGTCAATGGAGGAACCGTGTGGGGTTAAGGATCAGCTGTATGAGAAACTGGAGGGTCTATCGTTCATCTATGACTACACACACAGACTCAAGACCGCCAAAATGTTCTACGATGAGACGGTGAAAGTGTTTGAAGTCATGCTACCCACAAAGTCATTCATACCCAATGAATTCTTCAAGAAAGTCGAGCAGGTGTCGAAGCCAAAAAATGGAACATCATTTCTCCCCTCATGGATCACGTTCTTAAGGAACATAGGTCTCAAGCATGTAGTCTCTCAGCAGCAAGTTCTTCAGTTTGCAAAAGAGGTCAGCATCAAAGCTCATACGGAGAACTGGACCAAAGAAAACGCGCAAACCATTGTTGACGTCCTCTTGAATCACATTTTCAATGAGCGGACTGATCTATTTGTTGGTGCTTTCCTCAAAGAGCTCTCAATGATACTGTTCTTGTGTCCTGAGCGAGCTCCTACTGAGCTCATCCGGCTTCATTCCCAGCACCAAGAGATGAGCAGCACCCTCCCTCTGATTCGCTTCAGTGGATCTCAAGTTAATCCGAAATTCAAGCAAACCGACATTATTCACTTACTTTGGACATCTTGCCCTATTCTACCAGAGAAAGCTACACCGTCGGCTATTAAAGACCAGGAGGAGAGCACACTCACTGGGCAGGAACAACTTGACCAAGTGCTGAACATGTTGAGTGTCAACATGGAACCACCATTGGAGAAAGTCATTAGCAACTGCAAGAACATCTGCAACATATCCAATCCAGATGATGACATGGTGAAAACAAGGAACAAAGTTTTAAAATCCACCTATGAATTCCTCAATGCAGATAAAAGAGAGTTTCGCTACCAGCTCCGTGGGGTGGCATTTGTCATGGTGGAAGAGGGCTGGAAACTACTGAAACCTGAAGAAGTTGTCATTAATTTGGACAATGAATCTGACTTCAAACCCTACTTATACAAATTACCACTCGAGCTTGGAACCTTTCACCAGCTGTTCAAGTTTCTGGGCACAGAAGATGTTGTATCAACAAAACAATATGTCGAGGTACTGTGCCGCATTCACAGAAACTCAGAGGGCAAGCAGCTTGATCCAAATGAAATGAGAACTGTAAAAAGGGCAGTTTCGGGACTTTTTAAAAGTCTCCAGAACGATCCAGTGGTAATACGCAAAGACCTTGAAAGCCTCAGAGATTTGATATTTTACCTGCCGAGCCACGACGGTAGATTAGCCAAGTCAAACAGCTTAGTGTTCGATGATGCCCCACACTACAAGAGCAGGATCCAGGGCAATGTCGGTGTTCAGATGCTTGTGGACCTGAGCCAATGCTATCTCGGCAAAGACCATGCCTTCCATACAAAGATGATCATGCTGCTTCCACAGAAGCTAAGGCCAAGACTCCTGAGCAGCATCCTCGAAGAGCAACTCGACGAAGACTCTCCCAAAATGTGCCAATTCGGAGCCCTCTGTTCTCTTCAAGGTCGCCTGCAGCTGTTGCTGTCCTCAGAGCAGTTCATCACAGGGCTGATAAGAATAATGAAGCATGAGAATGACAACGCGTTCCTCGTGAACGAGGAGAAAGCCATACGACTCTGCAAAGCACTTTGCGAGGGACTGAAGGTGTCTTGCTTTGAGAAACTCCAGACAACGCTGAGAGTTAAAGGCTGTAGTCCCATCCCACACAGCCGTAGCGAAACACTTGCCTTCCTGAAGAGGTACGGGACAGCTGTGATCCATCTCTACATCCAGCACTCGGACAGCAAAGACATCAATTTCCTCTTGGCGTTAGCGATGACGCTGAAGTCCGCCACAGACAATTTGATATCTGACACATCCTATCTGATTGCTATGTTGGGATGTAATGACATCTACAGAATCACTGAGAAGCTGGACAACCTTGGCGTAAAGTATGACTCAACTGAGCCCTCCAAACTTGAGCTGCCACTCCCTGGAACCCCTATACCCGCTGAGATACATCACATACTTCTCATGGATCCCATGAATGTATTTTATCCAGGCGAATATGTGGGTTACCTGGTCGATTCTGAAGGCGGGGACATCTATGGGTCTTACCAGCCTACCTACACATACGCAATCATTGTACAAGAAGTGCAAAAAGAAGAGGACGACAACCCAAGTGTCCTCGGGAAATATTTCCAGATTGACATTGGTTACAGTGAGTACAAGATAGTCAGCTCTCTTGACTTGTACAAATTCTCCAGACAAGATGAAAACACTCAAGCTCGGGACAGCAGTGCCCCGTCGACTCCGACAAGTCCAGACTGCCGTGGCACTGGTCCCCGAACGGTGCCTCCGATTTTCACTGGAAAAGAAAATCTCAGACCCTCTCCTCCAAAACAATCTCCTAAGAAAATAAGACTCAACGCGTTGCCTGAAATTTTGAAAGACGTGACCTTAGTTATTGAACAAGCCTGGAAGCTTCCCGAGACGGAGAGGAAGAAAACAATTCGCAGGTTGTACCTCAAGTGGCACCCAGACAAAAATGCTGAAAATCTGGAAATTGCCACAGAGGTCTTCAAGCACTTACAGAAGGAGATCAACAGGATGGAGAAACAGTCTGTGACGGATCAACAGAACACGGACAGAACCTCCAGAAGACCCTACTCAACATCTTCCTCGCGCTTCCAGTCAGAGAAGTTCTCATTTCAAAGATTCTACACGTCATGGAACCAAGAGGCAACGAGTCATAAGTCGGAGAAGCAGCAGTTCCGGGAACATTACTCGAACTATGCAGGTTCATCACATTCTAACCGCTTCTTTGTGCCCCCGACTTTCAAATCTGTGGGAAACCCAGTGGAAGCCCGCAGGTGGCTGAGGCAAGCGAGGGCCAACTTCTCTGCCGCTCGGAATGACCTGCACAAGAATGCCAATGAGTGGGTATGTTTCAAATGTTACCTGGCCACAAAGCTGGCGTTGATAGCTGCCGACTACTCGGTGAGAGGGAAATCAGACAAAGATGTGAAGCCCACGGCTGTGGCACAGAAGGTGGAGGAGTACAGCCCCCAGTTAACAGGGCTTGCCAATGACGTCCAGATTCTGGAGGGTTATGGTGTGGATAGTCTAAGAACTCGCTATCCTGATCTCCTGCCCTTCCCACAGATCCCCAATGACAGATTCACATCTGAAGTAGCGATGAGAGTGATGGAATGCACTGCACGGATTATCATTAAACTTGAAACCTTTGTGCAGCAAAAGATATAATGACGTCATCATACTGCTGTCAAATATTACAGCAAGTTAATTAAATCAAGCAAATATGCATAGTTCCTCTGACCAGGAGAGGACAAGAGTGGCTGTGTGCAATACAGGTTGTGTATATTATTGTTTTTGAGGCATATTCAAGTATCCAGCTGGCAGCTTATGGTGCATTATGCAGTTCATAACCATATAACTTAAATTGGTAACAAGGCCATTCCTATTCCAATCTAGATTCTTGAGTGGTCACTTTGACTGGTACACCATAAAATGGATTCCTAGAGGGTTCGATAATGTTGTCATGGAAATAAGTTTTGATGTGGAGTGTGAATCTCAGAAAGGTGATGGGTTACCATAGTGACGTCATCATTCGGCTGTTGTGTTGAACATTACAACTATAGAAATAAAATAATGTATAGAATGGATATTCCCACACACATTAATATTTACATGAATGAAACCACGGGACCTGCATGATGCATCCGTCTCTCTTGACGAGCCGCTGGCTACAAGAGCTGCTGGGCCACTGGTTGCATCGCTTGCCTTGCGCTGCCTTTGATCATCTCTGAGGTTTTCACTTTGTAGCAGACGTTAAACTACTTTGTCACTATTGATTTGGTTGCCTGCTAATTCAGCAGGTTTATGGCTGGATATTGTGGACGTCAAGTAGGAATAAGCCTGTGTTCCTTGAAACGTTTTTCAGTTACAGAATAGAAGACTTGTGACGTCATCAGTTATAAAGTCTGAAGCTGCTCCATAGACAATGAATTGGGAAAGATGGTAAAGGGACACCGATAATCTGTGTATATAGGAACATTGGGCCTCATTCACCAATACTCTCTTATTATTTTTCTTATATTCTTCTGTTGAGAGAAAAATAAGAAAAGCCACCGCTACATTCATCAAGCCGTTCTTAAAGTCCAAATCCGTTCTTACCCAGGTGTGTTGAATGATGAATCTCACCTGTTCTTAAATTGAAATGCGCATTCGCGCTCAATTCATTTGCATACAGACACGCCTCGCCTGCTCCTTATAAGGTGAATGAGGCGTCTGCAAAACAGCTTGAGAGGTTCAGCATTGCATGCTGATCCATTCAACAGGATAAATAAACGGCTTAGCGAGGCAGCCTTAGCGCACGTCCGAGCGCACACACACACACACATGTCTCACGACTCACAACTCAGTGCATGTGTGTGTTCCTGTGGGTCGCTCATCGCATGTGTGTGTTAATCTGATGACAAATAAAGACTTATACTTCTATACATATACTATATGTATATGTACTGTTAGCCCCTTTCGTGACTGTGATGCACCGAGTGAATACCCACTCGTCCAACCTTGTTGGAGTGCATCACAGACCAGAAAGGGGCTAACGTACTGTATAGTGCGAAAAAAAATCATTCCAGCAAAGTAGGCTTTGTCAATACTGAACGACTGCACACTTGTCAAGAGCCAATCGCACAGTAGGTTGGGAAATACCGGATCTGTCACCTGTCATCTCTCTCTGAAAGGTCCCTGCTAAAACCCTGAGTGCGCTCAGAACTTGTAGGTGTGGAGCAGAGAAGAGAAGAGAGGAGAGGTTGTAAATAATGCGTTCTATGCGTACGGCCAGAGCATCTAAGAAATATATAATCAATTTCAGAAGCAGAACGCACGCAATAAGTTATAATAATTATTATTATTATAGAAAAGTTCTGGGTTCATAAAGTCGTATTTGGGGGCAATTGACCAATGGTTTGCTTTCAACCCATGAACTCCTTCCTCTCACCTTTTTATATATTTTAAAATTTTCTCTACTAAAACTGTATTGTATTGTTTGTTTTGTAAAGTGTCTTTGAGCATTAGGAAAAGCGCTATATAAATCTGATGTATTATTATTATGAATGGTAGGCTTTTTTAAATGTTTCTCATCTGGGTAAGAGTGCTCTCGACCACTCTTAGAATTTGGTCTTGCCTAAGAGAAAAGCAAAAGTAAGAAAACATTGCTGAATCCCAGGTAAGAACTAAATAAGAAGAAATGCTAGTTAAGAACGAAATCTGTTCTTATATCGCTTTGTGAATTAGGCCCATTCAGAGCTGAGAACACTACTATAGAGTTAATGTGGGTATGAAAACTCTTTAACAGTCTCCCATTCATTATCAATTAAGGAGCTCCAGATTTTATACCTGATGACATCACAAGTTTGAGGACGGTATCCGTAGAAACAAGCATCATCGGGGTCCCCCAGCAAGATACTCTTGTATCCATGGAAGAAGGGTCCTTAATATCTATTAATTATTAATTAAGTAATCTATGATTGCATCTTTGAGACTCATGCACTGTCTAACCACAAAAGAATGCTCATTCCATGGCAGCATTATGAAAATTCTGTAGCACCCATCTTAGGTTCACCAAAGGAACATACCATAATAGGACAGGTCCACTCTATCCATTCAGGTTCAATGGTCCAACTTGTGGTGGTGGTATTGTGACCCATGCAACCATAACCTATTAATAAATTGTCTCAAAATGAAATGTCAGTGTGACATTTTACAAACACATACAATACTTATAAGCAGATGCTATACTTATAAGCAGATGCTTTAAATAGAAAAGCCACAGCAATACATTTTGTTTACCAAAGTCGCCATGTTGAATATATTTGCTCTGAGTTTAGATTAGGGAAAAAAACAATGCTGCTTTTTTACTTTATCTTTTATAAAAAATATATTTTCATCCTGCCATAGATTACCAGTGGACTTTACCTCTGTGGGTGTGCTTATAATGTAAGCCTATTGTTTCTCTACAAATATCAAATGTTGCAACTGTTTGCCAAGCAATGTATCCAATTAGCAAAATCTCAAAACAAATCAGTGATATTACAATCATATTTGTATTTGTACATTTGACTTATTTTGTATTTCAATGGTTGGTTTCCTATCATTTCTGTAAAAGTTGTAAATTGTATGTATCATAGCCAATTGTTCGTTAACGGACAAAGCACTTTCTTGGAGCTCATTGTGTTCCTCACGTCACCCCAGCAACTAAAAATTCTCAATGCGTTTTTTCTTCAGGCTATCATTTTAGCTTAATTTAATAATTTCTGATTGTTTGAATGTGGCTGTACAAATACGCACATTTGCTGACCGTTTCTACGACGATTACTTTATTAGTACATGGGGTCGTGTACACTGGGTTCCTCTGGTGACGGGCAGTTTCCCGCTTTGAAAACGTAGATGAAAAGAATACAATTATATAAATGTATTAAATAGGACGAAATAGTATAGTTCAAGTTTTTCCAGGATTAGTTTTTTTTTTTTTTACATTTAGTTATCATTTTGATTATTTAAACAGGGCAATTAAGAGCAAATTATTTTTCACATTGAAGGCCATAGGACACTTTAATGATATGATTTGAGTACATATATATACAACATGTTTACTTTTGCCAGAGTGAGATCATGCATATTTGGTTGTTTGATCTCTTGGTTTAAGGAACACAGTAACATCCAGATGCGCTGCTTGCTATTTTTCACTGCTTTAACCCCCCCCCCCCCTACTACATTGTAATGTAAACCATATTTCAAACATTGTGGGTCTCATTTCTCACCTGTCAATTGTTTTTATTATGCCTCAAATCATTTACAACGGACAGGCGACTCAACCAAGGGAACTTCCTTGAAGACTTTGAAGTTTTACCAACTTTGGCAAAAGAAAACCTTGTATGTCATACGTTGGTGTACACTGTGCCATAGGTAATAAATCCCCCCACAAGGAAATTGTGTCAGTCTTTCTTCATAGGTTACAAACGGTAACCTAAACATGTTTTATTTAGAAGAAAGCCAATTGAAACTACTTAAATACATATTTTTGTACTGCATATGATTTTGTATTTTATTTCATGTTATTATACTTCAGCTTAAGTTTGTAACTAACTTAAAGAGGGAATGTGAGTGTATAAATACCTTTATATATAATGCATACTGATTGTCAGTAGCGACATGGGAATGTCTGGTAACATAGGGGCAACAATGAGGAATTAACCGCATGTTTGGCTAGAGATGAATGTTTGAGTTGAGTTAAAATGTGGACTCAATAGTATGCTGTCTGTAGGCCTCTCGCCATCAATGGCCAGAGAATTTCTCAGTTCTTTGAGTTCCATAATGGCATTTCTCACTGCTATTGCAGGTGTGCTCCACTAGAGCACAGTAGAGCTAATCTTGGTGTAAACTGATAACAAGGGTGTTGTAGGCCTATACTGTATGTACCTCCTCTGTATAGTCTTGATGCAGAGGAGAAAAACAGGAAACAATGGAATTTGAAAATAAAAAAGATTAATGGTCCTTTCTTGCCTTTGTGTTTGTAATGATTGCATAATGCACAACACATCAGAATCACGTTTTCAGAAGAGTAGTCAAACGATGCGGCAGGCCGCAGACGCATCTTCATGAAGAATAGCACAAATGTTTTATTCAAACATACAAAATGAATAAATACACATTCAACAATTTATCAAAATTATGCTCCAAACTAAGTTGAGAACTCTTCAACACGGACAAAATTCCAACAACACACAAGGCAATGAAAAGTTCATAACGCATAACACTACGTCTCAAATCTATCTTACAGTCTCATCAAGCCAGAGAACGGACAGTGTGACAGTAATTATAAAATACCATTCCTATTTCCTAATATGTCTTCAGTTGAAATATGCAAACATTTACAACAAAGGTCAATCTTTTTGGTACTTGCTGTGAATATAAAAAAGAAAAACTGTTCTGGAAAGTTTGAAAGAGAAACAGCAATGCAAAATTTACAAATGTTTGGTGCCGTTATTATTCTGGGGGGGGGGGGGTTAAAACGACAAACATTTTACATTTTCAGTCATTTATTAAACAGGTATATTATTTAAAGGGGCACTTCACCAAAAAACGATGCCGACTTAACAGTTTTGCACACATTCATTTAGTTTGACAGTTATTGAGAGTAAATGAGCTTGAATATGACCACCAGTGATGTCATCAGGGACAGTGAATCCTTGTGTTGTGCCAATTACAGTAATATGTTGTCTTATAGAGACTGCTACCTTATCATTTCATTGAGCTGTAATTAACACAACACACATTGGTGGCCATATTCAAACTAATTTACTCTCAATAATCGCCAAACTAAATTAATGCAAAACAGTTTAGAGTTTTTGGATGCGTGTGAGATTATGTGCCAAATAAATCAGCATTATATTTAGGTGAAGTGCCCCTTTAATTATGGACACAAACACCAGTTGGCCTATCGAGCCTCCGCTGTTGGTATTCACTAATACGATCCATATGCTAAAGCAGTAATTACCTGACAATTACAGCCTCCATTTGTAATGTCTTTTTGTTTTAGTGCTGCTCAATAGACGACCTTGGATAATAGGTCACCAGTTACCTTTTCATCCGTGCCATAGAACCACCCAGTGATTACTTGCTTGTGCAACGCTGACCGATAAAAGCAGCACGACAAACATATGAAAACCTGTCAAATGTACTTCCATACACAGTTTGCCTGAATAAAACTGCATTTCATAATGTCATTATAATTCTGTCAATATAATGCAGCTGAAACCAGATCCAGAATTCCCCATTTAGAGTTAGCATCTGGATGTAAGCGTGAGGCGGGGCGTTACTCTTCAGTGACTAGAATAAAACATTACATCTCGTCATGCTTTTCTCCCCAACATATGCATAACATATACACCTCAAATAAGAACACTAAATATCTATATTTTCATTTATTGCACCACAACATAATATTGCATAAGATGTAAGCCGTTAACCAGCTCCTCATTGCCCAGCCATAATCATAATACTGTGTGTATAGAAAATCAATTAAAGTAAATAGCTCCAATGCAGGAGTAAGCCACTTAACTTTGGCGCAAACTGCCCAACTTATGTTACAAATTCAAACACATTTGATGTATTTCCAGATACATCTCTTAATTTGTATCTGTGGATACTCAACTGGCAGTTTTTAATTCAGACTTTGGTTCCTCAAAAGCATGTTAGCGCCTAGATCAACGTACCTCCCCCTGAGGTAGAGAGGAATAAAGGGACCTTAGCTCTAAGATGTGTTTGGGAAGATACAAAGAGTTGTGCTTTTTGCCTTTCACAAGACCTGCGTCAGGGTGGTGAATCCATTCTGTTGTCGGAGTGTCTCTAGCACCTCTGGCTCTCGGTGCAGCTGGAGGTGAAACCCGCCTTGGACAGGAAGAGCTTGCCACTGGGACAGACGCACACCTCGAAGAGATCCTGCTTGCTCCCAGTCACGCCTTCTCCGCTCTGGGGCAGGTTCGGCATGCGCACGGTCTCGGCATCGAACACCAGCTGCGCAGAAAAACGTCGGGGAAGGACAAGGAATCAAACTCGGGTAATTCAAAAGTAAAGTCAAAAGCAGGTGCAGTTAAATAATTTGGATGTCTCAGTCTTGAGTCTTTTTGAGTGGTGTTTTTGAAACCTTGGTATCTGAAGATTGTAAGTGGGGGTGATGTTTCACTGTTAAAGACAGGAGAGGTAGTGCACTTTTCAGTCAGGTATCACAAGTTAAGATGAGATGAGATGGATCTACGTATATTAATCGCCGTGGGGAAATTCTAGAGTGTACATTACAAATGTCATGCCATTGCCTATACAGTACAACTCAGTTCAAGAATTTTCTAAATGGACTTGCATGGTTCTTCATCTGAAGAGATTAATTACAGAAAGAACATCCCTTTTCATTACCATGCAATACCAAAAAAAGAGAAAAGGGTAACTTCAGAATTTTGTACGCCTAATCCTATTTCCAGGAGGTTTCAATCAATGATGTTGTCAAAGGGTCTTTTCTCACTGGATACACAGCTCCTCCGTAGTCAACCACAAGACTACTGTCAGGGTAATGGTGCCACTGTGTAAAAGCACTTAATCATACCAAGTTGAAAACAAACCGCTTTGCTTTGGTTGCACTTTGGAGTAAGTTTCTGCGTGCACAGACTGAGGAGTGGCCCCATTACTTTACATTAGTTCTATGTAGCTCAACGGGTATAGCATGGCATTAGAGAGGAGTCTTAAAATCCACCAAATGGCCCTCATGATATTCATATACTTGTGTGTGTCTATACAGCTGAATGGATCTATAAAAGGCAGTGTGTAAGGAAGTACATAAGGTTTGCCTTACTAGTCCCTCTTTAGACTGCAGAAGAATGTCCATGTTGGAAGCTACTTCTATGGTACCAGCCAGTGCTTTGATATGAACTCCCCTCGGTGCATCCATACTGAGCGAACGGGTAGGAGACTCCAGCCTGAAGGACAAAAGAGCGCATTAGGAGTTACAGCTTTTCCCCCACAGGTCATTAATCGATTTGTGGTGGTGGCAGGCTGGGGCGGGTCATATACACAGTCCAGCAGAGAGAACTGTGTACATGCAAGAGACATTATTAATGTGTACACAGTCCAGCAGAGAGGACTGTGTACATGCAAGAGACATTATTAATGTGTACACAGTCCAGCAGAGAGAACTGTGTACATGCAAGAGACATTATTAATGTGTACACCAGGGTTTCCGTTAGAAAAAATTGTTGCCGGTCTCCGTGACCTGCAAGATTTCAATCTACCGGACAAATGAGATTAATTCCGGTCATAGTTTATTGAGCTTTAAAACAATTTATAGGCAGACTATATAAAGAATGTCATCCTCAAGGCATGTAGATTTATAATATTATTATTTAAAACTAGGCTACTTTTGCGTATACAGTCATTAATATATTCCAAATAAAATAAGTCCCTCGATACTCCGTGCTGCTGCTGACTTGAAATAAAATAGACCGCGTATGTGGGCAGTCGGTCCGACACTAAACAGCAGTCTGTTATAATCACATTTTTATGAGCTAACGAATTCCGTTATATTGGACATTTGTATTAATTATATCAAGCGAAGAACTGAGAAATTTTGCAGAGAGAGACGGCAACGTTATCGTGGCCGGGTTTGCGTGATGTATTTCTCCACCTCCCAACGACTTGGTGCTGGTCATAATGTCCGGTGAAAACAACTCCCTCCAAGCACAACTTGATCACCCGAACCGTACCAAAACAGGCCAAAATTAAATAGCCCATGCGACGAACGATTCATTACATTCGTTTCATCGTTGCTCCACCAAGCAGCCGGTCCAACAATGAAAGCTGTTATCAGCGCGAGCCGGCAGCAGTTAGTTTGCAAGAAGCATCCAGCTGCAGACCCGCAGAGCAGCTTTCCAGGTCTGGGGACCGCACTGTGCCAGCAAAGCTGGTGGGTTATGTGGGTCTGCAGCTGCATGCCTTCCGCAAATCCAGCAGCAAGCTCTCGCTGAGCGAAGCAACGACAACAAACGCAATGATTGTTTCGTTCACCCAACTCCAGCCCATCCAAATACAATTCAAATAATCAAACTGTGCCCAGAGGGAACTATTTTCACCGGACACTATGACCGGAGAGATTAAATATGTCGGACTTCAACAGATTTTGCCGGCCAAATACCGGTAATTACCGGCTAACGGAAACGCTGGTGTACACAGTCCAGCAGAGAGGACTGTGTACATGCAAGAGACATTATTAATGTGTACACAGTCCAGCAGAGAGAACTGTGTACATGCAAGAGACATTATTAATGTGTACACAGTCCAGCAGAGAGGACTGTGTACATACAAAGATTATTAATGTGTTTTATATCAGTTTGGGAAATCTATTCGTGGTGGGCCAAATATGTGCAAATCTATGTATGGGAAATCATTATTATTCATCGATATTCATCATTATTGCAAGCCATACTGTAGGGAGATGGCCAATACATTATATAATAGTGCTTCATATAATCTCACATGATTTGATAACACTATTAATGTAGATTACACAATGCTATACTGTATATATATAAAGGTTAGAGGTGGGTCTTGTATGTTATGGGGTCGATGTGCGTGGAGTGGGGTTCTTGGTGACATGGGAGGTATCAGGCTTTGCTCGGTGGGGGGGGGGGGGGGGGGGGGGAGTCGCTCCTTCCCCTCAACTGAGCCTAGCCCAATTTAATTCAAGGGTCCTGTGTCGCTGGGTGCTCGGCCCCGGGTATAGCGGACCTGGGATATGGGGGAGTCCTATTTCTCGGGGTGGATGGCGGGAGGGGGGGGGTCCCTCTTAAGGGGGATTGGGCTGCTGAACACAGTCATTACATAGGAATCCAAGGGACCCATGTCAATGTATTGTTATGTGTTTGATGTCATTTTAAGTATTGTCTAAGTGTTGTACGTCCATAAATGTAAATAAAAAATTTAAGTAAAAAAATAAAAGAACGGCTTGATGAATGTGGCGGTGGCTTTTCTTATTGTTCAACTGTATTGTTGAATTTGGCCCATTGTTCTTTAAGTTGTCAAACCTAGCTTTAAATCAACTGCTGTCCTCCTGGCTAATAAAGATGATATCTGATATCCGTTTAATCACATAATATAACTGATTCTCATAATATTAGTTTACAGGTTAAAGGGAGGTGATACAGTAACAGAATTTTCTATTAACATTCACAAATAATTTTGTGAAAAATCTGATTGTATTTTCTTTTTAAATCATTAATGTTAGACAACAAAATGATGTATCATGATTCACAAAATAAAACAAAGTGCAGTTCCACTAGGTTTCATGTGGTTATCTCTTATTCAGCCCAACAGACATTAGGTCTTACATGTTGTAACTAATAAATGTGTTGGTTGAAGAACAACATGGGTTCAGGAAAGGAAGGCTTGCATTGATCATAATTTACTCAATATGTTATTTCAAATAGATTAAAACAGGGTCTGCATCGTTTAGTTTGTTATAGACTTTCAGAACGGTTTTGATTTTATAAATAAGAAACATTTCGATGTAAAAATGTATTGGAATTGAGAGTAAATGGTAAATTGTATCAAGTCACTCTACATAGGTCAAGAGGCTTGTGTCAGGGTCAATCATGTAATTACTGTTTTCTTGATTTTGGTGTTTTGTGGATGTATGCGTGTTGCGTTTGTGAAAACCAATACAAATATTGTAAACATTGTATTACTGAGTTCCCAACACCACTGGGGGTCAAGCAGGGTGATGTTCTCTCTCCAACATTGTTTGTAGTCTACATAAATAATGAATTAATAATAAAAGTTAATACTATCAAGTCAAGTCAAGAGTTTTAATTGTCACGGCATACAAGTATACAGTGAAATGCGGGTGGTCTTGCCCGCAACGATGTGCAATACAGTGGTACAACATATAATAGAATCCAATAAAAAAAAAACATTGTGCAATAAACAGGTAACAGGTAACATGGTGTGACATCTCGGTATGTCAAACAACATGTAAATCTCCTTCATTATGCAGATTATATCGTTTTACTGGCAGCGAATGACATCTTCAAAAGATGCTTTCTGTTGCTAGTGAATAGTGTAAAAAGTGGCCAATCTTAATACATTGTAAGAAATCCCAAATAATGCACTTTAGAACTCCATCACAGACCATAAGTAAGTTTCAGTTTAGTTTTGGGGATAAATACTTGAAACTATACAAATTCTTATAAATATCTAGGTTTCTACCTTGATGAACATTTGGATTTTGTTAAAGGTACTAGGGTGCTCTCTGAATCAGTGGGTAGAGGTCTACGGGAAGTGAAAGGCTAAACAAAAAGAGATATGGGTTTCTCTTCTTACAACAAACTTTATCAAGCCTGTGTGTTGGATTATGTCACTGAGGTTTGGGATTATAAAGTCTAAAAGGGATGTGAGCAGGTTCATAATAGAGCTATTAAATGTTTTTTTGTGAATCAACAAATTTGCCCCAATCCTACCCATTGCAGGAGATATGGGATGGGAACCCTGTGAAGTATGCTGGGCAGTATGTATGAGTAGATTGTGGAATAGATTTTTTTAGTATGAGTGATAGTAGATAGATAGATACTTTATTAATCCCCTTGGGGAAATTCAGGTATCCATTAACAGCTCAGGCAGTTAACAGACAATAGAGCAATAAAAAAGGACAACCAATACAACAAACAAACAATGAAGGTCAGCGCTGAGGTACAAAATTGTGATGAATTAAATATAAGTAGTCTAGACTATGTAAAAAACTGTTAACGTGGGATATACGTGAAGATTCTGTATTATACTGGTTTCCTCAAGTCTGTATTATTATTATTATTATTATTATTATTATTATTATTATTATTATTATTATTATTATTATGCTGAGTGACCGTGAAGATTGTCTTAAATATTGTTGTAATTGTGTGTCATGTAATCCCATGTGGGATGGGCCATTTGGATGGTATGACACGAAAATAATATAACATTCATTCATACAGTAGAGATTAGACTAAAGAAACTATTTGTCCATGAAAAATGTACATAGTGGGGGCGGCTAAGTGGCGCAGTGGGCAAGGCGCTCGCCACTAATGCAGGAGATGCTGGGTTCGAGCCCAGCTCTCTGCATTGCTACCAGCTTGGCTGGTCGTTCATACTAATACAATTGACAGCATTAGGGGGTGGGAAGCTGGTGGGGTGGGGATCGGACGTTGTGGACAGCGACTCCTACAGGTCGGTTGGTGCGCCTGCGCAGCAGAATCAGGAAGCAACGAGGGCGGCGTGTCCCTCCCACGCAGACCCTCGCCGCTGAGAGATCGCGCTGTGCAGGTGAAAAGATGCGACAGCTGCCTCCTTGTGTACCGGAGGGGACACGTGATGGTCCACATTGCAGCCGGCTTGTGGGAGGCGTGGCCTAACAGCGTTCGAGACAGGGGAACCCGAATTGGACAATACGAAATTGGGATGGGAGAAAAATAGAAAATGGGAGAAAAAAAAAGTAGATAAAATAATAATAATAATAATGTACATAGTGCAGGTTTAAAACCACAATAACTGTTATGGCCACTAGAGGGCAGCAAGTCACCACTGTAAACAAAAGATCTTTCCCCAAATGAAAGCCTCGTCTAATCTAAATGCATAGGTTTATAAAATACGTCCAGGGGTGCAGTCGTAATATCAGAAGTTTAAATGATGCCACGTGCACGCATACATGTTCCCTCGCATGCGCACAGAACAGATTATTATTATGCATAAATAGTAGGAAACATGTTTGTATAGGAAATTACTAGTTTTAGTTTAGTTTTTGTAAATATTGCCTTGAAATAGAGATGCTGAAAAAGGTAGCAGGATGTAGCCTTCAATATATAAAGAAATTATATTGTCAAGAGATATGGTTGAAAAACAAACAATGTTTTAAATGTAATTGTAGATACAATATTGTAGTTACAATTTCTTTAATTGAATTAACTTAAACTAGAAAAGTAAATACAAACTAAATTAACAATGTAACTTATAGTTTACAGAAGGACAGTTTCCTTCTGAAGCACAAGAAATGTCTCATCCTTCCAGTCGGGACCATTGGTCACTGAGAGCTCCACAGCTCAAGCAAACCCCCACCAATTGGTACAGGGCTTGTATTTTGGTTTTGCACTTCTCGTTCTTTGTTATGCTATTAGAAGCTATTGTTATGCAAAGATTAGGTGATAGCTGAGTGCCGGTACTTGGCGCGCGGACGACGAGTCGAGTGAAAGTTGTGAACGCATGTGTGTGCGCGCGCGTGCACATCCGTGCGCGACCGTACTTCTGCTCAGAAAAGTGCTGGGACGGCGCGGTACTGCGTGGCACCACCACTGCACCACTGAATACGTCATATATATCTAAATGCATAGGTTTATAAAATACGTCATATATATCTAAATGCATAAGTTTATAAAATACGTGGAGTTAAAGCACGGGCGGGTTTTCTCAACAAAGAAAATAAATGATGGAACACCAACAGACTGGCGGCAGGTCGAACAGGGTTGATGGAGTAGGACACCATAACTCAATGAGACCTTATGATGGCACCTTGTCATTGGAAGTTTTGGAAATGTGAAAAACTATAATAATGCTCACAGCAAGTCTTTGAGAGGTTCCGATCTAAGCAGAGGTACTTCTACCGAGTGTTGGAACAAGGCTCCTTCAGGACCTGATGAGAGAACAACACAAAGTGAAAACAGTAAATAAAAACACACATATACATACATATATATATATATATTTTTTTAAGTGTTCATCATAAATCTTTTATGGAACAAAACACAATGGGTGCCAGCTGGAAACACTGGTTGTTCAACGGTTTATTATTTGGTAGCCTGGCTTGCTTTAATCACCAAGTTGACAACTCCCTCAGTATGGCTAATAACATGTTTATAATTCACCACTCGTTGGCCAACTGCAGGATGTATGCTAGCATGCTACTCTATGTTGTTCAGAATCAGGAGGTAGCCTAACTACTGTATGCATCTGTACAATGTCTCGATAACAGTTCTTTCGTTTGAGTCTTTTGCATGGCATATACAGCTTCTATGACCGGGGCTGTGCCAGTGTCATATTTGGTAGCAAGGATCAGCTCTTTGGACGAGTAAACTGAATAGAATAGAATATAAATCCTTTAATAATCCAGAGGGAAATTCGGCACTACAGATCGCTCACATTGAACAACAATAAACATTTAGGTAGTCAATAGGACTAAAATAAGAATATAATATTAAAAATAAGAATAAAATAGAATAAAATACAGTCCAGGATATACATTCTGGTATGTATATACATTCTAAAATCTTAAATATACAACTATCCAGCCAAAAATATACAGTAAAATGTACAGTAATAAGTGTGAAAATGTAAAGTGTAAACTGAATGTAAATGACCCAGACATCGCTCTTCAATGCTAATTACCTCTCACAGTGAGGCACAGATGACCCAACATTAATATACATGCAGGACACTGAAAGATACTGAAGGAGAGAAAATTATTAGGATGAACCTCAGTCATCTCTACATGAGTCTCAACCTGTGTTGCCCCCTTCAAGTTAATGAACAACTGATTTACCTGTGACACGTAGCTTGTCCGTCCCAACCATGGACATTTTGTGGTCTGCAGTGAACAGCATTTTATCATTGCGGGAGCTGATGACCAGATTCTGAAAATGACCCTGTACCTCGTTTGGACCTAAATGCGACAGTAGAAGTAGAAACCAATACATCTAAATGATCATCAATTATACACAAAAGAAACCTTACAACACAAGTTAAAATGTTTGTGTTGATATTCATTCATTCAACCTTTATTTTGTCTCAAATCATTGTGAGTATAACTCCGATCAGATCAGATGATGTTAAAAAAAAAAAAAAAAAAAAAACACAGAAAGTCAATCAATAAAACAATTAAAAACAACTGCAGACTGGGGTGAAATGGCTGGTCATTAAATGTTTAAACTGTCCAAAGGATACTAAAGTGTTGAGATTTAAGGTACATTGAAGTTCCACGTGTCGGGGGCACAGAAGCTAAAAGCAGATTTCCCAAGTTCAGTATAAATTCTGGGGGTTTGAAGTGTAAGCCAATCATTGGAGCGAGTAGGATAAGGTCCAGAGGTCCAGTCCAATAATGAAGTGGTATAAGGGGGAAGATCTCGAAGGATAGGACACAATGGTGAGTACTATAACTATCACCGGTGATAAATCTGAGGACAGAGATATACAGAATCCAAGGGCTTAAGAATGGAATCAGTAGCATGTCTATAAATCACATCTCCATAATCCAAAACAGCTTCAACAACCCCCTTTCTGCTAATCATTGGGAAGTTGGTTCTGTTCCTGTACAAGAAGCCAATCTTTTGCAACGGTTTACAGGCAAGATTGTATATACTGTATTTAAATGTAAAATTTTCAGATGCCAAGATATTTGTATTCTGTAACTCTCTCAATGTCAGACCCATTCACAGTCGATATATGCAATTTATTGTAAACAATATCTCTAGCCCTAGAGAACATCATGAATTTAGTTTTATTTGCATTAAGTGCAAGCTTAAGACCAATAAGCACATCTTGCAGAGCATTACATGAGATTCTCAATGGCTAATTGTACAGAGCCAGCAATACAATAGTCATCTGCATAAAGATTGACAGCCACTCAAAGATTAAATAATATTATTAATATAAATGGTAAATAAGACAGGACCCAGAATTTATCCCTGCGGTATGCCTTTTGTAATGGGTAAGAACTCTGACTTGAGCATTCCCAGTTTTCACACACATTTCAGACAAATGGCTCTGAAACCAACTACAAGCATTTGCATCAAAAACAATGCTGTATACTAGTCTTTGTAAAAGAAGAGAATGGTTAACTCTATCAAATACTTTTGACAGATCCAGAAACAGGGCAGCACAATGCTTTCTTTTGTTTAGCGCGGATACTATATAATTCACAACTAAAGTAGTGGCTGAGATCGTGCTGTGTTTTGCTCTAAAACCAAATTGGTAAGGGCTTAATACAGAGTGTTTTGAGATAAATAGTTTGAGTTTGTTATTTACCAATGATTCCAGGATTTTTGCTAGACAGGATAGGTTGGATATTGGTCAATAATTATTTAGGTCACTCCCATCTCCAGCTTTATGTAAACGAGATACATACATTTAGCAGGTACTAGGAACTATGCCCGTTGACAGAGAAAGATTAAATATACGTGTTATTTGCTCTGTAATTAATGGAGCAGCTAGCCTGAGAGAAAAAAGGATCCAATTTATCCTCCAGGTGATTTCATGGCATCAATGGATTGCAAAAGCAACACGAGTAGAGAAAGGCTGGAAGGAAAACTGAGAGGCATGCCTTACAATGTGCACATAATCATGATTAGTAAGAGGGGGCCTGTATAATTATTATCAAATGAATTACCAGCATCAGCTAAATGCTTATAAAAAGGCCAAGCAGATCTCCTTCTGTTCAAATATTAAGCAATAATTACATTTTACATATGTAGGTAAGGAAATAGTAGCCTTGCATGTTTCATTAATCAAAATCCCATACATACTATGGCATATAATGAATGTAATGTTTAGAAACTATGAGAAATTAATCGTACAGACAGTATTACCATAGTATTACAACCTTCTTTAAACAGTTTAATATGCGAGGAAAGACCTAGACGTAGGCCAGCCAGATTTTAAATCCTATGTTCAACTTCTTTCACGACCTCCTGTGCCCGAGGCGAGGAATAGGCCACGCGGCGGGCCATTAAAAGGCATTAAGCTGTATTCATACAGGGCCACATGGATGGGGGGGGGGTTATGCTTTTTATGGCTTAATGATCAAGGATACATAACGGCACCGTGGAACATTGCAATTAGTTTAGTCATTTGTTGGCCTTTTAATTATGACGAAACCCTCCGTGCACCCCACCAGGCAACCGTAAAAAGGTGGGCAAACAGAAGCTTCCATCGGCCTCAGGGGCTGCTGTCTAATAGAGGCCATTCCAGCGCTGATGGTAGGGAGAGGGATTTGTTTCATTAAATGGAGTTTAAATGGGAAACCTGACAGATTCAGAAGGGAAAGATGCGTTCCTGTCACTGTTAATGTTGAATGTGGATCGCTGCGGGACACGTCCATGAATGACATTATGACATTGCTGTAGACCTCATATAGCGTAATCAGTTGAATACTGTTATCTAAAACAAGCTCAGTTTTTTTTATCGCATTATTGTGTGTGTGTGTGTGTTCCGTTATCTTCTTACCCACAGATAGCTGTCCTGTGACATCACCATTGTCATTGCGAGCATTGAGGGAGACGTTTTCAGGCGCGTGCACTAGAAGTAAAGAATCCTGAAAAAAAACATGTTTGGCATGAACACAAACCTGCACAACCACTGAATATCAAGCGAAACCTCTACAACATAGACATGAACAAAAAGCAAACTCCCTTTTCTGTCTCATAAAACTACCATTACTTGCTTTGCTCACATATTCAATAGTCGGTTTCTTCTGATATAACCTTCCATTTATCTAGTCTATAAAAGAAGCCCTGTTCATAAAAAGATGAGCCAAGACCATGGAGAGGTATATAGAGGGAGAATGTGTGTAGTGGAACCTGGCTGTTCTCGTGTATACAGTCACCTGGAGGCTTTGATTTATTCTGTGAAGTAGTTACTGATCCCCAACACGCTTCACCACTCAGTGGCAGTAATGTGGAAAGTTCAGTGTTCAAACCACCACTGAATCTCAAATGAGGAAGGAGCAGTGTTGTCAGAGCTTTTGGAATTTGCCTCTAAATGGGAGCAATGGGAACACCTCTGCTGTTGTGTGTAGATAGAAAGTGCCCACTCTGGTCTTAACAGAGGTCAAAGCGCAGGGTCGCCCCACAGTGCACAGTGGGGGTTCAGCGCCTTGCTCAAGGGCAGAGATGGTGGGCACCGTACATGAAATAGCAGCCACCCTTCAGTCACCAGCTCCCAACTGAAATAATAACCTTTCAGTCACTGGTCGGCCACATTACGCCTATAGGCTGGCCTGCCTCCCTCCCTGCTACTTTCTTATGAAATGAGGAATATTTGAAGCCCTCCTCCAATGAGTAATCAAGTGAAGTAGCCTGAAAAGGGGAACTAATAACCATTATTTGGTGTAAAAATTCAGCATTCTATCTATGCTTGACCATGTTGGGGGTCACAAAAAGGCACGGGGTCAGGCATCCAAAAAAGCAGAGAACCACTGACTGGGCTAAGAGACCAACTTTACTCATTAGAATCCAAGGAATTCATTCATAAATGCAATGGAAGACATTCTGAACGGGAGACTTCAGTGACATCAGTGTTCCACACCGCCAGACACTTGACGAAAGGAATTTCCTACAGTTTCTGTAAACTCTGTAAGATTGTTAGCATTCCATTTTAGGGAATCTGAAGAACAGAAACTACGAACTAACGCTGAAAATGTCAACGTTTTCCTTTAATGAGGCCCATAAAGAAAGGAATGAGGTTACAAAAAAGAAATCTTGCTATGAGGGAGAAAACCCATAGCATGTAAACAACTGTAGCAAAGTGTTCCCATCTGCTGCTAGAAGGCAGTCATAAAGTACTTTCCACCACAGACAGCCAGGAGGGAGTTAATAAGGAGCAGTGTAGAACTGACAAACGCCGTTCATTCACTTGCTAAAAGAAATATTCCTCTTAATGACTAGAAAGTGTGTCTGAACTGTTTGGGAATCAGCAGTTAATTAGATCTTAGCAAGAAGCATGGTCTACACAGATTCATTCCTTAACCCCATCTTGGCACAATGAGAGAGTGGTGTGTGTGTGTGTGTGCGAGTGTGTGTGTGTCAGACCACTTGTTGGATCCCCTGCATATGCTTCCTCCGATTCTACATCCTGCCTATTGATGTGTGTTGATATGTGCAAATGAAACGCATACAAATTGAACAAACACCATCAATGTTAATAATAATAATAATAATAAATATAATTTATATAGCTCCTTTCAAGAAACCCAAGGCCGCTTGTGTAGCTAACATTGTTGTTTACTTTAACTGCCAGACTACTACAACTAATAGAAGAAGAGGAAAAGGGAGAAGGGGGGAAAGGAAAGGACAAGAAGAAAAAGAAGAAGACAGACAGGAGAATGTAAAGCAATGTTGCCAGATGTATGATAATTATCGTATTTGTACAATAATGTTGCCCTCTGTACGACAATTTTGCCCTCTTTACACCCGTTATGTTCTATTGGTAATAAGAACATTAAGAAAAAAATATATTTTAAGCCTCTAGGACGATAATTTAACATTTTCCATCTGGCAACGCTCATGTACAGTAAAGGTAGAGGATGATGGGGAGTGCGTTTGTGTTCCTCCCACCGTTCTGGAGTGGATCTCTTGAGCGTAGAGCGGGAACAGGAACTCAGACTCTCCGTCCTCCAGCTTCACTCCGTCTGGGTTGACCTTCAGCAGCCCCATCCCCTCCTGCAGCCAGAGCAAAGATACTCTTAAGTAACGTCAAAGATACTCTAATAAAAGGAAGATAATGCATTAAAGGCTGTGCCAATCAGACCCGCACAGATCTGTGAACAGACCACGCCTATTTTTCTTCAGGGGGAAAATAACATCTGGAGTAAACAGGGGGTTAGGCGGCGTTTGTTCACAATCTAGAACTTTAGGACAAAACAAACTGATATAAATCATGCCAAAAGACTATGAAGAGATGCATAAGCATACATTAAATGTCCAGGTAGGGGAAATGGTGAAATAACATGCAGCTGAAATGGGGAAATATCATAGGGAAGACTGAAGGGACTTGCGGATCAAACATAAATTTTAGTGAGCAGTAAGTCTGGCAATGCTGTGCCAATATGCTTTATTCAACTTGAAAATGTAATAATGGGCGAGCTCCCGTAGCTCACCGCGTACCTCAGCGCTATTTCTGCGTCGGGGACAACCGTGCTCGTCACGGATCTGGGGTACACGAGTTCGATTCCCGGACCCGCCGTAGAGTGTCTTCCCCTACTCTACATCCCATTCAACCTGTTTCTGTCGGCCATGCTTGACCAGAAAAGCGATAAACGCTAAAAAATAAAGTTTAAAAAAAAGAAAATGTAATAATGAATGCATGATAAATACAATAAAAGCAATCACAATAGAATTTGTACAATCAATTAAAACAACTGAAGATTATGGTGAAATGGTTGGTGATTAAGGATTTAAACTGAACAAAGGATACCAAAGCAGATTTCCCAAGTTCAGTACAAACTCCAGGTGCTTTAATTGTGAGCCAGTCATTTGGAACGTGTACCATAGGGTCCATATGTCCACTACAACAGAGAAGTAAGATAAGGGGAGCTCCCGTAGCTCACCGCATATCTCTGCGCTATTTCTGCGTTGGGGAAAACCGTGCTCGTCACGGATCTGGGGGACACGGGTTCGATTCCCGGACCCGCCGTCATTTCTCAGAATGTCTTCCCCTGCTCTACATCCCATTTCAACCTGTTTCTGTCGGTCATGCTTGGCCAGAAAAGCGATAAACGCTAAAAAATAAAGTAAAAAAAAAAAAAGAGAAGTAAGATAAATTGGACAGAAACAGATGCCAATGCAACTCTCGCCGCTCCGCTAGGGAGGACCATCCAACCCCATTATACAGGACACAAAGCTGAGTACCATAACCATCAACGGTGATAAATCTAATGGCGGAGTATACAGAGTCTAATGGCTTAAGAGTGCAAGCCTTTGTCTGTAACAAAGGGTGTTCTGCAGGGATACATTTTGGGTCCTGCCTTTTTTTCAATTCATACGATCAAAGCATCAAAAAACCAAATATTTTTATTTTCTTTCTTTAACACTATGGTCGCCGATGACGAGTTTAGACGTCATTCCTAGCCATGCTCATTCTGCCGAAGACGCCGTAACTCGTCTTTGATATCAATATTTCAAAAATCTGTGATCGAAATCATATTTCCCCTCCGGAGCCCTGAGATACACTGCAAAGCTCCACTCAACTCTCTAGCGGTTCAAGAGCGCCATCTGGTGGCCGATCGGCAGATCGCCAACCGGAAATGACCCTTTGAACCGGAAGTGCTCATCCATATGTCGTCCGGGCACTCGCTATCGTTAGAGAGACTCCGTCTTGACACAGTGAACATCGATCGGTGCAAATAACTCGAAAAAACAACATGATTTGGACATAATTATATACTATTATACAACCTGGAAATGGATCGGGCATTTCCCCATCCCATAATAGAAAAAATTCTGTTCCACGCTCATCTGCCAGCGGCGCGAGGAAGCCACGGTGAGTTGCAGCGTTATATTCTAACGTGTTCCATATAAACTGCTATGATGAACATATGACCCACACTGGATGAATCATCTAACGCTGCCCACGGAATTATAAACGGCCCCCCGCCCATCCGGTCATCATCAGATGATACGTAGTAACTTCTAGAACCACGTCCAGTTGACATTTTTTATCTCGCGCCGATTCCTACCAAACTGTATTTGATCATCAATATAATGCATTTAGGGCTATAAATCACGTTCTGAAGAAAGCTGCAGAAAACGATAAAAACATACTTATACTTTAGACCATATTTTAGTATGAATATGTGAATGAAAAAGTTTAACGTTGCTACACCCTGAACAATGGATATAGGACATTGAATGGGCCATAATAATGGCAATTTAGCAATAGAATTTAAAAAGTTATAGCCCTGCAAAGAAGGGGAACTTCTCCATAGACAAATAGAGCTGGCTAGGGATGGTAAATTATGAATTTAACCCATGGCGATCAAAGTGTTAAACATGAAACAACAACAACAAGAATATCACAGTACAATAATAATAATAATAATAATACATAAAAAGATAACATAAGACATCAACTTAACCAATCATGACAAGACACTAATTGAGACAGCCCAGCCGCCATGGTTCCCAACCCTCGAGGACCCGAGTCCGGTCTCCCAGCGAGTCAAAGCATCAGCCTCTTTAACACCACGACCCGCTGAGGTCCCGAACCGGGGACCCCCCCCCACCCCGAGCCCGCGGCCATCCGGTCCCAACCTATAGGGGACCCAGGACATACATCTAATCAATTATACAAAGGACACCAGAGAAAGAAAAATAACAAATAAAACACCAACATACATGAACACTCGCTCGTTCCGGGTAGATCATATCCACTGGATAGATCTTGGAAAGATCGGAGACCAGAGTTATCGAAGATGTCCCCCAGCGTATGGATGCCTTTCTTTTCCCATCTAGGGTACCCAATAGGTTGTTGTCCAATAAGGAGTAAATTGTTATTAAATAAGAGGGGAATGCGTGTGCCATTTATGGCGGTTAGTGCACGCTTTCTGGGTGTCACGCCAAATCTGGATCACATGTGTGATAAGAGGGCCAAAATGGTAATTTGCATTGCTTAATTGAAATGTTGGTATACACAATATCCTTTTTCCCCCCCCACTTTTTCTCCCCATTTTTCTATTTTTCTCCCATTTCTCCCAATTTCGTGTATCCAATTCTTCCCTCCCCTGTCTTGAACGTTGCTAAACTATGCCTCCCACAGGTCGGTTGTAGTGAGGACAGAAGCCTTGCATCACGTGTCTCCTCCGGTACACGAGGAGGCAGCCTGACGCATCTTTTCGCCGCAGCAGCTCGAACTCTGTGGCGAGGAGTAACGCGTGGGAGGCTCACGCTGCCCCTGTCACTTCCTGCTTCCGTCGCACCGGCGTCACCAAACCGACCTGTAGGAGTCGCTGTCCACAACGTCCAATCCCCACCCACCGGCTTTCCCACCCTCTAACACTTGCCAATTGTGTTAGTATGAACGACCGGCTAGCCGGTAGCAACGCAGAGAGCTGGGCTTGAACCCAGCGTATCCTGCGTTAGAGGTGAGCGCCTTGCCCACTGCGCCAATCAGCCGCCCGGTATACACAATATCCTGAAGTCTATAAGGGGTCACCATCTTCTCCTCCAATGCCCCCCCACCCTTTCATGCATTCATGATGGAACATAATACCCATCATATGCATTTGATTTTTTTATTGTAGAGTGTGTAGGGATGGAACTCCAATCCATTTAGTATTAGGGATGCACCGATCAGACTTTTTCAGTCTCGATACCGATACCCATTGTACAAAAAAGTTAAACAAAATAATTGAATCCACGTTTATTTTTTTTTATATTAAAATATATTTTGTTTTTAAGAATTGTAAAGGATCACAAGTGTGTTTTTTATTTGTTGTAAACAAAGACAGAAAATAAACTTCATTCATTCAATTAATAAACTGTATGCCTCACTGTCACTGTGTGGAATAGACTGGGATCATTCTTTTGTGCAAGGCAACATCAGGCTTGACTTAAAACATTACTTTCCTAACTTAGTGAAACTAAATGTAACAAATTAACACATAGATATAAATGTACTGAATGGTTATTTCTTATTTTATTTATTATAAAAAAATATATATACCTGATCCAGCTATTTTACCGATATCGGCGGCCGATACCGATACCAATATCGGAGCATCCCTATTTAGTATAATACACGTTGCAGCCTCCCAGGAATTACCCTAGACCACTCTAAAACCATACTTATATTCACCACGGTATAAAACAGGAATGTATGGATGAAATTTCTTTTTCACATATTGAACGATAGATACTCAATGTCAAATGGGCCATAGTATTGTATCCATAGCTATAATATAGAATATAGTTATAGCCCTGCAAACACCGCCATGTAGTCCTATACTTTAGAATGCTAGCCTTTTAACCACACATTACTCATATCCCTCTGGCGCTGATTGAGTTAATGATATTGGATTGATGAAAAATATCATATAGATGATCTTGTCAGCAAACTGACAACAAAATTACTTCTACAGAAACAGCTTCCCGATTTTTTGTAGAAAATTAATTGTTGAAGCAGTTTTCCTATCAGTGTTGGCTTACGAGGATGTCATTTATAGAAATGCTGCTCCTTCCACTCTTAAACCCCTAGACATTGGTCTATCATTCTGCCCTCAAGATTTATTACTGGTGATAGATATGACACCACTGTATCCTCTATGATATGGTTGATCTTCTCTGGCAGAGAGGCGTAATTGGTATTTGTTTATCTATAAGGCCATTATCAGAAAGCTGCCACTTTATATTGCAATGGTGCTAGATTGGAACTCTGGACCCTATCTAACCCACTCATATGACTGAAGGTCCCCCGAGCACAAGCTGAACTTGGACAGTCAGCCTTTTGTTTTAGTGCCCGAACTTCTTTGGAATACTCTTCAGTATGAGCTGAAAATCGATTCTCTGCTGACTTATGGCCATGATCTTAAACCTCCCTGGTACATGGTACATTTTATTATCTCCTGGTATTTTATTATGCTTTTATTGTTGCCAAATTCTATTGATGTGTAACTGTTTTACAGAGTTTTGGTATATACTGTACAGTACATACAGATCTTAAAATAAGATAATATAAGACAAGATATTATTTAATTGATTTATTGAAATTCGGGCATCATAGCAGCATGGGGAGGGGGGGGGGGGGTACAGGTATGGACAGGGTAATAGTAGAAATACATAAATATAGGCAATAAAATTGTATCCGAATATAAAAATATGAGAAAAATAAACAGTGTAAACAAAAGGTGCAGTTGAGGGTCTGTATGCCCTATGGGTTATTATATGTTACAATAAATATGGCAATAAAGAATTTGAATCTGAATGTATACTATGAGTAAGAGTAAAAGCAAACAGTATACACAAGGTGCAGTATACACAAGGTGCAGTATACACAAGGTACCCTAACTGGCATGATATACATCATACATTGTAGTCGGTGCAGGTTTTGGTGGTTAATAGTCAGACACACTTAGTGGTCAGACATTCCTAATAGTTCTCGAGTTCTGCAGCTGCTAGCAGCAGCCCCTGCCCACGGTTGTGGAGCCTGATGGCCGCTGGCACGGAGGACTGGCTTGGGCGGTTAGTGGAGTGTCAGGGGGGGTATGAGTCTGTGGCTAGCTCCTCATATAGGGGGTGGGAGGGCTTCTCCAGGATAGCAACAGCTTGTTCAGTTTGTTGGTGTTCCTTGAATTGATGTAGCCCCCCCAGCATACAACAGCAAAGAAAAGGACGCTGTTACTACAGACTGGTAAAACGACTGCAGCAGTGTATTGCACACTTTTATATTTTAACTGGTATGTAACTGGGCATCATTCAAAATTAGGGCAACATCAGTTGATTCTTAGGAGAATACATATAGGTTTTAAATAAAATATATCTTGTGTGATGCATTACAGCAAGTAAGAAGGACTCTGTTCGCTTCAGGAAGACTTCCGGAGTCTCTGGTGATGCATCATAAATGAAAACGCATACAAGGCACACGTCAGCTGAACATGAGTCAGCGAGACATATATATATGTGGAAACAAAACGGAATCTTTTCATTGTAAATCAGTTGAAAAGCTACTTCTCCCAAAGGTTACAGAGTGAAAAGCAGTTAAAGCTCCAGCAACACCAGGTGGTCAGACGAGACGTCACGTGTAGCAATATATCCTCTAGGTCTGAAACCAAACGTACTCTAAACCATGTCTGTACATCGTTCTGGTGCTTGTGCAAAGATTCAAGAGGTTTATTAATCATACATACCAGGGCATACAGTGAAATGCAGTTGGCCATGCCCGCTTCGATTGTGCAAGAATACAATAGTAAATACGGTAGTAAATCCAGTGTTTCCCATTAATTACCTAGACTGTGGCGGCTCGCAGTTTTTTTTTTTTTTTTTAATAAATATAAAGTTTGCCAATAGGGATGCATCAGTAGTATTGGCAGTGGTAGTAGTCGTAATAGTAATCCAGTCTATTTTTTTTTTATTTTCTAAAAAATAAACTAGTTCAACACAGGTAACCACTTTTGCTTAATTTCTTTGATGGCTCAAATGTATGCTCTAGTGTCTAGTTGATTTTGTGTTTTGAGCACAAAGTTTATCATAGATCTAGCCTCTTAATTTTGCTCTCAAAGTGCACCAGATTGATATATTTAACTTTAAACTTAAAAAAAAGAAATTACGGGGAGATGCCCCCGGAACCCCCTAGAGGGGCCGAGGTTCACCCACCACCAGTCTCACAAAATCCTGTGGGAAACACTGAAATCAAATAAGTAGAATAGACATGATAAAATAGACATGTTAATAAATCCTGAGATAATTGCAATACAATGTTGAGCTACAACTTAAAGGCACTGGGTCCTATGTACACTACTATACAATATACAGTTTTACTTCTATGTCCCTATGCTATACAATAATCACAACAAGTTATTTTCTTAAAGTGTCCTTTTCCCCCTTCCTTTAAAGTGTCCTTTCTTGTTTAAAGTGACCTATGGTGCGTTTGTGTGTGAGCGAGTGCAGAATGTGTGTTGTGTGTAGGGATGCCCTGATCACGTTTTTTGACACCGATAACCGATCGCCGTGAGCCATATCGGCCAACGCCGTCCTCCCGTCCCACTAGACTAGACCTGACTAGACTACATGCATGCGGGAGGGGCTGGAGGGATGAGCAGACGCCGCACCACCCAGTGTCTGAGACAGAACTCAGCGACTGAGATCGGTTTTGACGATCGGCGAAAATAAAGCATTATCACTGATCACCGATCGCATATTTATACTGATTATCGGCCGATAACGATCGGTGGCCGATCGATCGGGGCATCCCTAGTTGTGTGTGTATTCATGTGTGCCTTCCTGTCCTGGGCTGTGCCGTTTCCAAACCAGGCAGTGATGTTCCCAGTCAGAATACTCTCTACAGCCCCGGAATAGAAGGAGTGGAGTATCTTCCCTGATACTCTGAACTTCCTTAATTGTCTCAGGTGACAAAATGTGTGCCTGTGCCTGTGAATGTGTATGTGTATGTATATGTATGTATATGTATGTATATGTGTATGTGTGCACATGCACTTGCTAAATGCACAAATGCAAGCTGGACCTCAGGCAAAGGAACTAACAACATATTTTACTGGAATAGTATTTCATTCACAACACACTCACTGTGGTGTCTAGACAGCCAGCCATCAATAGATGGTTCATGGCACCAGATAACCCAGAGTATATCAGTCATCTAACATGACGTGGAAAATAATAAGTGGAAAAACAAATGCTTAGGGGCCGTTGCATTAGCAGTACTGTAATGTAGGATGGCTTAGAGTAGACGACAGAGTACAGCAACTTGCAATGGGCCTGGTCTACAAGATACACTACACGACTAAGGTACCCATGTACATGTCAAAATACTTCCCAAAGGTCAGTGAATACCACAACCACAACACCAGAGGGAGCTCCACAAATCATGTTAAACCCAGAAATTTGCTCAAACAAGGGACTAAACACATTTCGCAATTATGCCACATCAATGTGGAATGCCCTACCCACAGCTGTAAAGGAATGTGAATCACTACCCACTTTCAAAACCACTCTCAAAGAGCACCTATGGGAGACTGCAATTCGAAACAGGCCCCTGTAAATGTCCTAACCCAACCCTCTCCAATGTACAGTAAATGTCCTAACCCAACCCTCTCCAATGTACAGTAAATGTCCTAACCCAACCCCCTCCAATGTACCGCCTGATGTAAACAAGACGAAAGTCTCTCTGGTCTGCATCCCCTTAACAATTGTGTGTATTGAGCTGTACTGTATTGTACCCATTCTGCAATCTGTTAATACAATTTTCAATCAATCAATCAATCAATCAGCTTTCCACCTCAATCAAACCCCTAATACCAAGATGTCAAATTATACAGCAACATCAACATCCAAGCCTAATCTGTGTTTGCCTGTGACCAAAGATACTGTAAAATACTAGAGATTGAGGCTGTCTGTCGCTAAAGAAGTTCTTAATTGACTAATGGTCACTGTCACAGGACTTGATTAGATGATTTAGTAACAAATCTGTAGAACTGTGTTTCCTACATGCAGTCATGCAGATATAGTTCTTTAAGTCTAATGGTTAACTGACCCATCCATTGACTAAGACAGGTCAGTCATAAGAAAAAAAAGAAAGAGGACAGAAAGAACGAACGAAAGACATGGTTTTCTGGAGTATATGAAAAGGACATTCCTCCTGACCCTGAGCTAGCACTCTTTGGTTGTTCTGAAACTGCCTTAAATGATCCACCAAATGAACAATCAGCATTTATGTCGGGCATGGTAACAGCTAAGAAAATGATTTTGAAAGACTAGAAGTTGCCCACACCCTTGTTCTCATAAATGGCTTACCGAAATGATCATAATCATACAGATGGAGAGAATCCATTTTGATAAATCTAAAGCACCAAATAGATAATCAATCTGTAATAACCTGTACACTGGATAATTGACAATTGATCATTGAAAATGTAACCACTGTGAATTCAATCAGTATAGAACCTTGTCCGGTAGCCACGTATTTTATTTATTATTATATATATTTTTTTTACTGTAATTTTTTGTCTTGTATTGTTTTCACATTTCAAATAGAATATATATATAAAAGAAAAAAATGTAAATCAAGAAATCAAAGCAGAAAGAATGAAGCAGTGACGTTAAGAGGGAAAGGAGTGTTTTACCGCGTTGAACCACATGACCCTCAATAGCCAGATGGTGAGGGCAAAGTTCACCACCAGGATGATGATCAGCAGCAGCACAAACAGGTAGAGGCAGCGCTTCCTCCAGCCGTAGATGCCGATCTTGTAGACCTGGTCGGGCAGCGGCCTGGAGACGCCCCTGTCCTGGGTAGTGGTGACATACTGCTCTCGTACCATCTGCTGGGTGGCGAAACACACACAGGGACATCGTCTTTTATTTCTTTGTCTTTTTGAATGTATGAGTAGTCTACAAAGTTGTTAAGTGTATCTTTGCAGAGTAAGTAACAAACTTTTCTACTCTACTGGATGTGTAAGACTTGTTTTCCGCTTCTATTCATTTGTACTAAGCTAGGTTAGCTTGTAGCCAGATAGCTTTCTACTGAACACACAGAGATTGGTATCCATCTTCTTGTCCGACTCTGGAGAAGATGGTAAGCGCATTTCCCATAATGAATAAAATGTTAGAAAATGTAAAAACCCAAGGACCCCTTGGGGTCCCCACACCCCACTTTGAAAGCCACTGATGCAAGAGATCATGGACGCAGCAGTGTAGATTTAAACACATCTAACAACTGACCCTGGCTGTTACAATAAGGCTGTGAATGGACTAAACAACAGGCATCACTGTCAGAATGGTGTTTAGAGTCTATTGTGTGAAGCATGTCAAGGTTCACAGAGAATTTAGTAGGAACAAATTATAGACCATGGAAAACATAACATACGGTAATAGACTACTGTATTGTATATAATGCCAGTTCTTATGAAAATATAGGTCAACAATGTATTAAACAAATCTAAAATGAGAAACGTTGGTCTTTTATCCATACAAGAAAACTTGTATTTTTCCTCATAGCAATTCCATACAATGCCTTCTTTAGACAAGTCTACAGTTCTGTATGTCATTCAGCTCATGTGCCAAATCCAGTGGATATCTGGCCCGAGAGCCAATGGAAATGTTGAGTGAATTTCCAGCTCCAACTACTTGAGCATGACTGAGGGCAACTGAGAATGACACTCTGTGCTCAACCCTCTGCCGCAGCTACATAGTAGGGTATCAATTGCAAAACATTAATCGAAACTGAATATCTGCACATTTGAATAAATAAACACTGAAGACAGTGTCAAGACAAGACAGGCCACTAATACAGCCGATGCTAGGTTTTTCTGTCTTCCTTTTCTGCAAATAGGCATTTTTTAACTCCCAACCATGAGCCTGTAGCCCGCGGCGTCAGTGCAAGCGAGTGTTCCTCCCATTCAGCATAGCTGGATCATCTGGCAAAGTGACAACATGAAACCCCGGTGACAGATTTCACAAGGACACGGGAGGGAATGTAACTCTACGCTGAACATACAACCACATAATGCTGCTCAGCTCCATGGGGTTGGAGAAAGGCCTCCTGTCATATTCTATTGATTAATCTGCATTAATACTCAGACACAGACTGAAGGGAATATGCCGAGCTCTCTGTGAAGACAAAAGCCTGAAGAAAATGTTGTTTACAGAATGTAGCTCCATAACATGCCCTGCAGAAGCAATAACGGCTATTCAGGTATTTCAACTATGAAATGATGAATAGTATAGACTTCTTGAGGAGTTTGACGGAGTAATGAATGTACAGGATTCAGAGAGGGAAATTGCACATCAGAATCGGTCTTATTTAGTAGAGTACTTTTGCACAAACAAGGAATTTGGCTTGGTGTTTGCTCACACAAAGGATGCAAAAACAACACGTCGACAGTAATAAAAATGTGAAATATTAAAAACAAGTATGAGTATATATATTAGGAAGTGGGAGCAAGAATCAAAAGATAAAAACTAATTCGTGCCACTGCTGTACACAATACACAGTGATAGGAGTAATGTGGAATATAACACAACATACTGTAGAACATAAATAGAGTAGTGCAGCTGTGGAAAGAATATCTTTGCTGTACAGGATATATACATATATATATAAAGCATAAGGGAGCCAAAGTACAAAAATAATATACTACGAAATACGAATGTGTGTGGAGTTTGCATGTTCTCCTTGTGTTTGCGTGAGTTTCCTCCCACACCAAAGACATGCATGTTAGGCAGGGAATACAGATAAAAACTAGTTACTGTATCTCTGGTACGTTTACATTGATGCGGAAACTGAAAATGTTGTTTAATCTGCATTGTCCCTGGGTAAGAAATAAATACTTAAACCAACACATTTCAGCTCCAGAGAGCCTTCCCCAGGTTGCTATGGTGATGACAGCATGCATACGTCACTTTATAGCGACATAAATCAATGTGTAATTCTACCCCATATAATCTTTGGTACAGATGCTTTTTATTTATTTTTTAATCCACTTCTCCCCTTTTTTTATTTTTCTCCCATCCCAATTTAGCCGTGCCAATTCTCCCCTCCCCTGTCTTGAACGTTGCTCGCATGTGCCCCCCACTGGCCGGTTGTAGGGAGGATAGAAGCCCATCGCATGTCCCCTCTGATACATGTGTAGGCAGCCAGTCGCATCTTTTCACCTGCCAGCGCGGACTCTCATTTGGCGAAGAGTAACGTGTAGGAGGCTCACACTGCCCCCGCCATTTTTCCTGTCTCTGCTGTGCAGGCGCCCCAACCGACCTGTAGGAGTCGCTGTTTACCACGTCCAGATTACCACCCATCGACTTCCCACCGCTAACTCTGCCAATTAAGTTAGTATGACGGCCGGCCCAAGCCGGAGGCAACGCCGACAGCCGGATTCGATACCGGTGTCTCGTGCGTTGGTGACGAGCGCAATGTCCGCTGCGCCACCCAGCCGCCTAGATGCTTTTTTTCTTATATATTTGAAGTCTGAAGACCCCCTCCTATTATAAATCAAGTGAAACAGCCTCAAAGGGAGTTCAACTAATAATCATTATTTGGTGTCAGAAGTCACCATTCCGTCTGTGCTTTGACAGTGTTTGTGAAAAGGGCATCCCCCTGTTTTAGGGGTCACACATCAGAAAGTTTGAGAACCACTGATCCGAACAAACACGCAGAGCCGCCGCGCCGGCGTCTCAGCGCCGCCCCCGGTGATTCATGCCTTGACAAGGATGAGGCCCCGGCGACCTGCCCAATTTACATATGGGACAGATGCTGCGTCTTGTTGCCAGGGTAAACATGGTTTCCATCATGTTTAAGGAGCCACTTTTCACACTGAACAGTAATTCTTCGACACTTAACAGATGTTCTGCCAGTCATATCATCCCACTGTGATTTGGCTGACTTTCATCTAACCATGATGAGGCTACCAGGAGAGGCTCGGTGTATGAGAGAGAGAGAGAGAGAGAGAGACCACTAGTCCGCCTTGGTGTCAGTGAAGTAAGGCGATTCCGATGTTGTGCAGGTAATAAATTCTACTTGGCGCGAAACTCCCGTAACCTGTACTTTTATGATTAATGAAGGTAAACATTTTCCCTCCCTGGGCTCTCCCTCATCTTTAAGAGATAATGAATACGTAGAAAACACACTTGGCCTGGGCTATCTGGGAGTGAGGAAAAGGTGTGTTTGAGAGAGAGAGAGAGAGGAGGATGATAAACACCTAGCCACCGTCGCCACAAACAGCTTGCTCGGCGGTGAACACAGGGTTTTGACATTAGGAGGAAGAGGAAGAGGCCCATCTCTATCTGACAAAACACACCCCGCCACGCGGGAGCAGTCGCATGGCCTTCAGACCCAGCCGTGATGAATAGCTCTTATTTTCACAACCAAATAAATGAAGAACCCAAGAAGATTCACCTCGTGCTACTTCTGAAGGGGGAGGATGGGAGAGCAAGACGATAAGGGGCCACCTTGTTGGAATACTCATTTATTTTCTCCATGTTTTCCCAGCTCATTATATTCAGTCATATGCCAGTGATATGGCAGAACTCTGCTCTTACGGGTATTATAATGATAGGGGCGACAGCGTCTCAGGAGGTAGAGCGGTCGTCTGGTAATCAGAAGGTTCCCAGTTGGATTACGGTTCCTCCCAGCAGCGTGCTGAAGTGTCCTTGAGCAAGACACTTAACCCCCAACTACTCCCGATGAGCAGGTTGGCACCTTGCATGATTGTGGTTGCCTACTTGCCGCCGCCGTCGGTGTGTGAATGGGGCATAAATTATAAAGCGCTTTGGATTTTTTTAGGCTATACAAATGCAGTCCATTTATTCCATATAACATGATACAAATCAGAGCCTTAGATTAGGACTTGGATTGAGCAGTTGAAACTTGCCCCATTCGTCCCGTCCCCCATTAATAACTACACGCCATATGGGCACAAACCTAGTGATCAACATACTCCGTGGGTAAATGAAACACCAAGGTGAAATAGCCCTGTGTTGTTCATTATGGCGTTAATGAATTTGTTCTGGCCCATTCTAATTAATTTAAATGAGAGCATTACAGGGCTTGCTACTGCAGCACCAGTGTGAGAGAGACGGGGGCAGCTTGTGGTTAGGATCATTAAACAGGCTTCTCCCAGCTCCAGTTTCAGTGCGCCAGTCCGGCCACAGACCGATCCTTCCATAGCAACCCAAATAAACATTCCTTAAACAGCTCCGCCACTGGATAGCCATGGAAGGAATCCTCAACGCATGGGACTCTGGGTTCAAAACGCTGTCTGACTTTAATAAACAATAAACCCTGTCTGTCTGTACGATCCCACGTGATTCTAATTTTGAGAACGGAACCTTCAAATGTTGATGTCACAACGTCGACTGGCCATTAACAGCTGTTGAGTGGTAGTATTCTAAGAAAACATTCCAAAAGGTAAACCTGAAAGGGTTAAAAGGGTTCACAAAACACAGGTTCGACAGGTCAGCGTTCGCCGGGTCTTAGCGGGTCTGTTTCCCATTTTTACAAGGTTTTACAGAGAGACTGTGCCGACTTAAGAGTCACAGACAACAATCAGTTATCCATCTCGTTATCAATCTAAAAGACAACTTTAATCCTGCATCAGTACTTTTACATACTTCCTAAATATATATGGACCCTAATTGCAAGCGAGAATGCACACACTACAAAGGCTTTTATGGTCATAAAACATGGTCATACACCCGCTTCCTGAGATGAAGTGTATTATATTCAGGTCTTAAGACATTTTACCGGGGCTATTTATCTTGGGGCGCCCTCTCAATTAACCTCAAACCAGAGATGCTCCCTTTCTGCCTCTCTCTGTCAGTCTGTACCCTCCAAATGAGAACTTATAGGACCGGAGAGAACAGGCTAATTGCCTTCCTAAAATTCACCAGGGTCTGGCTGTAATTGAGAATCCAGCCTTCTGTGAGCCACAGCTTGACCTGAACAAATGCCAGGAGAACATGTACAAGAGAAAGCCTCATACTTTAGAAAATTACTTGCTCAAATTGTTAGCCGGAGGACATTCGTCTATATAAGACCTGTGGAAATACTCTGAGGAGCTCAGATGTTGAGCAATAAGGAAAGGGAGCCAATCGAAAGCTGAGCACAGAGTTAGTTAGTTCCCTGCTGGACTTTCTCTCTCTCTCTCTCTGTCTCAGTCTTGTATGCTGCTGTCTTCATGTCTCCACTATGCTGTAATGCTTCCACTTCTAAAAATAGGGCACAGCATTGTGTACTAAAAAAAAAAAAAAGAGCCACAGGACACACACATACATGGTATGAGCATAACTAATACACAGGATATCAAAACCAGGATATGACTGTAAACCATTACTTAAGTACTCCAATGACAAGTTATTTTTGTATTTCAGTACTGTTGACCATGTATGGTAAAAACTATTAAACCACCCAACTAAGATTCTTATCACACACAAAAAACTCTAATTCTCTCTCAGGAAGTAAAACTACAGAACTATAAGCGTGGGGTAAGCTACAAGACAAAACCTTAATCACAAACATACACTGTGTTGTCTGTGTATACTCACTCAGATCAACAGACACAGTAGTAGGTCAAAGTTTAGACAGTAAATCACTTGAACTGTGAGGAAGACTTAACAAGTTAAAAAACAAACGGAAATCCCAAAGATAGGAGAGAGAAAATCCCTTTGCTTACCTTAGTGTAGTGAGGCAGAGCAGTCCTCTCTCTCTAAGCCAGGGCAGACGGAGCGTGTGCTGAGCAGGACAGAGCAGCGGCGGTAGCAGCAGCTAGTGGCGGAGCGCCTTGGATGTCTGTCAGCCACTCCAACAGCTGCGTGCCATAAATCTGGCAGTGTGGAAGTGCCCCTACTAATCACCACAAGATGGCGCTCACACTTCCTGCATAATATAATGTATCTATCCCTCTCTCTCTCTGTCTGCCTTTAGGCTTCCCACTTTTGATTGTCCCCTCGAATCATCCGTTTTGTGGGTGTAGGAAAGAGAGGGAGCAAGCAGAGGGGGAGGGAGATAGAGAGAAAGAGGGAGGGGAGACTGCAAGAAAATAAGAGCAAGCAGAGAAAATTAAATAAGAGAGAGAAGTAACTATCCCTCTCACCTAATAGTATAACAAGTGTGAATGCCTCTGCTGCCCAACTCAAGAGAACTGTTAGTAGAGAGAGACTCAAGTACAGACGTTTCTTTGGGAGCTTTGTCCTGTGCTGCTGCTACGAGACATGCTGCACACACCAGTGAGTCACTCTCACTGCTGCCCAACCCTGGGGGCTTCCAGTCCGGTCTAATTTGAGCCTTTCACAGTCACGGCTCTCGACGTGAAGTTAAGTCTGATCCCGGAGATAGAGCTCCACTGCGTGACAGACGGGCGGGCAGCTGTGGGAACCTGGTGGACCTTGAAACGGAGTCACTGTGACAGAAGAGACAGGGACACTTGTAAGCACAGTGTGTATTAATAGAGGGGCTGTGTAATTGTAGCGGCAGCTGAAACGGGAGTCGTTAGCTGTGGTTGGGAGTATCATGTGGTGCTCTCTGTTGTGCGTGTGGCTTTGTGTTACTTGGAAGTCACCAAATATTGATTGAGTCATATAAAAAAGAAAGACATCGACAGAGAAGGACAAGTGATGGACTGATCACATGCTGTTCTGTGAGCGCAACAAGATCCGAGTATTATCTGAAATCAGAACCTTTTTAGGCTATAAATCAGTCAATCAATCACGAAAAGACAACTTGATGGGTTTTCTTGTGTTTTTCTCCCCCTATTATTTGTTCACAAGTCTTTCTATCTCGATTGGAGCCGTTACTTGTACATCACAAGTTCACAACATATCGGTTAAGGCCTACTACTATGCAGTTCTGGCGGGAGGGGTTTGTTTACATTTGCAGTTAAAATATATATATATACTACTGTATTCTTATACATGTAATTCTTGTGTTATCCTAATTCAAAACAAAATAATCATGAGGCACTGTGAACCAAAGTGAGCCTAGGATATACTCATTTGAATGTTTGGAAATCGCAGGCCCTGTCATCAAACAACTGAAAAAGTTCCTAACTTTTCAAGTAGTTTTCTAGCTTCAAAGAGTGTACAGGAAGCCACTCCCCCCATTTTAAAACGGTTTATTTATCCAAAGCTAGAAAAGGAGCAGATATCGCTCTCCTGATAGTAGGCTACATATGATTATCTTCCTTCCTGAGACAGTGGCAGTACACAAGGTTCAACTTTAATGACATTTGGCTGTAAAAGCACTAATAAACATTCACATAAAATAATTTTCAAAGGCAGCGACAGGAAGTGTCTGCTGATGACATCACACAGATTCGAATCTACTGTATAGCTTCTATGGACTCTAGTTCTACAAGACAGTGGTTCATGTTCATAACAAATATTGAAAGTTCATGATGCAGATGTGAAATAAAATTTGGGTGAACTTAACTATGAACACCAGTCATCAATAAAGATACTCCACTACCTGGAGGGGAGAGAACAGATGGTGGAGGTAAACGGTAATCTACCCCCCCCCCCCCCCCCCCCCTCACAGTGAGCTGTGGTGTTCCACAAGGAAGCATACTAGGACCGCTACTGTTCCTAATTTATGCAAATGACATGTTACAGTTACAGTGGGTGACAATATTGTCACAAGGAAAGATGAAATTACCTACCTGGGTTCCATCCTAGAGGCTAATCTTTCCTGTGACAAAATGGCATCCAATGTAATAAAAAAAAAAGGCAACCAACGAACTCGATTCTTGTACCGGATCTCCTCTCTGGTAAACAAGAATACCCTGAAGACTCTGGCAGGAGCACTCATTCAAGGGTACTACGACTATGCTTGCACCTCATGGTACCAAAGCACCTCAAAGGCGCTAAAAACAAAATTAACATCTCAAAACAAACTGGTCAGACTACTGCTTGACCTTACTCCTAGAACCCACCTCACCCCTGCCCACTTTGACAACCTAGGATGGCTTAGAGTAGACGACAGAGTACAGCAACTTGCAATGGGCCTGGTCTACAAGATACACTACACGACCAAGGTACCCATGTACATGTCAAAATACTTCCCAAAGGTCAGTGAATACCACGATCACAACACCAGAGGGAGCTCCACAAATCATGTTAAACCCAGATTCGGCTCAAACAAGGGACTAAACACGTTTAGCAATTATGCCAGATCAATGTGGAACGCCCTACCCACAGCTGTAAAGGAATGTGAATCACTACCCACTTTCAAAACCACTCTCAAAGAACACCTACGGGAGACTGCAATTCAAAACTGGCCCCTGTAAATGTCCTGACCTAACCCAACCCCCTCCAATGTACAGTAAATTACCAAGTATGGTTGTCAATATTCCAATGTACAGTTGTAGTGTTCTCCCCATATGTAGGATTTCCATCAATATATCATTGGCAATTTATTGTCCACACGTTGGTTTGATTGATTGATTGAAAAGTTTATTAACAGATTTCAGAATGGGTACAGTACAGTACAGCTCAATACATACAATTGTTAAGAGGATGCAGACCTGAGAAAGACTTTCGTCTTGTTTCCATCAGGGTCCCCCATGGCAGGATTATTACGACAAAAACATAACAAGGCCAATGAGAATGGACAAGACTATTTAGTAGCCTATGACGCCACTTTGGCTTTAAAATAACCTGCTACTGCCTCTGAAAGATAGTAGGGGTGTAATGGTACACGTATCCATAATGAACCGAACCGTTTCAGTGTGTACTGTACCGTACCGAACGGCTGTGTAGTGTACCGAACGAATACAACAGTATGTTAACCACTAACGACCGCCCACCGTGGGGTGTTTTTTTCACAATGTAATATAATTATTATAATTTTTTAAAGTTGATTATTAATTTCAATATAGAATATTCGTTGACAGCCCTACAAGTACAATTGGTTACTGCACACTACATCACCCGAGTGGAACATGGAAAGCCAAACTTTCCCCCACTGTACCGAAAACCCGTACCGAACCTCGACTTCAAGACCGAGGTGTACGTACCGTACCGTGGTTTTTGTGTACCGTTACACCCCTAAAAGATAGTGATGTCGGTCTTAGAGGGTTATATCGGCTTAAAATGCGGGCAAATTGTATTTCACAAATGAAAAGGAATGTAAACCGAGTTTAGCCTTCACTACATCCCTGATTGAAATGTCTTAAGGCCATACATTTTATTTTAGGGTGTAATTTCCCAATTGAATGGCCTAATCAGTGATACAAATGTACACAAACATGTAGCCCCAAAACCACCAAAAATTAAAGATGAATTATTTAATTGACTGAGCTATTGACACTCAATATCCATCATAGTTCTTTAGACCAAGGGAATAAAGGTAAAGTTCTTTCTCCAATTCCCATCATGTGCAGTAAAAACGATGGCACCTTTATTATAGAAAAATCATGTTCACCCTCTTAGTTCTTTGTACCCTTCAAGCAATATTTCTTTTACTATTTCTTTTCACCATTTACGATAAATCAGCTTACTAGGAGTAAACGCACTAGCGTACAGAGAACATGTTTTGTCTGAAGCCACCGTTAACAACCAACTTTCTCATAACAGTTTACTGCGACCCCCAGGTCCTGTTAGCAGGTGGAGTTTAGCAGTATTCATCCCACGCTGTCTTATGAGAACTCAAACGTCCTTTTTTCTGTATGCGAAACGTTGATTTATTTTATTATAAGGCTGAAAGTATCCTTGGCCTCGTCTCACTTCTCAGATTGTTCTTCCAGTCTCTGTATTGAACTGGGACTCTGCACAGAATAAAAATCCTTTCTTTTCCATCCCTTGACTATCTCAATTTCTCTTAAATTCACCGAACTTGGTACAATTATTTTCCACAACACCTTCCCACCCAAGGCTAGCAGTAGCAACCATAATTTGGTACTGTTAAGAGAATTAAGACCATTCAAGTTACCTAAATGCCAGTTTACTGTGGACAGGCGACGGCTTACAATTCTTAATACGTCTTAGACCAGTGATATTTACATGCAATGAAAATGTGTTTGCTTCATTTCCCACTGGGGGACATGCGAAGATAATCAAAACCCTGACCCACAGAGGGAACAATGGATGTGTACAATAATAATGAATCTTGATACTCAAGATTTGAGTATTTGACTATAAAGATTTGACTAAAGGGAGATGAATAAGGCCATTCCGGCACCATGCATGCTTGGCCTCACATCTCCTGCAGACAGGCCACTGATGAGGAAGATCAAGGAGAAGCCACATCTAAAAAAATAAATAATAATGGGGTGTAATTGTGTTTTTTCCCTTACGAAACGCACTTGCCAGAGGACTTCATGGTGGCAGATGGGTGGTGCATCAGTCAGCCATGTGGTTTATTTAGCCTTCGATGCTTGGGGTAGTGCTGTGCAGTACAGGCCATCTGACGGCATCCATCAGAAGACTACCTACCCTCTGTCACGCATGCCCCCAGCTACAGAAAAGAAACGCCAGAGCTCAGTGAAGATAGTTGCTTCATATCATAGGTTCTTATCAATAACTCATAACGCTCCACTGCCCCTGGCTCTATCCATAGAGCAATAGAAGACAAACATGGATGAAGGATGAATGTGCTGCAGAAAGTTAAATATATAAATAATCCACCTCACAATGAAAAACATCTTAGTGTCCCATTGCATTTACTGGATGAAAACACTTAAGTTGGTACTGGTAGAACAGGCTCGAGTTCTATTAGGAATGGAGCATTGATAGTAATTGGACACGACGCGCCAAATGAGGTGTAAACGCATTCAGCAGTGGGGTACTACAGGGAGAGGCTCCCCAAGCCCCACCCCATGGCACTAGTCTGGTGCACCCTTTTGACAGCGCAAAACTCAACAATGCATTGCGCCACTGACTAACGAGGCCGGCCACCTATTCTTTAAAGGCAGCCCAAGAGTCCTTCCGCGTTTCTCCGATTGGCCGCGACGCCCACGTGACACACCCCGCGGCAGAGGCATTATGCAGCCGTAATCCCCCCGTTTTGCCATCGACGGTTAGCTCAACTCGTTCGGCGCCTTGCTGTGGAGCCTGCGGTGCGGTTGGTGACAAGTTCGAATAATTTTTTTTTAGTTTATTAATTTATCATCTCTCGCTATAAACGTGCATTCTTTCGGCAGTTAAGTTTAGGCATTCTTTCGGAGTTGGTTACGGTTAGGTTTAGGAATTCTTTCAGAGTTGGTTAAGGTTAGGCATCGTTTCGGAGTTGGTTAAGGTTAGTCGCAGAGCATGGCAATAGAATGCCTGTCTGTCTTTCTTGACGCGGAGGCAGCAGCCCATTTCCGCTCAACTGCGCGCCGCGGTCACATGGGCGTCGTGGCCAATCAGAGAAATGCCAAAGGACTCTTGGGCTGCCTTTAATATAGAGGCAGCCCGGCCGCTATGCTCCATGGTCATAGATCAACCCACATCAGTTTTATGGGAAATTACATTTTTAAGATAGCAATAGAAACAATCAACAAAAAGCCAGTCTGTTTTCAGGTCAGAAATGCCAGCATTTAATGCAATATAGTGCTGCAGAACCAATTTAGTTTTAGCCTCGACATTGTGAACCCATTCAACTCAATCAATAAAATATATTTGTATAGCACATTTAGACATGCCACTTGTCAACCAAAGTGCTTCACAGTAAGTCACATAGCTAAAAACAAATAAAAGTGCTAAAGTATAGAATAAACAGAAAATATAGACAACCAACAAAAAAAACACTTCAACAAGCAAGGCAAGAGTCACTTTGTCAGGGAGTATAGATGGGTTGAGTTTAGATTTAAAAGACTCGATGGACGGGCAGATTTGATGGACATGGGGATGCTGTTCCAGAGGTCAGGGGCTGCGACAGCAAAATGGACCGGAGCTGGAAGAAACACCCCTTCACCACCGTGTTTACTAACTCTGGGTCAAAGAGCACGCCCAAAGGGCTGGACTAGGGCAGACAGGTAACCCAGGCTGCTGGCGATGACACTGGTTTGGTCATAAGACAGTAGAAAAAGTGAATGCCATTCAAAAGCCCCCTGGGTGTTCACAAATTCTTGGTGAGTTGTACCAGTTATTTTCCTAATGCAATGTTATATGGAATATAGATGTATTTTTTTCCAGTGCTAAACACATTCTTAAGACTAAAATGACAAACATTCACCTTTTGTGTAAAGTGTTATTTCTTGTATTAAAAGCTCAAAGAAATTGAGAATGAAAGAGTCTACATTCCCATGTCTTATTTCCAGTGGTAGGGCCTTTAGTAAGTCCATTTCTCTTTTTTTTTATTGATCTTTTCCCCCCTCCATTTTCCTCCGATTTTCTCCCATCCCAATGTTAGTCGTATGCCAATTCCCAGTCCCCTTCCTGGTCGCTGCGCACTTACCCCCCAGTCAGATCATCTGGGAGAGTGGAGGTTATCACGTGCTTCCTCCGACACACGTCCAGCCAATCAACCGCTTCTTTTCACCTGGTAGCGCGGATATTCTCTGAGAGGGCGTAGCGTGTGGAAGGATCACACTATCCCACTCAGGTCCCATCCGCGCTTAGCAGGCACCCCGACCGAACTGTAGGAGTCACTGTTTACAATGACCCGGACCCACCCCGCCAGCTTCTCCCACCCTCTAATACTGCCAATTGTATTAGTGTGAACAGCCAGCCAAGCTGGTGACAACCCCGGAGCTGTCCAGCTCACAGCTCAAGCTTCGACCTGGTCAGGTGGTCTCAAAGATGTTCCACGTTGCGCCTCAATACAATTTTACAAGTAAATTCTTCAATGAGTTCATAAAAACAATTTGCATATGATAATGTGGCGACTTAAATAGTTTGAGGGGTTCATCCAAGATTTGTATATTTGGTAAATATATAAATAAAAACTATACTGACTATATAAATGTGAATTATAGCTTTCATTATAGAAATTATTAATAGACATTAGTAAATGTGGGCAAACTGAACAGTTGAACCATTCCTGGGATATACCACATGTGCATCCCCCGCCAGGTCAGTAAATGCGAGGGGAAACATGCCACAGCCATGCTAGGATCCTCTCATCACCTCCTGCGCATGAGTCCATGACAGTGTATGCACATTTCATTTTAGATGAATAATTAAAACAAATAAGGATACCAAATGTTGGCTGAATTTCAGCAGGAACGGGGAGGGAGAGGGTGAAACTCATTTTGAGAAATGGCCAATATGACTTTTCAACAGTCTCGTTTACAGGAGACAACTGGTACACATTTCCAAATTACAATACAGTTCGAGTAAATATCTCAAAATGTACCCAAAAACTATTTTCACCTGTGGTGCCTCACCTTAAATCATGGTCAAGATTTCCACAATTAGTGCAAAAGCTCAAAGTACCGCTATTCCACTACCCTCAAGAGATACTACCTACTAGTAATACTAGGTGATCTAATGAAGTCTCTATGTATGCTGAAAAAATGAAAACCCAGAACATGTCACCGTTGTCTTGTACAGTTTTTTATTCACCTTTCATTACTAACAGCTCATCACAGGAAGTAAACAGAAGAACCTGGAAGAGAGAAGGGCAGAAGTATTAGGTTACAATCAAGAACAGTTAAAATGTTTATATTCAATATAAGAGAAAATCCACCTAAAAATGTAATTCACATATTCTATAAAAGCCCAGTTCTCGTTAAAAAGGGTCCCATATTGTATCGTCACATATTCCTGTGTTTTTACATCTAAGAAAATGTGAACCATCAACCCTCCCTATTGAAACAAGCCATTCAGAATGGCAGGAAACATTAAAGTAGCGTAACATTACGGTAAACCATCCCCAGCTTGTATGTTGGAAGGATTAAAAATGCCAAACACTTCATTGGACATGTCCCACAGATTCAAGGAAGACATAAAATTGTTGGGACAGAATATGAGACCTTTAACTTAACACTTTGAATGCCACTAACTGCTTTTCTCGAGTTTACCCCCCCGACCGTTGAATGCCATGTCACGAGAATACTGTTTTTTTTTATTAGCGATCTGAAATCATATTGCATCAAGCGAGCCTACCGTTGGAGATCCAGGCACCGCCGGTGCTCAGATGTGAAAAAAGCACCCCGTATCGTCTCCCAGATGGTAAATCACCCTTTTGGATTGGACTCAATGAAAGTGTGGGAGAAAGGATTTCTGACTCCACATTTTACTTCTCACTGATGTAACCGGGGTCTACCAGAGTTCATTCTGGAGCATTGGTGCCACAGCGAATGTGTTTTACTGTATACACGATGGATCAATCAAATGAGCGATTTTTTCGAATGGCGATCGGAAATTGGAATAAACCATTTGGATACCATCCGACCTCAGGTAAGGAATCTATGTTATCAGTCTTAGGATAATCACTCGTTTTCACGGATATATAAGCGGTTCCCCTATATGTGATATAGCTGTTTTGACTGTAAAAGCCATCAGGAAATAAGAGCAGCGATTATCAGCGCACGGCACGAGCGTGCACACATACTATCGATCATCTAGCGTTTATTTGAAAACTATTCATAAATAGGCCGACAAATGACAACGTTCTGGAAAAAGACGATCATCATAGAATGGGTTGTTTTTTCCGCGAAAACGAGTGATTTTCAAAATGCTATCAAAGGGAAATGAAGCGATAAAAAAACAATCTGCCTCGACAATGTTGACTGAAAAATGAGTCTTTGATAAGCGACGGGCAGATTAGACACATAGCCATAATTTAAAACATAGATTAGGCGATATTAAGTTAACATTGGAGTGGATGGTGGCATTCAAGGGGGTAAAAAGGAAAACACGGCTGGCAATCAAAGTGTTAAGCTGGAAACCAGGGGGAAAAAACTAGCGCCATCATTAAAGGGAGTACAGGAGCTACTCATAGTGAATAGTGGAACAACTCCCAGTAACATACAACAGTAGCCATGGTGAGTTTACTGGGATATGGGTGTATTCTATGATTCAGAGCTGTAAAGCTAGATCTAAATATTATTTTGATTAATAGCTCAAGCAGAAATTCAACTTTGAGCCCTCAAAGTCAGTGAGTGATTCATAGTAGGGATGCACCGATATGAAAATTGGCCGCCGATACCGATTGTTCAACTAACACTATCGGCCGATACCGATATTTGTATATAAGTATTTGTAATTTTTTTTTTTTTTTTTTTTTAATATATATATATTTTTTTTTAATGAAACTACTGTATATTTGTATGTGTATGTTTGTATTTGTAGGCCTCTTTACTTACTTAAAAAAAGGAAACATCAAGAAATATGTTTATGGTATCACTATCTCTCTCCCAGTATTGTCTTGCGGCCTGCAGAGGGATACTATTTTCTCAACCAGAGCTTTCAACCAATGCAATGGAACCATTTTGATTGACAGTCGATTCGGCCAATTACGCCACACCGCTAGCACCCACCTCCTGCTGTCCTTACCACCAATCGGCAAGCGTTTATACATTTTTCTACTTCCGGGCATGCCGCCATTGTTCTGTTTGCGAGAGCACTGCAGAAGAACACACTTAACGTAGCTACGTTAGCTGCCCGGCCCGGCGCCCGCCGACCGGCGCTCCACGCATGACAAAATGAGACAATGATTTTACTGCAACAAAGGTTATAATAAAACAAAGCCTTTCTATACATTTGTCTGGTTGAAAACTTTATTAACAGATTGCAGAATGTGTAGTTGGGTACGGAATGAGCAACGGAATGGAACCGAGCTATGAACGGACTAACGGAGTAATGCCTTGTTTACAGCTATCTTCGGGTAAATAATATGCTTGTTATTGAACGTGTAACACTTCATTTTAACAGCAGATACTTTCTTAAATGCCATCTTCCCGAGAGAGGGTGTTGACGGGGAGTTGTTATTAATAGCATTGAACAGCTAACCGAAAGCTAGCGTTAACTATTGTTAAAGGTTTAGCCATAACGTTACCTTGGCTAAAGTTGGGGCTATTAATAATGCAGCAATAATTGCTGCAGACCTGCAAGCAAAGTACAGCAAGTTGACAAAGGAGTATTCCAACGCAAATCACATTTTCACCAGTAACGTTGGTCTTGCATCTCCCGGTAGCTAATGAACGGACTCGGAGTAATGCCTTGCTGCTATGGGTAATAATAATATGCTGATGTTATTGTCCGTGTAACACTAACTATATAACGCTAATGCCACAAAACGAATGCCTTGTTAATCATAAGTACTAGTTACTTTGATGCAGTAGCTTGTGTGTGTGGGGGGGACGGCGGGCGTTGTGCACTGCAGGTAGGTCGCGAGTGAACTTTTTTTTTTGCCTTTTGACGGTACACAAATTGATGGGTATTTATCGGCGACTGCTATCGGCACATTTGAGCTTATCGGCCGATAGCAGTCAACAAGGCACTTATCGGCCGATACCGATACCCGACCGATATATCGGTGCACCCCTAATTCATAGTCAATGCACCAACTCAGCGTCACTTGATGACATCACAAATTCCAGCCCTGATTCTCAGCATAGGGAGAGACAGTTGTCCATGTTAATGGATAGGGGTAAACCGTCCCAAGATCGTTGAAATAGCACAATCAACTCTGTTTTAGGGTGGATTTTGCGTTTGTTTTGGATCTTCCTACCGGTTTATGCTTTCTCCGCTTTCTCTGCTTTCTCCCCCTTCTCCGGTTTCTCTGGTTTCTCCGGCTTCTCTCCCTTCTCTGCTTTTTCTACTGCCTTGTCTGCTGCCAGCTCCTCGTCGCCACCCTTGGTGTTACGCGTGTAGATGAGCTGGGCTCTGTGTTTGGATACCAATTTGATCATGCCTGGGGGAAACAAAACATGTCATGTTAGCTTATTCAGTCTGGATTCTCTTTGGCAGTGTGGAATTTATGTGGGCTCTCCTACTCGTAACGTTGTCCATTTTGCATAGTCTCATGGGCACTACAGAGCCTCCAACACAGCATTTCAAGACATTACCAACATATACTACAAGGAGGACATCTGAAATCACATTAAATTGTCTTATCACACTGAAAATATGCACCTGCATATTAAATAGTCTTAATGGCTGATTAGCCATAGAAAACGGATGCATGTCAAGTGATGTTCAAAACATTTAGCAAAGAAGCATTTTCTTACAGTTGGGGGCAATTTTCCATGGGTTAATGTAGGAAACGGGGACATCGGACATCACATTGCCAAAATCCATCTGATGACTATTTAAACATTTGTATTTTATCCAAAGCTCCTACAGGTTAAAAACAATCTCATACGCAGTCAATGGCTGTATGGTCAATGGTGTATTTCGTGACTGTAGGGAACTTCAGGATAAAGGTCTGACCCACTTCCAGTGATGGAGCTACTCTAACGGTGCAGGCGTTCCCTAAGCCTAATGCATGCAGAGACAAAAAAGGTATGCATCTTCTTGTCTAACTCCAGGGAAGATGTTAAATAAGCTAATTTCCCAAAATGTTGGAGTTTTCCTTTAAAGACTTTTGTATTCTCAGGCAATGCCACATTTGAGTCATAATTTTGTAACTAAGTGATATACTAATGTGTGATATTGCCATTCGAAATTGTTCGACATAAGGACAGGATAACACGAGGTTGTGCATGTGCCATGTGGTAATATGGACAGTGAGAGTTAGCATGGAGGGGGAAACACCTGGAAGGTGCCTACTTAATAATCAGCAATATGTTGGCTCTCACTGACCATCAATCTACACGTTGGGTTGTGGTGGCTATTAGGGGCCATGTGGTACTAGGGTATGTAGCATCGGCATCGTCAATACCTGGAGCTCACATCAAAGGGGTCCTTGGAACTTGGACATGCTCTTTGGGGGCCGTTATGAGCAGTGTAATACATCAGTGTGTAGTTCCATAGTATAAGCATCTATAGGCATGTTAGACTTTTCTTATGGCAGTGAGATTAGTCTCTTAATTGAGCGCGTATCCTTCTCATTATGGCCCAAGTATCTTGTGTTGTAAATTTGCATCCAATGCTGCCTCAGTTATAGTACACGATCACACCAGTGAACAAAAATAACCAAATGAGCAGCTTAAATAAAGATTCCTTTACAAATGTCCCATTTCCGGGTGGATACCTTGATGTTTACATGTGATTAAGATTATCCATGGGGATAATTTCATGGATCCTAAATGACAAGTTTAAATTTTGTATTTCAATTTCCTAAATAAATAGATAATCACAAAATGTAAATTTCTGAAATAAAAACCTTCACCTAGCCTTCTCCTGGCTGAATTGGTATATTACTGCAAAGTAATGCTTGTGGCATTAAAATCTAGGCTAGGAACCCCACATGGCCCTCACACCATGACCTGTAATCATAAACCCCACCATCACAACCTACCGACACCTTGTACAGCTCACTCAGACTTGAAATATCAAACTTGATGATTGGAGATTAAATGTGTGATGTAATAATTTGCCCATTAAACTGGAACATTTAAGGCACAGGCAGACAAAGTGAAGTCCAAAGTTCACCTTTGGTAAGCAGCTCCTGGAGGGCGTTCCTGGCCAGAGAGCCTCGGATCTTCAGCCTCTCGGACACAACGGCGGGGGTGATGAGCTTGTAGTTGGGCACCTCCTTGTACAACTTTTCGTAGGTTGCCTTGTCGAAGAGGACCAGGTTGTTAAGCTTGTCCCTCACCTTTCCCTTGGACCACTTCTACTCAAGAGTAAACGAGAACAGGATATTGGATTAGAATAATGGCAAGACAACGACTAAATAAACTTTAGTCTCATCACATGGACAGAAACAGCTGTGACAGCACTTGTGATTAGTGTATGTTGGGCATGCCCGCTAAGACGGGACAAAACAAACGTGTTGTGCGTTAATGACTCCAGTGAAGTCTGAGAACATACCTTCTTCTTAGCTTTGCCCCCAGACTTGTTGACTGGGTCCTTGTCCTTTTTGGACTTCCCCGAGTCCTTCTTGTTCTTGTCTTGCTTGGGAGGCTGAAACAAGAGGATAACACGTTAATGCAATTTCTCCAGGGTGACTTGCACTAATGAGATGATAATCGTATGTCACTAATCAGAGGATGCTTGTCTGGCAAATACGTTTAATAAAACTGCATTAGGCATTTACTAAAAATACTAGCCAGTAGTAGACACTAGGCTAGCAAGCTGACCCGAGGGTTGTTGGCGTGGGAAGGCCTAAAGTTAGCCCGCAGTTACTAGCATTATTTAAGTGTTAACGTCCAGCCGGGTAATGTGTTTATGCACATTGGGCTGCTAGGCCAATTTCTTGTTTTCAACACTAGTAATGTGATGTTGTCCAGAGTCCATATTAATGAATGTCAAGGTGACGATAAACCCACTATATCCATGAGCACCGACTGAGCTGCGTCGACGCATGGTGGCGGGTGAAAACAGGCTAGCTGGCGTTAGCAGAGACAAAGTGATAACATTTTTTGCCAGTTTAATCCAAATGCTCTCTTGGCAGAGAAACAGCGCACACATTTATATAAGCTAGATGTTCCGGTACATTTTGAGCCGCACATTGTCCAGAAAAGCCTTATTTTTACAGCTTAATACCGCAAAAACGGTCGCTGAATAGCCTCACCATGTTTCCTCGTCAAGATGTCGGAGCGAAAGGAAGCTGGTCCGTGCAAGAGCCGCTTAGACAACCCGTACATGCGGATATAGAAATAGTGCCTCTGGGAAATTGAGCCTTATAGATTTTAGTCATAGTCACGTGACAGTTTTGTCAGCTGGGCGGAAACAGTGCAAAGATGGCGATCTTCAGTGTATATCTGGTCAATAAGGCTGGCGGATTAATTTATCAATATGACAACTATGTCCCAAGAGCAGAGGCGGAGAAAACATTCAGCTATCCTTTAGATTTGGTGCTCAAGATCCACGATGAAAAGGTTGTTGTATCGTATGGACAACGCGATGGAATCCGAGGTAAACGTTGCCTGCTCGTCAGCTTGTAATGTCACACCATTCATAGGACTGTCGGTAGTCTCTACATGACAGTTTAAGAACCCCCCTTCTGATCATTTACTAGATTGTGTTTGACACTTCACTGACTGTACTCATCTGTTAATATTCTAGCACAAAACCGCGAGTGTGTTCACATTTCGTTGTACGTTGCTCTGCTGTGTATAATGGCAATAAACTGAATTGAAATTTGGGAAGAAATATGAAAATGTGATTATTTTGACCGATTCACTTTATTCCCATTTTCATTGAAAACATATTACAACGATCATTGTGTGATTTTTGCGGCGATATACTAGTTTTTTTTATAGTACTGTACTACTGTAGGATACGATTTGTAGGCCAGGACACCTCTGCAGCGCCACAATATTTAGACACACACATGTCCCCTTAAGTTAAGGCTTAACAAATATTGCACCTACTGTGATTTGGATATTGCAGCAGGCCACATTACGATTTATTTTTTAAATGTCGATTAATTGTTCAAATGGGATAACACTTGATAATATGCAAACTCCCATGTCAAATGTGTTTGAAAAATCTCACTATCTTTCAGTACTGGCTAATTAGCAACTCTAACGTTTTTCATACACAGATGTATTACTACTACTACTGTAGCTACTTGTTAGTAGGCTATAGTCTATTGTTTAATATGTGAGACCCACTGCTGTCACTGTATTTGTAGTGGGCCATGCACTGCTGTCTATCAATGGAGTGGATGTGAATGGCAAGTACACCACAGAAGGCAAGGACATCATCGAATACTTGAAAGATTCCTCAAATTATCCAATTTCCATTCGATTTGGACGCTCTCGACTGAGTTCCAACGAGAAGCTGATGTTGGCTTCAATGTTCCACTCGTAAGTTCCATTCATTTCTATGCTGAAAGATATCTCCTGCCCAAGCTAAACAGTGGAGTCATCTGTCGATAAACAAACAAATCTGACTTGGCTCTTGTTGCATTTCCCTCCCAGGTTGTTTGCCATTGGTTCACAGTTGTCTCCTGAAATCGGCAGTTCAGGGATCGAGATGCTGGAGACCGACGTCTTCAAACTACACTGTTTCCAGACTCTTACTGGTCAGTGATGTAATTGCTGGGATTCTGAGGGTCATCCTAACTAATTATTGCAAGTTTGCATTGTGTTTTTGAAGGGATCAACAGAAAGCCTAAAGAGTCTCAACAAATGTCAGTGGGGTGAAAACACAAGCTGCTGCTGAAATACAGTATAAAAGGACCCTTTTCTCTGTCTCCTTTCAAATCCTCCATCTGAGATGTTCTTCTGTGATTTTCTGGGAAAGCTTTGTCGACTCTTTTAGTTTTCTGTTGATCCCTTGCAATGCAAACTTGCAATAATTAGTTAGGACAAGTTTTGATTTAACCCTCAGAATACGCTGCGGTTCGTTATAGAGCTTTGTGTAATGCATACAATGCTTGTCTATATAGCTGTGTTTGTCCTATGTGTTTTGTTTGTATGTTTTTTTTCTGTGTCTGCCCCCAAAGATAATATTTGCAATCATTCAAGGTGGAGCCATGAAACAAACAATCAAGAGATTTTGTACCATGTATGCAGTCAGTGTGAGAGGGATTTACTGTCTATAACTATGCAGTGTGAGAGGGGTTTACTGTGTATAACTATGCAGTGTGAGAGGGATTTACTGTGTAACTATACAGTGTGAGAGAGGGATTTACTGTGTATAACTTAACTATGCAGTGTGAGAGAGGGGTTTACTGTGTATAACTGTGCAATGTGATAGATGGATTTTATACTGTCTATAACTGCAGTGTGAGAGAGGGGTTTACTGTGTATAACTATGCAGTGTGATAGAGGGATTTACTGTCTATAACTGCAGTGTGAGAGAGGGGTTTACTGTGTATAACTATGCAGTGTGATAGAGGGATTTACTGTCTATAACTGCAGTGTGAGAGAGGGGTTTACTGTGTATAACTGCAGTGTGATAGAGGGATCTACTGTCTATAACTGCAGTGTGAGAGAGGGGTTTACTGTGTATAACTATGCAGTGTGATAGAGGGATCTACTGTCTATAACTGCAGTGTGAGAGGGGTTTACTGTGTATAACTATGCAGTGTGATAGAGGGATCTAATGTCTATAACTGCAGTGAGAGAGGGGTTTACTGTGTATAACTATGCAGTGTGATAGAGGGATCTACTGTCTATAACTGCAGTGTGAGAGAGGGGTTTACTGTGTATAAGTATGTAGTGTGATAGAGGGATCTACTGTCTATAACTGCAGTGTGAGAGAGGGGTTTACTGTGTATAACTATGCAGTGTGATAGAGGGATCTACTGTCTATAACTGCAGTGTGAGAGAGTGGTTTACTGTGTATAAGTATGTAGTGTGATAGAGGGATCTACTGTCTATAACTGCAGTGTGAGAGAGTGGTTTACTGTGTATAAGTATGTAGTGTGATAGAGGGATCTACTGTGTATCATTTGTATAGTGTGAGGGGGATTTACTGTGTATAACTGTGCAGTGTGAGGGAGGGGTTTACGGTGTATAACTGCAGTGTGAGAGAGGGGTTTACTGTGTATGCAGTGTGTGAGAGAGGGGTTTACTGTGTCTAACCAGTGTGAGAAAGGGGTTTACTGTGTATGCAGTGTGTGAGAGAGGGGTTTACTGTGTCTAACCAGTGTGAGAAAGGGGTTTACTGTGTGTGAGGCAGTACGTGCCTACTACATACACATCTCTGAATTTATCATAATTTCACACAACTAGCTAGCTATGGCAGAGTGGCAGACTGATGAGCAAGACCACATCTACAATCCCAAAAATCATAATTTAAAGCAACTCCCTGCTTACAGAAATTCCTTGGTGGTTCTATAAAGTCTGAAGCCCCCCCCCCCCCCCCCTTGAGCTGGTTATGATTATGAGTTACAGGTGCTTAGGTGTCGGCAGACAGCATGCCAGCTGTTGCAACGTGGATAGTACTTCATTTATCCACGTTAGTCTCATTTGCTTTAAATCATTTGCTTTAAATCATTGTTTCTCTCTACACTGCCCCAAAAAGTTCCCTATATATCAGGGCCTTTATGGACCATTTGCAGATTTTCCTACTTGAAGTTTCTTATTATTGCACTTTTAAAACTTGAGAACTGTCTCCCTGACGATACATCATATCTTTTCTTGAAGGTATAAAGTTCATCGTGCTGGCAGACCCCCGCCAGTCTGGTATTGATGCTCTGCTGAGGAAGATTTATGAGATCTATTCAGACTTTGCCCTCAAGAACCCCTTCTACTCCCTGGAGATGCCCATCAGGTAAATGGCTGCATTCAAATATCCATCCATCATATCAACATGTCAAATATACATCCATCATATCAACATGTCAAATTATTCATCATGTCAAATAGCCATCCATCATATCAACATGTCAAATATACATTCATCATGTCAACATGCTGACCGCCAGTCACAGCAATTGATTATTGGGTGAGTAAACATGGAGTGTGACAAACTAGAAGGCCTCTGGGGTGAATCCACCCCCAACAAATGACGTGGAGTGTTCTATGGCTATATATGGCGATCAGGAATTGGAATCATCTTTTTGGAGAACATCTGATATGAGGTAAGCAATTTATTTTACCAGGGGTAATCGGATCTATTTTGACCTATATCAACGTGTGCCCTATGTGTGTGTGTGTGTGTGTGTGCGCGCGCTGATCAGGAAATGAGAGAATATATTTTTCAGATCGCTTCTCTAGCGTGCATAAGTACACATATACTATCGATAATCTAGCATTTATTTGAAAACGATTCATAAATAGGCCGAAAAATTACAACGTTTTTGTGTATGCCAGAATATTCCAGTAAAGGGCGATTATCACGGAATCTATATATTTTCCTGAAAAACGAGGGCTTTTCAAAATGCTATAAATTAGACACATAGCCATAATTTAAGACAGAGATTATGCATTTAGAGCGCTATCATTGAAGTGGGTGGTGGCATCCAACGATAAATAGTGCACGCCACGCTGGCAATCAAAGAGTTAAAAAACAAGCAAAACAGAGAAATCAGTACAGTATAGAAGGAATTTGTGTGATTGACAGTGGTGGTTATCCATTGGATGTCCTTTTCTTGTCACAGCAGCTCACAAATCTTGCTGCTGTGTTTGCACATTGTTGTATTTCTCCCAGTAGGTATGGGCGTTTTGAGTTATTTGCCATGTTTTCAAAGTGTCTTTGGGTGTTTGCAATTTGTGGGAAGTATATGTCTCTGATGTCTTTGTATAGTGGGCAGGTTGTTAAGAAGTGTAGCTCGGTTTCCACCTCTTCTTGTGTGCAGTGGGTGCACAGTCTGTCTTCTCTTGGGAGCCAGGTCTGCCTATGGCGGCCTTTCTCGATGGCTAGGCTGTGCTCGCTGAGTCTGTACCTTGACTACCTTGCCATCATCGTCACACCTGCACACCTGATAGGCCCTACGGTGCTAATCATTAATACATGCTTTGTCCTCTTGACTTTCAGGTGTGAACTGTTTGATCAGAATCTGAAGGGTGCGTTAGAGATAGCAGAAAAAGCTGGAAACTTTGGACCTGGATCGTGAGCCAGGGAAGACTGGACAAACACCAGGACAACATGTCTACATGGGTCATTTTTAACCAGACCAAATTAATTGTCTCGTCACTCAAACATGTCCAATGGTATTTGAGACGGAGACAATTCTTTCATGCGATATGTTCCAACTGGTATTGAACTGGTTACTGGAACTGGTGTTGTAAATATTGGATTTGTTTTGTAAATACTTGAAAAGAATAAACTCGTATATAACCGTTATAATTTTTCAGTTTGTAATTTTAATTGCTTTGTGAACTAATACATGTATCAGAGTGTGAGATCTATATATATATATATACAGTATGAGACAGGATTCAGAGGCAAAAAAAAGGTTTAAATGACCCACCTTGGTCTTTTATGAACTCAAAACACAAAAGTACTTACAAACAACTCAAAACACAACATCAAGTCTTCTCTCGACCAAACGTTGCACAAACTGAAACTAAACCAAAAACGTACAAGAATCCCAAGCCAATAGGGATGACTAGTGTGACGTCACAAATTACTTCGTATCCACTAGCATGTTTAGTCTAATGCGGCCAATGTAAACAGCAATGGCTACAGCCCAGGAACCGGTCACCCTTATTACTGTGACATCCTACTTCGCTGACTTAGGAGTCTTGGGACTCAAAGTCTGTGAAAAAGGGTTTCAACTCGTATAACAAAAAAATTAAAAACCGGTAACGGAGGAAAGCGGTAGTACGAGACTGTTTTGTTGACATCATTTCTATTGCTGCAACACGGGACACAGCACTGCATAATTTTACTGCCTTTGAATATCCCGTCTGGAAGCAACAGGACACAGAAGTGGCGTTTTGGAATATGATGACATAGCGCCTAGCCATCCCTATAGAGCACACCTGGAACACCTCTGTGACGAGGCACCCCAGGTGTGGCCGACACCTCGTTAACACACTCGGGAGCTACTCTCTCACCAAACAGCTGGCTGCCGCTTGACGACACAAGCGGCTCTTTTATTGGCTCTTCCACAATATACATCACTGAAGAATGCATAACACGGTTCTTCATTCAAGTTAATATTGCCCCTCGTACGGACATGCGTAAAGCTTTCTTCACATGTGATTGGTATCTTCAGTTCTCTCAGCTTAGCCCCTTTCGTGACTGATGCACGCCAACAAGGTTTGGCCGAGTGAATCCACAGTCTCTTGCTCCCCCATAGGAAACCACCATATTTTAACTCTGAAGAACTGGTCCGACGTGAAATGTTCGATATACAAGTATAGCAGAGAAATTTCAAAGGTACAAGTTGCACGAGGGTCTTGGACAGAGAAAGGCAATGGTTTGAAAGCTCGGCGTTGCTAATAAACATTTTAAATTTTTATAAACGTGTAAACAGCGAAGAACGTATGGCTGCTCTCCCGAACGCCGCAATGAGGAGTAGGGTATATATGCAGAGCCGCACTGCCGTCTCGGTGATGTTTACACGTTTATAAAAATAATTTTAAATGTTTATTAGCAACACCGAGCTTTCAAACCATTGCCTTTCTCTGTCCAAGACCCTTGTGCAACTGTGAGTACCTTTAAAATAGGGTGGCTTCCTATGGGGGAGCAAGGGACTGTGGATTCACTCGGCCAAACCTTGTTGGCGTGCATCAGTCACGAAAGGGGCTACTCTCTGCTACATTATCGTGACTTGCTGCTTGTATTCACTCACATCAACAGGCAAGTGAGCGAACGCACTGTAAATAAATAGTCTGCAAACACCCCATGCAGTGTGGCACCTTGTGAGAGACCTCCGTGGTCAGAGAGAGAGAGAGAGAATTCTCTATGATTGACAAATAAAGGGGGAGAAAACGTGATGTAAAAAAAATAACATTAAAAAATAAAAAAAGACCAGTCAAATTCTCCTTGTCACATTCAGTTTCCCTCCCTGGCAGTGGATGAAGGTCATCATGAGGTTGGAGTGGTTAGTCGTCCTTCTTGGAAACGTGGCCCATCTTGGTCCTGATGTTACGCATAAGGAAGAACCCAATGGCGGCTATACCGCAGACTACCTCTGCCACCCAGAAAGCCATTTCCCAGCCGTGGTGCTTGGCGATGGTGCTGAACGGCAGCCCGGACAAGAAGCCACCAACTGATGAGAAAACAAAAGGGTTATTACTATAAGGCATTCATACTTTTATTTACGTTAACGTTAGCTTTAGTCTACATATGAACGTGTTATAGTGATTTACGACTATTTAAGACAAGACTGACCTTTTCCAGTTAAAAAGATTCAAGATTTAGTTTATTGTCATTTCTTGTGTACTTCCATACATAAAAAGCTAAATACTGTTCCTCCCAGAACAGTGCAACAAGAAATGTTTAAAACAAAATAAACAGTTAGCAGCACAGTTCATTAAAGTGTATTGGGTGAGAAAGTGCATTTTGTGACACTTTTCACTTTAATGTTGGGCATTATGCGTTTAGTTTATACATTAATGATCTTCCAGCTGTATGCAATAAGTCTGACATCCAGATGTATGCAATAAGTCTGACATCCAGATGTATGCGGATGATACGGTCATTTATGTCCATGCAGAAACCAAGCAGCAAGCTGCAAACAAGTTAACAGCGGTAATGACATCGGTCACTGAATGGTTGACAAACTCATGTCTGCATTTAAACACCAAAAAAACTGTTTGCATGTTTTTTTACAAAGAGGCTGATGAATACTGTCTCACCTGATGTCTATGTCAGAGGAGAAAGGTTGACAGTTGTGTCCGAATATAGATACCGTGGGATAAAAATGGACTCCAATCTTACATTTAAAAAACAAATCAAATCGGTAGTAAACAACGCAAAGTTTCACTTATCAAACTTCCGTCACATCAGAAACTCTGTCAACAAAAGCAGCAGCACTGTATTTTAATGCCATTATTATGTCACATTTAACATACTGTCTGACTAGCTGGACACAAGCCTCCTGTACAACACTACGATTTGTACAGGTAGTTTACCATCAGGCTGTGAAAGTTCTAGACAGGAAAACAAACAGCCACCACCATTGTCATAGCATAACAAACCAGAACCTACTGAGCTGGGACAATCTCGTCAAATTCAAAGATGCCGGGGCTCTGTACTTTCATAAAACAGAAAGCATCTGCCGACAGATATACCAGGTCTGTAGTCAGAGGGGACTGTGTAATCCCAAACAGGAGGTCTGCTTTTAGTCAGGCAGCCTTTTCCGTGAGAGCAGCCCACACCTGGAACAGTCTGCCAATACGGCTCAGGGAGTATCAAAGTTACATTTAATTTAAAACTAACTTAAAATCATGGTTGAGAGATGGTCAAGTGTGCAACCATTTTAACTGAGGGGTTGTGATGTATTGTAATGTATTTTAATGTATTTATTTGTATGTTTTTTAGTGTATTATAACCAATACTGATTCCTACTGTGTTTTAATTATTGTACTATGTCTTAATTATTGTAGTGCTCATGTCACCTGCCCCAGAGACTAGTTGAAAATTAGCCAACCTGGCTAAACTGGCATATTTACAGAAAAATTTTCCTTAATATGCACTGTCTCTGTATTTTAAACCAAAAAATAGGGGGGTAGAAGCTGTGTAGCACCCTGCTGGATTTGGCACAGATGCCGAAAGGGTTATTCATTCAGCCTAAGGACTGTCAATATACAGAGGAAGAGAAAAATCCATCATGCAGAATGAATACAAGATTACATTGGAGCCAAAGCCATAAGATTTCGATTGACTCAGTTGCCAGGATAGCAGGCAGTGTTTCCTTGCTTGTGGAAGTAGTTTAGTAGTAGTTCTTATTGAAGTAGTTTAGATTACGCCTGGTTCAGCTTTGTTAAATGAGGACACTCCATAGCATTACTGTGCTAAATAAAGTTTACTAGTGAATATATCCTATGCAAAGTAAACGCATGAAAAAAATAACTCACCAAGAGAGCTTATTCATGTAAGGTTATGGCACTTAAAGAGAAATGTCAACCATTAAAAAAAATCTTCCTGTGCCCCAGGACAGTTCAGCCACTATTTGTGAACAAGCACCACTCTCTCCTGAAGCTAGAACTCAGAGAGAGAATCCTCCAATTGGTGATGTCACTGGGATGTAAAGTGGGGCTGCTCCATAGACAATGAATGGGGCTCTTACTTTATGTGGCCATAAAATGTTTGTGTGTGCTATTCCACTGAAATTACATTTATATTCTAGCGTTGCTATAAGATCTGAACCTGAATTAAATCTCAATTGGGTGTAAGAGCTCACACAAACATTTTACGGCCTCACAAAGTTAAAAGGCCTAGGCTAACTCTAACCGGTCATGTCCGCTTCCATTCATTGTGCTAAGCTATGCTAACATGCAGCCAGATAGCTTTCTACTGAACGCACAGAGAGGAAACTGGCATCCATCTTCTTGTCTCTCTCTGGAGAAGACTATAAGCTAAAATGTTGGCGTGTTCCTTTAAGTGAATGATGGTTGATATATGATGGTTGATACACAGATACTAAGATTATAAAACAAAGACATGTAATCTTACTGTTGGCCATCAGGGCAACAATAGCGTGCGACGTCCCACAGTAGTTGGATGGAGCGCTCTCATTGGCTATGACTCCAAACAATGCTATCGGCCCATACGATGAGAAACCAAAAGCGGCCCCTAAGCCAAGGATCCACACCTGACGGATACATGAAAAGAGACCTTTAGACGAGGACCGACATCAAATGGCAATTACAATGCTATATTAAATAAATGTGGTAGAGCGAATTTATACCGCAGGGCTGTCTGGAGTGACGGTGACTCTGAAGAGATACATGGACACAAACATCCCAGCCATCATGCAGATCAGGAGGAAGTGGCGAGGGTTGCCATGGCTTCTCATGCCTTGCTGTACAACAAAACAATAGAACGGCATTAAGGGATGTATGACTGGTAAATACAATTACTATCTTATCTATGCATTTAAAAAGAATAATAATAATTGAAATGGTAATTATCATCCAAAGCACTTTACAACTTGTGCCTCACATTCACCCATTCACTCAGACATTCACACACTGACGGCGGAGGCAACCATGCAAGGTGCCAACCTGCTCATCGGGAGCAGTTAGGGGTTATGGGGTTAAAACTATGATTTCTTCTCACAGTATGACAGTATTTAAAACAGTATGGATGTGAATAATACGTCAACTCAAAGAAGAGAGTAAGCTGGAGCACATGGATCATCTTTAGTTTTTGCGTTGAAATGTTTCACTCTTGTACCTAATAAAAGAAAACTAAAAGATGAACCGTGTGCTCCTGTATTCTCCTCTTCGCTCCTCCGGTCCTGTCCTGAGAGGCGCCTGGGCCCTCGTCTTCAGGAACAGTGGACTCCTTTTCTTTCCAACTCACTTTAGCCACAGCCTTGTCAGAGAAATATCCTGCTGCTAAACTGCCCAGCAGGCCTCCAACCTCCAGGGCACTCATGTAGGAACTTCCTGTGAGCAAGAGGAACATTTACACCAGCAGTAAACAGAGAGACAGTAAAATAATTCCACACCTGTATATAATTCTTCTCTTACTGATCATGTTGAAGGCCACTGAGTGACCGCTGTGGTTTGAACAGTGTACTTCAGGCATTAGCCTCGCTTATTCCCACATACATGCCAATTAGGGTAGGTGCCCCCCCAAAAATATTCTTGATTCCCCAAAAGAAATCAGAGTAACTTGTCGTATGTCACAACTCTTAATTCTCCTGAAACTGCAAGTAAACTAATTGGGCAATAAATGTAGTAGAATTCTGTAGAACACTGTACCAGAAACAAATCCATAAAGAGACACAGAGCTGTTGATAATGAATTACAGCAATCAGCACTGTTTAGTTGACATAAAGTTAAATGTAAATTCTTTGTCGGGTCCGTCCTCCATACCCATGAGTGTAGACTGGCCCTTGTCCTGGATGAGGAAGAGCTGACCCCAGTCCGTGCAAGCGGTCTTCACCCCGAATACAACCAGGTAGCCTATAGAGAGCACCCACAGGTAGGGAGACAGCAGGAACTCCTTCAGGGTGCTCTCACCACCAGACGATCCTGGGAGACAGGCGGCAGGGCGGAAGGAGAGGGTCAGTAGAGAGCTACTGTATGAGTGGTGTAGTTGTCTATGACCACCTCTCAGCCTAGTGCTATGATGTAGATGGGTTTCCTGATGACGTCACTGCTTCGGTTATGTTCAAGTGTTAAAAAAAAAAAGTCCAGTTGTGCTGCTCTGATTATGTCCTCTTTAGGATCGCTGGTTTAGAGTTTTAAAGTACTTAATCTTCAACAATTTATGCCACGTCTTGTATGCAAAGTATTTTTGTTTGTAAGTGGCTACTGGGTTCAGATGTAAAGAGTACAATGTTTACTTTGAGATGTAGTGGAGCAAAAGTACAAAGTTCCCTAAAATGGGGGAAACTCGGGTGGAGTACAGGCCCTCATTTATCAACAATTCTTAGAAAGTGTTCTATTTTCGTTCTTAAGCACAGAATTTAGAATGTGTGTACGTACAGAAAAATCGGGATTTATCACACGTGCGTAGATGTGTCCCATGCACAATCTGTGTTGATAAATACCATTTGTTCTTAACGTCTATGCCCGTGCATGATTATCCATATATGGTCATGAAACACCCCCATGGGATGTGAAATAATGGACTAAGCCGAGCGAACTCTGAGAAACTTCACTGAGAGCGAGATTGATCACCGGTCTAACCAACTAATTCAACGTATACAGCATTTCCCGTTGTGAACAATCTTATTTGGAAACATGACACACAGAATAATAGTATTTAGCGTTTTATTTTAAACAATATTTAATCGTATGATTATAGATATTTTAGAGAATAAATAAATCCAATGAAGTTGTCAAGTTCACACTTCACAGACAACTCCGCTGAGGAGGGAGCGTGTAGACCAGGGGTAGGCAACCCTAGGCACGTGTGCCTGCATAGGCACACAGGGGCATTTTCATAGGCACAGGGGGCAGCATTAAAAAAATAAAAAAAAGTATAATTTTTTATTATTATTATTATTTTTTTGCTTTGAAATATTATAGTGAAATATTTTGCACTGTTGTCGCATTTATCTTGTTGAAATCCCCCCATAGGTTCTTTTTACTACCACATATTTAATTGAGACCCTTTATTTGTTTATTATTTCAATTTAGCTGGAAATACATTGCTACATCATTCAGTAACATTTGCAAAGCCTTAGAACAAAAACATTATTACGGTCACCATTGTGACCAGTGGGATTAATCAACACATTTTATTATTTATTTTTCTATTTCATTGAACATTGCACATGTTAAAAGCCATTTCTTCTCAAAATGTGAGTATTACCAAGTAGGGCTGCAACTAATGACTAATTTGGTAGTCGACTAATCTGCCGATTATTTTTTCGATTAGTCGACTAATCGAAAACCAATGTAAACAAAAAAAAAAAAAAAAAAAAAAGGATTTTTTTTTTTTTTAATTACCTATCTTTGTGAAAGTGGCTTCTCAGCTCTGGTCCAGCTGAAGACAGAGCAGAGGAACAGATTGGACATTGAGCATGACCTCAGAGTTGCTTGTCTACCATCACCCCAGACTTTGAGACTCGTCAGGACCAAACAACAACATCATAACATGATGATCCCATAGCAAATTAAAATAATGACTCATGAAACATTTGAATTTGGATCTTTAAGCCACTTTAAATGAAAATGTATTTGAAGAACAATACAGCAATCACTCATAACAAGATAAATAAATTAAATAATACAAATTAAAGTGGAAGTGTACTTTAAATAACTTTTGTTTGCTGTGTGTGAGAGGAGTCCGTGTGTGTGTGTATGTGTGTGTGTCTTACTCTGATCGCTGTGTGAGTGAGAGGAGTGTGTGTACTGTGTAATTTGTGTGTGTGTCTTACTCTGATCGCTGTGTGAGTGAGAGGTGTGTACTGTGTAATTTGTGTATGTGTGTGTGTCTTACTCTGATCGCTGTGTGTGAGTGAGAGGAGTGTGAATGTGTGTGTGTCTTACTCTGATCGCTGTGTGTGAGAGAGAGGAGTGTGAATGTGTGTGTGTCTTACTCTGATCGCTGTGTGTGAGTGAGAGGAGTGTGTATGTGTGTGTGTCTTACTCTGATCGCTGTGTGTGAGTGAGAGGAGTGTGTATGTGTGTGTCTTACTCTGATCGCTGTGTGTGAGTGAGAGGAGTGCGTGTGTAATGTATTGTGTGTCTAGTCTGATCATCATCTCCTGCAGGGGAACAATGTTTTCAATGTCCAAAATTTGCTATGGGATCATCATGTTATGATGTTGTCTGGAACCCTGAGAAGCCACTCTCACAAAGATAGGTAGTGCAAAAAAAAAAAAAAAAAACGTTTTTTTTAATGACTAATCGACGCAACAATTTCTCGTCAACGATTTTTTATAATCGACATCGTCGATTATGTCGACTAATCGTTGCAGCCCTATTACCAAGTCAACTTGTGCCCTTAAAACAATGACAATAAACATAGTTTTATTAGGTTGAAATAATGTGGTTGTGTACTTATTTTTCTGTTAACTTATTATGGATTGAAAACTGAAAACCTTAATGCACAGTAACTGAACTCAATATTTTTAAGTTCTGGTAACTTATTATTATTTATTTTTTTACAGTGTAGTCTTGCGATCAATCAAAACGTATTTACACGATATACCTCACATTCACCCTCCATTCACATCCTGGTGTTCTCCATTAGGCCTGTAGGTGGAGCTATGACAGCACACGTACAGTACACACCGATGGTGTGTGATGTGTCCAAAAATGAATGGGCAAATGTGAGTGAAATGGTCGCACTGTATGCAGCTGTTTGTCTGCATTGCACCCCCCCCCCCCCCCAACTCAGATTTAGGGTTGATACAACCATCATAATAATATTGTTAATAATAACAATAACAATAATGATGTAATAATGTAAAAATTATCATTAAAAAGACCTGAATATGAGAATTTCTTTTTACGATGCATGGAATATTGTTGAGGCACACTAGTTACAACTATATTTCAAACAGGCACTCCATGTCAAAAAGGTTGCTGACCCCTGGTGTAGACTATCTTCGGTGCGCCGGGAGCCAAGGATGTTGACTGACCCAGTCCTGCTACAGAACCAGCACATTGACAGGAATAAATGACAAGCTGACCCGACATTAAGCACTGTAATGACTGAAATTAAATCAATTTCAGCCGGCCAACTCTGCGCTCTACAATGCCTATTGTGCGCTCGTGAGCCTGTGGTTCTGGCCAGTCATTATGGCTTCAGTCAGTGGATAACCCTGATCTGCATTTTAAGTGATGTTTTAATTATATTCCCCAGTAATAACATTACAATTGAATTAAATACAATTAGGCCTGAATGAGTCGTGTTCCTCCCAGCCACCGGCAACGACATTATCAGCCAAATTTGCTCCACGCTCCAATGTGGGTCTCAAATTGCGGTACAAATCAAGGAGAATGTGTCTCGGGTAGCGAACTCTACTTAATATTATTATTTTTTTTATCCACTTTTTCTCCCATTTTCTATATTTTCTCCCATCCCAATTTCGTATCATCCAATTCAACCCTCCCCTGTCACGGACGCTATTTCTTGCCTCCCACAAGCCGGCTGCAATGTGGACTAAGTCATACATAGCACAAGTCCCCTCCGGTACTTGAGGTAACAGCAGTCGCATCTTTTCACCTGCGCAGCTCGACCTCTCAGTGGCGAGGAGTAACGCGTGGGAGGCTCACGCTGCCCCCGACACTTCCTGATTCTACTGCGCAGGCGCACCAACCGACCTGTAGGAGTCACTGTCCACAACGCCCGATCCCCACCCTTCAGTTTCCCTCCCCGTAATACGGCCAATGTGTATTACTGTGGACGACCAGGTAAACTGAAAGCAAATGTGGAGCGCTGGGCTCTAACTGACGAGCCCAGCGTCTCCAGCATTTCGTGGCGAGTGCCTTGCCCACTACGCCACGTAGCCGCCCAACTCTACTTAATATTATTATGTTCTCTCTCTGCAAATAGACATGCCCTATATCTCTGAAAACATCTGAGCGCACACCGCGAGAAGTATTCCTATAATAACGCTATGAACCAGGCTGAATTAATTCGGAAATACCTATTCCAAATGCTATTTAGGGTTTGACAATAATTACACTAATGTCGCTATTTTACAATGCACTATAGTGAATTACGGGTCATACAGAACACGTCATTGTTGAAACTAATGCATGAAACCGATGAAAGCGTGTGGTGGGATACAGGAAGTAACGTGTGAACTGTGCTGGGATACAGGAAGTAAACTGTGCTGGGATACAGGAAGTAACGTGTTAACTGTGCTGGGATAGAGCAGAGCCCTTTAATAATTAATTTAATTTAATTTAATTTAATTTAATTTAATAATAATAATTTATTAATTATACGGCTCTGGGATAGAGGAAGTAATGTGTGAACTGTGCTGGGATACAGGAAGTAACGTGTGAACTGTGCTGGGATACAGGAAGTAACCTGTGAATTCTTGAAAGACGTTTCCTTCCCAACAAGCCCATGCTGGGCAACACAGACAGCCTTAGCTTTCCCCACTCATTCAGTTCTGATTACATTCATGCAACCTCTGGCCTTGTTAATGTTAAATGTTTAAAACAAAAGAGACAGTTAGCAGCACAGTTCATTATTATTGAAATGTATTGGGTGAGAAAGTGCATTTTGTGACACTTTTCACTTTAATGTTGGCATTATGTTGGGGGGGGGGGGTAGAAGCTGTGTAGCATCCTGCTGGATTTGGCACAGATGCCGAAAGGGTTATTCATTCAGCCTAAGGACTGTCAATATACAGAGGAAGAGAAAAATCCATCATGCAGAATGAATACAAGATTACATTGGAGCCAAAGCCATAAGATTTCAATTGAGTCAGTTGCCAGGATAGCAGGCAGTGTTTCCTTGTGCTTGTAGAGCAACTCCATTTACTCTTATTGAAGTAGTTTAGATTAAGCCTGGTTCAGCTTTGTTAAATGAGGACACCCCATAGCATTACTGTGCTAAATAATGTTTACTAGTGAATATATCCTATGCAAAGTAAACACATGAAAAAAATAACTCACCAAGAGAGCTTATTCATGTAAGGTTATGGCACTTAAAACCCATTGACTGCCAAAAACTTGTATACTCGTTTTTGGCTGCCATGCTTTTGCTGCCAGAAACGAGTATACTCGGTTTCCCCCCCATTTTTTTTTCCTATTATTATTATTATTATTATTATTATTATTATTATTATTATTATTATTATTATTATTATTATTATTATTATTATTATTATTATTATTATTATTATTATTATTATTATTATACTAAACAGTCAGCCGGACCTTCTTGTGTGATCCTGGTAGCTCTGAGTGAATTGGAATTGAAATCACGATCGAATCCGATAGGTGGCAGTATCGCCTACCTTTTGAACTGGGCTAGTTTACTGTGGGGGGGGGGGGGGGGGGGGGGGGTTGCTCACTCACTGCTGGCCAGATTAGTAGCCACTAGCCTCGGAACTTCCTATGCAATGGCGAGCGAACTATTGGAGATTATTATGAAGAGGACAAAACGATCACACTTATGGATGATAAGGTACGTTTTCACCAGACTACATTGGACTCAGCACTTCTGGTAAATCATAAAAATACTATAGTTAAACCGGCAGAGGAGGTAACATTGTGTATTTGTTCACCGCTCCGCAGTAGTCGCCGCTGGAGTTGAGAGCACTCCAGAGGCAACTGGTACCGGGAATGGCGATCGCGAACTATTGGGAGATTATTATGAAGAGGACAATACAATCACACTTATGGATGATAAGGTGCGTTTTCACCAGACTATGTTGGATTCTAGTATTTTCAAACAGGCTGTTTGGATGTAACGCTAACGTTATCTGTTGGGCGCTGCCAGGGCCAACTAAGGTTATTTATTGTTCCTGTTCTGACTCAAGACACTTCGGCGCAAGAGTGGATGGGGTTTTGGTGGACCTGCTGACAAAGGTAACGTCTATTTTATAAAACATGCCTTTGTAATGATCCCAGTGTCAGAAAACGATTCCGTGAGTGACCCCCCCCCCCCCATGGTGGCTTTGTGAATAGAATCATTCTACTATGATCATGTTAGCTTTGACCTGGAAATAATATAGGTATCAGGCGAGCAACAAGCTCGAAATGTGCACAAAACATGTCATATCTCACGTTCCAGGAAACAAAACTGGATTATTTTGAAACGGGACGATTTTTTGCATGGGATAGCACAGGAACGAAGGTATGTAGAAATAAACGGGTTGTTCCCTGTTGGAGTATACATATTTCCTTTCAAATTAGCAGGGGTGTAAAGTACTTGAGTAATTGTACTTCGTTACAATACTTATTAAGTACTGTTTTGGGGGATTTGTACTTTACTTGAGTATTAGGTTTGTATACTTTGTACTTTTACTCCATTACATTTCAGAGAAAAAAAACATACTTTTTACTCCTTACATTTAAAATGCAGACCTACAAAGTACAAAGTACAAATCTCACAGGTCCAACCATTTTAATTAGTATATTTTAATTGTTTATCTGGCCGAACTAACGTTAACGTTATTAATCCTGCGACCACAGGTAAACAGCCAATCAAATCCCCATCAATGGAAAATTAACCCACCCATACCCATGCTGATTGGTCCTTGTCCAACACTAGAAAGCGGGGATCTTTGATTAAACACCTGCTATCAGAAGAATAGACAGTCAGATCCACATTATGCTGTGGTTAATAGTGATATTATTCAGGGTACTCCAGTATTCTGTCTTTAATATTGTGATATTATTCAGGGTACTCCAGTATTCTGCCTTTAATATTGTGATATTATTCAGGGTACTCCAGTATTCTGCCTTTAATATTGTGATATTATTCAGGATACACCATTATGTTTTTAATAGTGTGATATTATTCATGCTGTGATGTGAATGCCATCCATGTTAGTTTACCTTCAATGGAGAAGTGCATTAAATAATTTTAATGCAAAAAAAGTGTCCTCTGTTCTTTAATTTCAGCATCGTCTATCACAGAACACATTCCATTGTGCCGGGCAGAGTGTATGCTTGGTTTCATTCCAGCCTTGCCTAAACACCAGCTGATGATTTCACTAATTGGCTCACCTCTTCAACTAACTCACATGGTGCAATGTATAGTTAAAATAAAAACTTGGCCCACGATGGAATGAGTTTGAGACCGAGTGTATCCCTTTAAAAAAAAATTACTTTTACTTTTTAGTACTTAAGTATATTTAAAAGTAGGACTTTTTTTACTTTTACTCAAGTGTGTTTTTAGCCAGGGCGGCTAGGTGGTGCAGTGGACAAGGCGCTTACCACCAATGCAGGAGACGCTGGGTTCGAGCCCAGCTCTCCGCATTGCTATCAGCTTGGCTGGTCGTTCATACTAATACAATTGGCAGTATTAGGGGGTGGGAAGCTGATGGGTGGGGATCGGACGTTGTGGACAGCGACTCCTACAGGTCGGTTGGTGCGCCTGCGCAGCAGAATCAGGAAGCGACTGGGGCGGCGTGCCCTCCAAACGCAGACCCCCCCGATGCTGAGAGATCGCGCTGCGCAGGTGAAAAGATGCGACTGCTGCTTCCTCGAGTACCGGAGGGGACACGTGATGTAAGGCTTAGTCCACATTGCAGCCGGCTTGTGGGAGGCATGACCTAACAGCGTTCGAGACAGGGGAGGGTAGAATTGGACGATACGAAATTGGGATGGGAGAAAAATAGAAAATGGGAGAAAAAAGTAGCCAGATACTTTGACTTTTACTTGAGTCAGATTTTGAGACGGTACCCCATACTTTCACTTAAGTATAATTTCTGGGTACTTTTTACACCCCTGCAAATGAGCCATACTATTGTCTCCATAGCTATAATATAGAATATACGATGGGTCTGCAAACATTGTGAAAATGGTCAAAAACGCTGGCACCAGGGAGTACAGATGGAAAAACAGCGTGGCTGTCAAAGAGTTAAGAGAAATGTCAACCATTTCAAGAATTCTTCCTGTGCCCCAGGACAGTTGAGCCACTATTTGTGAACAAGCACCACTCTCTCCTGAAGCTAGAAATCAGAGAGAGAATCCTCCAATTGGTGATGTCACTGGGATGTAAAGTGGGCCTGCTCCATAGACAATGAATGGGGCTCTTACTTTATGTGGCCATGCTGGGCGACACAGACACAGCCTTAGCTTTCCCACTCCTTCAGTTCCGATTACATCATGTGACCTCGGTCTTTCAGGCCAGCATGATCACACAGACACGGCTGGTAAGTGAGGGGTACAGAGTCCACAGCGTCATTGTTCCTCAGACACAACACACACTATACTGTACAATATATATTGGATAGGAGCGCTGTGTGGATCCTCAACAGGAATACATATACTGTGTTGACATTGTGAAACCTTTGTTATGAAACACATACTGTACATGTGCTGTACTGTATATCAGATACGTAACTTTTACAACCTTTTTCTTGAGACTTTTAAAGGAACACACCAACATTATGGGAAATGTGCTTACCGTCTTCTCTGTGCGTTTAGTAGAAAGCTTAGCACAAATTAATGAAAGTGGATATGGAGCAGATAGCCTAGCATAAAACTCCGGAGAGGTGTTTTTGGCCAACAGCTAGGCTAGCTGATCCATATCCACTTCCATTAATTTGTGCTAAGCTAGGCTAGCTTGCAGCCGGATTGGTTTCTACTGAACACAGAGGGGTAATTGTTCTTTCTTCTTGTCTGACTCTGGAGAAGACAGTAAGCATATTTCCCATAATGTTGGCATGTTTAAAAATGTATTTGGGAACTGAAAGTTCAGATTTAGGATTTCCAGGAAAATTACTGAGATATAGTCCATGACTACTAAATCTGAAACAAGATATGAATGACAGGAACATCATTATCAATTATGAAGCAACATTAGGAGCAGTTATTAACTGTTCTCTTAACACTCCCCTCACCTGCTTTGCCCTTCTTGGCTGCAGGCTCTATATTCTGCAGCCCCACATCCTTAGGCTCATTCTTGATGAGGAGCAGACAGGCAAAGCTGACCACCACACAAGTCATCCCGGACATGAATAATATTGTCCTCCAGCTGTAACTATCGGCCATCACTGTGGCAATAATTGGGCCCAGACTGCCGGCCAGG